>NC_142081.1:172037560-172643810 GCF_054644295.1 Miniopterus natalensis
CAAGCTTCCTGAGCTGCCTCATCTGACCTGAGCAGGGCACAGCCCAATGAGAAAGGGGCAAAGACCGCTCCCTTAGGTGCCGGCTTCTGAGAGGCCCAGAAAATGTCCTAAGCCTATGCCCTTGATCATAGATAGTATTTGAGCTTGTGAATATCTAGTTATACTCTGTTTTTTTCTAAAAGGTACTTAAAGCAACCTTAAAAAGTGAGAGTCTATGTGAGGTCAGTTCATTTATAGATTAACCCTGAATATCTGTGAGAAGGGCCACGGCTGTCCTTAAGTTGAGAGCGTTAGAGCATGAACTTCCTTTGTCCATTAAACTTGAGTATCACCCAACTTATTGCCTTAGCCAACGGGTGCATGCTTGAGGAGAGTAACATAAGAGTTAATCATTTTCTTTGTACAGGGGCTGCTGCTGCTGAATTCCTATTTTTCACCAGTAATGAAATGTCCACATAGGTCTTCCCCAACATGGTCTTTTTGACACTCTCCCGTATGTGTTCTCTGGTGATGTGGGGTCTTGAAAGGGGGTCGTCTTCTCTTCACTAAATCGGCAGTAACACAGTAACCCTGCTGGAGCTGCCAGCCCGAGCTAATGAGAGAAGCCCCTCTGGAGAAGGCAACTGAAAATTGTTTTATTTTGAAATAAATTTAGATTTACAAAAGAGAAAATAATACAAAGCATTCCCACATACCCTTCACCCAACTTCTGCTGATGTTAACAGCTAACATATCCACAGTACATTGGTCAAAACTAAGAAATTAGCCCTGTTACAGTCCTATTGACTAAATAAAGACATTATTCAGTGAAAGGGGTTCCCCGACCGAGTTCCAACTGGTGTGTGTGTGTCTGTGTGTGTGTCTGTGTGTATGTGTCTCTGTGTGGATCTCTGTGTGTGTCTGTGTGTGCGTCTCTGTATAGGCTTCCCCACACCAACAAGCGATTCTCAGACACCAGCAGGGTATCTGAGAATTTAACTCAATTAAGATGCTACCTACATGGAGGTGGAATCATATTTCCACAGGTAAAGGGCTCAGTCCCAACAGACCCCCTCCACTTCAGATGCTAGTCGCAAGTCCAGCTTGTTACCTGTTCTTCTGACCTATAAGCTATAAATCACGGGTTCCCATGACCCCCCCCCCCTTGGGTTCAATTAATTTGCTAGAATGGCTCACAGAATGCAGGAAACCTATTTACTCCTTGATTACCAATTTATTACAAAGGACATTAAAGGATACAAGTCAACAGGCAGATAAAGAGATATGTAGGGCAAGATCCCTAAAAAGGACCTTCTGTCCTTAGGTAGCTTAGGGACAGCAAACAGGGAAGCCTTCTGGTTCCCCACTGGAAAACTCTCCCAAAAAGACTGAAGAGCTTTCCTTTTGGGATTTTGTGGAAGCTTCATTACATAGTCAGGATTGATTAAACCATTGGACATTGGCAATTAGATTAATTCAACCTCAAGCCCCTCTCCCCTTCCTGGAAACCAAGGGTGGAACTGAAAGTTCCTCCTCTAACCACATGGTCGGCTCCTACTAGCAACCAGCCCCCACTCTTGGGTGGGGCCCAAAAGTCAATCATTAACATACAAGAGGCACCTTTGTTGCTCTAATCACATAGAAAGTCTTGGGCTCTTGCCAATAACCCTTGGGACATGGTGACAAGCATTGGTTCATATTAGATTAAACCAAGAAACTGCTACATTCTAGTATTTTTGACCTACAGAAATGACAATCTCACATCACTCTACTAAATAGAAAAGGAATCAGGTAGGAAAAAGGTAAGTAAATTGCTCATGATGACTTACAGTCAATAATAAAGCTAATGTTTACTGTGCGTTTACCATGCGCGAGGTGCTGTAGGCACTTTAAACAGTAGTCATGATGGCAAACTCATGCGTGATGCCTATTCTAAGTGTTTTATGTATATTGAATCACTTAATCTTCAAAACAACCCTGCACTGTTTCATCCCATTTTCTGGACTGGGCACAGAGATGTCAAGTCACTTGCCTGAAGTCACTCAGTAAGTAGCAAGGTCAGGATTTGAAACTAGGTAGCTTGGCTCTGAAGCATGCACACTACACTTTATATTGTCTTGAAGTAGATGTTGTTATATCCATTTTAAAGACAAGGAAGCTGAGGAACAAGAGCTTAGATAGCTTGCCCTAAATCACACAACTTCCAAGCTTATACGTTTCCCCTCTTCCCTCTCTCCTCTCTGCCAGGTTTGTCCCGGGAGGCCTCTAACATTGCACTCCCCTGGACTCTCTTGTCTCTGCCCCCAAGAGATAATAAATAATGTGCAGGTTTCAACACATTCCAGCTGCACCTCCATCTCTCTGCATTTATTGGGTTTCCTTCATTGTGAGGCCCTGGGGCCTTACCTGTGCGTGTGTAACCAATTCAGAATGAAATTACTGCAGTTTGTGGTAAGACCTCTGCCGGGTAAGAGATCTAAATATCTCTTTTGACTGATATGCTAGACACACTCAAACCTACTGGCAGGACCTCCACTTCCCGTTTTAAAAAATTGGGCATTTAAAATGACCTTGCTTACACAGTGTAAAAGTGTTTTATATCTGTACAGCACCAAGAAGCACTGGCATTATTTCTCTGGACAGCAGACTTCTTGCCTGCCCCGGGGCATAATCCTTCTGGTATCTTTCTTAACCTAGGCAGGACCTTTACACCACCGATGCTGAACTGCGAGGGGTTGTAGTATTGAAAGTGGCCACAAGAGGGCACTATTTCTTTGTCCCACAGGTTCATCGCAATAATAGCTTTTGGGGCCACAGATGTGGGATGCTATTCTGGACACAGTAATTAAGCCACATTTAGTGCAATTTACCAAAAATAAGCAAAATGGTTTGTTTGGTGGAATAATAAATTCTATCACATCTTTAACCTCCAAATACAAAGAGGGAAACTTTTTTTTTTAAATATACCTTTATTGATTTAAGAGAGAGGAAGGGAAGGGAGAGGGAGCCATTAATCGGCTGCCTCCTGCGCGCCCCCTACTGGGGATGAGCCTGCAACCCAGGCATGTGTCCTGACCGGGAATCGAACCCTGATCTCCTGGACTGTAGGTTGCTGCTCATCTGTTGAGCCACGCTGGCCGAGCAAAGAGGAAAATTTTTTAATAAAATGAATTTATTTTCCAGCAGGCATTTACAGGAACTTCTTCATTCATTCCTGTTTGGAAGATGGTGTTTGAAAAAATAGTACTTTCATATTAAATTTTCTTAGAAATGTCTCCCCATTTTTTTTTTTTTTTTTTTTTTGAGTGTCCTAATACATCTTTCTGAAAAATTGTGAGTGACTGAAATGTCAAATAATCTTGAACATCTTTGTAAGGCTGGGTATCAGTCAGGAAAACAAAAACCACATTTGATTTCAGCATAGGGAATTTAATATGGAAAGGAGATCACACAGGTGTGAGAGGGCTGAAGGAACAAAAAGGGACCATTGAAGTAACCAATGTCATTACCTCTGGAAGTGGTAACTGCTCACAGGGCTGAGGAAACAAAGGGAAGGGAGTGGGATTATCAAAACCTGCCTGCTCAGGGGAAGGATTTGGGCTGTGCCAATACCTACAGGAGGCTGCTGTTGGCAGTAGTAGAAGTAGATTGTTCCTCTCAATGCTGGGCAGAGGGTCCTGGCCAAGGTGATGCTGGGAGGAGCAGTAGCACCCTACCTCACCTCTACTTTTCTGATATCCCTCGACTGCCCCCTGTTGGCAGAACATAACTGGAGCCAACTGTCAAAAGAGAGAGATGGGCCCTGCATCACTCGGTGGAATACAGAAAGGTAGCTTCTAAGCCTAGGTCACTCCCCTGGCTACTCAGCTACTATATACACTTTCTCAACTTTGAAGTCTCATAATAATAACTTTTTGCCTTGGCTATCGATGCTAACATTTTCCTTTCCCTTTTGCTATTGTACATGCATGTACTAAGAAATACTCCAGAGGACCCCTTCGGTTCCTGATAAAGTTCTTGTGTAGTAGGAATAATCTGATGGCTCTTACTAATCAGGATCAACTAATCAGGTAACACCCTTCTCTGCCTGCTAATTCAGTAAGACAAGGAGCCCCAAATGGTCAATTGGCAGTGTCAACTTCCAAATCAGTGGAGTGGCTTTTGTGTCCCCTGTGGAAGCGTTTCTCCACCATGCAATCAAACCTCCAAACCAGAAGAGGCCAAAGTTGCAGGGACAGAAAGAGGACATTATGTGAGTGGATATTAGGTGTGAGAGAAGCCACCCCCACTTCCACCCTTGATTCCTGGATCCATATGTTCTGGCTGTGGGAGAAACAGGACCATATATTGGTAACTGACTCAAAGTACATGTAACATCCTATAAACTAGAACCCTGACCTCCAGGTTATTTTCCCAAATTGTACTGTAATTGAGTCTTCCGTAGGCCATTCATTTCACTATCAGCCCACTTGCTCCAGGGTGATGGGATGTGTGGTGAGACCAGTGAATTCCATAGCACGAGCCTCACATCACAATTTTTTCCCCTGCGAATTGAGTTCCTAGGTCAGAAGCAATGCTATGTGGCATTCTATGCACGTGAATAAGACATTATGCAAATTTGATGATGAAAAGCTTTGGTAAGCATGGGTTTTGTGATGGCCAACACACATTTTGGCAGAGACAACTAGATGTCAATGTCCGAAAAACCAAGCCAGATCTGCCCTCTGTCCTACCCTTCCCCCTCTTCTAGACATGCTTTTTTTTTCAAGGTAGGGTTTTCTGTTTATCTGAGGACAGATATTGTATGAACCAGGAGCCTTACTGATGGCGAATCAGGTTTTCACCAGGCTCACATTCCAACATGTGTCTCTGTCAGAAAGAAAATGGCAGAGGACATTGAGGAGGAGGTCACACATGCATTTGGAAGCAAATGTTGGCCTGAAGTCAACTTGACCTCAACCCCAGTACTTATTTTCCTGAACGTTATGATTTTATGAAAAAGGATGCTTATTATAATGGAAGAGTATGTAAATGCATTGCTTTCACTCAAAAGCAATTTCCCCCCTCTTTGTTTGTTATTGTTATGGCAACACTTTATACATTTACTGTTAGTTTTCAATGTGGTAATACCTTCAACGTTTAGTACTGATACCAGATCCATTACTAACCTTGCCTTGTATTTTGAAAGGCACCTAAAGAGTTGTAAACTCACTGCACCACTGAACATTTTAGGACTAAAATTATACGGACCAAGTCACAAGGGAGAGTACATCTAGGAGACACGCTCCCAAGTATCAGTCTAAGTCTAGATGGTCACTCGGTTTCCTGTAAAACAAAGACTCACTTCGTCTTCATCCACTTGGGTTGACTGACTTTTTCACATTTCAGTAGCTTGTCCTGTGGCTAAATTCTCATCACCCTTATGACTGTGGGGAGAAGAAATTCACTGTTCTTTAAATATACTTATTCATGACTTTTTCAACAAATATTAATGAGGACCTACTTCATGCCAAGAATTGGGTAGGCGACAAGCATACCTCTGTTATGGATGCTTTCCCAGGTCAGGCCAGCCTTAGTGGTCCAGTAGGATGACAAGAACTGGAACAGAACGGTAATTCCGTGGTTCCTCTGCTCGATGGGAACCCCAGTATCATCCGAATCCGCCTTCTGTTTCGGGGTGTTCTGCAGGGGGCCATCAAACAGTAGTCATTTTCCACCTCTTCTCACTTGCAGGGCTGAAGGTGCACCCTGTGACTTCGCTCCCAGGGAATATGGTGAGCATAGGAGTCAAGAGTCGTAACCAGAAAACCTGTGTCTGTTGATAGATTCAAAGAGCGAGGGCAATGCCAGAAGCAGAAAATCACGCTGATGAGGCGGGGAGCTGTGTGAGGTTCAGAGCGGAGTCCGAGGGGTTGCCTCGCGTAGGCGACCACCCAGGATCCCTCAGCCGCGCGCTGCCAGCTGCCAGCTGCTCTTCACATAAATCACGGTATAATTGGCACCCGCTCACGGTGCGCGGTGCCCCGCCTGCACACACAGGCCTTGCTCTGAGGCCTGTTGCCCTTTTGTCGTGGGCACTGGTGCCATGAACATGCGGGGCATGACTTGCAGGATGGGGCAGGCACACCAGCTTCCTCCTCAACTCTCCAATGTCTTCCTCAGGCCCTTTCCACATCAACAGTCCTACCCCATTTCAGAACTACCTTTGTGCTTGAATCCTTGGTTTTACACGGAATCTAGTATTTATCTCAGATTTTTTTTTTTTCCTGGAAGAAGGGAGTCTGCTTCTCCCATTGTGGAGCCATCAGCTGTCCTCGGTACCTGCTCCAGCCCATGGCTCACTTCAGCTTGGCCCTCAAAGACTGCCTTTCCTAATACATCTTCTCACCTGCTACACATGTGAAATATTCAGACTAACTCCTTTCATAGGGCCTTCAGAATTTCCCCCCAATATCAGCACTGAGCTTCTAGTTTGCATCTTTCCCATGAGGGTATTTAACTCTACACCCAAGCAGAACCCCCTGATCCTTTATTCAGGTCTATAGCAGTCATTAGCCTTGCTCAATGGTAGGATTGCACTTACCCACCCTCTTAGAAGTTCCATGTGGTATGTGACATGTTTGGTCAGTGAAATGTCAGCAGATATGACACTTTTGGGAAGAGACTTTAGAAGCCAGGGTACGACATGTTACGCCTTTCCCCCGATGAGGAAACTAAGAAGGCACGTGTCACGATGGAGCCTGCACTGTCTCAGTCCCTGAGTAACCGTAATGAGTAGAGCCTTCCTGACAACCCATGTTGGACACGTAACATGAGCAAGAAATAAACTTGGGTTGTGGGCAGAAACTGAAATTTTATGTTGCTTATTAGTGTAGCATAACCTTGCCTATCTTGACTGAGAGAAGGTCCCCAAATGTCTGGAATTGCAATGAGTACATAAAACTCAGGCTGTTGTGCTGAGTTGGACTAAATCAAGATGGCAGTTCGGAAAACAGCTGACATTACGGTGGCAGTAATTATCATCTCAAGTCAGTGCTGAGATTCACCATCATGACTTCCACCGTCCTGAAAGAGATCAACAGGCAGATTCTGGTTGCATGATTGCCACAGTGACATGACTGCAAAGGGAGCGGAAAGAAAGTGGAATACTGGAATGTTGTGCTGGCTTTTAAAGAACTGACACCTTACCCAAGGGTTTTAGGGGTTTTCCTGAGCCAGAACTGTGGGATCTGGCTCACTCTCTGGAATGACAAGAGCAAATATCATTTCTAAGTGTGGGGACGTAACAACAGTGCCAAAGCTGGAAAGAGTGACCGTGCTTAGAGTTCCTTGTTCGTCACTGGTCTCCTTTGCTCCCAGCCTTCACTTTCTGCTGGTCTCCAGATGCAGGGTAAGATGATCTCAGCCAGTTATGGGATTTTGAGATTTACAACTATAACCAATGGGATCTGTTTGGTTAAAGTTAAGTTGGCAAATTTGATCTCTGAGTCCTACCCTCCTCAACCCTCAGCCTCCGAACTTCCCACTGTATCGTGGCTCCTGGAAAGGTTGGCTATCGAACGGCTTCTCTTGAACTGCTGTTAGTTCATCAGTAAGTCAACAAACAACATTTCAACCTGTCTCCACTGTGCGCCTCGCATGAGAGGTGCTGGGATAGTGAATGTCCCTGCCTTACAGCCTCGTGCTAGGCTGGCAAATCCTGGTCCATGGCCACATCCAGGCTGCAGCAGGCTTTGTAAGTAAAGTCTCCTGGAACATTTACAGTGTGGGGCTGCCTTGGGGCTATATCTGCAGAGGTGAACAGTTGCAAGGAAATCTTAGGTCCACAGAGTCCAAAATATCTGCTATCTGGCCCTTTTCAGAAAAATGCCAACCCCTGTCTAGAGGATTATTAGCCTTTGGGGGAGTTTGCATTTTGGTAGCATTCTCTTAATGGCCAATTCTGAGCGACTCCAGGGAATTACAGAGGAAATTCAGGCAAGAAGGACTATTCTGAGGAGGGAGCCCTGTCTAGCTGCTGTCATATCACCCCCCAGGGGCAGTTGCCTCTCTGTCAGCGCAGGAAGGGACACTCGTGTCTGAGTCCCTGCGCACAGCTGTGAGCACGGGGAGGAGAGGCGCTCTCATGGCGGGGCCTGGGCCCCATGGAAGAGGTGGCAGCCCTCCATCTGGGCTTCGGGGTAACCAGCCTGGCTCTGTGCACAGACGGGAACCAACTTTGTTTCTTTGCTCCCTGGATTTTCTGATGACATCAGAACGAACTTTATGTGAGTCCCAAAGAAAGTCTTCACTGCCCTCTCCCTACAGGCACAAAGGGGGCTGAACGGGGAGCTTCCTGAGGTTCCACTGACTTTTTAGCTAAGGGAAAAATGGGAAAAGCCAGAGTCAGGTTCAGGGCAGGAAGCCTTTTGCTCGCTATATCCATTCCCCATGCAGGAGGGTCGCTGTCCCCCCACCGAAATGCCCCGTCTGTCACTGGTAGAGAAGGATCCTTTCCGCAATAACAGGGCCAAGAGTCTTCTAGTAAACTTGAGGACTTAGCCTGCACTCCTCAAATGGAAGCGAAGCTGAAACCTCTGCCCACTAGATGTGGGTTACCCAGCTGGAAGCTGGGGCCACACTTCCTGGGGAGCCAGCTGGCTCAGCACCAGGGCAGTGCCACTTCCCAAGGCCACCGGTGACACCTCAGGCCGAGTGAGGCTGAGGAGGAACCTTTCTCAGCAGCGATGCTCACCTCAGTGGAGAAGAGAGAAAATCAGACAGGACGTCAGAGCCCTTCTTCCTCCTTGGGCGTTGTCATGGAAACAGTCATCTCAGCAAACATAGGCGGAGTGTCTGAGGAGCAAGGCAGTGTCCCCACAGGAGCAACAACAGATACAAAGGTGTCTAGGATGTGTCCGCATGATCCGAGAACCAGGACGCAGAGGCAAAAAGTAAACAAACTCTAAAGCAAGATGGATATCGTAAAGTCTATAAAAGAAATTAATTAAAGCCTGGACTTTACAGACAGACACACCTAGGCTTCAGTCTCAGTTGAACTGCCTACTAGCTATGTGACACTAGTTACAGTCATTAATTCATTCAAAGGACATTAACTGAAGGTCTGCTGTGCACCAGCTATCCTGATAAGGGCCAATGACAGAGAGAAGCCCAACTTCGGGGCAGCGATCTTCCTCGCCTCATAGAACTTACACAATCTATTGGAGGAAGACAGACAATAGCATGAAAACAAGTAAATAAAAAATATAATTTCAGAGAGTGATGGGAGCTATGAAATCAAATAGAGTGATGTACAAAAGTGACTCAGAACAGTGGGTCTTTAAGAATTAGTGGTCAAGGGAGGCTCCCTGGAAAGAGGCAACCAGGTGACAATCTGGAGGAAGAGGGTTCCAGGAAGGAAGCATTGGTGCAAAGGTCTGCTCATATGAGTCTCTGAGTTTCATTTTCTTGGTCTATAAAATGGAGATAATTTACTAAATGGAACTGTTGTAAAGGTTCAATGTACACTGTGTTGAAAGCATTTAGCTCAAAGCCTAGCACTAGGTTAGTATTCATTAATATTACCAAGTACATCAACACCAAGGAGTTCATTCTGATGGGTGTGGGCAGGCCTAGCAGAATGGGAAAGGTTTGGTTGGGTAAACAGACAATAGGTTATGTTTCTCTGCTGTTTGTTCCTATATCTCCCAGTAGTTTCCCTTTCAGAAGCCTCGTCACACTTCATTAGAATAACATTCATATTTTTCTCTCCTCTAATCTGTAAATTATACTAAGGCAGAGGCTTCCTGGTTTTTTCACCATCCTACCCCAGTGCTTAATTAAATGAGGTAATGCATGCCAAGCATTTAGAACAGTCTTTTGTGCATGAAAAAAAATGAATGAATGAATGGTGGGAGGGCTTTGAGGTATTAAGTACAGCATGAAGTTGAGTCTGTTTGGGAACTGGTAATAGACCAGCGAACTAAGAACCTAGGACTCCTCAAAAAGACTGACCCTCCCCCAAGTAAAAGAGAATTCTTCCTGCCTGGTTACTTTCAAGCTAAGACATTGGCTTTTTTCCTGCCTTCAGACTCCAACCAAACATCAGCTCTTCCTGAAGCCTCAAGCTGGCTGGTCTTCAGACAGAACTACACCAGCAGCACTCCTGGGTCTCCAGCTTGCTGACTTACCTTGCAGATCTTAGGACCTGCCAGCCTCCATAACCATGTGAGCCAATTCCTTATAATAATCTCTTTATATATATCTATATATCTTTATCTCTTTATATACATATACATATATATCTCCTTTTGGTTCTGTTTCCCTAGATAACCCTAACACAAGGGCCCATCCTAAAGGATTCATTTTAATTCAATCACCTGTTTAAAGGCACTATGTCCAAATACAGGCACATTCTAAGGTACTGGGATTAGGAGTTCAACACATGATTTTTGGGGGGTGGGGGTGAGCAATTAGTCCTTGATTTGTTTAAGTCTTTGTTACTTGCAGCTGATATTCAAGGTATAGATTCACATACCAAGGCGTGGATTTACAAACCAAGTTTGATGATACATGACAAGGTGTCTTGCTGTATTTCCTTGGTAGCATGTTACAATTCCTTCCTTCTTGGAAGAGTTGTTCAATGGTTAGAATGTGGGCTTGGCAGAAAGCAGATGTCAAAGGGTGTCAGTTTGATGACTGACTTTTAGGGCATCTCCTAACCATGCTTCCCAAGTGCCCATTTCCAGCTAACATTAAAACAACACCATGCACCCTTGATGAGAAAGTCATTACAAATACGGAGCCATCACTTGAGCTTTGGGGTAGGGGAGGGGCAGTTCTCTTCAGCCCAACTTAGTGAGACATCCTGCTGCGTGCCTTCCAGCCAGCATGAGCTGCTAATCTGTATGAAGTAATGCAGTCATAGTTGGGTCGTATTTGGCAAGCATTCATTTCTTTCACTTTATCAAATCAAGCTTTATGATTGTTTTGAAATAAACATGCCATCCTCAGGAGCCTGAACCCCCACACCGCAGCTGGGTCCTGAATGGGTCTGGAAGATACTCAGGCAGCGGGACTCACTCCTGAGCCTGGCAGCCCAGGCAACTGCGTGAGACCCGATGGGCCCAGCCAGGCTGTCAGGGATGAGAGGAAGCCGAGCTTTGATTCTGGCCAGTGTCCCAGGGGAGTTCACTCAGGGAGCCCCCTCCCAGCAGCAGGGGGCGGACAGCCTGGCGGCCGAGCTCCCCGGGCGAGCCCTTGCTCCCCAGGCCTTGCTCAGGGGCCTTGCTCAGACTCAGGCCAGCCTGCAAACAAACCTCAGAGGAAGGCCTAACAGACTCTAACAAGTGAGAAAACAGGAAAACCAGAGAGAGAGACCTCGGGCCAGTGAACAAGGGATGCTTTCCTCCTGTCCGCCTGCAGGAGGGGAAGAGAAAGAGAGGAAAAGCCTAGAATGATGAGGGAAGTCGGGAGAGCACGGGTGAGCCGTGCTAGAAAGAGTGCATGGTGGTCCCCCAGAGGGCATTCGATGAGTCGGTGGGACTTCAGATGTTTCATTCTAGTCGCTGAAACATTTTGCTTTCAGTAAAATCATGGAGTCAGTATTGCAGTCTCGCATCTCTTCTCTCACTGGCACTCAGGTGGCAATGGGCACCTCCTCGTGGCCAGCCCTGTGCCCCACGGCGGGCAAAGCAGGCACAGCCTGTCTTCCCTCCCGCTCTGGTCCTGTCCTTTCTCTTTTCTCTCTTTTCTGTCTCTGTCTCTGCTCCTCCCCTCTCCTCTCCCCCCCTTTCCTTCTCCCTCTCCCCTCTAGGTTCTAAATAACTTTGAAATTAATGTTCTATTCAGGTGAACCATTGTTTGCTAGTCACTTACTGATTAATTTTCCAAATAAGCACTTCAGGGCTGAATTCTACATCTTTTCTCACCTTGCTTGTGATGCGAAGGCATAGGCTCTCCCACTCCCACCCCACCCTGGGGTGCCCCTCAGTCTCTCTCCCCACGTGTGTGCCCCGCACCCCACTCTCCACGAGCTGCTTATCCACCCACCAGCTTAGAATGTCAGCACCTATAAAGCTTCCGATCTCTTCCCTCTTCGCTCTGTCCTTACCCTGTCAGTCAGGACGAAAGAAATTGAGTTGTTCGAGTCCGAGCATTTCTCTGTGATCCCAGCCCCTGGGCCTCAGAGCTGCCTGGGAGCTGCTGCGTCACCTGGCTGAGGGCTCAGCCACGAACAGCTGCAGGAGTTCTGGGAAACAGGTACCCGTGTGCTCAAAGCGCCACCTTTCTAGACCAACACTTGGAAAGCAGAAAGGAAGCTGTGAATCAAAGCTTCAAGGAAACTGCTTGTAGCATGGTGGCAATGAACCAGAGCCCGCTGCGCGATGAGGCTCCCGGCCGCCGTCACTGTCGGAGGCTGCATGTGCGTGCAGGTCGCACGCCGCAGGAGGTGCCGGGCGAGGGGCTGCTCGCTCTGCTCTCCAAGGTGCCAAGCCACACGCTCTTGTGCGGAGCTGAATCTGCCCCACGGAGGGGTCTCTTCCATGCTCGCCACGCTCTTGGCCCTGGGGCTGCACCTGCTTACAAGGGACATCATTTTCAAATTCTCACAGAGGCATCGTACGTGCCAGTGATGATTATGTATGTTGATGACATAATAACAAACGGATTGACTTGACTTTAAAACAAAATAAAATAGGTGTAAAATAATTTTTTAGGGTGTGTTTTAGAATTATTGTAAATTCAGTGCCATCTCTTATTCCTTTCATATATGAAGGGTATGTAATAACTAATAATACATATAATCATATAACATCTAATAACATATATACTATATCACATAATTATTTAAGTATAATAGCATAATAATATAAAATATAAGTATAATAACTCTCACTTATATATATAATCATATAACATCTAATAACATATGTACTATATCACATAATTATTAAAGTATAATAGCATAATAATATAAAATATACGTATAATAACCCTCACTTACGTGACCTGGTACTGAATTGTGCTGGGTGCCTATATGTTCTGTTCGCAGTTCTTCCTTCCCTGTCT
The DNA here is from genome assembly GCF_054644295.1 of Miniopterus natalensis. Lineage (NCBI taxonomy): Eukaryota > Metazoa > Chordata > Mammalia > Chiroptera > Miniopteridae > Miniopterus > Miniopterus natalensis. The sequence continues at coordinate 172,050,590 of NC_142081.1, forward strand.
GCTTTTGTGGTTCACTGTGGGAGGAGCGCTCTTCCTGCTCCCTTGACTTTGGCCTTGGCCATGTGACGTTTTGGCCAATAGAACATGGGCAGAAGTAATAATGTGCCAGTTACAATCACGGTAAGCAGACCCATGAACGTGAAATAGATGCTAAGTCACAGAAAACTAGGGATGGGCTGTTATGTGCCATTATCATGGTATTAGTGGATGCTACAGTGCCTGACTTTTTTTCTTTTTAATAATTCTCAAAACCACTCTTTAAGGTACATGTCCATTTTACATAAAGAAAAATCAAGGCTCAGAGGTTAAAGGACTTAAGTTAATAACTACTGTAGCCAGTATTAACATCCAGGGCTGCTGGATTCCAAAGCCCATTCTCTTTCCCCCACCACTTCCCTTGTGTTGTGTCCAGAATACTGATGCTGCGGTGCCCTAAAGGTCCTTAACTAGCAAAAGCAACACTGTTTCGGCCACTACATTTGTGTCCCACTTGGGAAGGCAGGGAAAGGGACCAATGAATTTTCCTTTTGCAAGACAGCATTCAAAGAATCTCTGCTCAACTGTCAGTTCCACTCCACATTCTTTAGAACAGAACCCATCCTTTTATTTCTCTTCTAGCCACCCCAAACTTCCTGTTATTTAAAGTTTTAAGGTTTTAAATGCGATTCCTCTCTCTCCAGGCCGAGATGACCTGAGGCAGAGGTGAAGCTGAGCTTGGCATCTTGCTTGTTGTCAGTACAATAAACCAGAACCACATGCAGATCATGGGCCTAAAGAACGATTTCTCTCTTCTGATAGCACCTTGGGCAGGAAAAAAAACCTTGGACTAAACAAAAAACCTTTGCTATATTGCTAAGTAAAAAAAGCAAGATATAGAACAATGTGCACTGTGCATTATTATTTGTGTATTTAAGCATATACACACATGACTGTTTATATCTACATAGGATGTCGCTGGAAGCCTAGAAACTGGTAACGATCCTTATCTCTGGTAAGGGAACTTGGTGGCTGGTGGGGGGAGGAGTGTAAGAGAATTATTTTTCACTGAATACTCCTTTAAAACTTTCTAACTTGGTGCGCATGTTCACATTAGTACTCAAAATAATGAGCACATTTTTAAAGGGAGAAAGTGCGCCTTCTCTCGCCTACACATTTTTCACTGCAGGCGGGTTATATCTCCGAGGTCTCAGACTCCTTAACTTTTTAAAGAGACTCGGAAGGAGGAGCTGACCCAAGAGGAGGCACGTTCCCTTCCTCTCAATAGCTGAGGTGCCGTGTAAGTATCTTCAAAGCCTCCACAGCCAACAGGTTCACTCTGAGGACGTATGAACTGGGGCCCATTGGTTTCCACAAGGGAAAGTGATCAGCTGGTTTCATAAAAACAAGACCAAAAAATCGTCCTTTGATCTTGCTCTGAGTTACATTACAGAACAGTCCAAAAGTCGAAGGCCTTAGATTTCCACCTGCGAGCCAAGGATGTTTTTCTGTTAAATTCTAGTATTATTAGAGTTTATTAATTGTTTCAACAAACAGACATCTATAGCCATTCATTTAAAAAAAAAAAAAAAAAAGACAGGGTAAATAAATCAACTTTCAAATCATGTCCCCCTACAAACAGCAGCTGCACCGGAAAAGGAAGGCAGCTTGTTAGCAGGCTCTCGCTGCGGCGCTGCGCAGGCCCCGAGCCTGGTAACGCGTCCTGCAGCCCACAGGAAAGAGCTCGGCGGAAAGCAAGGAGGCAGAACAATTGTGTGAACTTACCTCCCCTTCTTACTCTCCAAACATCTGGTCCCTGCATGTGTCATTTCTTGTATTCAAACCTGCTCCGGGGTTACTGATAAAGAGAATCCACCTGGGTGAGCGGGGGGCCGGACCGACTGCCTCTTCGTTAGAGAGTGGCCAGCAGACTCACTTTTTGTAGCAGAGTAATGGAGCAGTTTGGTCAGAAGCCATGTTTCTGAACTGGCCCAGCTCTGTCTCTGCCAACTCTTGCTGAAGAGCTTAAAACAAAAGCTGGAAGCAGAGACAGTAAGGAAAGCCCTTACGATCAGGGCTGTAGAAGAACAAAAGCTGCGTGACGCCGTCTTGGTCGCGGCTAACCGCAGAGAACCTCTGCTGTTAACGTAACGCGTTTATAAACACAGATGCCAGGGCCACGAGTTTATTTTTGTGGTTCCGCGTCTCACGTTTCCCCAGTTGATTCCTTTTCTTATCTTCTTCCAGGTCAGAACAGCCAAACAGGATTCAAGGGGTGCGTTTGGATGGCTTGCTTCCCTGAATTGTGTTTCTATTCATTAATGGGGCAGACGCTTAATTCCACCAAAGATGGCAATTTTAGAATTGTCACAACTGTCCTTATTTCATTTCATTTCATTGGGTTACTTTAAATAACAACCCCGGGCTTATTTTGATAGCAATTAAAAATTAGTTTGGTAGTAATGTTGCCTGGAACTCAGCTATTAAGTTCATGCTCTTGTCATATTTTAACTATATGGCTAATTTTAAAGTAAACAGAGCCACTTTAACTTTGTTGGGCAGATCTTGAGTGGAGGCTGCAGGATTGGTTTGCAGGGTTCTTCTTTCCCTTTTCTTCTCTACCTCTCTGGTTAGCACTTGCCCCCAGGGATGGCTGTGTGGGTGGGTGGGTGAGTGCAGAAAGGGCAGGGAAATGAAAGTGTTTCTGAGCCGCCACCACCAAAGGAAGTTCAAGAGGGTTAAATGCAAAGTCTTTTAGTCTGGAAAAAAGAAATCCATTGCACAACTTTAGATTGAAGCAGGCTGAATCGGCAGCCGCATGCATGAAAGAGATTTGGGAGATTTGAGAATTTAGTTAACTGCAAGCTTAATTTTTTTTAAATTAAAAATCCTATAGGGCTTATAGTGTAATAAGCACTGTTCTAAATACTTCATAAATATTAACTCTTTTCATTCTCACAGCAACTTAATGAGCTAAGTACTATCATTATGCCCAATTATCAGATGGGAAATTGAGACATAAAGAGAATAAATAACTTGAAAATATTTAAATAGCTAGAAAATGCCAGAGCCATAATTCAGATTGCACAGATTCTGGCTCCAGAGTCCATGCTGTTAATGTAGTACCTTGATATAAGCCAGTAGTGGGGTGTAGCAGCTAAGAAATAGATATGAAGTTGATTCTGTTTAATGTTGTTACTGGGTGAAACTCATTACAATGAAAATCATGAAGATCAAAGTCTCAGTGAAAAGGAAAATAGATGGTCAAAGTCTGTTAATTATTTCCAATATAGTGTACAAAATGAATTTATAGGACCTTAAAAATAATATCATCCTTATACATTTGATATGACAGTATTACACCCATAATTTTGTGATAGTTTTGATAAAAGCAGTATAAACCAGGAATAAAAGGGTAATGTTTCCAGTCAAATTAACCTTCTGGGTCTTCAAGTTCATCTGTCCAATGTGTAAAAGATCAGTAATTTCCTAATTCCTTCACATTTTAAGGTTCTAATATTCCATCAGATGATCTGTCAGGCCAGTCATGAGTTCATTTATTCAGTCATGGAACTGGTGCTTTTCTGAGTGTTCACTTTTTTACAAGGCCCTCTGCTGGCATCGTGGAGATCGGTCTGCTGAGAAGACGAGTCACAGGCCCAGACAGCTAGAATGCGGCCTGTGCCATGCAAATACTGTAGTTCTCGAGAAGCTTTTCAGTTGGTGTTCTCAGTTGCAGACAACATTGTCACTCAATTTGCTTTGTGTAAGAAGGGATTTGGTAGGGGGATATCACACCAAGAATCTTTGGAAGAGCTAGAGGAATAATTTTTGAGCTGATCCTCTTGGAACAAAACCTAAAAGCACCATAGAGAACTGACCTGATAGGGGTGATGCCTCACATTGACTCTAGAATCAACCAGATGGCTCCCACCATCTCCACAAAAGCAAAATGGGTGTCCCTCTACTTTTGTTTCCATAACTCAATTCCAAATCAAATTTTCTCATGGTGCATAGGATCGGAGGAAACTGAATGGCGGTGGTGGGGATGGATAGGTTGTGTGAGAAAAAGAAATGTTTTGGATTCTATTTGGGGAAGGCAGGACCTATAGTTATCAAAATGTATAAAGAGTATTCAAGAGGTTTTTGGGAGCCACAAATAATAAATGTCTGCTACAGATAATATTTCTCTCAGTTCAGGGAAGGCTTTTACTTAAGAATAGTATTAAGTTGTGTTTGTTTGCGATATCTGTGACTGAAATTTAATCTCTGTGATAATGGTAACGGTGGTGATGATAATGATGGTGATTGTTCAGTATGGGCTTTTTATATTTTAGCCACTGTGGTAGGGGTTTTACATACTGTAGTGAACATATTATTTTATTTTTGGGTAGATTAGACTCTTCCTTAGCTCCAGGAGTGGCCATGACCCAGGCTCAAGCCAATTAACATATCCCATACCCTCGCCAAATAATAAGTTCAAGGATGGGCACTGGACCATCTTCAGACCAATGAGTGTCAATGTCAGGACTTTCACTTGAATGTTGGACTGGGACATAGGAGAATGGGGTCTGTGCTTCTTCACTGACATCTTGCTACTATGTAGAACCTTGAACAAAGCCAAAAAATTGAGAGTATAGTTAGACAGAAAAAGATCAAGTTCTGGTGACAGCATTTGAGCCCCTGGATCAAGCTACTCCTATAATTGACATACCCCTCTGGCTTTTTCAATCATATAAATCAACAAATTTCTTTTTTTTCCTTAAAGCACATTAAGTCATGCTTTCTGTTACTTCTTTCCAAAGTTGTCTTAATTTCTACACATACATTAACTTTATTAATCCTCAAAACTACCTTATAAATTTAATAATATTATCACGTTTCATAAATGAGGACACTAATGCTCATAAAATTAATAACTTGCCCAAGGACACATAATTTGTCCATAGGACTTCAAAGCACAGGTTCTTAAATGCCTAGCTTATGGAGGGGCATTGGAGAGTGTTGAGTGAGCAGTAACACTGTGATTTGAAGTTTGAAAAGCAGACCTTACTGACTGAGAGTGAGCAACCTCTGGATGGCAGAGAAAAACACTTTACATTTCTTCTATATCTCCTGCAATGGCTAGCCCCATTCTGTGCACAGCTGGCTTTTCAATATGTACTTCTTGCTTATTGAGTGAAGTGGAAGAGGGGGAACTGGATGCTGCCAGCCTGGGGAGTCAAGAGAGCCAGATTAGTAATTTCCACCTGTATGAAGGGATGTCAAATGAATGGCAAGCGCTTATATGATTCTTGGATTGGATATGCAATATAAGAGAAAGAGAGGAGTTGGGGATGACACCAAGGTTTTTGTTGGAATAATGGAGTTACCATTGTTTGATGTGAAAGCTGAAGAGGAGATTTAGCAGCTAAGAGTAGGAACTTACTTTTTGACATGTTAGTTAGACACCCAAGTAAAGATGTTGAGTAGGTAGCCAGATCTATAAGCCTACAATTCAGAAGAGAATCCAGGAATGGAGATATAAATTTGGGAGGTATAAACAAAGAGACGGTATTTAAAATCATGAGATTGGATGAAACCACTAGGAAAGTGAGTGTAGATAGAAAAAAGAGGAGGTCCAAGAATAAAGCCATGAGATGCCACAGCATTACAAGGTCTGGGTAAGGAGAAAAAAAAGGAACCAGCAAAGGAGGCTGCAAAAAAGCAGCAGATGAGATAGAAGGAAAACGAAGAGAACATTGCATGCTGGGAGGGGGAGGAAGGAGGTGTTTCAAGGAGAAGGAAGTAGTCACCTTGTTCAATTTTGCTGATGGGGTAGCTAGGGTGAGGGTTGAGAATTGACAACCAGACTTGGCAAAGTAAAGGTCATTGAGGGTCTTAATAAGAGTGGCAAATCCCTCATCAGGTGGGTTCAAGAGAATGGGGAGAGAGAAGGTTCGAGACAGTAAGCACAGGCAACTTTTGTCAGAATTTTGTGTTGAAGGAAGAAGAGAAACTGGATGGTAGCTGGAGGGGAATGTGGGATCAACAGAGGTTTTTATGAGAGAAATAACACTTATATGCTGATGGGTAAAGTTAGTAGAGATGTGAAAATTAATAAAGGAAAACCTCACTAAAATGGAGTCCGGAGGCCAGGAGGAGGAGCTCTCACTCCCTGCCACTCAATTACCCCAAACAGAAGAGATAATGGGCCTTGCATCTCCAATAGGAAGATGTTTTCTACTTTACTACCCCAGCAGGAGGAAGGAAGATTTTCTCCTTGCCTGGCAACAGCTCAGCCAATAAGAGACTGTCACAATTCAGCCAATGAAAAGCCACTATATGTCAGACTCCTAGTTTCCTCCAATGGACAATTAGTAATAGCCTCTCCCAACTCCTCCCTTTCCTCTATAAAAGAGTGTTCCTCTGCTTTGCTCTCCAGACTTGCCTATGGTTTTGCCATAGCTTGCATGTCCCAAATTACAATTCTTTGCTGTTCCCAAACACACACACACCCTTTTTCTTCTGGTAAAATAACTGACTTTTATTTTTAGGTAAACAAAAGAAAAAATAATACAGGAAAGAGAAGGAAGAACTGCTGTAGCTATGACCTTGGGTTAACAAGAGGGGATTGAATCTAGTGCACAACTGGTGGGGTTGGTCTTGGCTGGTACCATAAACTCTTCATCCATAACAATTGGAAAAGAAAGATATCTGCATAGAGATATTAGTAGGCTGGTAGGCGTGGTTGTGGAAGTTTTCTTCTGATTGCTTCTATTTATTTTCACAGTGAGATAGGAAGTAGTGTCATCAGAAGAGAATGAGAGTAAGGAGAAGGTTTAAGGAGAGAGTGGGCAGTAAAAGTACTCACTTGATGTTAGAGATTATGAATTTAAAATGAGGCCATTCAATATGGCTGTGGTTTACTCTGGCCACACTCAGCTAGCTGCATGGATACAAACACAGAGTAGGCAGAGAATTGGATTTAACCAGGGTTAGAGTTTCACCAAGTTGGTAAAATGAAATAAGAGAGAGGGGCAGGAGATAGAGTATGAAGGAAGTGATTATAATCATTGATTAGGGAATTTAAGCTTGGTTAGGAGGGAAGTGAGGACATGGCAGAGGTAAAGGACAATAAAAAATGTGGTAGAACCAGTGTATTTTAGATTCTTGTGGGTGGAAGGGCTTGAGGGGTGGCGGAATATTAGGAGAAAAAAGGTAGAAAGATAGGAGGTGATAGTAGGATAGTGGATAACTTGAATTGAGATCATGGAGGGTTTCAATGATTGGGAATGATAAAGTATAGGGTATAATCGTGGGGAGTGAACAGATAAAGTGAGTGGAGGATCATAGTATGTGAGAGGAAGGGGTTAAGAAGCTGAGAAGCCAAAATAGAGGAAGGTTCATCTCCCTGAATGTTGAACTCACAAAATATTATGCTGAGAATAGTGCTGGAGAGAAGGACTGTGAATCAGATCCCAAAGTCTTCAGGGAGTGAAGGGTGTGATCTGAGGATGGTTCATGAACATGGCAAGATGAAGTAGTGAGTGATGTGGTCCTAAGACATAATTTAAAGCCAGTGTGAAGGTGGAAAAGAGAAGGGGGATGGTCTAGAAGCAACAACAGGGACAAAAATGATGCCATGATTAGGCAGGAGAAAGGCCAAGGGCAGTGCCCCAGGTCCTCTTATGTGCGGGTGGTGTGCAGAAGATCCAGGTATATAGGCCGAGAGATGGTGCAAGAGGGGAGGCCCCAGTCAGCGTTAAGAGTACAGGGACTTCTAAACTGAAATTCATCACAACGTAAGACACCCTAAAAGACCAGGTGGACAACTGTACCTGATACCTAGTGACAATCTGGAACTAAGGCCACCTAAGAAGAGACTAGTAAGAATCAGAGCAACTGCCCATGAGCTGAAGGCTCCCCCTGCCTCCACGGGATGTGAAGCTGCACTTGGATGCCGTCTTGCCCAAGAGGTTAGGGAGGGGCGGTCTGGAAGGCAGGGACCAGCCATAAAAGCTCCTTGGAGGAATTCCTGGAGATGCAGAACTGCTCAGAGCAGTAGAGCAGCACTAGTTTTGCATCTTCCTAGCCCAGACCTAGGGCCTTGTTACTTTGCTTCATTTATGCAAAAAATAATTTTTTAAAACATGGTTTTGATCTCTGTCCACTTTCTTTCAACCCCCCACTGCTCCCCTTTCCCCAAAGAATAGTGTAATGAGCTACAAAGTTTTTAGGGATAGATGACTTTAAAAATACTCTCATTTTTAACATAATTAAAATAATACATGTTTATTGTAGAAAACTTAAAAAAATAAATATAAAGAAGAAAATGAGAGTTACACGTCTAGAGGTAACCACCCTTAATATTTAGGTGTGTATAATCTATACATGGGCTGCACAAAAATGGTATCTTACTAGATGTGTAGTTTTATAACTTCTCTTTAGTAGAATTCTATACATGGGCGGTTTTCCTGCTTATTAATATTCTTATACATAAACTTCATAACTACATGGGATTCATTTCATCAATGTACTAATTATTCATCAATTCCTGTTACAGGAAATTTAAATTATTTCCATTTTTCACAGAAACGGCTGGAGGATGAGCACCATTTTAGCTACACCTCTGTGCAAAGCCATGAAGATTTACTCCCTATGAGTGAGGTCCTACAGATGGGCCAGGTACTCCCGGGGTGGTGAAGGGGTGTGCAAATGCTATGGCTTTTCATGCGCGTGCCAAGCTGTCCTCCAGAAACACGTCCCCAGGTCACCTTCCTCTCAGCGGGATGTGACACCGCCCACACCCCACACCATCTCTCTTCATTTGCATTTCCACAGTGAGATTTAGACTGTTTTTATTTGGCTTTTTCTCTTACTTAAGAGGACTATGATTAACCTCAGGCAAGAGGGTTTGGGCCTCCATTTTTAAGCCACCAGGAGGCTTGGAATCATAACAGCACATGGAGGCCCAAATCGTTTCAAGTCAGAAAGTACTAGACGGGGGACCATTTGTCTTGTCCCTGGACAGGAGTGTCCCCGGGCTCAAGGCCGCTCATCTGTCTTCTTTCCAGCTCTTGGTTTCTGCGGCCCTTTGTCTTCCTGTTTCAGGGGCCGTTCTTGCCAGGCCATCTTCAGTGACTGCGGACAGGAAGGTCAACCCACAGTCAAGTGTATCTGGACAGAATTCTTCTGCCTTGTTATTCTTTCCTCGAAAATGTAAATCCTCAATAGAAATTTGAGTTCTGTCTTTGCCTTTGTTCAGGTTAATAGAGATCTTTCGATTCAACTCGAATAATATTCATTGGGGCATGATAGAAATCCACATCCACTCTTCCTGGTCAAGTTTCTTCCTTTCCTTCTCTGTAGAAAACTCAGTCACCCACCGATGTTTCCTTCCTGGCCTCCTCCCTAGAGGATTCAAAATATCGTGACTGTTGTCACCTTCCTGCCTCTGCGACGTGATTCACTGGCTGGTTCTAAGGCCGATTATTGGACTGTGAGAGCACAGTAAACAAGAACCCTGATAACGTGGGTGAGAGGTTCCTTCTTTGACAGCCCTGTTACATAAGATGTATTGTTTTGACCATGAGCTCACCTTGAAAACAATGGCTTGTGGTGGAAAAAAAAGACTACGAAGAATGGGGTAACACCTGAACAAATGAGGTGACGTTTGGGAACTTTCTGGTTGATACACCGTGTCCAGAGGCTTTGGAAGTTGAGTCATGTTTTTGCTTTTGCTCAGAGCTCATTTGAGACTTTTGTGAACAGGACTACAATGAGTTTAACTGGAGAGGGAAAACTGTCTTGGCTTGGAGCAGATTTTCAGCCCTTTGGTGGGGGCTGGGTAACAAAAGTCTGAGTCCTAATAATGGAAAACAGTCTGTTGCTGAATGCAGTGTTAGGCTTACAGTTTGTGGGAAAATCACCTGTATTTTTATGTGCTGTTTATCCATTCAGGCATGTGCATGTGAACATGCTGACACATGTACAGAAACACGCTCCAATAATGCCATAGTATTTTTAACAGAAACAGATGGAGACACAAACACACACATACACGTTTGTTTGTTTTTTACATGCGAATTGCATCTGCAAAGTTGCATAATCTTGTTCTAGAGAGAGGAGCATGGAGATTTCAGAGTAGCTCTCTCTTCTGCCTATTTGAAGCACAAGCCAACGATTGTCGTTAGCACTGAGTGGAGGAGCCCGTGCCAAAGGGTGACAGAAGAGGAAAGTAATCCCCAGTGTTGGCTGCTGGGTGTGATGCCACGGAGATGCATGCACTCTGTGCCTGCCAGGCCCGTCTCTCGGTTCTGGAAAGTGGAATCCAGTGATAAATGTCAATACACTTACGCTGCCACATGGAAGTGAGTTGTAGCTGTTTGGATCAAAAGCAGAAGTGGCAGATCTCAAGATGTGGGTGCCAGATGGCACTTAGGAGCCGGCACGTGGGACGGCTGCTGAGTGAGGTTTTATTAGCCCAGACAAGTGGCCTGGCACCGCTGGGTGCCACCTCACTCCCTCTGGGGGTTCCCTCTAGAGCATGTCATCCAATTTGCTTTTAGATTAGATGCCCATTAAGCACACAGCTTCCCTTCCCCTTCTTTAATGGACTTGTTGGGTGCATTTGGCGGGGCCTTGGCTAAGGGGTGCCACCAAAATCTGTAAAAGGGAGGAGAGTGCGATAGGAGTGAAGCCTTGTCCCACCAACAAGGCAAAAGGGATTTTTTTTTTTCATGTGTGATGAAATTTCTTGTAATCGGGCTTGAGTGACAGGTGAGATGTTACCTGCATCAACTTCCCACTTTATTGAAAGCTTGTATCTGGGGAAGCGTTTGGCAATTCTGCAGCCAAACAGTCTCACTCTCCTTTTTCTATAGGGGGAGGGGGGAGAAATACTTTCAACATTAAACCCTTCTGCTTGCATTTTTTAGCTCTACAGTTCATTAAGCACTTCCACATGTACTGATTTCTCCTCTCAACTGCACTCCTGTCGGCTCTATTGTATTGATACAGAAATGAAGACTCTGAGAAGAGCCACCCTGCTTCTGGTCACATAGCTAGTGAGCACCTGCCCTGAAGTCTAGCCTGGGCCTGACCCCTCTCCAACAACTACCACTCATTGATGCCCACCAGCTTAGTCCATTTGGGCTACCATAACAAAATGCCACAGCTTGGGGGGCTTATGCACAGCAGAAACTTATTTTTCACAGTTCTGGAGGTTGGGAGTCTGAGATGAGGGTCAGGTAAGGGCCCTCTCTGGGGTTGTAGACCTCTCATTGTAACCTCACCTGGTGGAAGGGGCCGGGGAGCTCTGTGGGGCCTCTTTTATAAGAGCACTAAACCCATTCATTAGGGCTCTGCCCTCTGGCCTAATAACCTCCCCAAAGCCCTACCTCCTAATACCATTACACCGAGGTTAGGATTTCAATATATGAATTGGGGTGGGGGGCACAAACATTCAGACCATAGCACCTGCCACGTGACATGCTTTACACACATTATTTTGACCCTTTCAATAAGTCTATAGAGCAGGCATTATTGTTGTCAAGCACAGGTGACAAAATCGAGGCTTAGAGGGGCCCAATTCGTTGCTTGGTGTCACATAGTTGTTGTGTGGCTAAGCTAGGACTTGAACCCACGTCTGCCTTGACTCCAATATCTACACCTTTCCACTCATAATTAACACTAGCTAACAATTAATGAGCACTTACTATTTTCCAGGCTCTGTTCTAAGTGCTTTACCTGTATTAAGTCATTTAATTTTTGTAACAAGACTGTGAGGTAGGTATTGCTAACTAACATCCCCACTTTACAGATGGAGAAATTGAGGCATAGAAAAGTTAAGTGACTTGCTAAAGCTGTCACAGCTGGAGATGGGTGGAACCAGGTTTTGTGTATTCAAGCAATGTAATGGAGGACTCACATTTGTAAATCACCACCACTACGCATCACTATAGGCCAGCTTTCCTACTTCAGGGAAGGAGGGGTGGTTTAAAAAGGTTGTAGGTAAACCCATTTCTTTAAGATTTTAGAGCCGTCGCACACTATCTCTAGAGTCAATTTGAACTCCTGTATCAGTTCTGGAAATACCTCAACCCTCCAGGGTCAATTTTGGATCAGAAATGACTAAGGTCTTGGCACTGAAGATGTCACCGCTGACTAGCAGCCTCAGCGTGTAATTGGGAGCTTCTGAGAAACACAGAATCTCCTTGCCAGAGCTACTGAACTGAGTCTGCACCACTGGCAAAATCCCCAGGTGACTAGGACGCACATTGGAGTTTTGGAAGCAACGGTCTAAAAGGGAACTAGAGCCTTGCAGGGCATAGTTCTAAATCGCACCCGTGTGTTGGGATCCCAGGAAGCATTAAAAAGTCTGATGCCTCGATCACCCCCCAGAGATTCTAATCTATTTGCAGCCTGGGCACCGGGAATTTTCAAAGCTCTGCAGACAACTCTAAAGTGCAACCCAGGTTGTGGGCCACGGCTCTAGGGATGCCCTGCATCCTAGGCCACTCCTCAGGGTTCCCCAGACAGCTGAACCTGCCTCTGGGGTTGGGGGATTAGAGAAATCGGCAAAAGACTTCTTCATAGGTAAGTAATCACTTGATTACTTCATTACCCCAGAGTTTATGGTAGTTATTTTTGCCAGTAGAGCAGTAATTGTAATAGAACTAGCATTGTTCAGACAGAACTGGCCTGTAAAGCTCTCCCTGATCCCACCTTAATGAGTTTTTCTTCTTTTTAGGCTCAAGTAAAGTCAGCCCGCACTTACACTGGGAGGAGAGGAGGCGTCAGATGCGAAGCTAATTACCCTGAGCCTCCCTGTTTGGAAGAGCTGTCATCTAACTGCCAGGCTCAAGCGCTATCCCAGCTGCACGGAGAGGCAAGGCCTGTGTGGCAAAGGCTGTGACCTGGAAGAAGAGCTGAGGTTTGTAGACCCCGCCGTGTCCTTGAGGCCGCTGTGTGCAATCCCACGAGCAATAACCTCGGATTGCCCTTGAGCCTGACCTTGCAGTAGAGCCATGGGTTGTAATTGAAACGTAGGAACTGGCTGTCTAGGGCAGGGACTTGGTTTATGGTCATCTTTCCACCCAAGAAAGTAGGTTCTGAGAGCGCAGGGCATCCTTGTTACACTCTGTGGTATCCTTGGTGCCCAACATACAGTAGGTGTTTTGTAAGCATTTGCTAAAGAACAACTGGAGGAGGTGGCCGTCATCCACACCACTTACTGAATGCTCTCTGGGGTCCAGAAACTTTATAAACATTATCTGGTTTAGTCCTATGGCAATCTTAAGAAATAGATTGTTATTTGTTTGCTTTTAATTGTTGAGTGAAGTGAAATAATTCCTCCGTTAGTTGTTACTTTCTAGTGTGTGGCAAAACCTGGAATCATTTATTCAACACATATTTATTGCATGCCAGATCCTATCCTAAATATTTGGGCTGCATCAGTGAATAAAACAGAAAAGGTCCCTTACCTTTGTAAATTTGAGGGTGCATACAATAAATAACATAATAAATAAGTAAATTATATAATATATTCGAACATGTTAAGAGCTATGGCAAAGTAAATAAATCAAGATCAAAGTAGGGGATTAGGAGTGTTAGGGAGAGATAGGGCGGTGGTAGACAATCCTAGTGGCTAGTGTATGTGTCACCTTGGTAGGCTACAGTACTGGTTATTTAAGCCAACACTAATCTAGGTATTGCTGTGAAGGTATTTTGTAGATGTGGTTAATATCTGCAATCAGTTGACTTTAACTAAAGGCAATGGTCTGTGATGATGGGGATGGGCCTCACCTAACAAGTTGAAGGCCTTATGAGCAAAAACTGAGGTTTCCAGAGGAGAAGAGATTCTGTCTCAAGACTGCAGCCTGTGTTACCACCTGTTCATCTGCCCCACAAATTTTGGACTCAAGGCAGGAGAGCAACATCAACTCTTGCTTGGGTTTCCAGCTTACTGGCCTGCCCTATGAGTTTTGAATGTGCCAGCCCCCCAATTCCTTAAGATAAATCTCTGGAGACCCTGACTGCTACAGATTTTGGTACTGAAAATGTGGTGCTATGTAATAAATGACTAAAAATGTGGAAGAGGCTTTGGCATTGGGTGATGGTAGAGGCTAGAAGAATTTTAAGGTATATGATAGCAATTGCTTTGAAGAGATTGTTGGTGGAAATAGACATCAAAGGCAATTCTGGTGAAGATTAAAAAATAACTCAGGAGAATTTTAGAGAAAACTTCTATTGTAGGTAATACATATATTGTTATGAACAGTATGTTGCCACAGATATCAATGTTAAAGGGGCTTCCGGTGAGGTTGTAGATGGAAATGAGGAGCATGATATTGGACATTGGAGGAAGTGTTCCTTATTACAAAGTAGCAGAAAGCTTGGCTCAATTCCAGTCCCCAAGGGACTTTGGGCCAGCATATTATTTTTAACGTAAAATAGGGTTGCCTGCAAGTCCAGGCCTGTGGGTTCTGTGTAACTGATGCTTTTGTCCACACATTTAACAATTCAGGAAAAGAAAAGTAGAGTGGAGTAGTGGTCAAACATTGTTATAGTTAATTATACATATGTGTCAACTTGACTAGGCCACACAGTGCCCAAATATTTGGTCAAACATTATTCTGGCTATTTCTGTGAGGGAGTTTTTGGATGAGATTAAAGTTTGTATTGGTAGACTGATTAAAGCACACTGCTCTCCCTAATGTGGGAGATAAAATCAGATGAAAGCCTGAATAGAATGAAGAAGCTAACACTCCCCAGGAGTAAAAGAGAATTCTCCCTGCCTGCCTGCTTTGAACTGGGACATCAGCTTTTTTCCCTGCCTTTGGACTCAAGTGAAACACTAGCTCTTCCTGGGTGTCAAGCCTGCTGGCTTTTGGATGGGATCTCCCTCGGACCAGCTAGAACTACACCATGGGCTCTCCTGGGTCTGCAGCTTATTGACTCACCCTGCAAACCTTGGGACCTCCATAATTGTTTGAGCCAAATTCTTATACTAAATCTCTCTACACACACACATGCACACACACACATGCACTCTATTGGTTCTGTTTATCTGAAGAACTCTCATATAAGCATGTTTACTTTGTGGTTAAACTTGAGTTCAAACCTCAGCTTCACCACTTAATCAAGGAGTCTTGGGTTAAGTATTAACCTCTTTAAACTTGAGGTTCTACAACTGAAAAATAAAGGCATTGACAGAATCTCAATGACAAGAATGTGAAGTGACAAGATAATCCTTGTAAAACATTACACCTGGCCTAAATCAAGTTCTGAATAAATATTTAACATTTTCATTAGGGTTCCTAAAGTATATCAGGAATAGTTGTAGAGACGTATGTTTCAATACTGAGCCTTTCGTTAAGCAACAGTGTCACCTTGTTTGCCTGGGCCTTGGTTTCCTCATCTGTAAAATGGCAACAAACTAGAGCAGGGATACCCAGAGTATGGCCCACATATGTAAGCAAGCCGAGTGCCCATCAATAGATGAGTGGATAAAAAAAAGCTATAGTACATATATAGGGTGTCCCTCAAAATGTATACACACACTTTGAATAATTGTAAAGACAGTGTTTAGTAAAATACATTTCATTTTCAAAACTGAACGATCAGCTGTTAAAGTGTGTATAAATATTTTGGGGACACCCTATATACAATGGAGTATTACTTGGCCATTAAAATGAATGAAATCTTACCATTTGTGATAGCATCGATGGACCTAGGGGTATTATGCTAAGTGAAATAAGTCCGTCAGAGAAAGACAAGTGCCATGTGATTTCACTTATACGTGGAACCTAAAGAACAAAAATAAATGAACGAACAAAACTGAAACAGACTCACAGACACAGAGAACACTGATGGGTGCCAGAGTGGAAGAGGGTAAAGGGACTAGATGAAAAGGGTAAAGGGATCGAGAAGTACAAATTGGTAGTTACAGAAGAGTCACAGGGTGTAAAGTACAGCACAGGGAATATAGTCAATAATATTGCGGTATCTATGCATGGTGCCAGGTGGAAATATGGGGGGAACACTTTGTAAGGTATATAATCATATATTATATTGTCTAACCACTATGCCATACACCTGAAACCAATACAAAATAATATTGAAAATGAAACAAACAAACAAAAATAAATGGAAACATAATGCTAAAAAATCAAACAAAAATTATGGTCCACAGTCTGCTGCCCATCCACAAACTGTTCCTGGCCAATGAAGATAAATTCAGAGAAACATACAATATGCATTTAGAGACTTCCACAGCAATTTGACAGAGTAATTTCATGCCTTTTGAATCTAGGATATAACTTGGGCTTTGTATTTTGTATGTCTCTGTCTTTTTTTATTTCTTTATTCCGATAATTTATTTTTATTATATTTTCAAAAGTGTCAGTCCACAACAGATTAGGGGGGAGAAAAATCAACAACCGGTCTGAGCACAGCTAGTTTGAGAACTCTCTTAGGTCAGTGCTTCTCTAATTTCTATGTACAAAAGGAACCTGGGACCCTGCTCCAGCAGGTCTGGGGTGCGGACGGAGATTCTGCATTTCTGACAAGCTCCTGAGTGATACCGAGGTTGCTGGTCCTTAGGTCACTCTGAGTGGCAAGCCCCTAGATAACTTCTATTACCACAGATCAGTTAACGTCCATTTTATAAAATAGAATTACAAGAGCCCGAGAAAATTAGGGTGATCTGTGAGGTCTTCTAAACCTATCATTTCTTTGGGACTTTTACATACTTTGTTAAATTTTAAAGAGCTTTAATATGGCAATGCAGGGATGGTCACCATGCTGTTTTCCATTTTTATCTAGAAACTTCAAGGCTAGATAACTCTACTTGAATCATGAAGTCTTCTGCATTGGGATTATAGGGATGCATTTTTGTCTAGTTTGATTCAGGCCAATCATTTTATCAGAGAGACAAATTATCCAGACCAGATAAGTCATCACTCCAGTCAGGGCAGCTGTCCTTTGAAAGCCACGGGTCTCATTTAGCCAGAGGGGTCTCATACTAGACTCAACACAGCTAGAAGACAGGACCTTAAAGAGGAGAGTATAGGAGCCCAGGGGGAAGTGTAGATGACAGGTGACTAATGGGATACCTTAAAGTATATGTATGTGGGGACAGGAGTAAAAGGGGGTTGTCATTCTTTCCTGCAGGTTCTAATTATGGGATTTACAAAAACCATGAGGCAGCCTTCCTAATATGAAGGAGCAGGAGGTGTGGATGGTGTCAGTGGAGCTTGAGCAGTGGGAGAGAGAGAGGTGCCCGAAAGGAGCTATATCCGCAGCACCCGGCCACTGGGTGAGGGTGAGAGAGTGATTACATACCCCAGCCTCTCTTCTACCTTCCAGTCCCCACACTGGTGGCTTCTATTGGCTAAACCAACTGACAGCCATTTGGTAAGTGATTCTGAGTTTTGCCTTCTGTGAATGTCCTCCTGGGACATAGAACAAGGCAGGGAAAGTGGAGGAAAGATTGAGAGAGGCACATGGGGAAGAGCCAACACAGACCCCACCTTCTATAACCTGACCCCTCCATCTCTGGCTTCTCATAAAATTTCATACACATGGGTACATGGAAACCACTGCTGGGCAATTACACAGCGCAGTGCGCCGGGACCACGTAATACAGGACATGCTGTGCAACAGAGGAGCTGGTAAAGTTGAGTTGGTTCAATCCAAGATACCCTTCTGCAGGGAGTGGCTTTGAGATGGACCTTTAAGAAAATGAGAGGCATGAGTTGGGGAAAGGAGAGAGAAAGGCACTTGAAGGAGAGATAATAGCTTTGTAGGTTCGAGGAGGGATACTTGGAAATAAATGCCAAACAAGGCAGTTGGTAGAAGGCATCAGGTCCTTATCTGAATGGTATAAAGGGAGCAATGGCTTTCGAATATAAGGGAGTGACATAATAGAGAGAGAAATTAATAAGAATAATAATAATAATAACTATGCAGTGGGTAAATTAGGGGTAAAGTCACCTTCCATAGTAATTTCTTACATCCATCATGTCATTTATATGTCACAGCAGTCTGATTGGGATGGTAATATAATCATAGTCATTATTTTATAGAAGGAAAAACTGAGGGCCAGAGAGAAACTTCTTTGCCAAATGTGGTAGACTATGTTATTGTTCAAAAATATTTTCTGTCACTCCTGTGGGGACTCTCTGTATCAACTCCTCCCTACCAGACAACTTTCTGGTTACACTTGTCCCATTGACATCAGGCTTGGTTTTATTACTTACTTTTGCCCAATGAAATGCGACTGAAAGTGACATCTGCCACTTCCAAAGAGAACCCTTAAGATCCATTGTCATTTTCCCTCTCGATAGAGACTTCCCTATCAGCCTGGGTCTTGGTGTGAAGAGGACCTGAACAGGCCTGTAGCCAATAACCCACAGTGGACATATAATTAGAGCAAGAATTATTTGTGCTGATATTGTAAGCCATTGGATGTCGTGGGGTCTGTTTGCTAATGTGACATAACCCAGCCTATCCTGACTGATTAACCAAGGATACCAGTTTCCTTCAGTTGAAGGATTCAGAATACTCACTTACAGTTTTCACTGTACTTGACTTCCCTGTGGTATTTAATACTTGACCAGTCCCTCCTTCATGAGATGTTTTCCTTTGTGGCTTCTGGTTTTTCTTCTATTCTGTGCCTGTTACTTCTTGAATCTCCTGGGGGTCCTCTGCCTCTGCTCTCACCTTCAATGTTGATGTTCACCAAAGTCCTGGCCTTGGGTCATCTTATCTAACCCATAGTCCCTGGGCAATGGCTTTCATGCTCCTGGCTTCATGAGTAAATGTGTGAGTCCTATAGGAACTGGATGGAAGTCGGAGCACCTTTTACTTACCGCTTTGATATCAGAGCCACAGGGAAATATTAGATCTTATCTAAGAGGAAGAGTGAGGGGAAGTTTAAGGGCATTTTAATGGCCTTTTCTTGACAAAGAAAATCAAGGTGAGTGGAGATAAGCTGTGTGACCAAGTGAGGATGAAGAGTTGAAACCGATAAGAGTGAGAGTGCGCCTGCCCTTTATATGTCTCCTTAGTATGTCAGCAGCTGTGCTGAACCATAGCCCCTCTAAGTCCTGGATGGCTTCTGGGATCTTGGTAATGTCAGGAGGTGGGGAATGTGAAGAAGGAAGTAGTAAAAAAGAAAAGTGTAATTCATTACTTTGAAAAAATGTGTTGTGACTAGGGAAGTTGAATTCTGCCGTGGCTGGGCAGGTGGATGTGGTCTTTGGATGAGAGCAGCACAGGTGTCTCTACAGTGAGAAGCTGGCATCTCCACTTGCCTGTGCCCCGCAGGTCTGCAGGTAATGAGGGTGGTGTACACAGGTGATGCAGACATGGAAGGCTTTCATTAGCACCTCCAATCGAGTATGCTCCCAAACTGGTCTTGTTCCCCCGCCCCCCCAGCCTCAACCCATTTTTGCTCCTGTATTTTGGCTCTCCAAGGGTATTTGGAAATGCAGGGAGTCAATTTTTAGATGTCACAATGACTAGGAAATGCTATTGGAATTTAGTGGATTGAGGCCAACGAAGCCAAACATTTAAAAACGCACAAGAGAGTTTCACACACAGAGAATTGTCCTGTCCAAAATGCCACTAGCACCTCTATTAGGAAACACTGTATGAATGTCATCACTGGATATCCAATTGCCCAAGAGAGAAACCTGGAAGTCATCCAAGATCCCTTCCTCTCTCTTGTCCTCCCCTCACCCAGCTTAGCTGTCATTGTGTCCTATTAATTATGTCTCCAAAATATTTCTCAAATCAATGTCCTCTTCATCCCCACTGCCCTATATTGGCCTCCAAGCCCCCCACTTGTCTCTAAACCAGGCTGCACATTCTAGCTGGCAGAAACCCTGCCTGCCAAATGTGTGCGAGGCACACAGAAGATGCCACTAGATATTTATTGAATGAATGAATTTTAACTCCCTCTACTGCTTTCTCTTCCTTAGTCAGAGGGAGCATTCTAAAATGCATGTCTACTCCTCTTTTCAAATCCTTCATTTGCTCTCCACCATCTTCAAGGTAAAAATCAAACACCTTATTATAGAAC
Source organism: Miniopterus natalensis (assembly GCF_054644295.1). Taxonomy (NCBI): domain Eukaryota; kingdom Metazoa; phylum Chordata; class Mammalia; order Chiroptera; family Miniopteridae; genus Miniopterus; species Miniopterus natalensis. The sequence continues at coordinate 172,070,637 of NC_142081.1, forward strand.
AGGGACCCTTTGCCTCACCTTCCATCATCATCGCCTACCTTTCCTCCTTAAGAAGCTTTGCTCCAGATTTTTCAAAGTGTCAGGGAACCCTCTGACCTTTTCTGATTTTGTATAGTTTGTTCTCTGAATCAGAAGTACCCTTCTTCCCCTTCTCCCCGTGGATAATTCATAATTTGGACCAGCCAAAGTATGATTTCCTCTGGGAAGTCTTCCCTAGCTGCCCCTCCCACCGACACCTGGACTCAGACCTTTACTAGACCTCTATGGCCTCCCCATTGCACTGGGCACATAGTCATAAGTGGCCAAGCTGATATCTCCATCAGATCTTTAGCCCCCACTGCACTCCACTGTGTCTCATGGAACTTAGAAACTAGGAAGTCAGTTACTGGATTGATGCATGAATTCTGAAATAATGGAATATTAGTGAAACTGGAAAGCAATGTGTAGGGTTCATTCAGTTTTCAAAAAATATCTATTGAGTGCATACTATGTCCAGCAACAGAGATAAGAAGCATTTTAATGAAAGATGCAAGAGATCTAAGGGATAGATTTTGTGTGGCTGTGGCAGATGAAGACGTATCTGTAGGGGAATCCCAGATTCACATGGGCACCACCCCAAGAGCAGGTTCTCAGAGGGAAGGTGGCCTGGCCTCAGGAATTTAGCAAGTTGGGTAAGGTTAGAGTAAGTGTTGGCCACCACTAGAAATAGCCCCAGGGACTCCTGCACATCCTGCTTACCATTGTCTTCCTGTCACTCTGTGGGAATGGTGATGAGCTACCAAGGGAAGAATTTCTAGAAGATGTAGCCAAGTTTCCTCCCACCTTGGTCATCAGCCAGAAAAAAGGAGCCGGAGTTCCAGGAGGAAATCTTGTGTTAGATCTTGTTGTTTATCAACAGCGCCACCTGGCACATCTTCAGCCGCTGGTTTCTGTTAAAAGTGGGGAAGGGAGCTAAATAAACAGCAGCTTGTCACTTCAAACACCTGGATGGTGGGGGAGGGCAGGGGAAGTCAGCAAGCTAGGGGCCCAGAGGTCACCAAAAATCTAAGACCCGGAGGCTTGACAGCGTCTGAGTTGTGGAAGCTGCATCCTCAGGTTCATGGGTCCACTGGGACTCCTTCCAGGGCGAGAGGCAGGAAGCGGGAGCGCAGAGGCCAGGGCGCAGAGAAGGCTCTGATCTGCAGCATCGCGGCCTTCCTGCCTCTGCCCTGCAGCACCAAAAGTGACTTAAAAAACCGCCTCAGGGTTTTGACAGGTGCTGGGAAATAGCAGAATGATGCCCACCTGGCGGGAGCACGCAGCCCAGTGCTGGCTATGAACTGGACCTGGGATAAAGGATGGGTGGTGGTGCAGGCAGGGACCGGCTCGGAGAGCAGAAGCTTGTAGAAATGTACAAATCAGGAGGGAGTGGAAGCCAGCCAGGTCAGCAAAATGTCACATCCCTACTTTGACATTCATTTTTATTTCCTCATTCAAGTTTTACTAGGACAATGGGACACACCATAAAATGAATTTCAGTGGAGAAAATAAACTTCATTTGTTACTAAATATGTTGCTTTTGGAAAGTTTCTGTTTATATGATCTTTTTTTTTTTTTCCCCCCTAAAAATTTAATGATCTCAGACCAGTTTGGTTACCCAAGGCTGGACATATAAAATGGTATTTCAAATTTTTTGTGCAAGACAAACTTAGGAAAAACAGCTCTACTTATTAAACTTTAAAGCCATTAGCATAAACATATTTTAAAATTAATTTATGCTTTATCATTTGTTCTGGAAGTTACAGAGATTGGAACTCATGTCTGATGCCCGGATTTCGCTTAGCCTTTGGAGTCTCCTACAGGCCTCCTATCTGTGTACCCCTCTTACCATGGGTTCAAGTCCTCAGAGACTCAAAACTAAATCCCAAGCAAGTCACTGTAAAGCCTTTGGCTAGGGCCTGAGAAAGAAAACATTCATGGTAAAAAAATTATAAGAGGAAGGATATTTACCAGTTACATGAGCATTGAGTTGGGTTTTTAAAAGTCACGAAAACCATGAGCACCTAGAACTGTTGCTCACCGAGTTTCATTGTATTGTTAGTAGTAAACAAATAGAGTCTTAAGTGTTCTCAAGCGGAAGCTCAATTAAAGAGACAAACGTTGGAACAGGCTCTATGGAAGGCCAAGAGATTTCGGTTCTGCCAGTCCAGGAAGGAAGGGATTGGAAAGATAAAGGGCACCGATTGAAAACATCTTGTTTTCAGCTGCTGGGAGCTCTCCGTCAGGAAATAAACAGGAATATGCTGCTTCACTGACACACAGACAGAGAGAATGTCTCTAAGAGAACCATTAGCACAAGCCCCTAGAATCCAGATACTTTGGTTTCCAACGCCTCCAGAGAAAGGCTATGTCCCTCAAATGCTAAATGCACTAAAGGGCTGAGAAGCTAATATTTTCATTTCACTCCTCTCCTTTCACTTTTTATCTAAAACTAAACTCAGTTTTATTTTTCAGTCCAGACTCTGCCATAGATGACCATTCCTGGTATATAAGCAAAACAATGTAATTGCTGGGGAAATGCAGATTCCTAGGTGAAGAGCCATGTGCTATGAAGTTTCTGATTCTTGGCAAAATACTTCTATCTGAGTAGGTCTGATGTGGTGCAAGGAATGGCTGGCAGTGAGTGTGACTAAGTCCTGGCTATTGCATGTGACCTTCATCCTGGTGTTAGAAAGGGACAGAGACTTCTTCATGTGGCTGGACATGCCTTGAGAGCAAACCCATGTAGCATCCAGGAGGTGAATGTTGGGATACTTGAATGCTTGAAATTATTTATTTAGGAGCCACATAACAAAGCAGCAGCAGGAGTGATGGTGAAAAGCCTTCCTTCGAAGCCAGAAACAAGGGAATTACGTCTGAGACAAAGCATAGCTGGAATGGAGCTAGAAGTCTCTCCTACACAACCTATTGGATAGAGGTACCTGCTCTGGAGTCTGCCTCCTGGGGTTGAATCCCACAGATTGTGCGGCTGTGACAAGTTACACAGCCTCTTTTGTTTTGGTTCTGATTAACTGCAAAATGGAAAGAAATAACAGTGCCTTGTAAGGTTGATTAAGGCTTAACTGAGATAATGCATTTAAGTGGGTATCACTCACACCCAGGGTGAAGGTCATCTGCAGATAGGCTGATGTCACCGTGAACACCGAACATTATACTCCTCCCCTGCTCCCACACCCCCCTGCTACATCGCCACACCCTCTCATAATGTAATTGTTCTGCCACTTGCTAGCTGTGTAACCTCAGGCAAGTTACTTGATCTTTCTGTGCCTAGGCTTGGTCTGTGAAAATTTTATAGGAATGTCATGAGAATGAAATTTGTTAATATTTGTAAAGTGCTTAGAACAGCACCTGGCACATAGTAAGTACTACATGAGGGCTTATTAAATAAACAAGACTGTGCCTGAAACATCTAAGAATTTAATGCATATTAGCTGTGACTATAAACATAGTCACCTTCAAGGAGAACTTGGTTCAGTTCTGAACTCTTGACTAGAATCAGAACCTGTGAAGTCAGCCAGGGAATAACGGTAGGAGAAAGTGCCTGTGTGTATGCTGGAGAGGGGCTGGGGAGAATGCAGAAACATCTCTTTGAAGATTACCCATTGCTAAGCATAATAATCCCCTTCTCAGTGTGGTAGAAGAATGAAATGTAGGCCCAAGGCAATATTAATTAATATTACTTATAGCCATGTCTTCATCATGATTAGAGAATTAATTTTTCTAGCACCATTGTAAAGAACCGAGGACTCGTGATGTAGAATTACTGGACCTTTGAATGTGATGGCGGCGTTTCTGTAATATTTCATCTGCTTTGATCTTTAAAATGTTTCCCTTTTTATTTGGTTTTAATGGAGCTCCTGCTGCTGATCAGGAAGCATTTAATATGAAGTTGCCTTGGACAAAATTGAGTCACTGAAGCATGTCTTTTGAAATATAAAGTTGTTTTTTTTAATGATGAAGAAACCATTGGCCTATACCAAAGGTAGAATGGCAATAAAAATGGCATCTCTTTTCTTTGACTTTTCCCCAAGATCTGGAAGGCTGGAGCCAGGGAAATGAATCCAGAAGGGGTAGGGGGTAGGACTCCCCCTATCCATAGGTAGCCTAAGCCTTTCGTTCTTCCTTTCCATTATTGGGTTCAGCCCTTCCACTATATAATGCTTAGAAGTGTCCTCAGATTCCATTTCCCTGCTCCTGGTGTGGCCAAAGAGGTCTGTCCCATGGGCTTCTAGGCAGCCCTCGCCGCCCAGAGCACTGTCCCCAGGAGGGATCTGAATTCTTGCCTGGACTCTGCTGAGCAGTGGGCTGCGACCCTCCAGCAGTGTCTTTCACAGCTGGAGGTGATGATTTGCACGTTTATTTTGACTCTCCTGAGTCAAGTCCTCTGAGAGGCAGCATTGCAGAGAGAGGTTCCAGCTGTTAGGTTTGTGATCTATTTCTCAAACTTACTAAGCCTCAATTCTCATCTTTAAAATGGAGAGAATAGTAATAGCAATAATAACAATAACAATAATAATACATGTCAGGCCAATTTCTAAGAGCTTTACATATATTAACTCATTTAATCCTCCCAACTTATGAGATAGGGCTGTTGTTACCCCCTCCTACAAATGAAACAGGCTCAGAATCATGGGCCCAGCAGAGAAGTGGCTCATCTCTCCTCGTTTAGGAATAGGGCCTCTCCCACGTGCCCATGAGACACATGAAAGCCCTCGGTGCACGGTACCCCTTTTGCTTTTACTTCAGGTTATATGAGCTCCTGCAAAGCACAGGACACTGTAAAGGAAACAAACAGGAAACGGGTTAGTGGATTCTGCTACAGTCTTATTCTGTTTGATTTTTATGTCGCTGTCAAAAAGGATATTAACATTCAGATGACGTCCACAGGCAAATCTCCTCGAGCCATATTTCCTGCCTGCATAATCCCAGACAGTTTGCAAAGCACTTATGTGTCATTATCACTGTTGATCGTCGCAACCGTGTGACATAAGCAGGGACCTTAGTTTTTAGTAGGGACCTTTGTTTTATTAGGGAGCTTCATTTTTTGTCACAAGATAGCACGGCCAGCGTGAGAACTCTTTCCACCATCCTACACATTTGTTTCAAAGAGTAGTCTCTGAATCACAGCAGCAGCAACACGTGGGAACTGTTTAGATGTGAAAACTCTCTGACCCCAGGCCTACTAAGAAAAACTGCTGGGGATGTCTGAGGACCACTGCGCTATGTGAACCTCTTACAAGAGGACAAGTTGAAGGAAGTTGCAATAACTAACTAGAGAAATATGGGATGTTTGAAAGATGTGCATGTAGAAGACGGAGCAGGTGTGTCCGGTACTGCTTTAAAGGGTTTTCAATAAAGGTAAGAACTAAGAAAGAACCCTTTATTTTTGAATGTTTTACAAGGGAGACATTTCTGATCACTAAAAGGGTCAAGCAAAGAGACCTAAGGCTCATCCAGGTCCACAGAGTGGGGCAGGAGAAATTCTTATATTGGGCAGATAGAGCTGGAGTTTCAAGGGGCCACTAAATCATTTTTCCCTCCCGAAAAATAAGAAAAAAGGGGTTAGATAAAGGAAGATGAAACTTCACTGCTAGTGAGGACTGGGGTGGAGAGTGTGTGTGTTCTAGATTTCTTTTTTCGGTATAGCAAACCACCCCAAAACAATGACTCAAAGTAATACCAATCATTCATTTGCTCACGATGTGGGAATTGCCTAGTCTCGTCTAGATGTGTCACACAGGCCTCTCATGTGGCTGCAGTCAAATGGCTGGGAGGGGGAACATTCATTCACGTGTCGAGCACCTGGGCTGGAAAGAGTCCAACAGCTGGGGCTGGAACAGCTTCTCTCCCTGCTCGCATATGGGCCCTCCATATGGTGACCTCAGGCTACCTGGACTTCCTTCACGATGACTGAAGGGTCCAATTATTTCAAGAAAAAAACAGCAAGAGCCATGTAGGTTTTAAACAGCCTTGGAAGTCCCACTGCACCATTCCTGCAGCATTCTCTTTATTAAGGCTGTCACAAAGCCCCACCTAGGTTCAAAAGGTGGGCGCACAGACTCTGACTCTTGCTAAGGAGGCTGTCAGAGGATTTGCACACGTTTCCAAACCACCACGGAATCCCCGACGGCTCTCTCACGCCTTCTCCCCGAACTGAATTTAGCGCCCTGCTGTAGCCTTTAGCCCTTGCGGGGCAAACGCTGCCGCAAAAGGCTCTCTCAGTGCCTCTTTGTGGGCAGCCGGGGCTACACTGGAGACCCTGCTCGGTTTCATTTTCTAATTCACCATCAGATAAGTTGCTTCTGAGTTGGGGGAGGGGGAGGGCGAGGGGGAGGGGGAGGGAGAGACCAGGAGTATTACACCCGGAGACAGCCCCACGTGGAAACAAGAGCAGGGAATCCCATTGCCTCCTAACAGGCAGTTGGTTTGGCTGCAACTCCTTTCATGTTTAGCTTTCAAGAAGTTATGGATTTTGATACCTAAATGTCACTGGTATGTTCAGTTGCAGAATAACTTAACATCTTTGACAATTCTTTTGGGTATTTTGCTTTAAATATGTGTCCATTTTAAATATTTATTTTTATTTTATTTTATTTTCTCTTCCCTCAAACTGCCTTTAAATTTTTTAACAAGTTTATTGAGATAATTGACACGCCATACATCTCACTCATTTAAAGTGTATAATTCAGTGGTCCTTAGTATATTCACAGATATGGGCAACCATCACCACAGTTAATTTTAGAGCATTTCATCACCTTTAAAAGAAATCCTGTGCACTTGAACTATCACCTCCCCGTCCTTCCAACCCCTCAAGCCCTAAGCAACCACTAATCTACTCTTTGTCTTTATAGAGTTGGATATTTCATCTAAACAGAACTGCATAATATAGGATCTTCGGTGTCAGGCTTCTTCCCTTAGCATAATGTCTTCAAGGTTCATCTATGCCGTAGCATGCATCAGTACTCCATTCCTTTTTATGGCTGAATAATATTCCATTATATGGATGGTAAACCACATTTTACCCATTTATTAGTTGATGGACATTTGGGGTATTTCCACCTTTTGGTTATAAACATTTGTGTGCAAGTTTATTATGTGGACATATGTTTTCATTTCCCTTGGGTATATGCCTAGGAGTGGAATTGCTGGGTCACATGGCAGCTCTGTGTTGAACCATCTGAGGAGCTATCAACTGTTTTTCAAAGTGGCTGCACCATTTTACATTCCCACTAGCAGTGTATGAGGGTTCTGGCTTCTCAACTGCTGACCTTCAACCTAACTCTGGAACATACTTCCTTAAGGCAAGTATATCACTGCATTATTTTTACTTGCTTCACACCTATCTTTCCTACAGGCTAGTAAGCTCATTGAGGTGGACTTTTCCTCTTTTGTCTGCCCAGGAGCCATTCTTTATTCAGGTAATAGCATCCTAATTCTTTTTAAAAATCTGCTCCGTCCTCTATCCCCTTGCAAATCCCTCTGTTCTGAGATTTCAAATGGTAGGTCATGTCCAAACTCAAAATTATATGCATTAATTATGTGCAATTCTTTGTATATCAATTATACTTTAAGAAAACTATTTTTTAAAGGTAGCTGGCCTTGCCTTTCTAGCCATGGTAACTGGCAGCATGTGACCTACACTGGGCAAATCAAGTTCTTCAGCAGAAAATTTTAACTGCAACTCTGTGGAGGAGACTTTTCCTCTTAAGTAATAAAACAGGGAATGTAAAACCTAGAGTTCCTGGTTGTTATGGTGTCAGCTTCATGGGGAGAGCTGCCAGAACAGAAAACAAACTGAGATAATAAATGGAGGAAAACATCTGGAAAGTACTCAAGGCTCTGGTTCATGCCATCCCAACCATTTCTGCAGTTTTGATATGTGAGTCAATGAATTCCCCTCTTTGCTTCAGCTAATTCACATTTGATTTCTATAATTTGCCACCTAAAGGGTGTTGTAAGGTTTTTCTCCAAGGTGGAAGCCTGAGTTTGTTCATTTTCGTAACTCAAATCTAACACAGACCGAGGCACAGAGTAGGCACTCAAGATATTTATTGCTTTAAAGCAAAATATAAATTGGCTGAATTAATCTATTGAGAACTGTGCTGGTCAGACTAAAACAAAAAGGAAGTGGGAAGTTTGACTTAGGTATATTGGGAGAGCAGAGTTTGATGGTTTGTACAATTAAATGTAAGGGGAAAAAACTGAAAAAGTAAAACAATTCCAGAAAAGTAATAAATCTGCTGCCAACTTGGCAAAGTGAACTATAGGAGCTAGAGGTATTTGTTTCCCTTCTCTCTTCTCCAATGTTTTCAAATTAACGCTTCCTGTTGTAAAATAAAATTTTTTCTTTTATAAAATAATATAATTGTGAATGTGCTCATTAAAGATGGAAACTAGAAAGTTTAACTTCCCTCCCTGAGCCTTGTTGTATCTCACACCCTGCCAGTCTGGGCTTTGAATGGCAGGTTAAGGAGGGGTTGGAGAACTGGAATGGTCTTTACCAACTCACAAGTGCAATTCTTATTCCCAAACAAGAATGTACCTCTTTCAGGTATTCAGTAAAAGGCAGACTGGCTATAACAGTGGAAGGAAAATGCAACCACATCTTCACCAAGTAGCTCTGGCTGGTTTAGGATTGTGTGTTTTGCCAAATCAAATGCTTGTACCAACAATAAGGTCAAGAGGAGTCCATCGGTTGTGGAAATCAAGTGTCATTGATTCCTGGAACTGGATGAAACATTGAGGTCATCTGGTTTAATTGACATCTGCTATCTGATCATCTCCTCACTGCTCTTGAATTAATTTCCAGGTCCTTCTTGAATCCAGTCATGAAGAGAAACTCAGGTCTCCAGATGGCCCATTCCATCTCTGGACTGTTAGAAAATTCTTTGTTATACTGGACTGAAAGCTCTTTTATGAAGTTCCCTGCCATTGGTTCAAATGCCCTTGCTTAAGTTCTTAGAAAATAAATCTAGTTCCTCTTCCAAATTAATCCCCTTTCTAGTCCTTTAGATATTTGAGACAGTTACTATGTATTTTCTGGCAAGAAATCCCAAGATCCTTCAGCAGTCCCTCAAGGGACATGAGGGTTTTAACCCCTTTAGAGCAGGAACTGGGTCATGTAGCAAAGCACATGCAGTCACATAGAGCCAAGTCACAATCCTTACTTCTCAATGCACTTCGAGTCTACTGTGTGATTTGTGTACATTACTTAACCTTTATGGACTCCAGGTTTATCATTTCTAAAAGAAAGATATAACCTCTCTGAACTTTAGTTATTTTATTTGTGAAATGGGGACAATAATAACTACATTATGAGTTGTCTTAAAGATTATCTGAAGTAATCCATGTAAAATGGCTAGCACAATGCCTGGAACACATGAAGTACATTGTTGTTGTTGTTATATCATTATGTTTTAATATTATGTATGTTAGTCAACTCAGGCTGCCATAAAAATATACCATGGACTGGGCAGCTTAAACAACAGAGATTTATTTCTCACAGTTCTGGAGGCTGGAGGGCCAAGATTAAGGTGCTGGCAAGGCAGGTTTAATCCTGAGGCCTCTTCTCTTGGTTTGTAAGTGACCACCACCTGCCTTCTTGTGTGTTCAGTGACCACTTATTTGTGCTCAGACAGAAAGAGAGGGAGGGAGGAGGGGGAGGAGGAAGAGAAGAAGAAGAGGAGAGGGAGACAGATAGATAATAGATAGGTGATAGATAGATAATAGATAGATGATAGAACGATAGAGAGAGATAGAGAGATAGATGATAGATGATAGATAGATAGACAGATAGATGGGTAGATAGATGGATAGATAGATGATTGATAGATGATAGATAGATGGATAGATAGATAGATAGATAGATAGATAGATAGATAGATAGATAGATAGATGATAGATAGGAGGGAGACAGATGGTAGATGATGGAGAGAGAGAGAGAGAGAGATAGGAGGGAGACAGATAGATGATAGATGATGATAGATGATAGATGATAGAAGATAGACAGATAGATAGATAGATAGATAGATAGATAGATAGATAGATAGATAGATAGATATAGATAGATAGATAGATAGATAGATAGATAGATAGATAGATAGATAGATAGATAGATAGATGATAGTAGATAGATGATAGATGGGTAGATAGATGAATAGATAGATGGATAGGTAGATAGATGATTGATTGATAGATGATAGATGGATAGATAGATGGATAGATACATAGATGGATAGGTAGGTAGATGGATGGATGGATGGATAGATAGAGAGATAGATGATGACAGATAGATGATAGATAGATGATAGATAGATGGATAGATAGGCAGGAGATAGATGATAGATGATAGAGAGATGGATAGATAGATGATAGATAGATGATAGATGATAGAGAGATAGATGGATAGATAGATGATAGAGAGATAGATGATAGATAGATAGATAGACAGACAGACAGACAGACAGACAGACAGATAGATAGATAGATAGCACTACCAATCAGGTTTCTCTTCTTATAAGAATACTAATCCTATGACCTCATTTAACCTTAATTCCCTCCCTAAAGACCCTATCTCCTAGGGTTATGTTGCCAGTTAGAGCTTCAACATATGACATTTGGGAGGGCACAAATTAGTCCATAGCATATTATATTATATTTAATTAAACTTCCAAAATTTAAAAAGGAAAGTATGCATCCCAGCAAAGGGGTCAACATTTATAAAGACTCTCATGTGAGACACTGAGTATAGTCTGTGTGGCTCAGGCCAAGAATACAGGGGAAAGATAAAGCTTGAGAAGGAGCAGGAGTGAGACTGTGATAAGACTGGTAGTTCATGTTAAGGAGTTTATAGTTTTCTCCTAGGGCAATGGAAGATTTAGAAGGCGGTTAAGTGTGAACACGACCTAATTTGATCTTCTTAATTACGATCGTTGTCTGTGGTGCAGAAAGTGGGTTGAGGGGGGTTTAATCCTGTGAGAAACCTGACATTACAGATTAAAGGCTTGTCCTCAGGGTGGTGGGAAGGGGAAAGGGGTATTAAGAGTCTAGGCACAAACCCGAGGATGGAATTAGAACTCAAATCTTAATGGTTATTATTCAGCCTTTGTAATAACTAGTAGCATACCCCCTGCCTGCCTCCCACCCTCCTCCCACCGCCTTTCTATAATCTCCAGTTTTCTCTGATGGTTGTGGAAGAGTGAATTTTGGGTGCTGTTACTAATTAGCATAGTGTAAGATAAGCAGCAATTTGGTTGGAACATTTTAATAATAGTTATTTTCTCTTTTGCCTGTATTTATAAGTTCTCATTTAATGAATAAATTATCTCCAGAGATCTAAGTTATTTCTAGTTTTGTTGTTCCATCTGATATGTTAATTTCATCAAAAGATTTATTTTAATAATGGAAGAAGAAACTGAAAAAACAAAACAAAAACCTTCTATCTTGAAGTCTAAACTAACTTGTATTGACATTGTTAATCCCCTAAGGAAGTTTGGTGAAGTGAAGACATCTTTGCAGGGAAGGGTTTGGAGGGTGTGCTTCACAGAGCATTTTTCATTCCCAAAATGGGACATCTGAATGAGAGTCACCTGAATTTCTTTTGAACAATTATTTTAAACCACTCGGGGTGAGATTACTTTTTCTTTGAATGAACAGCCAGGAGGTAAACAGCAATAGCAGTGGACCAGAAACCCTGAGACTGAGTCCTCGAGTTGGCTTCATCATTAACTGGCTGGCTGACGCACACAGCCGGTGGCTCTCCTGGCTCTCATTTATTCTAGGAAAACAGCGAGCAGGAATGGATCGTTTCTAAAGCCTTTACATGCATGTGCTGGTTATGTCAGGCTCTGCTCGAGAAAGGTGGGAGTAAGTAAAACAGATAAGATCCCTGATCCCACTGAGCGCTCCTCCTTATGGGGGAACATAGTTTATAAAACCAGCATTAACAAGCAGGATGCATGCAGATGGGGTAATGTTAAAGAAGATGAATGGGATAGTGCTATACACAGAGATGCGTGTGTGCTGGGAGCAACTATTTACATAGGATGAGCGGTCAGGCCAACTTCTCTGATAAGGTTCTTTCCCTGCTGAGACCTGGGTGAGGAGAAGCAGTTATCCACCCAAAGACCTAGGGAAAGAGCATTCAGGCAGCACCAAGGAACTTGGCGTATTCCAGGGATCAGGAGGTGGCTGTGGCTGAAGCACAGTGAATAGGGTAGAAAGTGATATGAAACGAGGTCTGAAAGGTGGCCGGTGACCAGTGTCCAGATTCTGTAAGGTCTGCTTGGCTGTGGAAGGGGTTTGGACTTTTTCAAGTACAGTATTTCCCCCCCTCTCTGTGGGGAATTTGTTCCCAAACCCCCAGTGGATGCTTGAAACCGCTGGACAGTGCTGAACCCTTTATATATGATGTTTTCTCCTATACATGCAAACCTATAATAAAGTTCACAAATTAGTCGCAGTAAGAGATTAACAACACTAACTAACAAAACAGAACAATTATAACAATATAATGTAATAAAAGTTACATGAAGTGGCCTCTCTCTATAACCAGTCTGACAAGCAAGACAGCTACTAAGTGACCAAAAGCATATAGTATGGGACCGTGGGACAAGGGGACGATTCACATCCCAGGCGGGATGGAGCGGACAGCATGAGATTTCATCACGCTGCTCAGGAGGGTGCGAAGTGTAAAATTTATAAATTATTTCTTTCTGGAATTTTTTATTTCATATTTTCAGACCAGCTGAGCTTGACTGTGGTTGACGTGGGTAACTGAAAACACGGGAAGCGGAAGCATGGATAAGGGAGCACTGCTGGAGTCACGGGAAGGGAAAGCATGGATCAGGGAGCACCGCTGGAGTCACGGGAAGGGAAAGCATGGATCAGGGAGCACTGCTGGAGTCACGGGAAGGGAAAGCATGGATAAGGGAGCACTGCTGGAGTCACGGGAAGGGAAAGCATGGATCAGGGAGGACTGCTGGAGTCACGGGAAGGGAAAGCATGGATCAGGGAGCACTGCTGGAGTCACGGGAAGGGAAAGCATGGATCAGGGAGGACTGCTGGAGTCACAGGAAGGGAAAGCATGGATCAGGGAGCACTGCTGGAGTCACGGGAAGGGAAAGCATGGATCAGGGAGGACTGCTGGAGTCACGGGAAGGGAAAGCATGGATAAGGGAGGACTGCTGGAGTCACGGGAAGGGAAAGCGTGGATAAGGGAGCACTGCTGGAGTCACGGGAAGGGAAAGCATGGATAAGGGAGGACTGCTGGAGTCAGGAGCAATTCTGACCCATTGGATATTTTTAGGCAAGGGAGTGAAATGGGCTTTTTGTTTTGTTTTGTTTTCAAGGGTGACTCAGGTGCTGTGTGGAGACAGACTGTTTTAACGGGCGAGGAGGAAACAAAGGCACTAGGTGGGCGCTGCTGCAGTGACACGCTGGGAGGTGACAGCCATGGGAGGCGGTGGCAAACAGCTGGGACATGTTACAGAGCTGGAGTCGAGGGCTTGTGAGGAGTGGGGGCTTATGCTCCACGATCTAGCCGTCCATGAAGAGCCCCTTATTCTGTGCTACTGTCGGAGTGGCCCGCTCCCCCCTGCCACACCTAGGAGGTGGCTGGTTGGGGTGGGAAAGTGGTTCGTGGTTATGAGACTGATGCGAGTTAGCTGCAGCGACGCCAGAGTGACCTCACACCTGCGAGCGTGACGCTTTGTCTCGTGACTCGATGGAATGTTCCGCGGGAGAAATAGCACTCAAGGGGAAGTAAAAGTAGGAGTCACTAATGGCATCGCGACAAACCTGAGCCCTCCGACAAAGCAAAGACTCCTTCCTTCCTCTGTTCCCCTTTTCATTTTTCCCCAAGAATTTGGTACAATAAGTTTGGATGTAGCGGAGACAGCTGTTTCAAACAGCATTGAATCCAATTTCCATGACATTTTTCATGTATGCGGATCTTGGCATTCAAATGATTTGTGAGTTCAATTAATGGCAGCATTATTTTGGAAAACTTAGTGCATTATATTTTCAGAAAATGCAGTCTACCTAACTTTAACAGCATATACTCTGCCTTCTTTTTTGTATATAGTCATGTCACTATAGTTTGGGGCTACATATCACTATAACATAATTATATTCTTTATCAGGCTGAATAGGAAGATATAATTCTATTTTTCTATGACCCAAATAATGGGATGTGTCCTTTAAAAAAACACACACACACAAGCCTGAGAGCCTAAATATGCCGTTTTCATTCCAGACCTGCCAAGCATGTTGCTGATATCTTTGGAATTTGGCTTTGTCAATAATTTTCTTGCACAAATGACTCTGCCCAGGACTTCTGGGAGGCCTAGAGATTGGGTTCATCCATTCAATAGATATTTGAGCCCCTTGCTCAGTGCAAGGTACTGTACTGGACATGGTAGGGTGGTGGAATCACAAAACATGGTGACATCTTTTTCCTTCATCTGGCTAACTATCCACTTGGGAAGGCTGTGCAGAAAAGATTAAATACTAGTGTAAGAATTAAAAATATGTTATAATATAGGACATCTTACAACAGTAAGGTATGATCATGTAATAAATAATGGTTTATAACAGTGCTTCTCAAACAGTTATATGCATAAAAATCTCTTAAGTATCATGTTAAAATGCAAATTCTGAATCAGTGGGTCTGGGGGTGTGGGTGTGAGAGTAAGTTCCTACTTAATGTGGATGCTGATGGCTCATGACCAAATTTCAAGTAGGCTGTGATTAGATTCAAGATCCCCAAACTGTATGCTGAGGCATCACAGGGTGTCACCGTGAATTCACAAGGGCAGCATGGGATTTTTTATTTTTTTTTAAAGAGCACAGTCAGGCTGGTGTTGCTCAGTGGTTGAGCGTTGACACATGAACCAGGAGGTCACAGTGCAATTCCCGGTCAGGGCACATCCTGAGGTTAAGGGCTCCATCTCCAGTAGGGGGCGTGCAAGAGGCAGCCAATAAATGACTCTCCCCTCATCATTGATGTTTCTCTCTCTCCCTCTCCCTTCTTCTCTCTGAAATCAATAAAAACATAAAACAAAAAGAACACAGTGACGCTCATCATCTGCCATGTGAGCTACAAGTAACCCAGAGCCTTGGCATTAGATCATACTACATTCCTCCCATCTTATATCTTTGCAAAGCTTAATTCTTGGCAGTTACTGTGATTAAAAATGCAAGTGCTGCATAAAATCCCATGTGAACAGGCAATGAGGGTGGTGGGATCCAGCCTGATTTCAAAATTTGGGAAGTTGGGCGGTGCCCAGCAGGCACAGACATCCATTTGTAGTTATGATTATATAATAATAATATTTTCAATAGCAGTTTTCTTTCCATGTATATGCACTATTTCTTTCAAACAGCTGAGTTGTTAGGACATGATTTATTAAGTTGTTTGGACATAACTACTTACTGATGAAAACTATTAGATATTTCTTTTGGCCAAAGAACACCATAAAAAATCGGGGCAGAGGGGAGCATTTAAGATGCTGCTAACAGAGAAAATTTGGGGAATCTTTGGGTAAGATAATACGTGTTATGAGTTCGGACAGATTCGGAGTGGTCAGGTGAGGTCACGAGGAGGTCCTACAACCTGAGTTGGTTCTGCAGATGGATCGACATGGCTGCACTCCCCAGCTTTTATGAAACCCACAAAGAACACAAGCTTAGATTTACTTATTTATTCCAAACCTCCGCTCCGTTGTTTGCTTTGGTGTCTCTTTGAGTGCACACGCTTTTACTCAAGACTCTCCTTGCACCGGGCAGCGAAGCCCCATATCAGACTTACCTCCAGTGCTTTACCACGAGCCTTCTAACCTGGAGACTGGCTTGTACTGGGCCATGCATGTGGTGCCAGCTCAGTCCTTTCTCAGTGAAGAGTGCCAAGGCCACCTGGCATTCTGAGTGTCTGCAAACCACAGTATGTTTCTGAGATTAATTGTTTCAAAGGACAGCAATGTCTATTTTCATTGTGTTAGAGGCATTAGTTGTTGTTAAACAGACTTTTTTTTATTGCTCTCTTTATTGGTATCATTTTGAGAACAAGTCTGTTTGTTTTGTTTTGTTTTTCTCCACAGAATATATTTTCTCTTTCTAAAGAGTACGCTAACCGAGTTTGTGGTCAATCTCACTAATCATTTTACTCTCCAACCCAAATGGTGTTGAGTTCAGAGCAGTAGATAATGGGGAGCTGGCACAATACAGCGGTGAGGTTGAAGGAAAAATGTTGTTTCGGATGGAGTGGAAGGAGGAATGGTCAAGGAAGCTGGTGGTAAAGCTCTAGTGTGACATGACAGTGGTTGCGGAAATGACAAAGAAGAGATGGCTACCAAAAATACAAAAAGGGACTCTGGTAGCCGGTTGTATATAAAGTGAGGCAGGAGGAAGTAGAGGCCACACTGCAAATCCTGGAGGTGATTGGGAGAGTGATGGAGAAATATAGGAAAGTCAAAAGGGAAGAACCTCTTTTGGAAGGAAGAGGTGAGATGGGCTTTTGACGCTGGGTTTCAGGTGATGGTGGAAATAATGTCCTTGTAGTTAGAGCTGGAGACAGGAAGACAGGGAGCAGAGAGTGGGTCACGTAAGAGGTGAAGGACTGAGAAAGGGTGCGTCCTCTGAGGAAAGAGTGGGGGCTCAAGGCCAGTCGTGGCCGAATCTTGGGAAGATCTAATCTGATGGGGCCAGTGAATTAAAAGCTGAGCCAATGAATTAAACAAAGAAGGGACCTGAAGGCTCCTGAAGGAGAAATAGAAAGTTTCATTTGTTGAGGGCCTCACAGGTGTGAAGTGTGATCTTAGGTGTTTTCCAGATGTTGTTACATGAAAGACCCACCACAGACTCTGAGATGAATATTACCTTCCTCATGTCACAGGTGAGGAGGTTGGTGATCAGAGGTACTTTGTCACTTGGCCACGGTCATTCAGTTAGTAAGTGGAGGGATCTGAACCCAAGTTCTTAGTTTGAACCCAAAGCATTTGCTCTTCCCCTAAACACTTCAAGATGTAAATGAAGATGATTGAAAGATACTGAGACCTGGTAAAGCAAAGGGTCCTAACTGTTGGTCCTTAGGGGCTCCCTCAATAAACTTCAAGAAATCCATTAGCTAAACTTACATGCAAAATTTTGTTGCAAAAAATACCTATTTTTATCCTGATTGGATGGACTATAACTTCTACCAGATTTTCAAAGAGATCTTGAATCCCTTCCAAAATTTAAGAGCAGCTGTTATGGGCAGCTGTTGCAGTAGAGGAGCGAATTCTAGAGAGTCATGGACTAAATAGGTAGCGAGGAAGACAAAAGTGGTATTTGACGTATAAGAAATCTGGCTCTGAAAGAAAGAACAAAAAGCTATGGTAATTCAAAGGGGCAAGTGAAACTTTTTCTGTTTTGTCATTTTTTTTCAAGATTGGGAAGCTTTGAGCTAGTTTGGCAACAGAGGGGAAGGCTCCAGTAGCAGACATTGATGACTTGGAGGTGGGAGGGGGGACAGAGGCTGCCTGAGGAGGACATTTACCTGAGACACGGGAGGAGGTGGGCATTCTTTCCTGGGAATGCTGGTGGGCTCTGGGCCTCCCCCAACCATTGCTGTCATTCCATTAGCCCGTTCAATAGTCTTCTAAGAACATTCTCTTTCAGAAATACAGTGCAAAGGAAAAAAAGGAGGTGGGAAGGAAGGAAGAATAGGAGAAACACTGTGGGTTCCCTCCCTCACTCCCCCTCCCTCCCCCTCCCATCTTCCCTCCCATCTTCCCTCCCTTCCCCCTCCCTCCCTCCCTGCCTCCCCCCTCCCTTCCCCCCTCCCTCCCTCAGTCCTCTCCCCTCCCTCCCTCCTTCCCTCCCATCTTCCGCCCTTCCGCCCTCCCTCCCCCTCCCTTTCCCCCTCCCTTTCCCCCTCCCTCCCTCTCCTCCCTCCCTTCCTCCCCCCTCCCTTCCTTCTCCTCTTTCTAAGACAGAGGTGAGGAGGAGGAGGGGAGGGAGAAATGAGGCTGGGGATGATATTTCCCTAAGCCTGTCTATTCCCAGGGGTCAAGGTTAAGTCTGTGATAATGTTTTCCTCGTGCATCTGGAGGGCAGGGACTCCCAGAGACAAAGTCCACACCCCAGGCCTTCAGGATGCTCTAAATGAAGAGCGCGCTCTGTCTTCCCAAAACAGTCATTTTTGAACTTAGAAAAAGGGGGAGGCATCCAGCTAGGCTGTTTTTGTTTTTTTAATCCTCACCTGAGAATATTTTTCTACTGCTTTTCAGAGACAGTGGGAGGGAGGGAGGGAGGGAGGGAGGGAGGGAGGGAGGGAGGGAGGGAGGGAGGGAGGGAGGGAAACATCTCTGTGAGACACAGCGATTGGCTGCCTCCCACACACACCCCAGCCGGGCGGACGGAGCCTGCAACCGAGGTACGTGCCCTTGACGCACCTCGAACTCGAGACCCTTCAGTTCGTGGGCTGACGCTCTAACCACTGAGCAAACCAGCTAGGGCTAGGCTGTTTCTATTACAAAACTCTTCATCTCTTTTTTATCTCCTGGTTCAGATGTATTTAATTACCTGTCCCAAATGCGATATTCTGCTTTTAATGATTTTTTAAAAAACTTCTTGATATAGATGCAAATGAATTTGGTGTTGTCCTTATTACATAAAGAAAAGCTATAAGGAGCACCTTGTTTGCTTCTCCGTGGACTATGAGCATTGTGTTTTGGAATTTGTTTTTAAACAAAAATAGAATTATATTATCAGTATCAACAGATGCTCATGGAATATCAAACATCCAACGTAGTTCATGTTTGCAACATCTGGGCATTATTAAGTAATTCACTAAAGGACCACAGCTTTGGAAGTTTCCAATTTAAAAATACATGTACATACACACATACACACGCAAACACAATTTTCATTAGCATGAAAATATATTCAGACCCTGCTCTGTGCTGGCCATTGAGTTGCCCTTCATTCCAGGAGCTCAGTACAAATAAGCAAACAGGAAGATAAATAATTTAATAATTATAATAAAATAGCATTTATTGAGCACTTACTGTGTGCTTTACAAGTATGAACCCACTTAATCCTCACCATAAATCTATGGTATAGGTGCTAATTGTCCTCACTTTACAAATGAGGCATCTGAGGTATGGGCTCTGAGGCCACACGACTAGTGAGTGGTGGCCCTGGGCAGCCCACGCCCCTGACCATGAAAGCAGTTGCGGACACAGATGCCCAGGACAGAAGGGGCTGAGGGGAAGGGCTGGTGGGGGACAGAGATGCTGCCTGGCGGGCGCAGAAGTGGAAGCGCAGGCTGAGGCCGGGCCCAGGTGGTTTGGCGATACCGGCAGGTGTTGTAGGAGGGGTGAGGGCTGCGGGGAAGTGAGGCCGGAGAGGCGGCCAGGAGCAGCTCCTGGAAGGCCTTGAGTGCTGCGCCGGGCGGCCCAGGCTCTGCCCTGTGGCTTACGAAGGACTTAAATAAAGGAGAGACACGGCCACATTTATGGGCACAACACCGAAGCGGGGTGTATGAGTGTCTTATTCTCTGAAGTGCCATAGATTCTTAGTTTTCTGTTGTTTTTTCAAATCATACTTAGAAAAAGAAAGAAAAATGCCCGAGGAATCACAAAGGTTTATTAAAACAACATAAGTTACAGGAAATTTTAACTTATTGTTGGCGTTGGTTCCTTGATTAGTAAACAACATACCTCCTTTGTATCTCTTAAATTAATGCGATTAATAAGATTAATTAAGAATTAATAAGAATAAATAAAATGAGAGTGAAAAATTTTAGCTAATAGATAAGCCTGATTGTCTTCCATGCTTTGGGAAAGAGCATGCTTCTTGAGTGTTTATATGGCATTTTATTTCACACCTCTGTTTTGCCCCCAGACTCAAGTGTAAGCTTCATTCCAAATCTCAGTCTTGTACATAATGTGTGACCTATGTATTTCCTGCCATGTGCCTCGAGGCTCGCCGCCTTTCTAGACACGCTTACTTTGAACATACACATTAAATAAGAGGTGGCCCCATCTCTCTTGTGTATTGTGGAAAAACCACACCTTCTCTAAGATTGCCAGAGCTTCCCAGGGAGTCTCCCATTACCCGAGTCACCTCTTGTTTTGAATTCCAGCTCCCACTGAATTACTCTCTTTCTTACAATCGTACCTGCTTATTTAGGGTTTTTCCTTCTTGCCTAAATAAAAGAGCCAGTTTCTTCTTAAGGAGAACTGCAAACAGCTTCTAAGGTAACAATGTATTCTTTCCTGTCGCAATAATACCACACATTATTACGTGTATTACAGTTCCACAGTGCATTACAGTCTTCAAAACATTTTCACAATAGAGTAGGTAGGATTGTTCTCATTTTAGCAGAGAAAGGGGGAGGGAACTAACATTTGTAGACTGTCTTTTATGAGCTGGGCATTGTGCTCCCAGCTTTACATGTTTTAGCTCATCAGCGTATATAATCTAATTAAGCACAACTTTCCAGTCCTTCTTCACAACAGTTTGCAAGGTAGGCATTTGTATTAGTTATTGCCACATACAGCTGGCCTTTGAACAACAAGGGTTTGAGCTGTGTAGGTCCACTTATATGTGAATTTTTTTCAATAAATATGTAGTCCGCCCTCCATAATTTCAGGTTATGAATCTGTGAATTCAAGCAATCTCAGATCACAAACAGTATCTCTGATCAGATATTGGGAGTCCACAGATAGAGGGCCAGTCGCATGCATTGTTCGACACCATTGTATAGGGGACCTGAGCATCCCGGGATTTGGGTATGTGTAGGATTTTGGAACCGATACCAAAGGATGACTATAGTTAGGTTGCTGGAGAGTCAAAAATTATAAGTGGATTTTCGCCTGTGGATTGGGGGAGTTCGGTACCCTCAACACCCATGTTGTTCAAGGGTTAACCTGAACCCCTCCTTTAAGAGCGGTTCATGGCACTTGTGTAAATCAACTCAGCCACCTCCTGTAGACTCTGTCAGCTTTGCCGCTCTCCCATTACCTTGACCAACACAGAAAGGCTTACAACACAATTATAGATACCGTTTAAGGAGGCTGGAGTGGGACACGGAGGAAGCGAGAGAAAGGGGGAAGCTCTTACTAAGCTTAAATATTTTTTGATGCTTGAATATTTTGATAGGGACAAAGGGTATACGTGACAGAGGATCGGAGGGGACACAAAGGCAGGATTGGATCAGGAGCATCTTCTCTGAGGGTATCATTAAACTAAGTCTTTTTTTCCTTCTTAATAAAATTTACCATTTCACCGCCTTTAGGTGTACATGTCAGCGTCACTAAGTACATTCGCGTTGCTGAACACAGTCACCACTATTCGTCTTCAGAACTTTTGCTCACCCCAAACCTCTCGATCTTGGACTCCAACTATGTGCACATTGGTAAAGCCTCTATGCCAGCGCTTTTTAAAGCCTTGCCTGTCTTAGAACATGGTATACTTGCCCCAGATTTATGCCTTTTCATATTCTGCTTGGAAGGCCATCTCTTCCCTTGTTTAACTCACGGATTTTCCACGAATCCTTAAAGATTCAGCTCATGTTTTACCTTCTCTCCTGGGCTTTTTTGGTCCTGCTCCCTCATCTTTCAAGACTGAGAGAGGTACATTGTCTTCTTGGTACTCATGTCAACATTGCTTTAATTCCGCTGGTGTGTGTAGAGCCTTTTCACAATATCATACCATTTCCCCAGGTTTCTCACGTGCCTGTGCATGCATTCGGCAAGCGCTGAAAAACTACCATGTGCTAGGCGATGGGTGCCGCAGGAACTTAATGCTTGTGGTATGAGAGCTCTGCAGATCTATAAGGTTTCATTACATGCTTATTTTACTATTCTACAATGTTTTCATAAATATTAACAACTTTCTTATATGGCCTCCTTTGGATTTGCAGACAATGAAACCAAAGCAATGCCAGGAACCCAGAAGTAAAATATTCACTCAATGTAACCCTGGGCTAAAATAGTTCTCTCATACTACTTTTTTTGCTTCATAGCTGAATACAAATTGGAAATTACAAAAATCATTTAAAAATTAAAGTCACCTATAAATAAAACACTTGGGAAAATTTCCATTAGCATTTTGGTACATTTTCATTCATATAATACATATATTTGTTAATGCATATGCATATATTTAACAGAGTTGATACTATACTTCAAAAACGATTTTGCATTCTACTTCTCTCCTTTAATATTCTAAGTATTTTTCTGTTCCAAAAAAATGTTAGTAAACATAATTTTTAATGATTACATGGCTTCTATTGCACTATTATATTATTACTTATTTAACCAACTCTCTACTATGGGACATATAAGTCATTTTTGGTTTTTAGCTATTATACATAATACTACAATGCATTTTTGTTGTTGTTAATTCTCACCAGAGGATATTTTTTCCATTGATTTTTTTAGAGAAAGTAGAAGGGACGGAGGTCTGGAGAGAGAGAAAGAGAAACATCCATATGAGACACATTGATTGGTTGCCTCCTGCACATGCCCCAACTGGGGCTGGGATTGAACCTGCAACCCAGGCACATACCCTTGACCAGGAATTGAACCCGAGACCCTTCAGTGAACAAGCTGATGCTCTACCACTGAGCCACACCTGCCAGGGCTACAATGAACATTTTAATAAAAATGTCTATAACAGCCCTATTCATAATAGCTAAAACTAAAACTAACCAAACGTCTTTCCACAGAAGAGGAGATAAATTGTTGTTTATTCACACAATGGAATAGTACTCAGCAATATACACAAGACAACACAGATGAATCTCAAAACAGTATGTTGAGTGAAAGCTACCAGACACAAGAGAGCATACTATAAGATTGCATTTACATGGAATTCTAGACTGGGTTAAACAGAATGATGGCAGGGAGATTAGAACCGTGCCTGCCTCTTGGCTATGCAACTGGCTAAGTGCAGGCTGGAGCTCTTTGGAACGATAGACAGCCTAGTCTGTTTGAGCTGCCATCACAAAAAATACCATCAACTGGGTGGCTTGTAAGCAACCGACTTTTTTTCCCTCATAGTTCTGGAGGCTGGGAAGTTCAAGATCATGGCGCTGGCAGATTCAGTGTCTGGTGGGAACCCACTTCCTCACAGATAACACCTTCTCCCTGTGCCCTCACATTGCGAAAGGGGCAAGCAAGCTCCTGGGGCCTCCTTTAGAGAGGCATTAATCCATTTCATGAGGGCTCCACTCTCCTGCCCTAATCACCTCCCAAAGGCCCCGGGTCCTAACTATAACCTTGGGGACAGGAGTTTAACATATAAATTTTGGGATGACACATACATTCAGACAATAACAATGAAGCTGAGATAGTCTATGCTTCGATTGGAACGGTGGCTACATTTGTCAAAGTTCATTGAACTGTCCAGCCCCTTACTCTTAAATTCCCAGCTCCCAGAACTGTGAGAAATAAATTCTTGCTGTTTAACCACTCAGTCTATGCTATTTTGTTATGACACCCTGAGCTGACTAAGATACCTACCCTGCAGGTAATTGCTGTTGACTTTAAACAAATAGCCAGATATTTCTCCAGCAAAATGAGTTTATTCAGGAACAACAAAGAATTGCAATTCAGGAAGTGAGGTCTAATGGTGACCATGCTCACGTCCAGAAAAACAAAGGAGAGAACACTCTTTTATGGACTTAGGGGGAACTGATTAAGTCCCCTGAAGGAAACTGAAAGCTTGAAGAGTAGTGACTTTTCATTGGCTGAGTTGTGGCGAGGAGGACTCTTTTCCCCTTCTGCTGAGGTAGAAAAGTGTATCACTCCCTGTGAGAGATGCGAGGTGAGTCCTGCAGGGGGAATAGTGTGCGCTGAGTGACATAAACACGAGGATTCTCTCTTCCAGCCTCCAGAGTCCTTTGTAAATGAGGTTTCTGTTTATTAATTTTCACATTGTTAAGCACAGCCAGTATTTGAAAATAAGGGCTACAAATTTACTATTAAATAAATTATGCTAAGCACAATAAATTCTCAAAACCCATCACTTCCTAATTCTTTTACTATTATTTGTGCTTTTGAGGTTACATACCTCTATTGCTCATCTGATGGAAATCCTATGTAAAGACGTGCTACTGTGCATCTCTTCCCAGTTCCACGTTCACTGACTTCACATTGGTAGCTTGAAATGGGTCCCGACAGAGGATTTACTCCTTAATGTTCAGCACATATTAAATGTAAGCTTTTTTCTCCGTAAAGAGCAGGTTGTTAAACATTTACCAGGAAATGCACCGCTGGCCACAGCCACCGCTCCAGCCTTCACTGCGTGTTGGTAGCACTGTGCACCCCTCTTGGGCCTTCAGGCCAAGGGATGATGACAGCTTCTTGCTGCTAACATCTGGATTCTTGGTTCTCTTACCTCTGAGCACACCTCTCAAAATAGTCCCTTCATTAAACTGTCAGTGAAACCCTTTTGAGTATATCATCTGTTTCCTACTAGAATGATATGGGAACCGTTGCCAGATGCCCGTATGTCTAAATGTGCAATTAAGAGATGACAAATACTGTAAAATGGGAATAATTTTTACATAAACAATGATTCTCTGGGCAAATAAGTTTAGGAAAGACAGAATGCTTCTTTACTTTGGGACTTCTCAGAGACTTAATGTAGCTAATATTTATTATAAATTAGTCTTACATTTTTTTGGCGATTTTTTCCATAAACCATTTTTTACAAGCAATTTTCCAAGAAACACTCCCTTGAAGTCACTTCAGAAATGCAGTGTTTGGACCTACATTGGAAATTGACTTAAAAAAGAAGATTCTTTAGTAGGCCTCATAGTATGTTTTTATTTTTTAGACTTACTGAGCTGATAGATGCTGTAATTTGTCTAAATATATACTAACATCTCTTTCAACCATTGATACTAAAGAATAAGTCCTGTATACATAAGTACAATTTTAAATGTCTGAGGATTACCACTGTAAGGAGTGGAAATCAATCAGATGGAAAGTGTTTTTAAATGTACTGTGGCTTTATGATGTATATATAGTGACTACTCAAAACATTTCTCAATATGACCTGGGAGTCAGGAGCTGTTGATTTGTCTCTATATTTAATGACTCCAGACTGTTGGTTTTATGTTTTTATGAATGTATTTTAGATATTTCTTATTATTTTACTTTCTGTCAGGCTGTCAGCCATTATTGCTTAAAATTGTCAATGTGTCTACTTCTAACTTCTCTCACGCTTCTGATGTTCTCTAACATGGGGATCCAGGTATCCACACTGGTGAGAATGACACACATGGTCATGGGGAATGCTTATTCCTTATACTCTGGTTTGATAAGGTTACCAGATAAATGGCCTCCATGTAAAAGACTTATCAAACTCTGCCCAAATTTAAAACACATTAAAACTAAGTTGAGTCTATAAATATGTATACTAAATTTTAAATGCAAGGTGATAAACCCAGTAAACAGAATATATTTTGTGGAAATTGACCCTTTGGCCTAAAGTTTTCATTTTCACAAGATACCTTTTTAAATTACAGATAACTCTTCAGTATTTGATGAAACCAAATCCACTTTCTTGACAACCATTTTGTGAGTTACATGTCAGACAAATTAATTCTGAAGAGAAAAATAAATGTTCACTTTCTGTTGCATTTTTTTTTTTTTTTTTTGGACTGGCTTTTCAATCCAGGACTGAAACCATCTCTGTGGGATGACAGCTCAGAGAACCCAAACATCTGAAGGAGAGAGAACACAAAAATCACAAGAGAAACCCCAGGAGCTCTGGGAAGGCACCCGCCTGAGGCAACACATCCTTATATAAGCTTCCATTATGCATGAAGTAACTGAAGATCTTTGCAATGGCTCATGGGAGACCTATTTACATGGATTTTGTTACAGACACTAACCACATTTTGAGTCAGACAGAGTGGTGTCTGATGTTAAATAAATAAATTAAAATACCCTCATGAAAAAGCATCTCTTCCAGTCAGGAGCAGTCATTGTGTGACTCATGACCTTGAAGCTGTGTTTGGATTTGATGGAGGATGGTCATCAGTCCAGCTCAAGAGATGATCATGGTCATTAATTTCTAGAAAGGTGTCATTTTTTTTTGTTAATGCTGGGAATATGCAGTGAGAAATAAATGTACACACATACACATAGAGATGTTTTGTTTTATTTTTATATGTTTGTGAAGAATTTCAAAAGATCTTTACTTGGTTGAAGGAGATTGCGTTCTTAAAATTTGATGTTTACTTTATGGCTGAAAGAAATCTAATTGAACTAAACCCAAAGAAAATTGAGTTAAGGCTGGCTAAGATGGTAATAATAATTATAATAACCATTACCTTTTATTGAGTTTCTGTTATGAGTTTACTAGGTCCTTTACACTCATTCATATTCAGACTCCGCAGTACAACCTTATGTTAGCCCCATTTTACAGATAGGCAAACTAACACTTAGAGAAATTAATCAATTTACCCAAGTTTACACATTAGCAAAGCAGTGGAGCTGGGATTAAAACATCAAGGGTGGATTCCAAGATGAGCAGCAGATTGAGTGGAAGCTACACTGACACTCTCCCAGGACCAAACTGGAATTATAAAATATAGAAAAACCACCCTGAATAATCAACTGCAACTGAAGACTTTCTGAGGAGGACCCTCATAACCAAGGATGAAAAGTAGAGACCACATAGAGACTAGTAGGAAGTGCAAAGGTGTCAGAGGGCTAGACGGGCTCCCACAAGTAGAAGCTGAAGGTCTAGAGGGATATCTCAGCTGTGGGGGGTTCCTACTGAGAACTCTGGGGTCTAAATCCCAAACAGTGTTCCCCAGCCCAGAGCACCAGAACTAAGAAAGGTGCCCACATAATACCTGGCAGTAGGCACAAAAGCAGCAGGGTTTCTGTCTGCCAGGAAGATACGGCTGGAACTTCAGGTACCCTCTTAAAGAGCCAATGAACATAGTTTAGTGTGCAGCCACTCACCTTGGGCTGCAGCGGAGAGAAGGCAGAGTGGACTAGAGCGGTGTGAGGAGAATCTGGGGGACTCGCTGGCGGAATAGATCTCAGAGGGCAACCATCTGGACCCTGGTGCTGAGTCATTCCCCCATATGAGAGAGGACATCTTTCTCAGGCAGACATTTACCTTCCAAGCAGCTTTTGCCTGGGAGGAAAGCAATTGCCCCACCCTGTGGAGTTTCTAAAGCCTGAGGCTCATTAAAAGACTGAATAACAGCCTCTAGGTGCTTTGAGTCTTTGCTTAATTTGCTTCTGGACCCAGGACTTGGAAAAGCAGACCTTGGTGCACATCTTGGTCCTGTCCAAACACACCCAGCCCCAACAGAGGAAACCAGAAGCTATGGAGTGTGGAAAACTTCGAACAGAGTATTCAAGGCCAGTCACAAACAGTGTCTGACATTGGCCTGCACCAGAGACCATCCAAAAGACTGGGAGTCCTAGCAGATCTACCTAATACATAGAAACAAAGCCAAACAGGCAGCCAAAATGAGAAGACAAAAAAACAAGCCTCAAATGAAAGAACAAAAGAATTCTCCAGAAGAAGAGCTAAATGAAATGGAGATAGGCAATCTATCAGATATAAAGTTCAGAATACTGATCATAAAGATGCTCAACAGCATGAAAAAAGATATAGAAACTATGAAGAAAATTAAGAATGACATAATAGAAATAAAAACATTCAAAGGAATGAACAGCAGATTAGGGGAAGCTGAGGATCAGATCAGCAAATTAGAAGACATGGTAGGAAAAAATCGATCAGAGAACCAAAAAGAAAAAACAATTAAAATCAGGAAGACAGTTTAAGGGACTTGTGAGGCAACAATATGAAATGTAACAATGTAACAATACTTGCATCATGGGAGTGCCAGAAGAGGTTAAAAGTAATGAAGGGTTAGAGAACCTCTTTGAAGAAACCATGGCAGAAAACTTCCCTAACCTGGTGAAGGAAAAAGGCACACAAGTTTAGGAGGCACAGAGAGTCCCAAGCAAGAAGAACTCAAAGAGATTCATGCCCAGACACATCATAATTAAAATGCCAAAATTTCAAGACAAAGAGAATATTAAAGGCAGCAAGAGCAAACAATCTGTTGCCTAGAAAGGAGCTCCCATAAGGCTGTCATCTGACTTCTCATCAGAAACTCTACAGGCCAGAAGGGAATGGCATGAAGTATTCAAGGTAATGCAAAACAAGGATCTGAAACCAAGACTACTCTATCCAGCAAGGCTATCATTCAAAATAGAGGGTGAAATAAAAAGTTTTCCAGACAAAAAAAGGCTAAAGGATTTATGTCCACCAAACCAACATTGCAAGAAATGTTAAAGGGACTACTGTAATAAGAAGTTGAAATAGAGAGAATGAGAAACATGGGCATAAACAAATAAAATGGCAACACATAAGTACCTATAAATAATAACCTTAAATATAAATGGATTAAATATCCCAATCAAAAGACAAGGGGTAGCTGAATGGGTAAGAAAACAAGACTCAAGTATATGCTGTCTACAAGAGACCCACCTCAGAACAAAAGACTCACACAGGCTGGGGGGAAAAAAACCAAAGCACCTTTAGGAGGACTTTAAGGGAGAGATCAACAGCAATACAGTCATGGCAGGGGAATTTAACACCCCACTGACTTTACTGGATAGATGTTCCAGACAAATCAACAAGGAAACAGTGACTCTAAATGACACACTAGATCGGATGAATTTAATTGACATTTACAGAACATTCTACCTCAAAGCTGTGAAATAGGCATTCTCCTCAAGTGCAGATGGAACATTCTCAAAAATAGACCACGTGTTAGGACACAAAGTCTCTACAAGTTCAAGAAGATTGCAATCATATCAAGCATTTTCTCTGACATTTACACAATGGAATACTATGCAGCTGTAAAAACAAAGGACCCCTTACCCTTTGAGGGATCCTTCATATGCAAACTGTCTCAAGAGTTCAAAAAAAGGAAGGATCATTTCCAATTGGGGGATCAGAGGAGCATGGTGGGACCTGGAGAGTATTATGCTAAGTGAAATAAGCCAGTCAGAGAAAGACAAGTGTCACATGATCTTACTCATATGTGGAATCTAATGAACAAAATAAACTGATGAACAAAATAGATTCAGAGACATAGAAGCATGGAACAGACTGATGAATCTCAGAAGGAAGGTGACTGTGGGTGGGTGGGTGGGTGGGGAGAGATTAACCTAAGAATTTATATGCATATTCGCATAACCCATGAACACAGACAATAGTAGGGTGAAAGCCTGGGGGGAGGGGTACCAATGGGGGAAAAAGGGGAACATATATAATTCTTTCAACAATAAAGATAAATTTTAAAAAAACAACAAACACATCAGGGGCATTTGACTCATTTGCTCTTTGAATTGCTTAACCAATCCCTCTGTCTGTAACACTGATGGCACATAGATTCAGTCACCTAACACCTCTGGCCTGGACTGCAGCCACGGTCCCTCACCTCACTTTCCTATAGCTGGCCTTCCCACCTGTGATCTGATGGTCATATGGCACCAATTCTAGTCTCCTTTATCCTTAATTCTCCTTCACTGAAACCCCACCCTCTGCAGGATGGAGCCAGACCTCTAGTCTGACTCTCACAGACGTCTAAGACTTGACTCCTGCTACCTTGTGTCATTCCCCATCACTTCCCATCACCTTCCTGTGCTTCAATCATCCTGAAGCATTTGACTTCCTGCCGTCCACCACCTTAGAAAATGGTGCCATTTTCTGTACCTACAACATCTTCTGCCATGTCTACGTATCTACATTTTACCTGCCCTTCATGGCCCAGCTGCAATGCTCCCTCCTGCATGAAACCTCCTCTGATCCCCCAATTGGAAATGATCCTTTCTTTCTTTGAACTCTTGTGACAGTTTGCATATACATTTCTTATGATCTTTATCATTTACTACTCAGAGCACTAACTTTTAATGACACATTCTCATCTTGATATGCTATAAGAATCATGCCTGTCTTATTCACCACAAAAACCTCAACCTCACATTAAGCATATAGAAATCGTTTATTAAATAACTGTTAACCTGGATGAAAAGATATTGATTTTTTTTTTTTTTTTACTGCTAACATAGCATGTCTTTTTATTGAAATACCCATATGAAAGAGAGAAAATGGTGTGTAAAACAATAAATTAACTTTTTTTAAAATTTATTGATTTTAGAGCTAGAGAGGAAGGGAAGGAGAGAGAGGGAGAGAGGAGCAGAGAGAGAGAAACATTGATTTATTGTTCCACTTATTTATGCATTCATTGGTTGCCTCTTGTGTGTGTCCTGACCCAGGATTGAACCTGCAGCCTTGGCGTATCAGGACAACACTCTAACCAGCTGAGCTACTGGCCAGGGCCCAAAACAATGAATTGTTACAAAGTGAACATAGCCATTAAACCATAACCCAGGTCAAGAAACTAAACCTATAGGGGCACCTCACCCTCTCGGTGCTACAAAGCCTGCCTTTGGCAGCCTGATTGTCCGCCCTGGGGGGTGCACGTGCTCCTGGGGCCCCTATAATCCTGCCCTCATATTTCCTCCTTCCTCTTCCCCAAAGTTAGCCACTATTATGACTTCTAATACCACAGTTTGACTACTTTAAAATTTTAATAATGTAATTGTTCATATGTTCTTTGGTGTCTTACTTCCTTAGCTCTATATTATGTTCATGAGATTCATCCAAATTGTTGCATGAATTTATTTTCATTGCTAAATAGTATTCCACTGTATAGATACAGCGTTGAGCAAAAGTTGGTCTACAGTTGTTCATATGGAAAATAACACAATAATTAATAAATAATAACACAAGAATAGACTCTGTGTTGTACATACTCACAACTGTAAGCCTGCTTTTGCCCCACCCTGTATAGATCTTGGCTGGCTTGTTTATTTATCCTACTCTTGGCAAATATTGGAGACATTGGGTTTTGATGACCTACCAGTTTGGGACTGTTACAAATGATGCTGCTAAGAACAGTCTTCTACAGTGTTTCCCTTTTAGTAATGATTATGGTATTAAGTTGAACACAATCCAAATTGGTTTCAGGATAAATTGTAATATATAAGAGTGCTAAAATGTTTCCAATTTTGTGTTAGACATTTGCCAGTATTAATATAAGTAAAAGGATTTCTGACATTGAAACGCAATGTCCAATCAAAGGGTTTTAAATACCAAGGCATCAGGGAGCCAGCACAAGCCCACGCCTGACCGCCTGCGAGGCGATGATGGGAGCAGAGGGAACCTCAGAGCTGTTAAAAATCCGTGTTCTGTGCAGCAAACCCCACCTGCATGCCACTGGGTACATGTATCACACTGAAATCCCTCTCAAAGCCCAATCACGTTACCTTAATTGCCTCCTAGCTGCCTCCTCGGTGAGGGAGGGGTCCTTGCCTAGGGTCACGGGGACGGCAGGACACAAGGCAGCCAAGCCGACCCGAGGAGAGCGTCGGGAGCTTGCTCAGCGCCTGTATTCTCCGCCCCAGGAGCACGTTCCCCCCAGGCGGACAATCAGGCTGCCAAAGGCAGGCTCCGTAGCACCCAGAGGGTGAGGTGCCCCTGGATTCCACGGGGAGGAGGCGTGGATATGATTGATTATTTGAGTAACTCCACAGGCTGGCAGGGAACCGAAACCGTTCCTCAGGGATCAGCAGGGCCGGTGCCTGGTCCCCTTGATAAGGAGGGTTGTTCAGCGAGGGGACCTGTTCCCAGGAGCGGCGGGGGGCTGGGACCGCTTGCAGTGCGGCCATTCTCAACCGTCCCTATTTCTCCAGAGGTCAAGGGCGCACATAATCTGGGCCTTAACATTTGGCCTTATACAGCACACACATAAAGAACAGGGCTTCTGTCTAACTCGAGGACAGGAGCCTGATGTGACCAAATTCAGCAGCATGGATGATAGGAGATGCCTCCTTTGGAGACCTCAGAAAAGAGCTTTTGGAAGGTAATTCAAATTAAAAAATTTTTTTTTCAGTACTTTACATTCTTACCCTTCAAGGTCTGTCTAAATAATTAGCTACCTCCCCTCTACCCTACCCCTTTCCCATCTAAAGGCTTCAGGTAAGTGCTACAAACACTAACTATAACTACCTTTAAGTTCTAAGGACAGCAAGCACAAGTGTGTGCACATGCGCATGTATGTGAGAGAGAGTTTAATACATGGATTTTAAGTTGATTACCATGGATTTGGTGTGTCTTTTGTGCCCTTATTACAGGGGCTTTTTTTTTTTTTTTTAACATAATGTAGTACTGTTTTATGTCCTTGGCTTTGATCTTTATATTTTCCCCAGGACCTAGAAGAGTATTTCTGGTATGAAATGAATGTCAATTCAGTATCTAGGTCAGAGCTAGTGCAGGTAGATGCTCAGTAAATGCTGTGTTGTATGATGTGTCTGAATACAATGCTGATACAACATTATTTCTCTCCGTGTGGTCCCTGGATCAGCACCCCTGGCGTCACCAGCAGCATTGGAACTTCTTAGAAATGCAGGCCCTCCCGTGGCTCCCCCCAGACCTACTGAATCAGAAGGTCCTGCGGTGATTCATAGGCTCATTAAAGTTTGAGATGCACTGACATAGAAGACCATCATCTCAACATGTAAAACATTGCTGCCATCAGGACAGCTTTCATCATGATTCAGGAAATTTACTGAAAGCAAGAAAGTGCTGAGAAAGTTGACATGTCTTTTCCTCACCCCATTTACTCCACTCCGGTGTAATTGAAAACGAATTGAACAGGACCCAAAGATTTCATCAGAGCATGCACTGAATTTCTCCCTTTAAACAACAGCAACAGAAAGACAGGGAGAATGGCTTGGGAACGGGAAACAGAAAAAGAAGGCGACATGGAGAAACCCACGGTCCCCGTGAGCTGAGATGCAATCCTGCCTTATGATGTCCCCATGCCTGGCATTTGATCCTTGCAGAGTGAGGAAATCTTGATAGACTGGCTTCTCATTTCCATGTGCTTTCTTCTTTGTGCCTCACTTGTATTGGTTTGTTTTGATTTGCATGGTGTCTGGCTCCAAGATGTTTGGTGTCTGACTACAAAGTTTGTGGCCAGAAATTTGCTGGTAGAACAAAATTAGATGAGGGGGAAGTAGGAAAACAAGAGCTTGGAACCTTTCCCTTTGGGGGAGAGAGCTGCTCACAGGCTGCCTTTTCTTTTGCCCAAAACTTGGTTTCCCAAGGCAAGAGTGTACTTGTGACTCATTTTGCTCATTATAAGGTCATTCCTTACAAAAGCACCAAATCATAGCATGAAGGTCCTGGGGGGAAAACAACAACAACAACAAAACCTTGGGGATTCTGTGCTCCGGCAAGCCCGCAACTTCGGCTGTTTGAGAAACAGCTGTACTCTTTTTTGTCCTATTGGCATAGCATCTTTAATACCACTTGCCCAGTGCTTTTCTTGAAATCAACTTACTTTTACATTAATAAAGCTAAATAAATGTATGTCCCTATTTGGAGTCATTTATCAAATAAATTTAATTTAAAAGGGCACTTCTATTAGAACCATGGATATAAACACCGTATCACTTATTCTAAATGAAAGAGTACAGTAAAAAAATAAATGTAAACAAAAACCAGATGTCATTCAGTTCTAGCTGGATGGTATTGCCTGTCAGAGGCTCTGAGCCTGAAGTCTGCTCTGTCTTTGTTCAGAAAGTGGGCTGGTTCCTGCCCTCAGGGAGCTGACATTTCAGTGGGGAAGGGAGATGGGACAAGTAGACAAATAAATGTGTGAGGCAGCGTCTCAGGGTTAGGAAGGAGCAAGTGAGACAAGACTGTGAAAAGCCCAGCTCAGTACCTGGTGCCAAGAGGTGCTCAACAGTGTTTCCTCAGACCTTTAAATATATATCTCCTGCAATCCCTAAAACAACCTTGCATATGGATATTATGATGCTCGTTTTAAAGATATTAAAATTGAGGCCTTGAGGAGTTAAGTAATTGGCAAAGTCTCATTGCTATTAAGTGTCAACATTAGTATTTGAATCCAGCTTAAAGAGCCTTCTTTTGGACGCCGAACTTTTCCAAACACTCGGTTATTCACCGTCACTTACATCCCCACAGACCTAAGAGAAGTCTTAATTATGACTGTGGCGCACGCGCTTGAACTGCGCTTGAATCCACCTTTCTGTTCTATTGTCTCATGTTGTTTTTTTCCATGGGACCCTGTGCTGTTGAGAAATCTGGGGTATCTGCTTCAATGTGTTACAGCCTTCAGCATCAGGAAGTTTGTTTTTGATTTTACTACACTTGATAGTAAATTTCAGCCTTAATAACTTATGAAAGCTGCCACTATTATCTTTTCAAGTGATACTGCGTTTAAATAATTTTATTTAAGCTGTTGAATGAGAACATAAAATAAACCTATCTTGTACTACCTTGTCCTACTGAAGCATCCTTAGGCCTGGGACTTGCTTTAGGAAGTTAAGAAGAATTTGTGTGCTGAGGGCCCTGTGAAGTCTGCCTTCCTGGAACAGAGGGCTCAGAGTTAAAACCAAGTGGTTCCCCAAAAAAACAAAAAACCCTCACAAATGGTTCCAAGGCAGTTTGCATGTTCACTCATTTATTTAATTCGGGAGTTGGCAAACCATGGCCCTCAGGCTATATCTAGCCCAGTATCCTCTTTTGTAAATAAGTAAAGTTTTACTAGAACATATCGAAGCCCATTTGTTTTTGTATTGTCTATAGCTGCTTTCATGCTACAATGGCAGAGCTGAGTATTTGCAGCAGAAAATTTATGTCCCACAAAGACAAATATGTTTACTCTCTGGCTCTTTACAGAAAAAGTTGGCTGATCCTTGATTAAATTAATTGCTCAGCAAACCTGTTTTGAGCACTTACCATAAGTCATGCAACAAACTAGATAATGATGATGCAGAGATGGAGCAGAGGTCTCCTCATTGCTGATCTTGCCATGGGCTGGGACAGGGGTTACACATCCAAGAGGGCAGGCAGTAAACTTGGACTATGGTCTAAGTTAAAGAGGAGCCATGGGGTTAGTAAGACACTCTCTGACCATATAGAAATTCCCAAAATTAAAATAGTAACATCAGCAAAAATCAATATGCTCTTTTTTCCTAGTGATAGCAGACAGTTTAATAATGAGAGTGCTTTGGGTAGAAGTGCTCACAGTTGCGTGCAGCATCTAGGGTTAACTATAGGAAAGGATTTTTTTTTTTCCTGTGAAAAGTTAAATGAGGCTTGAGAGACAGAAAGAGCAAGGTCATTGTGGGGGCAGAGTTTACGGATCATCAGGGATGTTGGGTTTACTATCGGTGATGAGGAGTCACTGAAGTACTTTAAGCAGCTTTGTCAGATTTGCATTTTAGATAGATGAAGCTTGGTGGCCATGTGAAGGAACTGCTTCATTGGTGATGTATTTTTTAGATGACTGGCTGCATGGAACATTGCTATTTGGCACCCCTCCTCCAAACACACCCCACATTCTTGGGAATATTTGAAATATAGGACAAAGACTTAAGCAAGATTATATTAAGAAGTTCGATTAACATGCATGACTACATAACATTTATATGAAGCAGAAGTGTTTAAAACACATACAGACACTGAGAATTCTTAGGTAAATAATCTAAGCCCAAACCTCTCCTCTTATACTTCATGCCTTTTATGGGTGAGCACAATCCTGGGGTGCCATTGCTATTTTTCTACTATTTATTGGATCAAGTCTTGGAGTTAACCAGGAAATCCATCTTAGGGCCCCTCATTGAACCCCTTTATCGACCTCTATTTACACAGGTTTTCTTTCTCTATTCTCTGCCCTCTGGGAATACATGGTCTGCCTATTACCATCTACCCAAAGCACTCTTATTACTAAACCTGTCTGCTATCACTAGGGAAAAAAGCGTATTATTTTTTGCTGATGCTACCATCTAATTTTGGGAATTTCTATATGGCCAGAGAGTCTTGCCAACCCAATGGTTCCCCTTTAACTTAGACCAGAGTCCAAGTTTACTCTCTGCCCTCTTGGATGTGTAACCCCTGTCCCAGTCCATGGCAAGATCAGAAATGAGACCAATTAACAGTCTATTGCAATAATCTGGATGAGAAATACTGAGATCTTGAGCTAAGGCAGAGGTCAGATGGAGAGAAGAAGTGGGACTCAAGAAATAAATGAAGTATAGAGTTGGCAGGGCTTGGTGGGTAGTTGGACCTGAAGGGTGAGAGACAACTTTTATCTTCACAGCTTGAATGCTGAGAATGGTAGTATGATTCCAAGAAACAAAAAGTACAGAAATAAAGTCAGGTTTTCAGGGAAGATGAAATGTTGAAGTCTGAATATATTCTGAGGTATCCATGTGTATCTAAGTGGACAATTCAATTAGACGCATGAGTCAGAATCTGGTGAAAGGTCATGGCTTTACATATAAATTTGGTATCTGTGGTTCATAGGAAGTATACACAATGATGACCTTGGCAATGGTGATGACTTTTTAGATGCAACACGAAAGAAATACTTGATAAGCTGGGCTTTATTAAAATAAACTTCTGCTCTGCAAAAGACGACGTCAAGAGAATGAGATGACAAGTCACATACTGGGAGAAAATATTTGCAAAAGACACATCTGATAAATAATTGTTATTCAAAATATATGAAGAACTTTAAAAACTCAATAAGAAAACAAACAATCTGATTAATCTGATTAAAAAATGGGCCAAAGACCTTAACAGACCCCTCACTGATGGAGATACCCAGATGGCAAATAAGCATATAAAAGATACTCTGCATCATATGTTATCAGGAAAATGCAAATTAAACAACAAGATACCACTATACACCTATTAGAATGGTCAAAACCTGGAACCCTCATGACACCAAATGCTGGTGAGGATGTGGAGGGACAGAAACTCCCATTTATGCTGGTGGGAATGCAAAATGGTACAACCATTTTAGAATACAGTTTGGCAAGTCTTACAAAACTAAACATACTCTTACCACATGATACATACAGCAGTTGTGCTCCTTGGAATTTACCCAAATGAGCTGAAAATGTATATCCATAAAGAAACCTGTACATGGATGTTTGTTGCACCTTAATTCATATTTGCTGAAATTCAGAAGCAACCAAGATGTCTTTTGGTAGTGAATGGATACACTGTAGTTCATCCAGATAATGGAATGTTATTTAGGGCGATCAAACCATGAAAAGACACAGAAGAACCTTGAATGCATATTACTAAATGGAAGAAGTCGACCTGAAAAGGCTGCACGCTCTGTGGTTCCAACTATATGACATTCTAGAAAAGGCAAAGCTTGTGAGACCATGAAAAATCAGTTGATCACCAGGGTCCGGGGGTCTGGGGGAGGGATGACTAGGCAGAGCACAGAGAATTTTTAAGTCAGTGAAAATACTCTGTATAATGCCACAATGATGGTCATGTGTCATATCATTACACATTTCCCCAAATCCAAAGACTATAAAAACTTCAAGGGTGAATTATAGGTGATTCCAAGGGTAAACCATGGACTCTGGGTGATCATGATGTGTCTATGCGGGTTTATCAGTAGTAACAAATGTACTACTCTGGTGGGGGATGTTGATAACTGGGAAGGTTGTGCATATGTAGGGGCAGGGGGTATATGGGAAATCTCTTTACTTTTTCCTCAATTTTGCTGTGAGCCTTAAACTGCTCAAAAAAAAAGTCTATTAAGGAATTTATTCTAAAAATTATTTTTCATTTAAAAAATTTAATTCTAAAAAAGTTTATTAAGAAAAGCCTAAAAGAAATTTTTTTTAAAAAGGTAATGCGTGGGCCACATAACATAGTGGTTAGATTGTGGGCTGCCTTGAATTTTATTCCAGCTCTACTGCTTTCTACTTGTTGTGACTTTGGGCGAGATGCTCAAACTCCCTATGTTTTCTCTGTAAGATCAGGATCTATAAGGTAAGGGTGATAATATTAGGACTAATATCTGGTTTTTATGAGGAATAAATGAGATATAGTATATCTAAAGTGCTTGGAGGAAATGCCTGGTGTAGAGTAAACACTCAGTAAATGTGGGCTCTTATTTATTGCTTGGTAGGCATTAAAGTCTTCATGCCCCTCCCCTTTAATCCATTTGGTGTGATGAGTAAAGAGGAATGTCAGTGAACTCAGATAAATTGACTTCTTAGTGGCTATGGAGAAAAGAAGCTCAGAAATTTATATTCATATAATAGGTGTGGCTTTTTTGTATTTTTTATTATCACTAGAGACCAGGCTCTAGCTGAAAATATCCATAAGTTTGATCCATTATGATTTGCTGGCAGATGTCTTTATGACGTATGGTGCGGATTCCAGCCTGTTTGAGTATGGAGCAGGCTAGTGGGGGTACAGAGTGAAAAGCTATGTCTCTTATATCAGTCAGGAGGTACCAATTATACTTTGGTAATAAGTTAACTCCCAAATTCCAATGGCTTAACGCACAAAAGTTTATTCTCGTTCACACTACATATCCACCTTGGATCACTGAGAAGCTCTGTGCCACAGTTACTCAGGACCCCAGGGTGATAGATGCTCCTCCACCTTGTATCTGTATCTTCTGAAATATGCAGACAACACCCTGGATACTGTGGCAAGAAGCCTGAAAAATCATGCCTAGGCCTCTCACTAACTCAGCCTACAAGGAACTAATATCATTTCTGCTCGTGTTGTTTTAGCCAGAAATAGTCAAATGGCTTTATTCTACCGCAAGGGAGGTGAGAAGTACAATCTCCCAAATTCCCAGAAGGAGAGGAGAACTGGACATGGTAATGTCTACCACATCTCCTCATAACGTCCCCTTTCTGCCAAATGACTCTCTGAGTATTAATTGAAAAGCAAAATTCACAGAGGCACCCACGACAACAGTCATCCCTAACCAAGTAGGCTATGCATGTTCTTGATGACCTTCTTCAAGAGGGGAACTTTGGCTCAACATTTTCTTAGGATCTCCCCAATACCCTATTCTTCCCCTTCTTTAAGTCATTGAGCACAAATTCTGCTCTCTTGCTACCAGTGATTATGTTAACATCTAGGGCCTCAAGGCCACAAAGTTCTGCTCATATAAACTGCTACTGCTTAAGAGGTCAGGGTTTGGGAGGCAGTCAGGACATCGTATCTCATATTAAATTCAGTTTTATTAACTCTCCTCTCACTTCTTGGTGAGTGATAAATAAAACAAGAGTGGCCATTACTAGTTGATGGCTTGTTTTAGATGGAAAATGGGTACACGAGGCTTCTTTAATGGCCAGTCCCTGTGTGTCAAGATAAGAAAAGAATCTATACCATTTCTCCTTTACCAGTGGGGACAGTGGTCCTAAAACTCAAGAGTCTCACTTCCAGTTGCACTAAGCAAATGAAAACTAGAAATTCAAAGAGACTGCAAATCTGTGGCCTGAAGGAGACCATCTAACTACCCAAATAGGTCCCTGCAACATGGTATTTGTCTACTTTTGAATTGGTCAAAGTATGTTCCCCAAGATGTTTCTGGAAAAGGTAGTTGCAGAGTTAAATATGTTTAAGTTTCTCTTCACACTGTCTCCTCTCCTTAGAGACTGTTGGTGCCAGAGCCTATGAATTGTTCTGAAGAGAATGAAGGAAAATGGCATTCTTTAACTCAACAATTTGAGAATTTATTTAACCATAGAACTCTGTTCTTTTGACATAAAACCTATAAACACATTGTGGAAAAATGTTCTTTGGAATGAATTCTAGAAAAGGTCAACCTAGAAAAATTCACTGTGATGATCCAGGGTCCCACTTGACACCACAGCTAGAGCTGACTGGTCTTTTAGGAGCAGACTCTCTCCAATCAAGAAGGACATAAATCTCAGATAAAATTATTTGTACTTGGGATTTGCAGGGGGGCAGGGAAGAACTGGTTGTGAAGGGGTATGAGTGCGAACATAAATAAAACAAGAGTGCCATTATTAGTTTATGGCTTGTTTTAGGTGGGTAAGGGGTGCATGAACCTTCTTTGTACAATTCTCTGCCTTTGTGTTTGTTTGAGATTTTTTCCTTAACAAGTTGTTTTTCAAAAAGCCCATATTAAATCAGAATGCCTTCTGATTTATTTATAACTGTAGTAATAACTAGAGTAAATCTATCTTGTTCCAAGGTATGTTCTAAACACTTTACACGCATCATGTCGCTTAATCACCATAACACCTGAATGAGGAAGACATTCATTATTGTCTGCATTTTACTGATTGAACTAGCCAGAGGCTCAGAAACGTAGACGCTTGCTGAGGATCACACAGCTAGTGAGAAAGAGGCAGAATGTGGAGCCAGGACTCCTGGGCCTGGACTCTTGGCAAGTGTGTTATACACTAGCTGCAAAAAGCACCAGACACCCATGCCCTCTGGCCAGCACAGCTTTCTCTAAAGGCGAGCTGTATGGAGAGCCAAGTATAATCAAGGTTGCTTGCCATGTGTGGAGAAATACACGTAGAACCATAGACTCTTAGCCCTGTAATGGGCGCCTGCAGTCATGCAGACAATATCTACACCAGGCAACCTCTAGGTTTGTCAGTATTCTGCACACGGGGGCATCAACAAAAGTGTCTCCCCCCTTTTTTTCACCACAATCAGTGCTTTCCAGGAAATGGACATCAAACTTAGGGGACCAATACTCCTCCAAATCTGTTAACTAGCTTTAAAATACCCTGATCCCCAATTTTCCAGAACATCCTACCTTCTTACTAAGTACAGAAGCTCTTCTACTTATGAATTTTTCAATGAATTGCATGAATTGGAATAAACAAAAAGTGTCTATTTTGATAGCCATTAAAATTGGCCATAGCAACCATGCCCAGTCATTTTTACCTATGAGCACTTTGTTGATTTCTGTTTCATTTCTGAGGTGTTTCCCCAAAAATTATTAACCACATCATACCCAATAAGTCTGAATGCAAGGAATGTGAAAGGACTGTTGAAAATAGGCGTGCTAGTACAATTTTTGTTTTAAATTGAAAGTGGACAGTAAGGAGACAATGTTCCTTGTACAGCAGCATTGTGGATTTACTAATAAATGGAAGCACAAATAATTTTCCATAAATCAGATTGTGTGTAAGGGAAATTTCTTCTATACTCCAAAGAAAAGGGTTTCTTTGAGGCTTTGTCATCAGCAGCAAAAATCTTTTTGAGGAACACACACACACACAAATTATGCGCGTGCAAGTTCCATTAAGTCAAATAATGTGTATTTGGGTGGGATAGTAAAGAGAGTTTATTTTTGTATTAAAGTGACTCATATCAGCTTTTGTCTTTTAAATCCTTGTGGCCTTACCTGAGTCAAGTTTGCATATATAAACAACAGCCTTACCAAATCAGTCATTAAAAACGAGGAACTATTTGTTTATGCACATCCATTTTCAATTGCAATTTTGTTTGTGAACCAAGAAGAAAGCTAATTGCTGTATTAACTGAAATTTTTTTATTGCAATAGGGCACAGAGAGCTGCAAAGAGAATCAAGAATCTCCAAATGTCAACAACTACAACATTCTTGTCCCTGAGCCAATCACTCTGCAAAGGATTTGAGAATACTGTGAGTGACCAGGCCTGGGCCAAGTGCCCTGTCCTAGAGGGGAGGGAGGGAAGGGAAACTCTACCCAAACCACACAGGCTAAGGACAACTGTTATGGCATAGGGAGGAGTCATCCTCCAAAGAAAAAGGCGTTGAGAAGATAAATCATCTGTCAATTACGGGGCCCAACCAACAACAACAAAAAATATCTACTATACACATGAATAGCAGATGCTCAGTGAGAAGTAGAACTAAAATTCTAGAACGTGTATCTGCAAACAAGGCGTGTTCACACTGCTGTTTGAGTAAAAGCATCTAAAGAAATGTTTTGATGAAAGTTACGAGAATGAGAGAGGGCACGAGGATGCTTGGAAAAGGGAAGGTGAAGAAAAGAGGGGCCTTCTGATGGGGGTGGGTGGTAGAGGAGAGAGAGCAGTGTTGTTGGGAAAATACTGCTTATCTTTTCGTCAGATGATAAGACTGAGTTCTTTTAAAAAGACTTGGCCACTTGCTGCATTGAAGCTATTTACATGCTCACTTCTTAGTGTCACAGTCTCGCCTTGGCCTTTAAGAGGCTTGTTTGCCACAGGGCAGTTTGCCACAGCTGAGCGGTCTGACTATGAAGAAAGTCGGGAATATAGGACCTCTAGCCTTTTCAAGTTTGAGGACAAAAGGGATTTTGTTTGCTTTTAAAATCCACTCCTATATCCTAGGCAGGTTTCTGGAGAAGAACCTAGTCCCCCACCTCCTACCAAAAGTACAGCAAAACATTCCTAACAGAGCTGCTTGCAGTTTAAGGCAGAGCCCTATTTCATTGCTTCCCACGCTTTTGTTTGACCTCGGGTCCTCCCTTCCCTAGAGAACAATCTGAGGTTCCCGAAGCATCGTGGCATGTCTGCTCTGGTAGTCCTCAGCCCTCGCATTTTCCCTTAAACCCTCCTGCTCAGATCTTTACCTTTTTGAATAAAATGTGCTCTGAGAGCTTGGCTTCTAGAGATGCCCTCACTGGAAAGCCTTCAAGAATTTTCTCTGTGTATCCCTTGTGTGTATGTGGGTGTGTATGTGTGTGTTTGTGTCAACATATTTTTAAAAATTTGTTTCTCAATTACAGTTGCCATACAATATTATATTAGTTTCAGATGTACAACATAGTGATTAGATGTTTATGTAACTTATGAAGTGATCACTCCAATAAGTCTAGTACCCATCTGACACCATGCATGGTTATTACAATATTATTGACTATATTCCCTATGCTGTACTTTACATCCTCATGACTACTTTTATAAGTAAGACAATGTTAATAAAGAAAGAAAGGCAACTCCTTCTCAGCTGGGCCCAAATCCAAGGCACCTTCCTTATCTAAAACACTGTCTCTGCAAGCCCAGTGTTCCATGCTTGAATTCTTGCCTTGCTCCAAGCTAATGGCTGATGGTATAAGCAACTTGCTTGGAAATTCAGGTCACAGCCTGACATCCTAACTGTGGGAAATGACATATTCAGTAGGGTATGAATAAAATGCAGCCATCAGTGCAGTGGTATCTGCTGAGCTCCAGCTCCTGCTTTCTGGAGATTGTATTATGTGTAGATATCATTACCTCCTGCTATTATTTGCATCTTTTCCCGGTGCTTTG
Source organism: Miniopterus natalensis (assembly GCF_054644295.1). Classification (NCBI taxonomy): domain Eukaryota; kingdom Metazoa; phylum Chordata; class Mammalia; order Chiroptera; family Miniopteridae; genus Miniopterus; species Miniopterus natalensis. The sequence continues at coordinate 172,113,847 of NC_142081.1, forward strand.
TCTAACACTTGGTTTCATAGGATGCCAATCAAAGACTGACAGGGTGGCCTCCAGAGAGGAAAGGGCTTCCTATGCGAGTTTAAAGGGCAGTGGCTGTTCATAATTAGACCTGACTGTTATTAAAGTTTGCCACTGTGCCTTTAGGGAGAAGGAGAATTATGGGGCTCCTAGCGATGGCAAAATATTCTGATACCTATGGCGAGCCTGCAGCTTGACTTTATAAAGGTTGCAATGGGAATTCAGAATCCCAGGGCTCTTGGGAAAAATGGTAGTTCTTTAATCTAAGTGCTTCAGATCGCCGGCAGTTAAGATGATCGTATGGTCCACCTACATAAAACATTTCACTGACTTCTTGTTGCTATTAGGAGAAATAAAAATAAAAACCTCCTTAACATGCTCCATCCCTATACCAGCCTGACTCCTTAAATATTTGCCCAGCCTTATTTATGACTACTCTCCATCTTATGCTGAGTTCCAGTCCAATCCCTCTTGCCTGTCATGTTCCCCCTTCCATGGGGCCTCTGCAGCTGCTGAGTTCTTTGCCCAGAATTCCCTTTCTTCTTCATTATCTTCTCTCACCCACATCTCAGCTCAAGGAAATACCCATCCCTTAGAGAAGCTTCCCCTGATATCTGAGTGAACCAAATCTCCTTTAATATTTAGGTTTCCAAAGATGGGGATGTAGGACATGGAAATGGCCTTCCCTCTTCTGTAATTGGTAAACTCCTATTTAAACATCGAAGTCCAGCTCAAATGTCTCCTCTGCTATGGAGTTTTTCCTGATTCCTCTGGGCACCCACTCCCTGTGGTTTATGCTTAGCCTTCTCTCTTCTATATCACTTATAGATTTGCGTGATTGCTTATCTGCTCCCATTTCTGTTTTCCACTCAATGTTTGGCTCTAGAAGGGCAAGAGCTTTGTCGTATTCATCCTTGTATTTTTAGTCACTATTTGCTTAATAAATGTTCGTTGAGTGAGTGAATAAGGGAGAAAAAATATAGTGAAAGTGTGGGAGAAAGTAGGTAAAAGACAAGTCTTTACTTATGAAAACACTAACTGTCACATCCCCGAGTATTCATTTCTTTCTCGTTTAAACCAGGCACCTTTTGGACTATAGATCCAGGTATACCATTTGTAGTAGAACTCCTATAATTTTAACTATGCTTCTATTTTTTAATAAATTATCATTTATAGTTTAAAATACCCTCTAATTTGCTCCCACTCCCATCTGGTGATAACGTATCCTTAGCATCTTTCCACACAACTCTCAATTCCAGGCCACATAAATTTACCTGTGTTCCATTCAAGGTGTTGCCTCATTGATATGATCATTTTTTTTAAGATCAGCTACTTTTCTCATTGGAAAAGAGCTACAGAGGAAGTCAGGCAGGTCTGCAGGCCCCTCACTCTAGTGGTTTTTGGAAACAATGCCACTGCTTAACCCAACAGTGACTGAGATGGTGGCTGTGTGCATTCAGCTGTAAGTGGAAGGAGATTTGACCACTCATCTACTGATGGACACTTGGGCTGTTTCCAGATCTTAACTATTATAAATTGTGCTGCTATGAACACAGGGGTGCATAAGTTCTTTCTGATTAGTGTTTCAGGATTCTTAGGATATATTCCTAGAAGTGAGATCACTGGGTCACATGGAAGTTCCATTTTTAATTATTTGAGGAACCTCCCTACTGTTTTCCATAGTAGCTGCACCAGTCTGCATATAGATTCAGTGACATAGAAGCATGGAACAGACTGGGTTGATGGGTGGGGAGAGATTAACCAAAGAATTTATATGCATATATGCATAACCCATGGACACAGACAATAGTGTGGTGAAAGCCTGGGGCGGGAGTGGGGGGTGTGTGTGGGATGGAAGTGTTAATGGGGAAAAAAGGGGGCATCTGTAATATTTTCAACAATAAAGATAAACAAAACAAAAAACCCACAAAATTATATTCATCACAAAATAAAAATAAAGCACAATGTTAAAAATTAACAAAACACACATTACTTGCATACAGTATTTGTGGATTTTAAACCTTTTCCTCAAGATTTGTTAAATTGGGAGCTAGTTTTCCATCATTTCCCAATTTCTCTTCCTTCCCTTCTCTGCAACTCTCTTTTAGACTGAGACCTACACCAAAAGCCCAAATTCTTTCCTCCCAGTAATGAAGAATTATTTCCCCTTATGATATTTAAAATCACAAATTCTCAGGTGTTTGGGACCTACCCCATGGCTTTATCGACAACATATTTTTTCCTCCAATGAAGACATTTCTTTCTCCAATTGGAATTCTGGTGCCATTGCTAAGATGATTGTTTTTCTTTTTTCTTTTTTTACCTCTTTACACCTAGGAGAGTGAGACCAATAAAGCATGGTCCCTGAGAGAGTTCAAACTTTACAGACAAAGCAGAGTAATAAAGAGGGAGAGAGAGGGGGAGAGAGGGGGGAGGGGGGAGAGAGAGAGAGAGGGAGAGAGAGAGAGCTAAAAAAGGCATTGTAGCCCAGAGTTGTTGCCCCTCTCTCCTGTCAAGAGGCCCACGCCCCTTAGTAGGGCACGCAAGAGTCTTGCCTAGTTCTCTGCTTTTCCTGGGCAGTCTACCCTCAAACTGTGTGTTCCAGTCATGTTAAACTATAGGCTATGCCATTGTTTTGGTCCATGCTGGTTGCTTGTGTCTAGGAATCTCTCTCTCTCTCTCTCTCCCTCTCTTTCTCTCTCCAAATCATCCTGGTAAATTCATTCCTCTTCGAAGCTTTTCCTGACTCCTCCAGGGAGAATGTTCCTACTGCTTCTTGTGCATTAATTCTCTCCCAAGAGGGTCAGGAGCTTTACTGCTCTCTATTCCCTGGCGCCTGCCATAGCATCAGGACCACAGCTCAATAAATACTTGTTGAACTGAATTGAATTCAAATGAATTGGCACACAGTGTATTCCATCCTTGGAGATTTTCCACCCAAAGTCATTACAAAGCCAGGGAGAATTTCATTTCTGGGTCCTATATTTAAAACTGTTGTTACATTGCAATGCACTAAAACAGTGCTTTCTACTTTTAATAGGGAAAAAAAAAGCCGTTTATATAAGTCCCTGAGAATGTATTTGAAGACCCTCCCTCTAATATTTCTGAAGACCAAGCTGGAGAGACACTCACTTTAAAAAATCTCGTTTTATTCTACAGAAAACTTTCTAATGGGAGTTATTACTCCTAAAGAAAAGTGTTGTCTTTATAACTGGTAAAAAAATTTTTAGATTATCCTTAAAACAAAACTCCAAAGGAAAAATGTCTAGGATGCCTAAAAATTTCTCAGACCCCAGTTTCAGAAACGTGAAAGTCACAACTCATGAGGCGGGCTTTGTGACAATATAAGGGCAAGACCCTGAGGCAGAAAATCAGGTCCTGCTACCAGACAGCATTGATCTCCATGTCACAGATGCACATGCAGCAAGGCCAAGGGCAGGCCTCCCTGGGAGTGTTAGTGAGCTAGCAGGCAGGCACATACCCCAGACAGAAGTTCCCACAGTGAACTGTGCTTGGGTCTGCTTGCAGGGCTCCACTCCCACAGACGACTGGCATTCAATACCATTAAAACAGGACCCCCAGCTATCTCCCTCCCCTCGAAGATCTTTTCTACTCTCCCCTTTGGTCCTGCCATTGTGCCTGAGAAGAGAACACAGAGGCTGGAAATGTGCCCAAAGCTTTTCGACACTAAGGCGGGTTGACCCTGCTCAGCTGGTTGACCCCGCTCAGCCCATTGTCAGCCCAAGATCTGTCCCCACTCCGACACAGCGAACTACCATCTTCCAGAGATTTACAAAAACAGTTGAAAAAAGGAAAATTGTGTTTCCTATGTCAACAGGATGCCACACGTGTCAGTCCTCTAAAACCTCCCATCCGTCAAAATGTGGCTCACAGCACCACCTGCCTTGGACTCACTGGGAGCTGGTTCAGAATGCAGATTCGTGGGCCCCACTCCAGGCCCCTCCACTGCCAGCCTCAAGGAGCTGCTTCATGGGCAAGGAGATGCTCTGCTGCCCTCTGGGCCTCCCCAGTCCTTCCTTTCACCTGGGTTCACTCTGCTCGCTCGTGGAGCCCTGTTCGCCTTCCCCGGCAGCCCGCAGGCCCCGCCCTCGCCTCCGGCCTGGCTCCAGGGCCAGCGCTCAGGACCCGGGCAGTGGCTTATTTCTGTGCTCGCACGCCACTCGCCTGGATGTTCAGAGGTGGGCTCTGGCTGACGGGCTCCACGATCCTAATCTCTCCAGAAGACGGCCTGCTGAGCTAAGGCCGGCTGCAACCCCCTCAGCTACCAGTGCTCTTTTCCTCTCCAATGATTTTTTGACTCCGAGGGGCAGCATTTCCCCTTCACCAGCTCCTCGCCCATCTCCAGCGCTCCCGAGGGTCCTCTGTAAGAGGGCCAGGCTCTGTGAGTCAGACCTCAGCTGTTTGCCTGTGCTCCGTGGGCTCTGCCTTCCTGCTCCCATTGCTCCAGCCAGCTGCAGAAGCTTCTGGGATCTGGAGCTTGTCTGCACCCTCTGGATTTGGCGCTCTGCTTTGTACCCTTTACTCAAGTGTATCTTTGCCCAGAATGGTGCTATGGGCTTTTCCCACGACAGTAGCTGCAGACCAGCCCTGTCCCCCTTCTTTATGGCCTTCTCAGCCCTGACTCTTATACCTGGGAGGGGAGCCACGGCAACTAGCATGGGCTGTTGACTGGAAAACCCTGCAAATTAACAGAGATCTGACCCAAAGATGGAATTTCTATTTCATTTCCTGCTCATTGTGTACCATTAAGATAAAAGGATTGCCACCATGCAAATGAATAACGTTTGTAAATCTCTAATGAGAGAAACAAAAGAAAGAATCCCAAGTACTAAGTGATGTGAACTTATTACAAAGATACTCGGGGATTCAGCTGAATGCAGGACTTCCTTGGCATTATTGTCCATGCAGTCACTTTGGTTCCCAGAAATCCAACAATAGCATGCTCCTAAACTTTCCAGAGCAATGACAATAACCTAGTCTGAAGGAACAGTATCTCATATTGTTCACCTACCATCGGTGTTTCCCCAAAGATAGGATTTGATTGGGTTAACAAGAACGTCATGCCTCAATGGGGCAGAGGGCCTCCCCTGGGCTCAGGTCACAAATGGTTTCCGTCAGCTTACAAACCTTTCTTGGGCCCTATGAATGGTGACTAGTGCAGCAGATTAGCATCATCTACAAAGCCCATGTGATGATCTGTTGTCACTTTCACAGGGAAAACAATGGACAGGGAGGTGTTCCCCAGACTGTGGCTCAGCTGGCATATGTGGCCTCAGGGACTCCTCCCTTAGTGCTTCCAGAAGACCCTGCTGAGAAGACAGGGAACAAGGCTGAGAATATGAATGAGATGGGCTTAAGGAGGTTGCTCTGCTCCCCCCCCCTACACCACCACCAGCTACACCACAGATGGAAGGGGCCAGACAATTGGGTTTATCATTTGTGCTAACATGACAGAATATCATGGGCTGGACGTTGCCATAATCCTGGCCTCTTCCTGCCCTTCACTTCATTTACAACTTTATTCTGACCCACCTGAAATAGGTGACAACAGGCATTCAGTCATTGTGCTGAACACTGGAGGGCTTATGTATACAAACCCCCTCTATTTTAGCTCTATAATTGTTGATTTAGGTTTGTCACGATGGCCCTGGACCAAACATCACATGCACTGACCTGCCAACAGGCAGGGGGTTTGTTTATATAGAGCTTTGGGCTGGTATTCTCAAAATGCCCCCACCCTCCTACCTCACCCCACCCTCCAGGGCATAATTCTCCTAGAAGACAGAGATCAGCTTTCTGAAACAACCACTGAAATGTTCACTTATTGCTTTTCTTTGGCCAGAAATTTCACCAAAAAGGTCTGAGCAGGGAGCAGAGGTTTCTAACCCTATGAGGATCTCTTTATATCTTTATATAACAAAAATAATTGGCAGACCACTGCCACTCCTCACCCCTCCTTCAAATAATACTGTACATGTTTTGAGGAGCAGTTGATAGAAAATGTGTAATGATAAAATGAATTCAGTATCCCTTTTCAATTGAATGTATGTTTTATGGATCACAAGATCTGCATACATTTCCAAAAATAGCCATACACACCTGGGAGAGGAGTATTCTTTAGCAGTTTGCAGATACTGAAGCTATCACAGATCTCTCACAGGGATTTGGGATTGGAACCAATGTCAGAAAATATTCCCTGAGGCCCCTGCCCTGCCCCAGGGATCTGTTTTTCTCTTACTCAGAATGCAAGGGAACTGGGCCTGGAAGGGTCCGGAGGACTCAGTATGTTCCTAAATTCTCTCCAACTGGGAGGACTCCCACAAGACAAGGAAGAGTCACTTACTCAGGGACTAAACCAGGAATTCTGATCTCCTCTGGAGTAAGAATGAGGCATCTGACCGAAGCTATAGCTTTAGGTTATGAAGAGCAAACTTAAAAGACTCACTTTTCTCCATTCTCAAGGGCCCTCCAGATCAACTCCATAGCTAGATTGGGCCAAAAGTCTGTGAGCTGTACTTCTAATATAAAGCCGTGGTGTGTGGAAATTTAGAGTCTAGAGTTCCAACTTTGCTACTTAGAAATGTGACCAAGGGGGTCAATGATAGTAACTGGTAGATGGCGGGATTATACCTGTGGCCTTCTTATGTTTGGGTGGGCATGTGACTAGTTCTAGCCAATGAATTCTGAGTAAATGAGATGGTGTCACTCTCAGGCCAGATCATTTATCTGCCACTTTGAGACCTTCCAGGGCATTTACCCCTCTGGCATTTGACCTACGATATTGGAGATGGTGGCTATCCCATCAGTATGAGTCTCTGAAGACTGTGATGAGCAGAGCTTCCCTGCTGAACTGTAATGGACAGGTCATATGATAAGATATAAACCTTTGTTGGTTAAGCCACTACAACTTTGGAGTCACTTGTTACTGTAGCAGAACCTAACATAACTTGACCAGACAGGCTACGTTATATTGCTTGATGGTTCTATGTTTTAGGTTCTCCAGTAGAATTACACTGAAAAGTTAAAACAAATATTTTTATTTTTTATAATAACCAGATGTCCCCTCCAGTGCCCTCATTCTGTCACCTCTAGCTCCCCTTAGCTCTGACTGGAATAGAGTTGTTTTTCAGGAGTGAAGAGCTGGGGAAAGGCATCCTTGCCAGGGTTCGGTCTGTTGGCACACCTCTGGCCAGGCTTCTTCCCAACAGCATGGTTTGCTGTCCCTTCAGAATGAGTCACACAGGCAAGGCAAAGAAGGGCAGGCCCTCAGGAGCTCAGAAAACACTAGACTCAAAGCCTTTGTGCCTTTATGGATGTGAACCTCGATCTTTTCACAGGCACAACCTTTTTGTGCTTGATTTTAAATGGCATTTTGAATCTTGGCCAATTTGAGTCATTTTAGCTACATGCCCTGATCCTCCCAGGGACTCTTGAATACCCTTGGGTTTGTGTTTGGACAGTTTCGATAATGTATTTCAAACCCAGTGTTAGCTGCACACTTTAATGGCAGGCAAGAAGGAATGGGGCAGTTTGGCACGTGTCAGGTTCCAAATGCAGGGATGAAGGTTCTAATGAGAACAGAGGGAGGAATAGATTTGTCCTGAACTTGGCAGCAATGTCATTGTGCCAAGCTCTGCCATCCCGATACTTGAACACTTCTAGACCGGGGACTTTTCTTAAAAATGGTAAATCTCCCTGGAACCACCAATGCAAAAAGAAAACAAAAATCTCTGCATTGCAGTGCCTTTTACAAATACGAGTGATTTGGGCATAACCTTTTGGCTGAAGACTTTTTAAAAAGTGTGACATTTTAACTTGGCCCAATAGCATTGTTTCCCCATTGCCATTTCCCTTCCTTTGATAGACATCTTATTATTAAGCATCATATTATTAGCACAAATGCTTTCTCTGGAAACATAAAGGCAAGGATGCTTATTAATCAAAAACCAAATTTTCTATTCAGGCTCATAATCAGGGACCTTGGAAAATGTGAATAGGCTTATTTGGTTGGAGAGCCTGAGAACGGCTTCCTCCTGTGGTACTTGATCTGCCGGGATAATGATGTCCTGGGGAAGGGGTACTGTGAGGCATAGGAGGAACCCCTTGAAGCTGAGTGGTCCTGGGGTATCTACTGGGGAGAGCTTTACAGGAATTGATGGACTCCTGCAAAGTGTGATGTGTGGAGTGCCAGGCAGGCTACATCACTCAAAAATAGCTCCCCACTGATTCTGCTGCATTTCCAATGTTAAAGGTTCATTTCTTCTTATCTTAAGGATTCATATTTTGGGCAATGAACTCTGAGGTCAATAACTCTAAAGTCTATAAACTCTGAGGTCAAGCTCTCTGGGTTTGAATCCCAGCTCTGCCACTTACTAGCTGTATGACCCCTGGGAAGTTACTCAAACTCTCTGAGCCTCATTTATAAAATGGGATAATAACTGTTCTGCCTTATAGGGTTATTGTTAAGATTAAATTGAAATATATATATATAATGTCAAGTTCCACAGACAGCCAAGAGTGGCCATGAGGTAGTCTGTCTGAGGGGGAGTTACTCCCAGGCCTGAACATCTCCCCTGAACTAGGACTTGTTCTGGGGTTTCCCTTTGCTTCCTGAGGCCCTGTTCAGTGCTAAATTTCCCAAAGACAGCCCCAAAGCCTAATGCAGGCGTGGAGTGGAGGCATGGGGAGCCTTAGATGAAACAGAGCCATCGCCTTTCTCCTGGGGGTCCCGAGGCTGCTAAAGGAACCCTGGGCCCAGCTGGGGTGAAACTGGTGTCAGAAGTTAATCAGTGAACTCTGTTTGTGAGGTTAATTTTCTGACTCCAAATGGTAAAGTAGACAGGCTTTCTTCTCTTGATTAAGGACAACGCTCTTATTTAAAGTGAAAGACCATTAAAGAGAAAATACGATTAGTCCACCTAACCCAAGACTGTTCAAAAACTTCTCAGAAATTACAGGCTCTAATCTCGTCAGGTCAGCCGGTTCCCAGGCCCTTTTCCGAATCCAGCTCCAAGAGAACAAAGGCCCAGAGCGTTGCTGACCATCTCTGGCCACATAAGGGGCTGGGCCGGGAAGGGGCTACTCCTACCTTTCTCCAGTTGTGGTTAGATTCACAAAATTGTGTTCCTCTCTTACAGATGGCTCTTCTCTGTCCTATGCAAACTGCTGAATAAATAAAATGGAGGTTTTAAAGTTCACACTGACCTTTTTGGTGCCTGGGACAATGCAATCCCTTCTGTTTGTAATGGAAAATGGATTAAGCTATCTGCCTGGCTTGCTTTGTAGGGAGCTGCCGCCTTCCCATTTTTAATGCCCCAGAATCTCTGCTCAAACTCTCCCTTTTGGTAAAACCCATGGGCATGGAATAGGCAAGGAGAGGTGATTCATGCTGCTTCTCTCCTAAGGCAAGTCACCAACTTTCTATTTGAGCCCATCTCCTGTGCTCTTTGGTTTCTTTGTCGGCATAGGAAAAGTTCACGGTGATTAGCTACTGATAATTCAAACCAAGACAACGGGCCTAGGAAAAAAAATCCATATTATAAACTTTTTTAAGGAGACATTTTTCTGGGCCTAAAGCCTTTCAGTGTCAACGTATCTAGAGTTTGGTTTGGTTTTTGCTTTGTGATGTTTTTTCTTTTGCTCCTACTTCAGGTTAATGGAGTCTCTGAATACCAGCCCATTTAATCCTTCCTCTAAAATAGCATTTTGTCTTTTCTTCCAAAAAACTCTTGACTGGGGCAGGACAGGGTAAACAGGATCTTCTCAAGGAACTGCCTGCTCAGCAGACATTTTTTTTTTTTGGCTATGAAAACAAATAGGAAAATACTAAATAAACATAAATCTTTGTATTTCTGGGTTTTGAAGAAGGAAAGAGAAACATATATTTATTTAATGAACCCACCCCACTGGAAAAGCCTCAGGGTGCCAAGAAAACATATCATTAGGGCTATCTGAGGACAAGAAGCCTTCCTACCACTACCATTTCTTTCTCTCCTCTTCTTCCAAATCTGCATTTTATACTTTTCCTGACTAACGTGAGATTTCCCAGTATGCACTCCTAGAGGGTGTGCCTATTAGTCCAACTGAGTGCAACTCCCCTTTAGGATCATGGCCCTTCAGTCCCTTCCAGAGATATCATTGCATTTGAGCTCCATGGCTATACAAGTAGGATGTACTTATGAATTTGACTATTAAGAATAGTTCATTTTATGTTTAATTTGGAAAGTTGGAGCTTTGTCTAGATTTTACAATGACATCAACCTTTATTAAGATAAACACCAGATAAGGAGCTAAGTATTTCACATACATTGGTTAGCTTATTTAATTTTCAGGACAACCCTATGAGGCAGATGTTATGACCCTCATTTTACAGATGAGAAAAGGAAAGCACAGAGAAGTTAACTAACATGTTAAAGGTCACACAGCTGGTAAATGACAGAGCTAGGATCCAAACCCCTATTTTGATTCTAAAGTCCAGATTCTTAACTATTATTGTCAGACTGCTTCGTAAGTTGGCACCTAACAGAGTAAACCTTGCATGGTGGATTTCAAGTACATACTTGTTGAATATATTGAAAAGCAGAAAAATAATTGATTCTTATAGTATTCCTATTGGGAAAGTGGATACCTATAGTATTCAAGGTAAATGAAGCTAGCTGATATAAGAAATAACCCCTAAATCTCAGTAGCTTAACATAGTAAAAATCTATTTCTCACTCATGTCACAGCGTAATATGATCAATAAAGGTGTAGGAGGGAGGTGTGCTCAGGACCCAGGCTCCTTCTGGACTATGGTTCCACTATTTTCAGTTCTTTTTTTCTCAAGGTCGCGCTGAGCATTGGGTCTCCAGGCTTGCATCATCATGCAGGTGGCAGATGGCAGATGAGAGAAGGGAGGATGGCTCTGGGGATTTTAGGGCTAAGTCTGGGAGTGTCTTGCATTCCATTGGCCAGGACTCAGCCCGATGACCCCTCTAACTGCAAAGGAGGTTGGGGACTGTAGCTTAGCTGTGTGCCCAGGAAGAACGTGGAGTGGGTGTGGTGAGTGCACAGCTTGGCCTCTGCCACAGACGTATACCCTTCTTTATAGATAGTAACCTACAGATTGCACTGTATTTCCTTGGCAAAGTCCTTCCCTCCTATTTAAATGGAATTTCTTATCATTTGAATCACTTCTTTGAGTCTAATGGCACAGATGGGAGATTTGCACACTAAGACCAGATGTAAAAGGTACAGAGTCTTCCTAAGGCCACCATAACTATTTTTTTTTTTTTTTTTTTATTGTTAGCACAGAATAGATTTGTTGACAATATTAGAAAGCTCTAGAGTTTGTTGGGAAATTTCAATAAGGGTAGACTCTGAAAACTCTGGGTATTGAGGGTAGAGGAAGCAATCTAAGAGTGTGGCTTGGTGGGGGTATGCCTAGTTTAGAGATAAAATATGTGTGTGTGCTTTCGAAACTTTATAAATGTACCTATAAAGAGGTTAATTATCTTGTTAAGGATGACAAAAAGAGTCAGTTGTTAAGCCAGATCAGAAATGTATTCATCTTTTCATCTCAAACTTGACTCAACTGGGTGACCTCACTTTGACTGAGCTTCTTTTCATTGAGAAGTGTGTTCTAAGCTTATCTAAGTGACAACTAGCAACACCCCCCTCATATTTAAAATTATAGCCCATTAAAGGCAGGCTTCTGTTTACTCTTCCAAGTATTGGGGCTCTCAAGTTTCTAACTTCTAATGAGAGGCTAAATTATTCATAAATGGCATTTATCTTTCTTACTCCAATTATTAATCTCTTGATGCTATTGGTAGTCTTGAATCTCTGCTGTAAAAGCTTAATGCATTTTACATAAGTGTGTCACACTCACTGGAGATGTCTTTGGCTTGGCACAGAGGGGTTAAAAAATGGGACTTGAGGTAGTGCTAGACAATTAGGTAATTACAAAACACTTTTGTACATTAATCTTGCAAGCATTATGCTTGAAGTCATGGCTACAACTTTTGCTTTCTTAATTGTGCACTAGGGTTTTCAATGTTATCATCAAGTTCCAAGATTTAAAAATAAAATCATTTCCTATTTTTAAAGCATATTTAAATTGTACTTTACAAAATACTATGTGATATCTGTGATTTTTTCCTCAATAACTTAGCTTTATGGATATGAAAATACTTCCAAATTAATACTGACTGAGTGCTCACTATGTGCTAGGCTCTGTTCTAAGCATTTTGCAAGTGCTATCCCACTTAGCTCTCTCAGCCACCCTATGAAGTAGGTAACAATAAACAGCTAAGGATCAGATAGTACTTCCTATGCTCCAGGGACACATTTAGTATCATTACAATCCTCTGAGGTTTATATTCTAAATTTTATCAAACTAAGAAACCATCAATTGTCAAGCAGTGCTATGGGCTAAATTGTGTTTCCTCCAAATTCATATTTGAAGTCTTAATACCAGTACCTAAAATGAGCTTTATTTGGAGGTAAAGTCTTTAGAGAGCTGATTAAGTTCGAATGAGATTATTAGGGTGGGTCCAGACCTAGCAAGAGGAGATTTGGACAGGTACAGAGAGAAAACCATGGAAGAGGGAGAAGACGGCCATCTACAAGCCAGGGAGAGGGACCTCAATAGCAATCAGCCTTGTTGACTCCTTAAGCTTGGACTTCTACTCTCCAGAACTGTGAGGAAATAAAATTTTATTGTTTAAGCCACTCAGCCTGTGATTTGTTATGGCAGCCCTAGCAAAAGCATATAGGTGCCATTATTTTATACAACACTAAGAAAATAGCAAATTAAAATCAATTCAAAGACCAAGACTTTGAATTTTTACTTTAGACATGTTGAAAGAATCCTTATTTAAAAACAAAATTTCATCAGATATAACTCTTGCATACATACAAAGGAAATGATAAGTGAAACATGTGAGTTAAGGTACTCCTAAAACTTCTTCATGTACAGACTATGGCTTTTCTAAAATAGTTTTCTACCCAAAGTCATTAACATCTATGATTTTCTGTACACAATTATCTTCTACATCATCGAGAGTGCTGGTGACACAGAATTTCTTAGGAGTAGATTCCAGGATGTTCTTCCAGCCACAGACACCCATCCTGCAAGTTTGGATGCTGACGCTGTTTTGATCCTGCTGATCTGTTTCCTCTGTGTGTACACAATGAATGCTGTGTCGGTGCTGAATTACCCAAATTTTGCATTCAATAATTAGTTATACAATAAATGGAAAGAAGGAGGAATCTAAAGTGGGAGAATGGCCAAGGCTGGGGGAAGCCCCGGAACAGCAGAGGAGGACAGCCGCCTCCATCCAATATAAACAGTCTTCCCCTCAATTTTACCACTGGCCGTCTCAATAGTCCTCCATCTGCTGGTGGGCATACAAATCTGCCATTCTTTCCTGCCAGGGAACAGTTCTATTCTGTGTGTCACTGAGGTGTGTGGGGTACTCAGGGCTGAACTTATCTGAGTTATCCCAACCGAACCTAAAAAGGACATCATGGCAGGGAGGCAAGGGGGACATGTGGCCCAGGTCTTGCGTGCATAAAGAGCCTCAAATTAAAATTTGGGGAATTTTTTAATTTTTAAAATATTCTAGTTGCCCTCCAAATATAGAAATGATCCAGGTCTTCCTTGATTTTCTGAAAGGCCCTGATCCCAAACTTACAATTTTGTGCATCTTCGCAGCAGGTATTAACAGCGTGGCTCCTGTGATTTGTGCTGCTAAGCAGAGTGGGTGCGCTTTAGATGCCTAGCGGGGTCTTTTGCTTCGAGAGCCCATTGTCTACCGGGGGTAACAAACCTGCAAACTTGCAGTTGCCCTGGTGTGATAAGTGGTTTGCTGGAGCTGTGTAGAGGAGGAAGAAATGAAGTCTGATTTAAGAGTTTCAACCTAGTCAGAAAAAGTTTCATAAGCAAAGAGAGGAGGCAACAGTCTGTGGCCTGAAGGAAGAATAGGTGACTTGGTGTCCGGATGTGGGTGGAGAATTCCTTACACAACAAGCAGTAAAAACAGGTAACTGCGAACATAGCATTAGGACAAGGAGTGTGTGCAGTGGAGACGCAGGAGATGTGATGGGAAAGGTGGTTGGAAGACCTTGCATCCCAATGGTTCTCAGTACTGTCTGCACATTAGAATCACTGGGACACTTAAAAAATATAGATGCTTGTGCCCCGGGTCAGCCCAATTAACTAGGTCAGAATCTCTAGAGGCGAGATTCTAATGGGAAGCAGGGTTAGGAGTCACTGCTGTTTATTTTTTTAATGTGAATGGACTTTATCTTGAAGCCAGGTGTTCTCAACCTTCTAGTCTACCCTTCAAACCCTGGAAAAGGGACTTACCCTCAGCATTATGGTAATGTTTCTCAGGGGCATACACCGCCATGGAAGCATTATCATTTTGGAGAAAGGAATCCTGAACAATTAATTTAAAAAGCTCCCGTCCTCCTGGATGATTACAATGTGACTAAGCTCATGGGATGGAAGACATCTAGCCAGTTATCTTGAGTTTCACATTACCTGGATGGTAGGTGATAGGGATTGGTACTGTCCAGAGGACCAATTGAAATTTCACTTTTTGTCTAAAATAATCTGGCACCACTTGGAAGCAGAGGCCTTGACCTGTGTTGTGAAGAGCAGGACTATCGCTCAGCCGTGACCTTGGCAGTCACCACACGACTTTGGTTTTGCCTCAATCAGTTGCCACCTCTTGGGATTGTAAATATTGACACTCACCCTTAGAAAAATCAATATTTGCGTATTAGCCTCCAATTTCATGTATCGATGTGCAGGTCTGAGGGCCTCGGGTGAATATGAGATGACTTCAGCATTTGAGAATGCTGCCTGGGAGCAGGAAGACCTGCAAATTTGCATTTCCCTCCGTGATTCTTGGCTCCCTGACTTCTCTCGCTATTGTCTCTCTGCAGTGTATCTTTATGCAAAATTTTGGCAGGGCTGTTTTAGAAGCAAGCAGACAAGAAAGGAGGATCTGCTTTCTCAGAGCTCAAAATTAACTTCCTCAAATTCAATAGAGTAAATTCTCTGAAATAACTCCTAAATTTTTTTAAAAATCAACCCTTTGGTTGCAAATGTGTTTTGAATGGAGCTCCCATTTATCTGTGCTTACATCGAGGGAGCAGGGTATCCTGGGATAGCTTTTTCATCCCCAGCCTCAAGTGTCAAGTCCATCAAGGTTACAAGTGAATGTTTCCAGTAGTATCATCCAGCTATCCTTGCCATACACAATCCTTCTGGCAGGTTTATTTTCCTTTAGAAATGACTGATGTTTTTTATGACAACTGTGTCTACACAATTCCCAAAACATCCAGGCTGTTCAGTCAACTCTGTCAGGCACTGTGTAGACGAGACTGACAAGGAATGGTGGATAGGAGTGATCTGGTTGTTTTGGTCAAATGGACACAGGTGTTGATCTGCTCTTGGTTTCATAAACTTGGGTAAGGTGCCAAAGCACATAATTCCAGCTCACTTGCTTATGAGGCTGCTTGGAACAAGCAGGAAGAGCCAAAGGGAGTATCTAAAAATAACTGACAAACCTCTGGGCCTTCACTCCAGAAGTTCCATCATTGTTGTTCCCTTAGGCAAAGTTTGCAAAGGTTTGGTGGTGGCAGGTAGGAGAAAGCCCTTCATTAACATCCCCCCTTGTTGGAAATCCTGCAGGATCAGCACTGCCTAATCAGGGAGCCCGAGTTTGCCAGCTGTAATAGGCAGGCAGCCGACAGGACGGAGCCGAGGTACAAAGAGGGCCATGCTCAGGGAAGCTTGCTGGAGACGCAACTTGGCCTTGACTTTCATCCAGGCGCTCTGCTTTGACAATCAAAATTTGCCTGCTCTTTAAACTGAGCTCACCTTGTTTTTTTTCATCTGTACATAAGTTAGGACTTTTGATTTTCCAAAGATTTTAAATAAAAGTAGCTGTTCGTGTTTTTAAAATTATAGAAATTATTAAGTTCTTATTATAGAAACTTTGGAAAATGTAAACCATACAAAGAAAAAAAGTGCCCATAGACTCATAGTCAAGGGCAACTACTGTTTATATTTTGGCCTGTTTGCTGTCACTCTTTAATGTGTGTGTGTGTGTGTGTGTGTGTGTGTGTGTGTGCATGCATGCGCGTGCATGTGTGTAGGTATATATTCCAACTTTTAAAGGGCAAAATAAAACAAAGTTTGCACCCACAGTAAAGGCATGGTGGGCAATGACCAACTACACATGTTTGCAGTTAAGACCAAGGACCACCAGGGGCCTTGCCTGGGCCTTATGATGCTGCTCAGGAGGCCGTTATATTTCTAATTTACAGTTTGGCTACACCAGGCAGCTCCGTGATAAGCACAGCTTGTTTATTTCTTTGATGGATGCCAGGTGGATTGTGGTCAGACAATCTTCCTTTAGCAGCCTCAGCACTTTGAATCCATGGAGCCAGCGTGAGGCCCCCCCTGGGCAAAACGCAGGTCACACAATGGGCACCCACAACAAAAGGATGGTCATAGTGGCAGCGGGCCCCAGGAAAGAAGACAAAGGAGCACTTAGGTAGAGAGAAAAGAGAAGGAAAGCTAGGGAGGGCCCAGGAGATGCAGCCACCAAGGTGGCAGGTCAGGCTGAGCAGCTTTACTGTTGTGTTATAGGTTTGCTCCAAGAGACTGAGCATTGGTGCATTTTTTTTATTTTTTATTACAGAACCTATATTGCTTCCAGGAATGAGTGCAGCCAGTTTGCTGAGTTTTGACATTTCCACCCCCCCTCTAAGAGCTGTCAGCTTGGAGGCAGTGTCCTCTTATAGGAGAGTTTGATGTTAGCTGCAAAATTAAAAGCGAGAAATAACCCCAAATAAGAGAGCACTAGTGGCCAAAATACTTCTCGATGCCGGCGGGGGCTGCGGAAGACCATGTGTGTTAATGTCCCCCCTCCAGCTGGAGCTGAGAAGAGGCAGGGCCTGAGGGGGAGGCATGGAGCAGGGGACAAAGGCAGTGACATGGGAGGGGGCGTTCTTCTGGAAGGTATATGAGGACCTTGTTCAAGCCAGTGAAGCACACTGTGCTGTCTGGGGTTTTCTCAGGGCAGGACTGGGCTATCCAGAGAAGGAATGGCCTGGAGGACCCAGACTTAGTCACTTCCTCCTCCCCAGTTTTCCTGGTTGTGGGTTGGAATGTGACATGTTGTTTTTCTTTCCAGTTAGGGTTGTAATTTTTAACAGCTGATGATTTAGGTCTCTATATCCAACTAAGAGAAATGGGGCCATGGAATTGGTGGTGAGTCTTACTCCCAAAAAGTCCTGTAGAGAATGGTTCACATCCTGAGAAGCCAGAGGAGGGAACTCATTAGCCATTGCTCTAGGGAACTGTGCTCCAGCAGGGTGTCCAGGGGAACATTTCATAAGGTTCCACAAGGGGCCAACATTAGGCCTGGATGGCAGGACAGCTCAGATACATGGTAACAGGGATCCAGGCAGAGCTCAGCCTGGCAGCCTCGGGCAGATGTTCCCAACTTCCTTGAGTAGATGAGTTTCCTTTTTAAACTCCAAAGTCATTCAGACGCCTACAGGAGAGTGCGAGTAGCTATTGCCTGAGAAATTGAAAGGTGGTTCAAACATTATTGAACATGTTTAAGAGCATGTTATTTCACAATCAAGTAGTCAAAACCAAAGTTGGAAAGGAACTATCACAATAATTTCTATAATTAGAGAAATACTCCCATTCACCCCTCATGCTAGTGCGCGCCAGCCTCTCGGTAGCGCACCCTGTCCGTGTGGAAACGGCAACCATGGCGCACCCCTTCCCTTCCTCAGGGATGTGACATTCTCGGTGTGTCCCCACAAGGTGTCAATGATGTGATGATCCGAGGACTTGTGTGGCCACTGTTTTAGAGTTAAGTCAATATTCAAACAGAAAGCCTTACCCAGTGGCCTGAAATATATTCATGAAAGAACTCTCAACTGTACAACAGAAGTGAGGGGAGCCTCCTTCTGCTGGAAAATGAGGTTTTCAATGACTTCCCGAAGCTGTGGGGAAAACCCGTGAGTATATCCTGACTTATGACTCCTGACACTATGTTCTACACACACACACACAC
Source organism: Miniopterus natalensis (assembly GCF_054644295.1). NCBI lineage: Eukaryota > Metazoa > Chordata > Mammalia > Chiroptera > Miniopteridae > Miniopterus > Miniopterus natalensis. The sequence continues at coordinate 172,131,978 of NC_142081.1, forward strand.
ACACACTGACACAGTGGCCCATAGCCCCATGTGTGTGATATATCAATAAGCATTAACTATTAGGGAATCTCATACATGTTCAATCACCACATGCTGGTGTTTGGTGCTCCATATATGGATGCTATGATCAATTAACTTTTTTGGTTGAATGAACGTGACTTTGTCACTGAATTTGAGACAACCTGCAAAGTTAACTTCATCTTCCATGTGAGTCTGAAAACAACAGTTGAAGTTTTATCATCTTCTGTTATCTGCTCCATTAGGGCCTGCAGAGGGTGCAAGAAGGTTTCATCTTCCATCATTTACGGAGGAGATGCCAGATCGTGGCCTGAGGGATGCAATGCTCTCAGCCAGCCCTCTTTGTAGATTTTAGGGGGCTGTACTGAATGTGACACAAAAATGGTTCACAGTTTTCTTAAGACATGAAATGAAAGAACAGTCGCAGGTTTGTGCCTACTACATGCTTACTAGTTTCTGAGCGATACATCTTTTCCCAACATGCTTAATTCTTTTTGAACTACCCGGTACAGACCCTCTATATATGGTGAAAAACTACAAGTGTTCAGTAATGCTTTTGAATTAATTTGCATTTTTTTCTAATCACCCAAACATCTAAACACACCATAAAATAGTCAGACACATGTATGTGTCATGCCACAATAATGTATCACTTTATAAGGTATCGTGCCTTTTTATTATTTAGAAAAATACTATAAGATAGGTACCATGATTCCCCATTTTATAGATGAGGAAACTGACAGAGAGATAAAGTCACTTATTAAGGTCTTGCAAAGAGAAGGTGGAACTGGGATTCCAGCTTAGCTAAGTCCCCACCCGTAGCTCTCAGTCCTAAGCCATGCTGCCTTCTCAAATAAGGAAAAACCCTCTACTTTTTAAGGGAATGAAGAACTATAAGAAGACATTAGAAATTACTGGCAAAGCTGTCACTCTCATAAATCCTGCTGCCCTACAGCCTCTCCCCTCTCAATCTTGGCTTTTATTGTCCTGCCTTTGATCAGGATTTTCAGTCACCAGACTCCTTAAGTAATCAACAGAGACCACTGTATCATATTGTCTTTCATTCTTTATTTTTTTAAACAAGGATTGCACAGATTTCTAGCCATCACCCCGAGGGAATAAGAAGAAAGAAAAGATCAGCAGAACAAAGTCTTGCATTTATTAGGAGCATATAAATACAACTTTCTCTTCCCAGGGGGGAAACACTGAACCAAAATGAAATACCCTCAGTGTATGCGTTTATAGAAATGTAAAGTTAGCACACATTGAAGTCTCAGATGAGAAACATGACCTCAATGTTGAAAGAAGAGAGATGAGAAAACAAAAAATGAAAGAAATCTTTTTTATTAAATAATTAGCTTGAAGATGATATGAAGTGTTTTCTAAATGAACCCATTTATAAGAAGAAATAGAAACATTTGAACAATTTGATTAACACACATGAATAACAAATGCTAAAGCCAGTGAGCAGTTGAAGTCTCAGAACTGAAGTCTTTAAAGGACAAATGTGCTCACCCCCGAGTGCTATCCCTGGAATCTAAATATGTTCAGCAAGAGCTGGTAGGAGAGAAATGTTCTCTAAAATGATTATTATGATATGGCTACTACCCAACACCATCAGCTTGTACATTGGCTCCAGCCCAATGTGATGTGGAAGAAAGAGGACTTTCTTTTCTTATAAATGTTAATAATTAGACTGGATCAGAATGGTGAATCCAGGAGCCAGAGTCCTCTGTTTCATCTTCCCAGATGGCACTCCCTTGGACAGCATTGCATCTTTGGCTCTCTTTGGCTGCCCACAGAGGAGGACAATGGTGAGACCCACTCCAGGGCACAATGCTGGTTACCTCTGTGCCAAGGCCCGTTATTAAAAATGTCTTTGTAAGGAAGGAGTTGCCAGAAGACATCTTCCCGTAGCACATGGCCACTTTTGTGATCTTTGGCATTCTCCGAAGGAAATGACCTGAAAAGATCAAGGGTATTACATTATTTCTACCATCACTATTAATTACTATTACTTAAGGATTTATTTGTTTGCTAGGGCTGCCATAACAAAGTGGCACAAACTGGGTTCCACAAACATAGCCTCAGACTAGGTGGCTTAAATAACAGAAATTTATTTTCTCAAAGCTCTTAGGCTGGAAGTCCAAGACTACGGTGTCAGCAGCGTTGGTTTCTCCTGAGGCCTCTCTCTGGTTTGTAGATGGCTACTTTTCCAAGTCCTCGCATGGCCTTTCATCTGTGCCCAAACATCCCTGGTGTCTCTTTTTGTGTCTGAATGTTCTTGTCTTTTTTTTCTTTAAAAAAAATTTTTTTTAATCCTTACCAGAGGATAATTTTTCCATTATTTTTCAGAGAGAGTAGAAGGCAGAAAGCAACAAGCGAGAGAGAGAGAAGCATCGATATGAGAGAGACACATCAATTGGTTGCCTCCCCCATGTGCCCTGACCAGGGTTAGGGATGGAGCCTGCAACCGAGGCACGTGCCTTTGGCTGGAATCAAACCCAGACCCTTCAGTCTGCCAGCGGGCTCTCTAACCACTGATTCAAACTGGCTAAGGCTGAATGTCCTCTTCTTATAAGGACCCCAGTCATACTGAACTAGGGACCACACAAATGCCATCATTTTAACTTAATTACCTCTTTAAAGAGCCTATCTCCAAATGCAGTCTCACTCTGAGGTACTGGGTGTAAGACTTAAATTTATGAATTTTGGAGAGACACAATTCAACCCATAATAAAGGCCTCTGAGGCTATTTTAAAATTGGAATTATACTATTTTGTTCTTGAAATTTAGCTTGAGAATGCTCTAACTATGTCTGTGTGGTTTAAGAATATGGAGTTGGACATTTATACAAACTTTCCTCTGCCCCTATGGGCCTCTTTTACCTTTTTGCCCCCTTACCTTTCCAATCTCTCCACTGTCTCTATGTTTTAGGTATGTCTTTTGCGAGTAGCATGGAGCTGGAATTTTTAATACCTGTAACCTGAAAATCTGTGTCTGTTAGATGTGAAGTTGAGTCCACCCACTTTATTGTGATTATTGTTATTTTTGGTTACACGGGCCAAAGTAATGCTTAGTCATTACTCATCTTAGGCTGAGTTATGTTTTGGTAAAATATAACTTTAGGATTTCATTCTGTTTTCCCACATTCTTCATCTTCAGCCATAAGTTCGTTGGGCACCTTATTTGCCTTCTGAGCTAGCATAGGCGACCATTTTCTCGATGTTTGGCACTGCATAGTGTGAATTGTCATCTGTACGAGCCATCCACTTCACATTCTGAAAGCCAACACCATATGCTGTAAATTGGGGGTTGGTTGGTTGTTGGGATTGTGATAGTAGTACTTTATATCTAGGTGTTAATTTCTGTATCAATCACCTTAGGCTAAGTTATGTTAACAGTAATGAACAACTCCGAAATCAAAGTGGCTTTAACGCGGATTTATTTCTTATAAATATTGCATGTGCATTTCAGCTTCGGCTCCTCATGTCTGGGCCCAGGCTGAAGGAGCAGTTCCTTCCTCAAGCTTGCTGAGGGTGGGGCGGGAGGAAAAGAGAGATGATGGGACTTCGTGATAGCTTTGAAAAGGTCTGCTTGGAAAGTGACATATTTTGCTTCCGCGGGCAGTTTATTGGCTAAATAAGTCATACAACACAATCATCAGAGTGTGAAAATACAATCCTCCCAAAGGAAGGGCACTACTAATTACATGGCCAAACCCAACACCAGTGGGGTGGAGAGATATAACCCTGCCTTAAGGAGGGGAAGCCTACATTGGTAATAAAAGTGCAATCCCATCACCTCAATTATTGCAACCTAAAAGACTGAAAAACGGTCATACGGTCAGCTAAACACCAAGGTTTCATTATTATATACGAAAGGGACAATGGATATAATGGACAGCTAGCAGTCTTCTTTTAGTGGCTACTCTAGATATTTTAACCTACTTAATCAATATATTTCTTTTCCTCCCAGAATATAATACCTCATAACACTCTAACTCTTATCACCTTTCCCACAACTTAAATGCTATCTTAATATTACCATAGTTGTACCTTTTATATAATCACACAATTTACACATTAATTTATTGTTTTATCTAGTCAAATTATATTAGATTCACCTATTGTTTACTAATAACTGGGATTTTTTTTTCTCTGAAGTAAATCTTTTAAAATTTTCTTTGGCAAAGGTTCATTGGTGATAAAACTCTCAATTTTTGTCTGTCTGAAAAAAGTATTTTGCCTCTATTATTGAAAGATATTTTTGCTTTCTTCAAAAGTATGCACTAAACACACTTTTTTCCTATCCACACATTGAGTATTTTATTCCTATCTTCATTCTTTTATTACTACTGCTGAGAAGCTAGCCATCTGTCTAATTGTCATCGCTTGAAAGTGATTTTTTTTCTGGCTGCTTTTAAGATCTTCTCTTTGCCTTAGGCATCCTACAGTTTTACTAGAATATGCCTATTTATAAATTTCCATTTATTTCTTCTTCTTGGGACTTTTTGGACTTCTTGGTTCTGAGGGTTGGAATCTTTGAACAAACATTTCTAGAAAATTCTGAGTTATATTCCCTTCAAATATTCCTCTTCTCATTTTGTCTTTTACCTCTGTCTGAAACTCCAGACCATCTCATTCTGTCTCTGTGTATCTTGCATATTTCATTGTCTCTCTGGGACACCCTGGGTAGTTTAATGATATCTATTATCCATTTCACTAATTTACTGCTCATCTATGTCAAATCTTCTGTTTAACACATCCAAGTATTTTTATTGAGGTGAAATTTACTTAATATAAAATTAACCATCTAAAAATGTACATTCCCAGCAGCTTTTAGTATATTCACAATATTGTACGACCACCGTTCCTATCTTGTTTCATCAAAACATTTTTATACGCCCGAATAAAATCCTGTTCTTATTAAATAGTCACTCCCATTACCCCTACCCCCTGGCAACCACCAATCTGCTTTCTATCTCTATGGATTTATCTAATCTAGATATTTTACATAAATGGAATCATACAATATGTGGCTTTTTATGTCCGGCTTCTTTCATTTAGTAAATATTTTCAAGGTTGATTTATGTTGTAACATGTCTCAGTACTTCATTCCTTTTTATGGCTGAGTAATATTCCAACACACACACACACACACACACACACACACACACACACACCATATTTTATTTATCCATATATCTGTTGATGAGTATTTGGGTTGTTCCAGCTTTTAGCTGTTATTAGCACCATTTTTCAGATGGGAAAACTGAGACAGAGAAGCTAAATAACTTTTCAAAAGTCACACATTTGATAAAGTGATAGAGCTAGAATTCAATTCCAAGTACTCTAGTTCCCAAGTCCATCAGCTCCAACATCATCTTAATTCAATAACTATTTATTAAGTAGCTACTATATTCCAAGTACCATAAATTCTCTTCCAACTCCCCAGGCAAAGCTAATGGTCCCCTCCTGTGTGCTCCTAAGGCACTGTGCATTTTAGATCCACTGTCTGACACAAACATCACTCCTGAGCACTAACTTTCCATTGATGGGACTTCTAATGCTGACTTTATCAAACAAGCAAGATAAAGAAATAAAGACTATAAACTGAGACTTTGTATTTAAAATTATCTGTTTTTTTCCCTAATTCCTCATCATGACCCTGTGAGGCAAGTATGACTATTTTGTAATAGAATGTCAATATTAGTAACTGAACCAAATTAAATACTAATAAATGTGATAAGAAAATTAAAAGAATAATGCTTAACATCAGACCTCAACAGAGAAACGCAAATTAAAACAACAATGAGATACCATTACATACCCCTTAGAATGACCAAAATCCAGAACACTGACAACACCAAATGCTGACGAGAGGTGGAACAACAGGAACTCTCAATCACTGCTCGGGGTAATGACAAATGGTACGGCCACTTTGGAAGACAGTTTGGCAGTTTATTATAAATTCTTGCCATATGATACAGCAATTGTGATACCCCAGTGAGTAGGAAACTTATGTTTATGCAGAAACCTGCACACAGATGTTTATTGCAGTTTTATTCATATTTGCCAACATTTGGAAGCAACCAAGATATCCTTCAGTAAGTAGGTAAATGGATAAATCGTGATATAACCAGAAAATGGAATATTATTCAGCATTAAAAAGAAATGAACTATCAAGCCATGAAAAGACATGGAGGAACCTTAACACATATTACTAGGTGAAAGGAGCCAGTCTAAGAAGCCTACATACTGTATGGTTCAACTCTCTGACATTCTGGAAAACTATGGAAATGGTAGATCAGTAGTTGCCAGGGGTTAGGAGGGAGAGATGAATAGATGGAACACAGAGGATTTTTAGGGCAATGAAAGTACTCTGTTTGATATTATAATAGTAGATACATGTCATTCTACATTTGTCCAAACCCGTAGAATGTACAACATCAAGAGTGAGCTCTCATGTAAACTATGGATTTGGGGTAATAATGATGTGTTAATGTAGGCTCATCGGTCATGACAAATGTACCACTCTAGTAGGGGATATTGATAGTGGGGAAGGCTGTGTAGGTGTAGGATCAGGAAGTATATGAAAACTGCTGTACTTTTTGCTCAACTTTCCTGTGATCCTAAAACTACTCTGAAAAATGAAATCTATTACTTTTAATTAAAAGAATAAATCTTTCAAGATGGCTGTTGCATGAGGGAACACAGGTTAGAGTGGAGGAGAGAGACTTCTGAGCAGATGCCAAAAGCACTTTCAGGGATTTGAAGCTGATATATCTGATGAATTGCCAAATGAATGACACATATTAGTAAGTAAAAGTAGGTAGGAATTGTTATCTTCAGTTTTTAGACAAAGAAGTAAGACCTGGGGAGACAAAAACATGCCCACAGTCATACCTACCATGAAGTAGCCCAGAAATTCAAACCCCATTTGCTTCATTCTGCATCCTTCATTCAGCTCCATCAGTATTCTACTGCTCACCCAGAGGAAACACTGGGAAAGTGGGAAAAGCCCACTTGATAAAACCTTGTCAAAAATGTTTCCAGAAAATTGACGTAATTGATGAGCTGTTGACAAATATCAGTCAAGAAAGATTTCTGCAATTGGAAAAGACAAATTACTTATTAAAATCATAAAATTTACTAACATTTGGGGTCCATGACATTAAAAATTATTTACTTATTTATCTATTCATTTATTTTTTAATTTATCTTTATTGTTGAAAGTATTACAGATATCCTGCTTTTTTCCCCCATTGATCCACTCCACCCCACATCGCCACCCCCTCCAGGCTTTCACCACACTATTGTCTGTGTCCATTATATGCATATAAATTCTTTGATTAATCTCTCCCCACCCACTCCCCCACCCCCACCATCCCACTGAGATTCATCAGTCTGTTCCATGCTTCATTGTCTCTGGATTTATTTTGTTCCTCAATCTGTTTTGTTTATTAGGTTCCACATATGAGTGAGATCATGTAAAACTGAATCAGGAAGAATCAGAAAACCTGAATAGGCTGATAACAACTGATGAAATCGAAGCAGTAATAAAAAAATCTCCCAGCAAACAGAAGCCCTGGTCCAGAAGGCTTCACAGGGGAGCTTTCTAATTCTTTAAGTTGTAGGGTTAGATAGTTTACTAAAAATTTTTCTTACTTTTAAGGTAGGCCTGTAGTGCTATGAACTTCCCCCGTAGGACTGCTTTTGCTGTGTCCCATAGATTTGGGGTTGTTCTGTGATCATTATCATTTGTTTTCAGGAAGTTTTTTATTTCTCTTGATCTTATTGGTAATCCATTCATTGCTTAATAACATGTAATTTAGCCTCCTGTGTTTGAATGTTTTTGAGTGTTTTTACTGTAGTTGATTTCTAATTTCATGCCATTGTGATCCAAGATGCTTGATATGATTTCTTCTTGAAGTCGCAGTGTCGTAACATTTGGTCTGTCTTTGAGAATGACCCATGTACACTTGAGAGGAATGTATATTCTGCAGCTTTGGGGTGAAGTTTTCTGGAAATATCAATTAAATCCATCTGATCTAGTGTACCGTTTAGAGTCACTGCTTCTGTGCTGACTTTTTTTCTGGAAGATCTATCCTGTGAAGTCAGTGGAGTGTTAAAGCCCAGGACTATGACTGTGTTGCTGTTGATCTCTTCCTTAAGGTTGATAGGTTCATTTTTGTTGCCATTTTAATTCCTTATGCCTATGTTTTTCTCTCTCTGTTTCTTCTTATTATTATAGCTGTGCCCTTAATATTTCTTACAATGCTTCTATTTCTACTTCTGATTACACCAGTCCCTTTAACATTTCCTGCAGTGCTGGTTTGGTGGTGATAAACTCCTTTAGCCTTTTTTTTTTTTGTCTGGGAAGCTCTTTATTTCACCATCTATTTTGAAGGATAGCCTTGCTGGATAGAGTAGTCTTGGTTTCAGATCCTTGATTTGCATTACCTTGAATACTTCACGCCATTCCCTTCTCGCCTGTAGAGTTTCTGATGAGAAGTTAACTGAGAACCTTATGGGGAGCTCCTTTGTAGTTAATAGGTTGCTTTTCTCTTGCTGCCTTTAAGATTCTCTGTTCGTCTTGAATTCTTGGCATTTTAATTATGATGTGTCTGGGCATGGGCCTTTTTGGGTTCTTTTTGCTTGGGACTCTCTGTGCCTCCTAAACTTGTGTGGCTTTTTCTTTCATCAGGTTAGGGAAGTTTTCTGCCATTATTTCTTCAAACAGGTTCTCTAACCCTTGCTTACTTTTGACCTCTTCTTGTACTTCTATGATGCGAATATTGCTTTATTTCATGTTGTCCCACAGCTCCCTTAAACTGTTCTCATGGTTTTTAATTATTTTTTCTTTTTGATTCTCTGATTGAGTGATTTTTTTTTTTTTTTTTACCCTGTCTTCTAATTCTTTGATCTGATCTTCAGCTTCCTCTAATTTGCTGTTTATTTCTTCCAATGTATTCTTTATTTCTGCTATGTCATTCTTCATTTCTGACTGGTTATTTTTCATAGTTTCCATATCATTTTTCATGCTGTTGAGCATCCTTATAGAGCATTCTGAACTCTATATCTGATAGATTGCTTATCCCCATTTCATTTAGCTCTTTTTCTGGAAACTTCTCTTGTTCTTTCATTTGGGACTTATTTTTTGTCTCCCCATTTTGGCTGCCTATTTGGGTTTGTTTCTATGTATTAGGTAGGTCTGCTAGGACTCTCAGTCTTTTTGGAAGGTCTCTGGTGTAGGCCAATCAGATGCTGTTTGTGACTGGCCTTAAGTACCCTGTTTGGAGCTATCAACAACCCATGGCTTGAGGTCCCCTCTGTTGGGGCTGGGTGCTGTTTGGACAGGACCAAGATGCACACCAAAGTATGCTTTTCCAAGGCCTGGCTCTAAAAGCAGATCAAGCAAAGACTCAAAGCACTCTGAGGTCTGCCTCTGCCAGCAGGCTGATTAATCTGATTCTCTCTATGAGCCTCAGGCTGTAGAAACTCCACGGGGGCAGGGCAAGAGGTTTTCCAGCAGGGTGAGGCAATTGCTTCCCTCTCAGGCAAAAGCTACTTAGAAGGTAAATAAGTGTCTGTTTGTGAAAGATGTCCTCTGCAGTAAGGGGAAATGACTCGGCACAGGAGTTCAGAGGGGTGCCTCTGAGCTCTATCTCAAGAGCTCACAACCCTAGATTCTCCTCACACACATCCAGTCCACTCTGGCCTGCCTCTGCTGGAGCCCAAGGTGAGTGACTGCACACAAAACATTGTGCATTGGCTCTTTAAGAGGGTGCCTGCATTTCCAGCCTTCTCACCCTGGAAGACAGAAACCCAGCTGCTTTTCACAGCCAAATGTTATGTGGGTACCTTTCTTAGTTCTGGTGCTCTTGGCTGGGAAGCACAGCCAGCCTGGAGTTTAGGCCCCAGAGTTTTCAGTGGGAACCCCCACACAGCTGAGATATCCCTCCAGACCTTCAGCTGGTACCTGTGGGAGCCTAAACAACCCTCTTGCATCTCTGTACTTCCTACCAGTCTCCATGTGGTCTCCACTTTTCCTCCTTGGTTGTGAGGGTGCTCCTCAGCTTGTCTTCAGTTGCAGTTGGTTATTCAGGATGGTTTCTCTATATTTTAGTTGTAATTCCAGTTTTGTCCTAGGAGAGTGTTAGTGAAGCTTCCACTCAGTCTGCCACCATCTTTAATGTCTATTTAAATTTTTTTTTAAATTAAGAATTTAAAAAAGAATATAGTCTACAAAAATTATCCTATGAGTAGAACATATAAGAACAGTAATGTCATTTTTCGAATTCCCTTCTCCCCTGAAAAGGTAGAAAATGTAGATGTACATCAATAAGGGAGGTTAAATAATGGGGTGTATGTGTGTACATACACACATATTTGGGGATAACATGCAGTTGTATAAAAAGATGAAAAAGCTCTCTATGTGCTGACATAGACAGTTTTCCATGAAATAAAAAACAGTTGAATGAAAAAAAGTAGCACTGTAGTGTGAGCCCAATGGAATCCCGTATTTTAAAACAAAATTATAGAAATGTTTATCTGCCATTTGTTTTCTTTCTCCCCAAGCCAAAATATAAGATCACCAGCAACTAGGACCATGTCTGCCAGATAACATTTGTTACATGATTGAATATGTAACTCCAGTTCAAAACAGTAGAAAATTAATATAAAAGATTAATAATCAATGAAGAGAAGAAAGTTACATTTGGGGAGCATCTACTCTACTTAAATCACTTAATTAGTTGCTTCATACTTGTTATTCTATTTAACATTCACAAAGTACTTATCAGGTTAAGTGAGAAAAATTAAGGCTCAGAGGAGTTAAATAACTTATCCAAAGTAACACATTTAGCCTATGATTCAAAAGGAGGCCTTCTTGATTTTTGAGGCCTTCTTGATTTTCCAGCCCTTAAGCACATTTTCAGGTGTAATCAGTAATAAAATTCCAGAGTCTTATCAGTGGTATCTTGTATATTTTGTCTATGTTATATTATGAATTCACTAATAAAAAGCAAGATAAAAATGCAAAACTTAAAATGTTTGTTGATACCACCCTAAGAAATGTTACAGATGCTATAAATCCAAAAAGGAAAGAGGTCTTTATTCAATATCTAAGCTTGTATGAGGCAGTATATTTGGCTTTTCCATATCAGTCCTCCAAACCATATTGGAAGATAGGTCTTATTTTTTCCATTTTGAGACATGAGAAAACTGAGGCTCTGAAAGTTTAAGCCACTTATCCAAAGTCACATAAATATTGAATGTTCAATCTGAGACTCCCCAGATTTGTCTGACTGCAGAACTTCTGGTCTTCCCAAATTCCTCCCTACCTTTCCCATCATAGAGACAAGGCAGGTAAAAAAGACTCAAGGTACACAGCCCTCCTAAATGCTGGGCCTCCCTTTCTCAAAGGCTCAGATCTGGACAACCACTACTGAAGGGCAGAGGAAGAAGCAGGGAGAGGGCTGGGCTGGATTTGCTGAGCTTTGTCTGTGTAATTTTTGTTCAATGACCCTTGAAGACTGCGTGTATCAGAAACATGAACCCCCAGATGACGGCAGACCATCAAACAAGACCCACTGCAGAGCGAGCCTCATGTTCTCTGTCCTGTACGATGTAATCCATCATTAAAAAGCTGTCAGTTTCTTCCAGATCACTGTATTATGTATGGGTTGCAGGGCTACCAATTAGTTTGAGCAAGTGCTAAAAATAAATAAATGATGAGGAACCTTCTATTTTCATCCAGGATAATTAGGGCTTGTGTTTGGGGAATGAGGTGGAATGGGGGTTACATTAAAGACATTGTGTAGCCCTTGAACTCCATTCAGCAAAACCAACGGTCTGCTCTGCAGTTTCTGTTTACAAATGGACCAGTGGCCCCAACTGGGCCCCCTTCCTTGGGTCTGAGGCTGATGCCTGGAGAGAGGCAGTTATGCAGTGCTCATGATTTTATTCTTTCTTAAGATGCCCTTATATAACCGATTTGTTGTGCAATCGAGCAGTTGGTGGTTCAAGGAAGCTGGCTCGTACCTTAGATAAGAAGTTGAATTATTCCAGGGGACATTTGGAGTCAGGCAGGCTGGGAGACAGCGAGGAGTGAACGGGCCTCCCACACGACACAGTATTTGAGCTGAGAAGTTCCCTATATGTAAGCCGCACAAGTCCCCCATTTCCTGAGCATCTGTATTTGGTGAGCACTGGAAACCTCTTGCTTTCCCACTGAAGGCCCCTTGTTTCCTCTTGGTAAAGTCAAAAACATGACCCAGTTGCAACAGAGGTACAAAATAGCAGTTTGGCAGGAGGAGAAGGGAGGGAGGCACGGTGGGAAGACGTCTCCATAATTGAAACAAGCTTGGAGAATCACAAGAGCGTTAAAGTACGTACACCTTCAAGATCGCATATATGCATAGATGTGCACACATTCACACACACGCACACTTCAGTCACCTCTAGGACAATAGCTCTTGGTGACAGATGTGAGTTAGTGGAGGAAAAAGGAGAGGGGGAATCAGAATATATCATACTGAGAAGCCAAATGATCTATGAATTGTCTGCAATGGTTTTCTTTTCATGAAAAAGTTGGAACACATCCTAGCATTAAAATGTTTATTTCCTCGCAGACTTGCTTCTCAGTCATAATAAAATGTCAGTGGTCATTGGTGCCTACCCTCCCACATCCTCGGGTGGGGAATACCTGGATCCTGCAGCCCCCTGAGGGAGCAGCATAGGAGCCTGCCACCTGGGCAAGGCTTTTTCAAAATCAAATACAGTGACAGGGAAAATATATATACCAGTTTCCCTCACCATTGCCTTGCCTTTATTGTTTTCCATTTTCAATCCAGGAGGTGTGTGTGGCAGAATAAATGTCTTCTGTGTACGTACATTTTGATTAAAACAAGATAAGAATGTGCCATAAGATCCTAGACCCAAAGGGAATCCAGTGACATGATGGATACTTTAATCTTCATATTTGTAGTCCCAACCTACCTTGGGTAATAAAAGCGTTGGAATATTCTGATTTAAACGTTCTCTCCAAGGTCCTATGCATATACCATGCTCAATGCTTTATAAATGTATTAGTACTTTTTTTGTATTAGTACTTTTAATCTAAACAACCTAGTAGTATTGTTGCACCCGTTTTGCAGATATGAAATTGAGGCTTGAAGAGGTTAGATAAGTTTCACAAGATGAATTTAAAACTTACCTCACTTAAAGTATGGTATCTTAACCACAGTCATTGCATCTGCTTCCATGCATGGAGAAAGGAAGGATGGAAGAGGGGGAAAGACGTGTGCCATCTGGGTCTTAACTTTTTATCAGGAGCACAGTACCTCTCCCAGAAATCTCACCTAGTAGAAATGCTCACCAACAGAACTAGGTGCATGGATAACAGGGGAGGTATTTTTACCTGGGAATATTGCAACCCCTTCCCCCAAATAACTGCAGCTCTTATAATAATAGAGAGGAGGGGAGAATAGGTACTAAATAGGCAACTAGCAGCATCTGCCACACTGGGCATCTCACATATGTGATGGCAGGATCCTGGTGTGATGTTGCTAGAGTCTGGGCTGGGATGTTGGTAGTCAGAATTAGAAGAAATAAAAAGATCCAAGAAATATTTTAAAGACAAAAATAACTCACTTGCAGATAGATTGGAGAGAGGTCCTTTAAAAGAAGGATGGATGAGACGATTGCAAGGAAAATGGGAATGTGATGGACAGTAAGAGAGCAGACTATACTGGACCAAAGATGGGTGTGGCTTGTACATATGGAGTTTGAAGTGATGGTGGATCATTCAAGTGGATATACCCTTTGAGGAGGTGCCAATCCCAAACCCTGAGATCAAAGGATTAGTCAGGGCTGGAGGGGTCAGCCTCAAAGTGCCAGTGTAGTGATGGCTGTGTTTCTCAAAGCAGAGAGCATAACAGAAGGAAAACAGGCTGGAGGAGCATCCCCACTTAGATAAGAAGTGAGCTGATAAAGATGAACAAAACCTTTGCTAGGAGTTCATAGGAGAATCAGGAAAGTGGGCTTTCATAGAAGACTGGGTGAGAGGCAGTTTCAAGGAGGAGGTTAACTGTCAAATGCAGCTGAGGAGTCAAAGAGGAAGGCAGCTAAGGAAGACCCCTGATTTGGCAAAGAAGATAATTATTATCTGGAGGCAGCAGAATGGAGAAACGTGGAGGGGAACAGAAGTCAAAAGATAGTGGCTGTTCCCAGCCCTGGCCCAGAGGGGCTTTACGAAGTGCATTTAAACCCCCAATGGTTAATTATGTCCTCTAATGATATATTATTTTATGATACTGAGATTCTTTAAAAGTTTGTTGTTCTTACATAGCAGATAAGGCAGTATTTTTTTTATAAAATTGAATATTAATTATTTTATTACTATTCCCTGACCATAGCAGAAAACTTGTATTACTTTATTAGATTACATGGACTAGGTAATGGGCAGGCAGATAAAAAGTACTTTTACACTTTGTGTTTTCTTTCATCCACTGTTCACTTATGTTAAAAACCATCCACCTGCCTCAGCCCTGAAAAGCATCCCCACAGCTCTATGTCCCACTTCAAAAGCCAGGCACTCCCCAAAGTCCAGTTGCCTTTGAAGTCTTTGAAGAGTCTGTGAGAGAAACTGGAGTATTTGATACAAAAAGTGCCTTTACGTCATCTGAGTGTCAAGTCTCCATCACCACCTCTTGAGACTAAAGGCTGTCTTTAAAGTGTAATGGTTTTCTCTCTTTCTGTGCAAAGAGCACCATCTTGAGCTATTGATGCTATAAGGACAGGGGTCCAGGGTGGCAGCCAAGCAATAGTCCATGATTTGTCAGGATGTGGGTTGGTCCCAGGTTTCTGAAATTTCATTCAATTAATTTCCAAATAAGATGAAAACAGAGTCATTTGAAAGAAAACAGAAATACCTCACAGTTGCCCCCTCATTCAAAACACTTAGCAATGTTTCTCAAAGGCTGGTAGGGTTCTTAAAGTGTTATTGTGTAAGGTGACTTTAGGTAACTTATAACTGAGCATTTGATTAGTCAGCTTAGGTTAAGTCAGGCTGCAGTAACAAAATGGCCTGTGAGAAAAAAATGTCAGTGGTTTGTAATAATAAACATTTGTTTCTCATGCACAAACATATAAGTTGCCACCTGGTTTCAGCTCTGCCTCATGTTTTCTTTCTTTCAGGACCAGGTTGAAGCACAGTTCCTATCTCAGTCTTCATGCAGGAAGAAAGAATCATGGCAAGTCCAGAAAATGCCTCCTAAGTGTCCTCCCCAGTTGCATCATACACCACTGGGCAAAGCCAGTCACATGGCCAAGCCTGACATCAATAGGGCTGGAAGTAGAATCCTTCTCAGCATAGTTGGGCCCTGTAGGGTGGAGTACTGAATTTCCATACTGCAAATCAAAGCCAAACTCCAGAAACAAACAAACAAAAAGGAACAAATCATTTTAATTGTAATATATTTGTCTAGATGTATATTATAAAAATATAATCAAGTCTATAACTTCACAGATAATTTTTCTAAAATATTTAAGTGAAAACATAAATCAATTTAAAGAGTAATTTTAACTAAACAATAGGATATTTGGTATAAATTTATGACAAAAATTATGAGAGTGATGTATAAATTACTGGAGTTCAGTAAACAATACACTAAAATGTCAGGTGATGTCTTTTTTCCTGTCTTAGGAAATAGAGTATATTAAACACCACTGACTCCTTATTTGTTGATTGAAGAACAAACCATGACTGAGGATCCTTATCATGCACATTGGACAGTGTCTATCTATACTTTTTAGATAGATATGAAGATCAAAGAGGGTATTACAGACTTGATTGTGTGCTCCCCCCCCCCCGCCCCGCCCCAGCAATTTTCATGGTTGAAGCCCTAACACTTAATGTGACTGTTCTTTGGAAATAGGGCCTTTAGGGGGGTAATTTAGGTTAAATGAGGTCCTAAGGGTGGGGCTCTAATCCCATAGGACTTGCGCCCTTACAAGAGAAGGAAGAGACACACAAGCGCCCACTCTCCCCCGGAGCATAGAGAAGGGGCCATGTGAGGACACAGCAAGAAGGCAGTCATCTGCATACTTCACCAGAAATCAAATTTTCTAGCACCTTGATCTTGGTCTTCCAGCCTCCGGAACTGTGAGAACAAAAATTTCTCATGTTGAAGACACCCGGTCTGTGGTATTTTTTTTTATGGCAGCTTGAGCAGACTAATACAGAGTGTAACATTAAACAAGCATTTGCAGAACACCAATTGTGTGCAAAAGTATTATACTAGAGCCTGCAGCGGGCTCGGAGATAAATCCTAAGGGTCCCCTATCCTTAAGGGAAATTAAAGCGGGTACATAAATGATTATGCAAATAGAGAGACAAGTACAGGTAAGGTTCAGTGGGGGTTCAGAGTGAGAGCGAGTGGAATTATGGAAAGCAGCGGCAGAGGAGCCGAGTTATGCCTGGCTGGAGTGTGGGTAATGAAGCAAAGGAGAGAGTTCCAGGTGGAGGGGATATAAGGTGCGGAGGCACAGAGGGGAAGCTGAGGCAGGATGTGCAGTCCCAGAGAAAAACATTAGGAGGGTAGTTGGCACCGGCATGTGAAAAGCCTTAAATGTCATAACAACATGCATGATTGCTATCCTGTGGGCGCTTTGAGGACAATCCCCACCCCATTTTAAGCTGGAGAGTGGCTTTGATCCGAGTTAGAGTTTATAAGAGGATCCTGGGGTTGTAACAGGAATAAATTGAATGAAGGAGAGCTGTTTGCTAAAGAAAAGAGAAAAGAAAGGAGGGCAGGAAGGAGGGAGAGAAAAAGGGGGTTGGCTAGGAAACGTCACCATTTGCTGGCCGAGGGAAGTGCGGATGGAGAGCGGAGGGAGACAAGACATAAACTAGATTCACGTGAGAGGCAGAACGAGGGCGAGATAAGAAGTGTTGCAGAAGCGCAGGCGCTGCATAGCAAGGCAGCCCTGGAACAGCAGTTCTCAACAGCGCCTGGCTTAGGACCCTTTGTGAAATATCTTGACCCCTCCCCCCGAAACACACACACATGGCATTTTGCCTTCAATTTCAAGTGGTTCATAGGCCCTCCAAAGTTTCTCTGTGGATCCCAGGTTAAGATATCCTAGAAACTGGTTGACTGCTTGTTTGTTGTTGTGGGGTTTTTTTTAGTAAAATCCTTGATATCAGATTATTTCCCAGTAATTGATTATCTCTCTCTCCTACAATTTGAATAGAGCCAAAAGTGTTCTGGAAATTGAAGAATCTGATTAATCAAGATTTTTCTATTTCTATCCACTTATTCATCTATTTCTCCATAGCTCTATCGAGGAGGTGCTGAAAGAGTGACACATTATTAGGCAACAAGCAAGACAATCTCCCGTTGTTGCCAACAGAAGTGAGGGGCAGTTGTTAGAGGAAGGAACACTCTGTAACGAGAGGCACGTGTAGGAAAATAAAAAGAAGATGAAGAAGAAATGGTAGGACAATATAAGAATCTTCTGGAAAATCAGCCCCTAGAAGGCTGATGCCTCCTCACTCCCACACCTTCCCATGTCACCCACAGAGGTGGTCCATCAGTGCCCAAAGCAGCGGCGGGGAAATGTCTGGCCCGCATATGGCCCAAGAAATCATTTGGTCTGGCCCTGCCAAGGCAACCGTGGGTGGGACTCAAAATTCAATAAATCTAGGAGCTTTTTTCATAGCTAATTTTTAAGTTGATAATTTTGTATGCCCTCAAATGATGTTATAAATATCCAAATGGCCCTTGGCAGAAAAAGGTTCCCCACCCCTAGCCCAAAGGTTCCAGTTTATATGGTGTCTTCAGGTATCGTTAATCATGGTACAAGAACCTACAGTAGCCTCTTTGGCTTCTGGTCATCCTCAACTCTGGCTGCCCATTAGAATCATATAGGGATTTGGGGGGAAAAATTCAGTGTTAAGGTCCCGCCCCAGACTAATTGAAACAAAACTCCTGCAGGTGGGGCCCAGGCATCTGTATTTTCCCTGTCATCCCAGGTGATTCTGATGCACAGCCAGGATAAGAAAACCAGACTGAACTTCCCAAGTGTGCTGAATGACAATCACAAGCTGTTGGTTGAAGACCCAGAATGAGTCCTGCCTGGTTCTCTACGGGTCACATACCTCTGCATGCCAGTGAACCTGCAGTATTCTTTGTTTTCCCCTTAAAAAAAAAATTAAGGAAAATAAGTATTTTTGCATAAGGTACATATATACCTATGTATTTGGAAGAAAATACACTAAAATTTTAGGACTCTTCATTTTCGGGTAGTAAGATTATAAGTAATTTTTAGCTTTTTGTTTAGATGTTATGTTTTCCATAGGGATGTTTTACTATTTGTTACATTTTTTGAAGGGACCATGTATTTCAAAATTAAATAAGTACTGAATATTATTTAGAAAAACAAATCCAGGGATAATTTTGTGCAGGGAGCCACAAGACCTAGTTATATTCTAAGGACAGCCTCCTGTTAGAAAGAAATTCTTCTGCCAAAATCAGGTGGAGTTTAGGTGAAGTAGGGGAAAATAAAGGAGGGAATAAAAAAGAACAGAGGGAAAAAAACTAAGAAAAGAAGTTATAATAGAAAACTCTAGCAGTCTTAAACAGGAGGTGAGGGTGAATGGGAAAGGAGGAAGACAGAGTTTTAAAGACCAACTCTTGGAAATATGAGGGCTCTCAAAGTCACAACTTTCTCCGAAATGTGATGATTTTTGAGCCAGAGGTCAGTGGAAGGCTTGACACGATATGTTTGGAATCCGAAATTGCACCCTGCACACAGAGACTGAATTAGTCTAGAGCCTCAAAGAGAATAGCTCATGTATCTAAATGTCTCTTTCCATCAAAACCAAGCCGGTGAAAAATAAAGTTCAGCACTGGTTTTCTTAAAGCCAAACTGGAGACAATATACAAAAGTAGGAGAGGCATTTAGGAGGTAAAGAGAACATAAATGAATGACAGAGAAAAGAGAATTTCTTTTTTTATGAATCTGATGGCCACCCGGCTGGGCTTGGCTCAGCGGTTGAGCATCAACCTAGGAGCCAGGAGATCTCGGTTTGATTCCCTGTCAGGGCACATGCCCAGGTTGTGGGCTCCATTATCAGCAGCGGGCGTGCAGGAGGCAGCCGATCAATGATCAATGACTCTCTCATCATTGATGTTTCTCTCTCTCCCTCTCCCTTCCTCTCTCTGAAATCAATAAAGATATGTTTTTAAAAAATCTGATGGCCATTATTTTACTTTTTAATTATCCCATATGATATATGTCTGGTTTGAGCAAAAAATTTTCCAGTCTAAAGTACAGAAGCAACAAAAAAGCTAACGCTGACAGCTTTATGCTTGGAAGTTTAAATCTAAGCCCGCAGCAATCCACAGTCGCTGCCCTGGCCAATGGCTTCTTCCAAGCCCGGCCTTTTGACGCGGGTGGTGCAAACATGACTTCTGACCCAGTTCGGGCAACTCTCTGGATGGCATTTTCTGTCCTCGCACAAAGGGGACGTTTGCTGCATGCTGGCACTTCACCTCCTGGAAGGCAGAGCGGTGTTTGCAGTTCTTGGGCACCTTCATCCCTTGAGACTCTCCCCCTTGTCACATAGTTGTCAGAAACTGTCCCCTGCTGACGTGTGAGCTGCCAACCTCTCTGGATCAGCACAGACCAGAGTAAATTGGAGCTAAGGAGCTCTCCTTGACTCCTCTGGCTACCTCGGAGGAGAAGAAATGCTCGGCACCCAATTAAAATCCCCGCAGAGAGGACCCCTGCCTTGCCTGGCCCTCCCGGAGCCCACACCTTCACTCGGCGCTGAGGGTTACTCACCCCTCTCAGTGCTCGGTCCTGTTCTAACGGCTCCCTGTAAGAATGGACAGATGGAATAAGGAAAATATTTTTTAAGTTAGAATTCTGCAGAAAGTCCTTTGGGAGAAAACCGATTATTGCTAGTATTATTATTATTATTATTTTAGAACCCAGTTGAACATGGAGTTACCGCATTGTCACCTATCATTATAGAAATTAGATGGGATTGCAGCCTGTTTGTTGTTGGTGGGCACGACAGAAACCCCAGGCTGCGGGACTGGACGGATGTTGAACACTAGTTAGTTCCATCTCCCTTATGCTGCCGAAACTCCTTTAACATTTTCCCCACCACCTGAAGATCCAACCTCTATTTAAAGCCCTTCATTAATGGCAGCTTGTTACATTCCTATGCAATTCAGTTCCAAACAGCCGTGGGTGCTGGAAAATCCCTCCTTCCCTGTGCCTGCAAAACTAGGTTAAGTGCCCTTGTCTGGGTTCTTGCGACACCTGTGTGACCACATCCGGACATTCCCCACCCTTTGCCTTGTGATTGGTCATTAGCTCCCCAGGCTCCACCCCCTGCCTCTCCATGCTGCAAACTCCTTGAGGACAAGCGTTGTGTCCCTCTTCAACATCACCTAGAGCACAGAACACTTACCAGGTAATCAGAAACTACCTGTTGAATGACTGAATGAGTGAATGGTGTGCGTGGGCCAACATCCTTGTGGCCCCCGGCTAAGGCTGGAGGAGAGTGCTCATGACAGCTGTTTAAATAACACAGCAAATGTAGCAGCTGCTAAGTGCCTTCTGCTCCTGGTGTCTGTGTTTCCCCATCTTTATAAGAGAGAACTGAACTCCACTGTGCCCCACCAGGGTGGTACCAGTCCTCCCCGGGAGGCGAATGGAAATTTGTGGGGAACTTTTTGGTCGTCACATGGTTTTCACCTAAATGCTTCTAGCAGGGGCCAGGGATTCAAAATGTTCTGCTTTGTCTGGAACAGTCTAGCACAGGGAAGAATTGCTCACCACACCACACCCATGAAATATTGATAGCACCCCACTGAGAGCTCCTGTGGATCAAATACATGCTGTGAATTGGGGGAATAGGAATCTAGTCCTGATTCTGCCACCAACTAGCATGTGACCTTGAGCATACTGATGAACTTCTCTGTGCATCGGTTTCCTCATGTTACATGGGTATGAAAAAAAGAAGCCTGATGTTTTTCCCTCCCAGAGCAATATCAAATAATCATGGTAAACACCCTGCAAAAAATGTAGGAGTGCCATACACATAGGCCCCATTGCTATTCTATGAGGGGTTTAGCAATTGGGCCAGCATTTCTAGAAATAGGAGGGATTATCCACAGAGTGTTGCCAAGGAGCGGCATTTGTTAGGTCCCTGACTGTGTACACTAGCCCTGACCTCATGGTCATATCAAAGGCGCTGCTGTGATGGGAAGGAGAGGAGGAAGGGGCTGGAGGACAGCATCAACCAGAGGAGGCACACTTGTGGGAGAGGGCATGTCCCACCTCTGCCTGGAATTGCCTTCTTCTGGATTTCTGCTGGCCAAATCCTGCTGCAATCATCAAAGCTCGAAGTCAGATCACACCCCTGTCCTGCTTTAAGCCCTCCAGTAGCATCCCATTGCACCAAGGACACTGTCTGCCACAGCTCACCAGGCCAAGAGGCCTTCTTCTCTGACCTCATCTCCAACTTTCCCCTTCCTTGCTCACTGCTCTCCAGCCACACTGGCTTCTGGCTGTCTCTTTAAACCTTGCTTTGTTTGTGATTAGACCCAGCTAGTTTTTACCTTAGAGCATTTACTCATTTCCTCTGCCTAGTGCTCTCACTCTGGACCTTTGCATGGTTTGTCTCCATCCCATTATTCTGATCTTGACTCAATGTTTCCTCCTCCAGGAAATTATCTAAAATAGTCTCCTCCACAACATCCATGGACCTTGAGGGTATTATGCCAAGTGAAATAAGTCAGATGGAAAAAGACAAATACCATATGATTTCACTCAAATGTGGAATATAAAAACAAAAACAAAACAAAGCAAAAGCAAACTCAAAGAGGTAGACAACAGATCGGTGCTTACCAGTGGGGAAGGGGGTGGAGGGAGGGTGACAGATGGAAACTACACTTCTAGTGGTGAGCACAGTGCAGATGTCATATTATAATTCTGTACACCTGAAGCTTATGTAATGTAATAAACCAATGCTACCTCAATAAAAAAAGAAATTTTAAAAAATAGTTAAGAAAAAATGTATATACAAAAAAAACATTGAGGCTCCCATTTGAAAAACAGATGAGGCAAATTGTAGAGAGGACATTCAAATGGATGACAAAATTCAAAATGTTGAATCTAGATAATCTAGCAAATACAAATGTTTTTAAAAAATTAAAATAGTCTCCTCCAGCTACGTGTCCAACACCCCATCACTCCCCATTTTCTTCTTAGCATTTATCTATCTTGCTGCCTGAAGCCATTTGCATATTTATTTGTTTACTTGGGTATTTTCTCTCTCCCTTCAGCAGAATATAATTTTCACAAGAACTGACACTTTATCTGCTTGTTCACCACTCTAACCGCTGCATAGAGCAATGTTAAGCACATAGTAAGCAATTAATGTGTATTTGCTGAATAAAGGGATGGATGTATGGAATACAGATGGATGGATGGATGGATGGATGGATGGATGGATGGATGGATGGATGGATGGATGGATTCTTCCAAAGTTAGCTCAGAAATCACCTCCTCCAGAAGGCAGTTTCTAACTCTTCCAGGGGCATAATTCTTGCTCACATGCCAATCACAAAGTTGACCAGCTGGCACAAAATTCTCTGCTTATCTCTCTGTCTCCTTCCCAGGCTGTGAGCCCCTCAAAGGCAAGAATTATGTCTTCTTCATGATTGTATCTTTATTGCCTTGTCCACAACCATCTAACTGAACTGAACTGAACTGAACAATGACCAGGGCAACCCACATTTTCTTCTTGGAAGAAATCCAGTGAGGGGGTAAAAGGGTGATCTGTTCACCTCCTAGTGAGCAAAGCCCACAGCCCCAAAAGACTTTGGCACGAAGTAGCCAACATAGCCAGCTGCCTCCAAGTAGTTCTAGGGGCCACCACCTAAAACTGAGAATACGGTTTCAGATATTCCTGGTATCTGTTATAGACTCGCAGGATTTCCCTTTTTATTTTGATTAACAGATATGTTCCTTGAGAAATGCATAAATATTAAGATTTTGCCCTTTTAGATGGAAAATTATTTAATTCAGAATTAACTCTGAAAGATTTAACCTTGAAGTTTAAAAGATTTAAAAAATATTTTTGATAACTGTCTTGCACCAGACACTATGCTAGGTATTTTGGAATTTGTTATCTCTTAACAGTCCAAAACGTAAGTGTGAAGTATGCTCAGAAGAAAAGACGGGTTCAGAGTGGTTTCGTTGTCCAAGTTCTCACAGCTGATATGTAGCAGGATCTGGGTTAGATTTCCTTACATATTTTGGAATTTGTTATCTCTTACATATTAGGTCTGTGTATCTTCCACAACACCATTGGAACACAGCAGGAAATCACTCCTAATTTACCTGCTTTGTTGGTTAGAATTCTTCCATCTTGGGCTTTTTTTTTAAAGACAGACTCTCCAGAATTCCTTATGTCCCACCACTGGGCCTCCCCATCTTCACAGCTCGGACCCTTTAACTGCTGGCAGGGGTTAGCCCCATGAACCAAACCGACTTGGTCTGATATATGGGCATTCCTACTTGAAAGACAAATTGTTTGTGCAACATGTCCCTTTATAATAAAAATGAGATACTTGGAAGATCGAAAGCAATTTGGGTTTAAATCATTGCTGGCTTTGTGGGCCAGGGCAAATCAGCAAATAGAAAAACATTTGCCTCCTTTAAAAATTGTACAAAAATGTCATCACCGGGCAAAAATCAAACTTTCACAAAATGGAATATTTTGGCTACAAATCCCTATAATAATGATCACATTGTCTGCAAGTTCTGGCCATACATTATTAATACATTTTCAGAGAAAGGATTTTAGTAAATGCAGGTTTTATGGATTTGAGTTCAAGTGCAAATATGTCAGTGATGTTTCAGGTTGAGTTTCTTCATTGGCTGTGTTTTGGCAAGCAAGAGGTGGAGTGGCCAGTGGTACTCGAGAGATTAACTCGAGTTTATTTTAGAATTCAATTTTTTTTTTTTTGGGGGGGGGGTTGGAATGTTTGTACTGATACAATAATGTGGACTTTAAATCTGCCCCTTCCGTTATTCCTCCTTGGCATCCTTGTTCAGAATTCCCACGGCATTCAGGGTAGTAAGGCAGTGGGTGCAGTGAGGAGCGCGGGCTCCCCCAGACCATCGCCTGGGTGCCCCTCATTGTAGAGAAAGGGAGCGTGTTGTGTCCAGATCTTGGCCTACCCCTTCTTAGCTGTGTGGATTAGGACAAGTTGCTTAAAGCCCCAGTTTTCTTGACACTGAAATGGTGATAATAGCACGTGCTTCAGAATGTTGCTGCAAGGGTGAGTGAGAGAATTCGTGTGAAAGTGCCGGGAATGGTTCTGGGACCTCGAGAGTACCCCTTGCTTTACCAGTTATGGGGTAGAAAGTAGTGGTATGTTACTTGTAGTCAAACTTTTTACCAAATTAAGAGCATGGGTTCCCGCTGGACTCATCCAAAGCCAATCATTGGGGTGTGTATTTGTGTTTGAGTCCACCCATGTGCTCCCAGGGGAGAGGTGACACTGTGATACACAGAGCCCCCCGCACAGAGGCTGAGGGCACGAGTTCTGTAGACAGGCCGTGTAGGTTTGTATCCTTGCTCCGCCGTGTACCTGCTGGGCGGCCACAGGCAAGTTCCGCAACCTCTCTGTGCCACTTCTTTGTCTGTAGAAGGGGAGAAATAACTTCGGTATGTTGTGAAGGTTAATTGAGTTCATGTATGTTAAGTACTTAGTATCAGCTACTTTTATTTAACTCTGTATTTGTGATTGAGCTGGAAACAGAACTCTCTTTGGCTTTTAAGTCCCCGAGTCAGTAGCTATGTTCTCCATTTCTAGGATCAGCCGGACATGGCATCAGACAAAACTGCGGCAAAGAAAGAGACAGAGATTCCAGGAGGTCTGCGCTCAGGGCGGTGCCAGGGCAATGACCTGTGATGGGCACAGGCCGTGGGATGACAGAAGCCAAAAGCCTAGAAGAACAAGAGGAGAGGGGGAGGGAGAAGCCGTACGGGGAGGGGAGCACCCAGGGCCCAGGGGGCCGGGGCGCAGCTGCGCTCTCCGCCTCCTGCTCATGGCGCTGTGTTGAAGGTAGAATTTGAAACCCGGGGTTTGGGAACGTTGCAGGCTTCCAGGGTCAGCTGGGCAGCGCAGAAGAAGCCTGTAGACTGGTGTTGGTAGAAGTGGTGGAGCCTCTTCTTATAACATTGTACCGAGTGTGTTAGTTAGTGCTGAAGGCCCAGCGTTCAAGTGGACACATTTCCCCGAGATTTGGAGGAACAAAGCAACCAGGTACTTTGTGGTGACATGGGGGCAAAGGCGTCCAGTACAATTAGCAGGAGACAACTAGGGCTGAAGATAAAAGAAAAGCTAAATTACATAAAGTTACCCCCCAGTGCTCAGATCTGTGCTTGTAGATTTAATGTAACATAGACCATTGTGTGTGCAGAGTTCTGGGAACTGGGGGCTTCTCGCCAGGCTAAATATGTTATAGCTGATTACAGGGACTAGAAAGCAGCGTGTTTCTACTACTTCCTAACTGTGTGGTTTGGGGAAACTTACTTAACTTCTCTTTGATTCAGTTTTTTCATTGTTATGGACTGAACTGTGATCCCTCCAAACTAATGTGTTGAAGCTCTCACCCTCAGAACCTAGGAATATGACTGTATTTGGAGATAGGTCCTTTAAAAAAGAAGATTTAGATTAAATGAGGCCATTAGAATGGACCCTAATCCAACCTGACTGGTGTCCTTATAAGAAGAGAAAACTTAGACACAAAAGGAGACACCAGGGATGTGCAGGCACAGAGAAAAGGCCATGTGAAGAGGTAGCAAGAAGACAACCATCTGTAAGCCAAAGAGGAAGGCCTCGGAAGAAGCCTTATCTTGGACTTCCAGAACTGTGAGAAAATTAATTTCTGTTGTTTAAGACACTGGGCTGTGGTCTTTTTTTTTTTTTTTTTTATAGCAGCCCTAGCAAATTAATACACTCACCTCTAAAATGAAGGTTAAAAATAATATATACCTTATGAAGTTGTTGTGAAGTTTAAATGAGATATTCCATGTAGGCACTTGTTACTTTGCCAAGGCCACAGTTAACTCAGTAAGCATTAGAATTGTAGAAGGTGCACCGACAACTTCTGTTATATGATGAGGTGGGGTGGGATAAGATAGGGTGAGAAGAGGTTCTCCAAAATACGTGGGTGTTGGCTTAAATAACAACTATTACGTATGAAGTGATTATTATGTGTGGCTCCTGTTTAGGATTAGATTTGGTTGCAAGCAACAGAAAAAGACCACAATAATACTTAAATCAGATAAAATGTATGTCTCTCTCCACTGCAAACAGTTCTGGTACTCCATTATGTTACAGACTTGAGCTCTTTCTATTCTGTTAAATTGTCATATGTGGATTTTATTCCCTAAGTCTCCTCATTGCCCAAGATAGCTGCAGGAGCTCCCACCATTGTATCCCAATTCTATTCAGGATAAAGGACAAAAGGATAAAAAAGTGCAAACCTTACTTTAAAGACACTTCCAGAAAATTAAACACACCTCTTGCACTTGTATTTCTTTGGCCAGAATTCAGCTCGATGGCCACACTTGAATGCCAGGGAGACTGAGAAATATAATCTGTATTCCAGACAGCCAAGTACCCAGCTAAAAATCCAAGACTCTGTTATTAAAGATAAAAGGGACAAGAAATATTTGGTAACAACAAATGATCTGTGTCAAACATGCAATGTGTGTACTTATGAAACAGGCACCATTATTACGTAATGTTCTTCAGATGGGGAAACCTGGCCTTGGTTTCTTCTTCAAGAGCCCGACAGCTGGGAAGTGCCCAGGCTCTGATCCGACCCTCAGGCTCTCTCCTACACTATAATCCGTCCTCTTAACAAGTAAGGTCGACTGCTTCTCACACAGTCAAGGATCCTCAGGGTGATGGTGACAAGCTCCCCAAACCCCCAGTGCCATCGGACAGAAGACTGTCAAGTTAGATAGCAGTCGCTTAAGCCAGACATGGAGAAAGTTCAAACCTTGCCACAGTGATGCATGGAAACGGGCCTTGAAGAAAAGTGTAATGTCATCTTGTCATTCCTGGGAGATGCTTAGTGATAGGCAAGAGAAAACTGTCTGGGATATTTTGGGGGGGCTCCTCTCCTGAAAAGGCTTCTGGTGAATCTGTGGTTAGGAACAAAGGGCTTATATACATGAAGAAAAAAATAATCGCTGTATCTGGTTAGCTTAAAGATTCCCAGGGAAAAAGAAGTCTGACAGAAAAGTTGAAGGAGTGAATGTTAGACTGGAATAGAAAAAAAAGCTTTCACCAAAATCTCAGGGGAGAAAGAAGTGCTGGGAAGTGAGGCTGCTAATAAGTGAGCAGGGGGTAAAGCTGGCAACAGTTCTTAAAGGGGGGAGTTACTGAGCTGCTTTTCAAAATAATGTTCATCTCTTTCTCATTTTATTCAGCTCATTTATAGGTGTCCATTACAGAACATCTAATCTTATAGGCGACTAGGCTAAATAGAAAACATTAAAGAAGTCTCACTCC
The DNA here is from genome assembly GCF_054644295.1 of Miniopterus natalensis. Taxonomy (NCBI): domain Eukaryota; kingdom Metazoa; phylum Chordata; class Mammalia; order Chiroptera; family Miniopteridae; genus Miniopterus; species Miniopterus natalensis. The sequence goes on from NC_142081.1 coordinate 172,159,624, forward strand.
GATGAATTAGGCCAAGGCCACAGCTCAAGGAAGCCCGGGAGACTGTGCGGGGCGTTGAGAGAGTCTCAGAAACAGAAATCTCTCAACCAAAAAAGCAGCCAGTTCCCAAACCTGCAGCGATGCGTTAGACTAAGGGAGGCTGGGTGGGGTGGAGAGTGACTGAATCCACATGCTGCCAAGGTGCATGGAAAAGAAAGGACAACTGCCCCCCCCCAGGGTAGCTCTGTTGGTTGGGCACCCTCCTGTGCACCGAAAGGTTGCAGGTTCAATCCCCAGTACAGTGCCCACGAGAGGCAGCTGGTTGACATCAATGTTTCCCTCCCTCTTCCCTCCCTTCTGTCTAAAATCAATTTCTAAAAAATATTTTTTTTTAAAGGAAGAACAACCTAAATCTTGCTTGAAAGCTAAGGTGTTTGCCAGATTTTTGTTTTAAGGGGTCCTTTAAAGCAACCCTGGCTGGAGTTTTCTTTTATAGGCCCAGAGGAGAGAAAACAACACTAGGCCTCATTGAATGATGTTTCTCAAAACCATGAATTCTTCAAATGGCCACATGTGTGGGGTGAAGTAGGTAGCCCTGGTGTGGTCTGAGAGGTGAAGAGCAGCTGGTACCACACAGCACCACACACCCACACACCCACACACCCACACACCCACACACCCACACACCCACACACCCACACACCCGTCCCTCGCTCTCACCTAGTATTTACTTAATCCTCCCTGTGTTAGCCCTCCGCTGGGTTACAGTGTTGTTTGCCCAAAGCACCTGTTAAAGGGCAAAGATTCCCTAGCAGGGTAACCCACTAGCACAAATGTGTTTCTTTTTTTTTATTGAGGTAACATTGGTTTACAGCATTATACAAATTCCAGGTGTACAACATTATCATTTGACATCTGTGTAGACCGCATTGTGCTCGCCACCCGAAGTCTAGGTTTTGTCACCATACACTGAACCCCCTTTACCCATTTCACCCTCCACCCACCCCCCTTCCTCTCCTGTAACCCCTAACCTGTTGTCTGCCTCTACAAGTTTGTTGTTGTTTGTTTCTGTGTTTACCTTTAGATTAGGAAGACCTGAAGCTGGGTGCATGGTCCTGATTGGGACCTTCCAGAGGTTCAGGGAAAGAGAAGGGGAAGGGGGAGTGTGGCAAAAGGGAGAAGCACTGGGCACTGAAGATGCAGGAACCGGGTTAGGAAGGGATCAGAGTTATAAATGGGGGCAGGGGGGCGCCCTGAAGGTTTTCTGTGTCCCTCACAAGTTCTACCAGGGCCAGGCCTATTCCTTCCAAGGGCTCGTCTTCCTCCTCCAACCCCCTGGTGACCTCACCCTGGAGTATGTGCCTGGAGAGGAGGCACTCACCTTCTTTTAATTATCAAAACAATAAAATAATAGCACATTCCTTATAGATACGATTGGTTCTTAACTTGGAAGGGAGGTGGTAATCAAACTCTTGTGAGAATATAATGAAAACTCTGCTTCCACTTCTCCAAAAAATGCATTTTATCTGCAGCCACACAAAATATTATATATTTTCTCTTGATTTATGGGCAATATGAGAACCTATCTTTAGATCCTGTAAGAAACATGTTCCCTGCTTTAAATGTTCTGATTTATTTTTTAATAACCATAACACAGAGATTTTACTTTTCTGCATTTCTGCTAAGTCTTCCATATGCATGCAAAATTGTAATTGTGCAATCATAATCTATCTACAGGCAGTTTATGTGTTCTATTTTATAAAATCTAACATTATCTTGTAAACATTTTTCTATGTTCGTATATAGTCTTCATAATTGTAAATTTGAATGCATGCATAATATTATATTGAATTGTTGCAGTGTAATTTTCTTAACCATTTCTCAATGATTAGGTGTTTAAATGGCTTCTAGTTTTGTAGTATAGATAATGCTGCACTGAGTATCTTTATACATTATCTTGCTGCTGTTGACTGTTTCCTTCAGACAAATTCCCAGGAGGGATTTTACTGAATCAAAGAGTAAGAACACTTTTTCTGGCTCTTAAAAAATGATGTCATGTTGGTTTCCAAAGGGGTTATAATTTTTGTTACTGACAACAATATATAGAAATGTCCTAATTTCACCACACTTTTGACTGTAATGGGTATTATTATCAAAAACCCATTTTCTTCTAATTTAATAGTTGTCATAGCATCAAGGGGACAGCTTGCTGTTGGATTACCAAGGGGTGACATAGAGAATGAGAAGAGTCTGTTGGGAGGGTAGGAAAGTTCAAGTCTGTAAGGGGAATGAATAACATGTCTCTACTCTTGAACAGCAGCTGGAACCAGGCAGGAGATGTGCGCTAAGGAGAGCACCCAATGACTTAGGAAATAATACATTTCCATTGTCTGTTCAATCCCTTCTCAAACCTTCACTTGTAAATTCTACCATCAAAATGGAAACTGATAGCTGGGTTTAATCTGAACCAGTAGGGTTACCCTGGGTCACTTTATGGGGCTACTATTTTATAGTCCATATTGGCGGTCTATCCCATGAGCATGTTGCTCTCTCAAAAAAATTGCCCTGTGCTTGATAGCAACGCCATTCAATGGAAGCATAACGCAAGCCACACACGTAATTTTCAAGTTTCTAATAGCCATATTTTTAGAAAAGTAAGAAAAAGCAGGTGACATTAACTTTAATAATATATTTTCTTGAACCCATCATATCCAAAATACTACTTACCATTTCCATATGTAATCAATACAAAATTATTAATTAGATATTTTACATTCTTTTTTTTTTTTCATACTAAATCTTTAAAATTCAAAGCATGTACTTAGAGGACATCCCTATTCCAAATAGCTACATTTTAAGAGCTTACTGGCCACATGGGTCCTGAGCAGCGAAGGTCTGTAGTCCCAGCCCATCAGAGGATAATGGGATCCTTTTAATACTTTGAGCTACTGGGAAATCAGAACCATGTTCTTTATCAAGAAAGAGCATTTCATTAAAAATACAAAATATCCTGGGCCATATGACTCATGGTGGTCTAGGGCTACATATTTTGTTAAAGTGGGTTGCTAGTGCCATTTTTGACAATTCTATGGCCACATCAGAATAGGTAGACTCTCAAGCCCCACTTCAGACATATTGAACCAGGATCTTTGTAGGGAGTCTGGAAATGTGTACTTCTAAAAAAGATTTTTAATTATTGGTTTTAATATTCTAATAAATGTGCTGTTATTAATGGGAGAAAATTGAGTCACATAGAGAGTAAGTGACTCATGTTTTCATAGTCAGTGGTCAGCCAGCCCTCGAGCCCTGATCTGACCAGGCTCTTTTCCACACCACCACGCTCACTCGCAACTATTCTTTCAGCATAGGTCCTGCCGCAAACACCTGTCGTGAGTGATAGGTGGTTTTTAGGAACAGTCAAAATATCTTTCTGGAAAGGTAAAATATATTAATCCAATTAACCCAAACAAGAGGAAAAAGAATGAATTTCTTCCTCTAATTTGCCTTTGTCTCAGGTTGAAACTGCTCTCTTGTCCAAACAGTTAGAAGCTGATGGTCATAAGGTTAGTAGGCCAAAAATGACACTCATCGTGGCTCATCTGTCACAAGATATACAGCCCAAGTCCCTCTTCTTGTTATTACTATAGAAATATGCAGGTGAATGCTTCGATAGGAAGGTTTGAAACAAAAGCCTTTGAGGAGTTTCAGCAACAGCAACCAGCTAGCCAAACTGCCTGCTTCAGCCAGGGCCATGTGGCAAAACACTCTTCAGACCCAAGTATGGTAATGAAACAAGAACAGCAAGAACAGCAGGTCTGTAAACATCCTGATGACAATGGGAACAAACAGCTGGGCTGAGACCAAATCCGTTCAGGCAAATGTGCTCGTGCTTTGGATCCAAGAGCAAGACAAGCGGATGCAGGCGAGGCGGCAGCTGCAACACAGCTGTACTCGGGAGGCCTGCGATAGTGTAACTTGCAAATCATGCTTGAAGAATTCATTCTCTCGAGCCTGGACGGGAACACAGTCACATGGCCCCCAGTCAGCTCGCACACTGCAGCCAGGAGGGAGACAGAAACGCAACTGGGCTAATAAGCAGCATTGGCCCCACTTCTGGCTGGACAGGGCTGTCTTTCAGGGAAGGAATTGCACAGGAAATGCACTATATTTGGAGATGGCCCTAAATTTAGAACTATTTGAATGATGGACTGGCTTGAGCAGAGAGTGTGACTGAGAGATGCTTAAATGTCTCCGATAAGCATATAAGGCATTTGTTAGGGTCTTGATCATAGGGTCTAAAATAAAGCTTATTCTGATCCCTACTATTGGTCTGGCACTTTGGGTTTGCAAAGAGCCTTATGTTAACTTTCACTTCACAAATGAGTAAATGAGGTTCAGAGAAATTAAGTAAACATTGGATATGTGTGTATGCACTATATTATATATATACACTCTATGAATATACACATGATATTACATATATTTACACATCCTATATTATAATACTATATATAGAGATAGATATGTCTACCTGTGTAGAAGTATAATCATTCATTCAACAAATATTTATTGATCAATTACTAGGTGCTAGATAGACAATATAGGTGCTACATCAACAAGTGTAAGGGATCCAGCATGGTCCCAGGTCTCGGCACTTACAGTCTATTTGGAAAGAAAACATTAAATAAATAATCAGAGCATAAATGTATAATTAGAGTCTGAATAAGTGCTGCAAGCGAAAACTACAGGGGGTCATGGGGACGTATAAGAGGGGTCTAGCCTGGCCTGTGGTGTCAGAACACTTCCCTGGGCTGAGCCATCAGGATGAGCAGGGGCTACCTACCATCTGGACCCTGTCTGCTGAGAATCTGGGAATAAAGCCACTGGTGTTGGGGGTTTTACCAGGCACAGGTGAGGCAGGAGGTTGTCCTAAAAGTACTAATTTCACAAAGTTAAATCATAATTCTCACCCCAATTAAAAAAAGTTGGAACTTCATGGAAGCCAAGGTTAAGCAAACATCGGATAAAGTTAAAGTCCAATCAATTTAATAAACACCATTTTTCATGTAAAATGCTATCACTTGTGTTCTAGGTTCCAAAATTTTTAAATGTATCTATGACATAGCAAAACTATCACTGAATCACAAAAGCAAGCTTTTGTTTATATTCATACAAACACATGTAATAAATACAAAGGGTTTGTTGGTGCAGGCTAGAATCAAATCGTTTTTCTAGTATCCAATGCTTCAGGTCATGCTAATTCTAATAAACTAAGCCAGCCTCTATCTCTCATCTAAACTAGCCTTGAGGGCCTTCTTAAGCACATATCATAGCATTATAGCTACTTTCTTAAAAACTGAAGAGTTTGAATTTTTACTGTAATCATCTCTAAGTAAAGGAGAGACTCCTTGCCACTGGTTGCTCAGATTCCGCAGTTTCCGAGAGGCAAGGCCATCAACAATTTGGCAGAGGCAGGGGGGAAGAAAAGGCCAGTGGAACCGAAGCGAAGTTTCAACACAGTGGTTGCCTTGGAACCCGTTTGACTGCTAAGTGTCTCCAGCATTTCCTTACTTAAGGAGATTTGTGCTCCAATTCCAGCCACATTCCAGCTCCAATAAAACAGCGACAAGATGCCCTGGAGGGTTGAAGACAAGCCCGAGGGGTGCAAGCAGGGTCAAATCACATCATGGGAACAAGATGGGGTTTTACATAGTTGGAGTGTTGACTGTTTTCCACTTGCCAACAGTGGGACGATTGTTCTCGTTGTTAAATAATTAAATAGGCAGTTTGTATTTATTTAACATACAGACTCGAGCCAATTCCTGCTGACAGCTACCAAAATAACCCCACATTTCCCCATTCCCAATGGCTCGGAGACTGTTCCGTGACTGCGGGGGCCTCGCTGCTGCAGAGTGAAACGCTCCTGCTAGTCTCCGAACACCTTTTTTCATCACTTCAGACAATAAATCAATTCACAGCATGTGATCCAAAAACAACAGACCAGTTTTATTGGATGCGGCTCCATTCTCTGAGGCGCTTCCCACTACCAGCGTTGAGCTGTCCTGAAAGCAGATGCTCAACTGTGGGTGGGAGAAAAAGGGTACACTTTTCCCTTATTTGTGCTTGTCCAGTAAAGAAAGTGAATGTTGACCTAATGATTTTTAAAAGGGAGTGATGAGTTAGAGCAGAAAGTCAGGAGAGCGGGAGAAGCAGGCCAATGAGGGAGCCAGGGAAGAGAAGCGTTTAAATGCCGTGTTGGGTAGTCTGTGAAACTTTGGAACCATCTGTGATAACAGTAAAATCCTTGGCTGGTCCCCTGAGATGGCCACCGGGAGAGGGGGAAATACTGAGCCACCAAAGACAGCATCCTCTTAGTTGGAGGAGGGTGGAGCTAAGAGAGATACTAGGAATATATAGATGTTATTAAGGCTTGCACCCTATCATCCATGCAGGACATATCAGAAGACATACAGACCAGACCCCTCTTGAGGTTTCCTGGGGCCCACAGTGTGTAGGCACTATCTGCTAAAGAGGGATCTTTAGTGGGAGCTTAAGTGGGAGAAGAAAGCTATTCGCCCTGCCCTGTTTGGCTATCTATCCATCAGCCAACAGCATGACAATGTGCGGGTATCATCTTCGCGATGCTCCCATTAAAGTGGGCACCAAAGGAGAAGAAGCCGCCAAAGGTAGGAAGCAGAAGGGAAGACCCAGTGGGAAGAGAGATTATTTTCCTTCTCACATTTTACCCTCGCCCCCGCCCTGACTCTTGAACGGTCTCTTCTACTGTGCAATTTGCTTTTCGAGTGATTCTATTGAGAGTGGACACAATAAAGGCCCCTTTGTGTTCAATATTAAAACTAAGCATCAGTGAGTCAAAATGGCTCTACTTGGAAGTGTTCAACATTAGCAGCACCGTAGAGGTGGGAACTAAGGTGAAGAAAACCATTCACACAAGTAAGAAAGAGGCAGCCTGTTAGGATGGCACAGGCATTTCATCTGGAATATAGTGTCTGAAGCAGGAGGTCCCTCTTCTTATCATCTGTGCATTTTAAACAGTCTGGACTCAGTTTCCTCATCTGTAAAATGGGTCTGCCCCACTTGTCCTTGTTATCGTATTGTCCTGAGGATTGAAAAGGATCATGGAAATGGAAATGCTCTGGGCTCTGCTGTTCGTCATTACTCCTGTTCTGTTGACCAACCTCGAGGCACCATGAGTTCATTTCTACCTCTTCTGGAGATGGGAAAGTACAGATCCAACCTCAGAAACAGCTTTTCTTTTAAACCGTCACTCTGCCCCTCATTTTTTCATTTGTGAAAAGAGGAAGTGTTCGTGTAAGGCTTCCAAGGTTTCTTCCAACCTTTAAAATAAAGGCAGGCAGCCCATTCAAGACTGTCAGTCGTGGAGCTTTGGCCTACTTTGGAACGAGAGGCAGGGTCTAAGTCAAGCTCAGCTTAATCTCCATTAGCTCAGCCTCTGAGGCAGATCTGGGCTTGGATGTCCCAGGAGCTGGGGCAGACGCCTCGGCATGTTTGTAAAGCACGATAACCGGGTGTGGATGATAGAGATGGGGCTCGTACCCGCTCATTATCTGGGGCCATCATCCTGGGAGGCTGATTCAGCTATTCGCAGACGAGAATGATTTCTGATCGCAGTCCCAAGTCTCCCATCAAAGCCGCTCCTGACATAATAAGCTATGACAAATCCTACCAATTTCCTGGGCCACGAGTCAGCTGACTGCGGCCAGAAGCAGTGGAGTTGCTGATTGTGGATTTTCTGAAGAGCCCGTTGCTTCTCTCTGTCCCTTAGTTCTTTCTCCCCTCTGCTTCCTCCCCCGCTCCCCTCTCTCCCCTGCTCCTCTCTGGCCTCCACTTTCCCTTCCCCAGCACCCCGGCTGATGAGGCACCGGTTCCCATATTTCTAAGGTTGCTTCGGGATCGGCACCCCAGCGTCACTCACATTTCCCTTCCCCTCGTCCTTCCCTGTCCCATTCCAGCTCCTCTCCATGGAGGACAAGGGAGCGTGTCCATGCTGGGGCTGAGTGCAGCCAGCAGGACCCCACTGATCCCAGCCCCGTGCCCGCAGTCCCCACATCCGTGCAACATTCAGCAGATCATAGGACCAAATACAAGTCCTCATTAGGGTGAAATATTTTTGTCCCCTGTGGACACTTAGTATCTGTCAATTGAATCCCTTGATATCCTTAATAAAGAACTGCCTGGTGGGCAAAGGGAAAAATGGTCACAGGTTGGAGGCTACAGAAAAAAGGCAAGAGAGAAAAAACAAGTTAATCTAAATACTGCGTGAGAGACCAAAAGCAAAATGAGAGAGAAGCAGTTTATGGGGGTGGGTGGTGTTAGTGGGATTTGGTGAGTCATATACGGTGGAGAGAGTTGGGGAGAGAAAAAGGGAGATGGAAAAAGTGCCGCTGGTTTATAAGCTGGATCCTCATACCATTTTTAAAAAGAGATGTGATTTAGAGGCTACCCTCCTTGATTATTTCTGGCTGTCTGATCTATAAGTCTTTGAATATAAGTCTCTCTGGAAATGGAGCCCTGCGAGCCACGGAGGCACAAGGCTGCACGCTGCGGGCGGGTGAGCGCAGGGCGCCTGGCCTGCCTTGGGACTGAGCTGGGACCGCTGCGGATTAGAGAGGGCGGCCCTCGCAGGGACTCCCCCGACGGCACTCTCATCAGACAGGTTTTTCAAAGGGCAGTGTTTTCAGCAGAATTAGAGGGAGATAAATGGCGGCCCCCTGCATTTGGTATTTCATAGGCCCTTTCTTCACTGAGAAGCCAGCGCTTTAGGTACAGGCTTACCTGGAGCCATTAGACTATCAAAGATGTAAAGCTCTTGCGCTGTGCTGAAAGTAAGTCGGTTTTAGAGCTTGAAGAATTGTCTTTCCCTGTAGTTCAAATGGCATTCAGAAATCCAATTCATGTTTGACTTTTAAAGCAGAATCTATAATTCTGTTCAGTACTCTCAACTGTTCAGTTTGATAATAAAACAAGCTGCTCTAAAGATGGCTTATAGTCATTAGGGAAAGTCGAGCTCTATAGGGTAAACTTTCTCTTTGGATTAATAATAGTTTATGTTTTTATAATTTCTTTCATCCAAGAATTTCAAAGCATTTTAAAATAGTTTGGGGTGACGGAAAATGTAATATTTTGTAAGTTAAGCTACATATGTCAATATTTTGCCTAGAGACAGAAATTAGTTATTCCATGAAAGTGATGTTGGTATCTAATTTTATTTCATTTACAACTGTAGAAGTCTGATTATTAATAATAATGACAGCTACTATTTATTGAAAGCAGAGTGGTTATTCTGTTAGGTACTGTGTTAAGTGCTTTACATGTATTATTTCATTTAATCTTCATATGAATCTATTCTAAATTTGTCATTCCAGTACAATTCTTTGAGAAAATACTACCTTTATCCTTTTTTTTTTTTTTTTTACAGATTACATAAATTAGGTTAAGAGAGGTTAAGTAACTTGTCCATTGTCACATAGTTAGTAAAAGTGCTAGAATATCCTCTATTGGGTAAGGACCAGTTAGTGAAAGTTCTGCTGGTCAGTTTCCTTCTCAAATGTCATCTACATGGCATTTTATGCAGCCTCTTAGATCAGGAAGTGATGCTCTTCTTAATCCTGGAATTGTGTGGCTGGAATCTCTGCCAATTCTTGAATGTGCCAAGGCCCCCATTGTCCCTTGACACCTAGTAAGTAAAGAAAACTCAAGGGTGATTTAAAAAATATAGCAAATAACAACCCCTCTCAACTGTCAGCCAGCTCTCTAGAATTATAACTTTAGCACATACTGTAGCCAATAATTTCAGGATTTGAAGATATAGGGCTGTCACCTTTCCCCTGGATTGCTTCAATATTCTTCTAATTGGTCTCTCTGCTTCTCCTTTTGTCCCCTATAATCTAATATTGACTGAGCATTTAGAATGGTTACCTTACTACATAAAGCCCAGATAAATTCCCTGCTTAAAATCCTCCAATGGTTTCTCATCACATTTCGAATAAAACCCATGGCTAGCCTTAGTTGCTTTGCTCAGTGGTTAGAGCATCAATTCTTGGACTCAAGGGTCCTGTGTTTGATTCCGGCCAATGCCAAGTACCTCAGTTCCAGGCTTGATCCCCAGCCCTCGGGGTGCATGCAGGAGGCGACCAATCGATGTGTCTCTCTCACATCAATGTTCCTCTCTCTCTCGCTCTCTCTCTCTCTCCCTCCCTTCTACTCTCTCTGAAAAACAATGGAAAAAAAGGTGAAGATTAAAAAAAAGAACAAAAAACCCAGAGCTGTGTTCTACATGACCTAGCCAAGCCTTCCAATAACGTGATCTCATCTTATACTCTCTTCCTGCCTACTCCATTCCAGCCCAACTCACTCAGCCTTTCATGGACCTTGAAACTTACTGAGCTCCTCCTGCCTGAGGGTCTTTACACGTCCTGTCACCTCCTGCTGAAACCTCCTACCACTACTCTTCTCCAAGTTTCTTCCTCCTGTGTCTCACGTCTTAAGTGTTATAATTGAACTTCAGTGATACAACATCCCCCCACCCCCCCACACAAACACACCACATCTAAGTTACATCCTTGCTACATGTTCTCCTAGCACCCTGTGTTTTTCCTTCATGGCTCTTATTCATATTTATCATTTAAAATTTATTTTAGTACTTTGTCTAATGAGTGTCTCTCCAATTGGACTGTAAGTTCCCTGAGGATAAATTCCTTATCTCTTTATCACCATTGTATACCCCCACATCTGAGACGTCGCTTGGCCATGTTAGGACCAATGAAATATTTGATAAGTAGAATGATTCTAATTCCTTATCAACCACCTAATTGCTTTGTGATCTTTGGAAATATATTCAACTTCTATAAGTCTCAGTCTTTTTGTATGTTAAATGGAATTTATGATAACTATGCCACGTAATCTATGTGAAGGAAATATATGATAATGTATATAAAGTGCTTCATAGACCATTAGACCTTGTATTAGAAGGTTTCAAACTTTAGGCTCGGCATCACCCTCCTGAAGCAAAGGGCACTTCCTCCATCCAGCCTACTTCATTAAGCTCACAAAGGAACTGACTTGGGCCAACACATGGGCAGTTTTCACAAGGCTTGTAACTGGGCTCCAGGTCATTCAGAGGCTCAGAAAGGAGTGAAATGAGTCCAGCTCATCCCCTGAGGAGTGCACCGGTCCCTCAACCGAGCCCACATGCTCCTATTGCTTATTTAGGCTTCAGAAACTCAGCCACCTCCTGAGTGGCCTTTTGTTTTCTTTCCTAACTGACTTCTCCTCCAAAGCACAGAGCCAAAAGGAAACCCACAAGGGCATGCGTATCAACAGAACACATACTCTGTGTAGATCAGAGTGACTTGTATTATTTTAAGGGATAAAACCAAAAAATGGAAGAGCTGTGCAGGCACCTAACACATAGGGCTCTCATCTGTGCTCAAGAAGACAGCACTCTCCTAACTGCTTATAGATGTCTGCAAGGAAGGGATGTGTCTGATGCCACCTAAAACTTCCAAGAGATTTTGATCAAAGCCCTCTTTCTTCTTGTTGGTCAGGATTTGAAATACAGTCGTATCAGCAACAATGTTAGGGAAAAAGATAGAATGACTAGAGGTTATCTGCGAGGAGGGGTCACAATAAACAGAGGCCACCTATAGAGACCAAGGTCTAGGGTATCTGGATTTTTGTCTTCCTTCTCACCAGAGGGCAGATGGGTGATCTGGGTATCGTCACCCTTGGGACTCCCTGGAAGTTCTCTAACCCGTCCCCCACCAGTACTTTGAGGTGAACAGGGTGCCCCAGAGCGGGCTAGATCCATAGCTCTCCATTTCCCATGGGTTGGCTTCTGGAACAGATGAGAAAATAATCCACATTACAAGCGATAATCTAAAAACAATAGCGATTGGGGATTCTCACAGGGTATTGAAGGGGTGGAAGGTATTTTTCCAAGCTTGCAAAAGAGTTCCAGGGCCTGCCAGATACTGGGAAGCCACCACTGTGCAACCACACCTTATGACCACTCCTAACGCAAGCTTCATCCTTTCTCGCCTGGACCACTGCAGGGGACATCTAAGGAGATGCCCTGCCTCTGGTCCGGCCCCTTCTCCACATCCCCCAAGTCCATTCTCCACACTTTACCTAGTGATCTTTCAAAACAAATCCAATCGTGCCATCCCTTGCTTCAAGTTCTTGCATTGTTTCCCATTGCTCTTGAGGTAAAGTCCACACCATAACAAGGCCAAGGGCCTTGCTTACCTCTTTAGCATCACCCCTTGCCATCTTTTTCTCCTCTCACCACCACCACCTACCTCTTCCTACCTCTATTTTCCAGCCAGGCTATTCTACCAGCAGTTCCCAAAGGGGCCAGGCTCCCTCCTGGGACTCTGGGTTCTCGCACATGCTATTGTCCATCAATTACAAAGTCAACCTTCCCACCGCCATTTATTCAAAATATTTCCCTTGAGTTCCCACACTGTGCCTAAGACTGCACTTGGTGATTAATAAAGCAAAATTCCTGGCTTGAGAAGCTCGTAGTCAGTAGGCAGACAGATAACTACAGTCGAATATTATAGAGGAGAACAGGCACAAAATGACAGGAGCCCAAAGGAAGGCACCTCTGAGTTGGTCAGGGAGGGGTCAAGGAAAGCTTTACAAGAAAATAAGAATACCAACTATAATGACATATATTTATCGAAAATTTATTAATTCTGTATTAAGTGCTTTATGAACATTGTCTTATCAAATTCACAAAACAACCATAGAGATGGATGCTCTCAGGAGACAGGAGAGCATAAGGGTTGAGCACATGAGCTAGTCTTAGATTCAGACCCTGTCTCTGTCACTTATAATGTTTGTGGTATTGGGCAAGTTCTTTATTAAGAGAGAGAAAGGTGTAAAAATACAATGGTGTCTAGCACATAGCAAGCGTTCATTAAAAGTTGGTTCCTACTGCCTGGCTGGTGTGGCTCAGCGGTTGAGCATCGACCTAGGATCCAGGAGATCACGGTTTGATTCCTGGTCAGGGCCCGTGCCTGGGTCGCAGGATTGATCCCCAGTTGGGGTGTGCAGGAGGCAGCTGATCAATGATGACTCTCTCATCATGGATGTTTCTATTTCTCTCCCTCTTCCTTCCTCTCTCTGAAATCAATAAAAACATATTAAAAAAAAAAAAAGAAAAGAAAAGTTGGCTACTACTAGTATTCTTCCTCTTGGTTTACAGAGAGCTTAAGTAACCTTCCCAGGGTCACACAGCTAGTAAATGCCGGAGGTAGGATTCAAACCCAGAACTGTCAGACTCCAGAGGCCAGGTTCTAATCCAGGATGTTCCTCCTGGGTCTAAATGAGAACTTTGGGATGAGTATTTGAAGGAACTTCTCAAAGCAGGAGTCATACAGAACAAAGGAAAGGTGCCATTGAAATGGCACCAGCTTGGGAGCAGATCATTGGAACTGAAATCTGAAAAGCAGTGCTTCCTGCCTAGAGAAGAATGTGCTGAGGCTGATCCAGCTCCAGTGGGCCGTGCACGCCGGGTAAGAAAGCAGCAACAATTTACACTGTGCTCTGGGCTGGCCAGAGTGGGGTGGCTGGGCGGCCTCCAGGAGTATAGGACCCACTCTCCTTCCTTCCATCCAGGCTCTGCTCCCAGGAGAGTGGGGGAAGGGTCTGCCTTGCCCACAAAACAGCCCTCTCCTTAAACACCAGGTTTTGCCTTTCCCTGCTACTCTGACTAGCTGTAATAGGAGCTGGAGGGATGCATCAAAGAAATAGCAAAGCTGGGGATCCATTCAGCAAACTTTAATTGCTCCAAAGGAACAGTTATGGTGTGTCTACATAAAAGACCCTAATTATCTGTTATCCCAATAAAACAAATTTCAAATGGCCCACAAAGACCTACTAACCAAATGTGTAATCTGTAATTACAAATCATCCATTGGGCAATCAGTAGATGCTTTAAGCCATTACTGGAAAGTTTATGCACTTCCACGGGAGATGGTTTTCCTGAGGTCTTTTATGTTTGTTTTTAAATTGAAATATACATAGGAAGTTGATCATGGATATAGGCTACTGTTATGGAACTCATACATCCAGAATACTTCAACTCTGATGAGTTCACTGGTACAGACAGTGATTATGAGAACAGTCCCTGAATTATATTCAAGACAATGGACTTGGGCCTTGAAAACTGAAATTGAGTCTACACTAATAAAATGCTGGCCTTAGTTCAAGAACTAGCAGCTTTTGGTGTGTCTCAGCCATGACACCAGAGCATGCAGTGTAAGCAAACGGATCATGGCTTTTGGGCTGAGTGAGACCCCTGTAAGGTGGTTTCATTCACATATATTCATTCATTCAGCCAAAAAATACTTGTATTGCACTCCCCCCCCCCCCCCATACCAGACACTTTGCTAGTTGAGTATTAGATTGACAAGGTTCTGCTCCCATGGAGTTTGTCTTGGGAGGTTGACAAGAAATAAATGAATGGATAAGATACTTCCAGAGAATGGGCTACTACTGAGTAACTAAAAAGAAATAATGGGATAGTGACTGTCCAGTAGGAGGCTGGAGAGGGCTGATTTAGATTGAGTAGAAGGCCTCTCTGACAATGTGGTTTTTCAGCTGAAGACTAATTAATGACAAGGATCCAGTAACAGAAAGATCAGCAGCAAGCCTGCCGTGTGTGAGAAACAAACAGGAGTGTGCCAATGTTTCTGGAGCATAGTGAGCCAAACAATACAAATTAGTATTGAAGAGGCAGGCAGGGACTGGCTCATCTGGGGGCTTGTCATGGCAAGGAGCTTGTATTTCATTTTCAGTGTAGTAGAAAACTGTAGGAGTGGGTATTCAAATAGAGGGATGCCATGAAAATATATACATTGAAAAAGAACATCCTGGGCTCATGAGTGGATAATGGATTGTAGGAGAGCAAGAGTAGACAGGGAGACAGCTAGGAGGGGATTGTAATAAGCCAGATGAGAAAAAATGTAGGCTTAGATTACAGCGACAACGGTGGAGGTGGGGAGAGGTGGATGGATTTGGAATCTGTTTTGGCATCAGGACCAAGAGGACTTATTTCATATGAAAAATGAAGGGATGTGACAAATGAAGGCTCGCTCCTGAGATTTTCACCTGAGCAAGTGGGTAGATGATGGAGGCAGTCACTGAAACAGGGAAGATGGATACGGAGGAAGTTTCAGGGGATGGAGTTGCAGGAATCAACAGTTCTGTTTGGAGATGAGTTGCATCTGCCTGATGGATATCTAAATAAATACATTGCACTGACTGACGCAGAGCCCAGAGGAGAGGTCAGAGTTGGAGCTTTCACATATCGAAAATCATCCCTGCTCTAGGGATTTACCTAAAGTCTGGTAGCTCATGCATGTAACTTGCAAAGGCCCCCGTGATGTGATCTCTTTCTGTCCCATCAGCTGCATCCATGACTCCCTTGCCTTTCCTGCCTCAGGCCCTTATATCCTATCTATATTCTGCCCAGATATTCTTCTAGCTTTCCATCCACTTAACATGTAGCACAATGTCACATCTCAGGAAAGCTTTTCCTGACCCCCTGAGATAGATCATGTGTCCCTACCATATGCATTCATGGTTCCTTTTATGTGTTATGTGTCATAACTAAATTTGAATATGTGTGATTATTTGATTAGTTTCTGCTCATCCACTAGAATATAAGTTTCATGAAAGGTCTTTTACTATTATATGCAAGGACCTGGGTAATCAGGAAATATACACTGAAACTGGTCATTGATAAGTAGTGGTAATCAATAAATATTTGTTGAAAGAATGAATATATATATTTTTTACTCCTCACTAGAGAATATTTTTTCCATTGATCTTTTAGAGAGAATGGAAGGGAAGGGGAGGGGGGGAAGAAACATTGATGTGAGAGAGACACATCGATTGGTTGCCTCCTACATGCACCCTGACCAGGGACATGCCTGCAACCCGGGTACATGCCCTTGACCAGGAATAGAGTCCATGACCCTTAGGTCCATGGACCAACACTCTAACAACTGAGCCATGCAGGCCAAGGCTGAATAAATTTTTTAAAATTAATTGATGACTAGATAGAGAGGATGGTTTTATTACCTGGACAATGTTGAGAGTTATTTAGATTTTCTTCATCTTCTACCAGATGTACAATTAATACATCTTTTTTCTTTGGGGGATGTTGAAAGACTAAAGATAAAGTGCTTTGCTAATTTAAAAATAAGACATATAAGTACAGGGTAATTTTAAATTCAGAGAAAATTTTAAAACATCATTTAGTTAATAGTCATAATCAGTCTTCTTTACCAAACTTGTTCTTAGAGTTGCAAACAAATCCATTGCAAAAGACTCCCATTTCCCCTTCCCTCTCATCCTTTGCTCACTTATGTTTAGGAAGTGAAAATGTTTTATAAGATATTCCAACTAAGAGGGGCCAGGAATATTCCCAGTAATCTTCTAATAACTGCAGAATTTACCTCCAAGCAGAGGTTAGAAAAGCTGACTGTATTTTTCTCTCCTGTTGCCTTTTTCATTGACAGCCAAAGACCCGGGACCCAGGAAAGCCTTCAGAGGGCATCTGTGGGCCACGGGAAATAAGGTGCAATCTGCTCTTGAGCCAGATGTAAGAAGCCCAGCTACCTGCTGGAAAGAACCCTGTGCGGAGGGAGAGGCCCTGAGGCTCCGCGGACGGCGGGAGGATGGCCCGTGAGCCGGCAGCGCCCCAGCGGCCCGATCTCCCCGCCGCCCCCACCAAGGTGCCAGAAATGGGAGCGAACCAAGGCTGGCGCTCCCGGTTCAGCGATCGCCCTCCCGTGACGACAGAACAGCTGGCACAAGTAAAGCAGACAAAGGCCCAGTCAGCCCACAAAATCAAAGAGAAGTCATAACTTGTTATTGTTTTAACCCTCTTACTTAACCCTCTTTAACCCTCTGTAATGATTTGTTAAGCAGCACAAGATAATAGAAATAGAAATCGCTGCGGGGAATGGGATGCTTCCATAACAAAAGCCTAAAATATGTGTCATTGAAACCACAAGGGCAGGTAGGTCCTAGAAGAGCCTTGAGAATACTTTTAGTGTCGGCTGGATGGACACAAAGAACATTTTTATACAGCTTTGAGAAAAGGCAACCTGTGTTATGTAGTTGCAGAAAGTTTGGCAAAACTGTCACCTGCAGTCACAGGGAAGACAGAAGGGTTTTTAATGTACTCGTAGTTATGGCTAAGGAAATTTCCAGGCAGAATGTTAAAAGTATCAACTTCTTTTATCTATGATGACATAGAGAGAGCTTAACTACAGAAAGAACTGTTCAATTTTCTTGTCGAGTTTAGAGGAAATAGAGGAATCCCAAAAGTTTTTCCAGCCTGATAAAGGTTCTGAAAAAATTAAGAAATGTTCTCAAGCGATGATAAAACCTGAGTCACTGCCAGTTTAAAATGGCCTCAGGGTTAATCCAGATGAAATATGTGGTGAGGCTTTTCATTAAGACTTTGGGGAAGATACAAGGTAGTGCCTCAGAGATCCTCTGAGCTGGACAAAAACCGACTTCTATTCCTTGGGTGAAATGAAACAAAGGCAAGTTTTCAGCATATAAGTGATGAGAAGAAAGAGATGCTTCAGAAATTCATCTGGCTGTAGAATGGAAGATGGAAAGCCTTGAGAAATAAGGAAAGGAAATAAGAAATACCCACCCTGGTGCTGGGGATTCCTTCTCAAAGAGAGTTGCATTTTGTTCATAACCCAAAGGAGAGTACAGAAGACTCAGCACCTACTGTAGTGCCTAATGTGTAGTAGATATGCAAGAAATATTTGTTAAGTGGAGCAATGCATGATTTGAAAGTATTTCAAGATCCTAACCACAAAGGATCAGCTCATTGGATTAAGGTGCTCCAACTCTAACTGCCTGCAGAAGCAAAAACAAATCTTCAACGTTTGTAAAGCAAAACTGACACATCTAAAAGAGTAAATAGAAGAACTGGCACAGTGGGAGATTTTAATACATCCCTCTTAAACATCTTGCTGACAGGTCACGAGTATACACAGGTTTCCGTGTTCGAATGTTGCTGACCAGTCACGAGATAACTCGTGTCTGAACTTATATTAAGTAATTTTAAACACTTTGCTGACTGGTCACAACAGAAAAGTAGCTGGACACATGGGCAAGTTCTGGCTCAAAATGGTAGGTCAGCAAGGTGTTTAACTATTGATAAAATAAGCAGACAAAAATATTAATATGAATATAAAAGATTTGAATGACATACTAATAAATTTGACCTAATTATACACATACTAGGTATAAATATATAAGTGGATAATGGATATAAATTGACTTTACATATTTATATACACACATATATATGTACACTATACCCAACAGCTGTAGACTACATGTACTTTTCAAATGCCAATGAAATATTTATTTAAAGTGTCCAAATGCTACACTACAGCAAATTTCAAAAATTTTAATAGATTGAAATCATATAGAGTATTTTCTCTGACCATTGAAGAATTAAGCTAGCAATCAGTAACAAAAATATCCCCCAATATTTGGAAATTAAGTAAATGACTTGATTAGAAAAAGATGAGCAGATTAAAACAAAAAAGTAGAAGGGGGAGAAATAATAAAGACAAGGGCATAAATTAGTGAAATAAAAACACTGGGTAATACAATAGATTAAAAAAAATTGAATCTTTGAAAAGACTAAATTTTTTACAAACTTCTTGATGATGTGATTAAGGAAAAAAGAGACAGTGCTCAAATAACCAATATCAAGAATGAAAAGTTATTGTCACTCTATATCTTATACTTACAGACATTAAAAATATAACAATAACATTATAATCCATTTTTGTCATAAATTTTAAAATGTAGATGAACTAGACAAATAGCTAGACAAACAAGACCTACCACAACTGGAGTAAATAAAAAAATCTAAACAATCATATATCTCTCTTTTGAAGTAATTGAATCTATAGTAAAACCTTCCTGCAAAGAAAACTCAAGCCCACATGGCTTCATCAGTGAATTCTTCCAAATATTTAAGTTATTTAAGGAAGAAAGCACATCCATCTTATACAAACGCTTCGTGAGAATAGTAAAAGAGGAAACACTTTCCAACTTGTTTTATTAGACAGACAGAACTTTGATAGTAAATCCTAACACAAACATTATAATGCAGGTCAGGCTGTCTCATAAACATAGATGCAAAATTCCAATATAATTATTATAAAACTGAATGTAAGAAATAAAATACATCAGGACCAAGCTGGGCTTATTACAAGAACGCAAAGTTGATTGAACATTTGAAAATCAATAGGTGAGATTCACCACATTAATAGAACAAAGGAAGAAGTAATATAAATCATCTGACTTGATGCAGAGAAAGCATTTCACAAAATTTAACACTCATGCATAATAAAAACTCTTGCAAACTAGAAATAGTAATACGCTTCCTTAATCTGGTGAAGGGCATCTACAAAAATCCTGGAGAACACTGTATCTTGCGATCAGGAGCAAGATGAGAATGTCCCTATTATTACTTCTACTCAACATTATATTTCAGGCCCTAGTCAATGGAATGACAGAAATTCAATAATGTAGTAAAAAGGAGTAAAAGGTAAAAAGATTGGAAGTCAATAAATAAAACTGTTAATATTTACAGATGACGTGATTTGTATCCATACCCAAGAAATCTACATAGAACTTATAAATAATAAGTTAATTTAGTAAGAGTGCTGAATATAAGATCAACTAAAAGATTATTTGTGTTTTTATATACCAGCCACAGTTAGCAAATAAACATTTTTTCAAATATCATTTACAGTAGCATCAAAACAATCAAATACCTAGGACTAAGAGCTGTTCAAGGTCTACATACTGAAAATTATCAAATGGTACTGAGAGAAATGAAATAAATCACAAATAAAGTAGAAGATATGCCAATTTTCATGAACTGGAAGATCAATATTGTAAAGGTGTCAATCTCCTCAAATTGATTTGTAGATTTAATTCAATGCCAATCAAAATCCCAGCAGGTAACTTTTTAAAAAATTGACAAGGCAATTCTAAATTTTATATGAAAATACAAAAGCTGAAGAAAAGTATTTAGCCCTCCCCCCAGAAAATTATGAAAAACTTTTATCTTAGATTATCAGACATCCAGATTTATTACAAAGCCCCGGTAATAAAGGTAACGTGATGTTTACACAAGAATATACAAATAAACCACAGGAACATAACTGAGAGCACAGAAATAGATCTATGCACATGGATATTTTATTGGCAATAAAAGTGGCAACGTAGAGCAGTGGGGAAGGCATGCCCTCTTCAATAAATCGAGCCATGTCAACTGAATGTCCATATGGAAAAAGTGCTACTTGACTCTTACTTTCCACCGCATACAAAAATCTATTCTAGGTGGATTATAGCTTGAATGTGAATGGTAAAGAAAAGAGTACCACTTCTTGAAGACAAAATATGAGAATATCTTCATGGTCAGAAAAGAGGAAACTATTTCTTAAACCAAAAACAAAGAGTAGTAATCATAGAGAAAGCAATTAATATATTAGACTATATTGAAATATCCACCTAACAGCCAGGGTGACCCTTTAAAAATATATATATTATCACTTCCTGTTAAAAGTCCCCAATGACTTCCCATTGCACTTAAATAAAAAGCTAACTCTTGCCCTGATAGAGGGGACATCTGTCATTCTTTGTTAGTCAGAATCCTAACCCACTTTCTGCATTTGGGAAATTCCCTGACTTTTGAGTTCTGATGGGTGGCAGGCTCCACTTTCCACTCAAGAATACACCAGATGTTCACTTTCAGGCTTTTTTGTCCCCAAGAATTGGGCAAGTGACCACTTAGCCAACTGGCTGTACTTGCCCACTGTGATGACTAATTTTATGTGTGAGCTTGACTGGGTCGCTGCGGCCGGGTATTTGCTTAGACACTGTCCCCGTGCCTCTGAGTGTCTCTCTGGGTGAGGTTAGCGCTTGAATCTGTAGACTGAGTAAAGCGGTTGCCCCCGGCGTGGGTGGGCAGCCTGCCCTCACTGAAAGCTTTACTGGAACAGAAGCCTGAGCTGGGGGGTCCTGTTCTCTGCCTGGCTGCCTTCGAGGGGGACATTGTTCTTGCACCTTCAGCCCTGGCCTTGGACCATCGGCTCTCCTGGTTCCCCAGCTTGCCGGCTGCAGATGCGGGGGCTTCTCAGCCTCCGCAGTCATGGACCCAGTTCCTTACAGCCGACTACGCAGGGTGTCCCCCGAGAATGTGTACACACTTTCACAGCTGATAGCTCAATTTTGAAAATGAAATGAATCTTAATAAACACTGCCTTTATCATTATTCAGAGTGTATGTGTCCTGTACGTTATCCACACACGCGTGTACATTCTACTTCGTATTGGTTCTGCTTCTCAGAGAACCTAGTGCGCCCACCCTTTCAAGCAAGCGCTGGTGGCCGCGGGGAGTCCCTCCGGGCGGCGGGTACAGCAGCGCTGGGTGCCGCCCAGCGGGATGTCCTGTGGCCAGTGATGGCATGGTAGCAATGTCAGGGTCCAGCTGCTGCCCCTTGCTCTTGTCACTCTTCCGCACCTGTCTGGGGCAACTGAGGGGGCTACCTACACTCCTTTTGGTAAATTCCTTTCTGATATAATCACCCAACCAGCCTGTGACTAACAAAGAGACTTGGAAACAGGGCTTCTAAGGCCTTTCCAGTCCTGCTTGCTGCCTGCTCACCAATTCCATCACATTCCACCCTTGCCCCTGGGACCCTGCACTCCATCCCTCAGGCCCCTTTTCCCCAAACTCCTCTGCCTGGGGTCTTTTGCACCAGCCCTTCCCCAAGTCTTCACGTGGTGGCTCTTTCTTTTTATTGAGGATTCAGGTCAAAAGGCTCCTCTCAGGGAGGATGTTCCTGGGGGTGTGATTTAAAGCAAGCCGTTTCCCATCAAGTACCTTTATGATCACCCTCTTTTCTTTGTAGTACTTGCAACTATCTAAATGTGTCTTGTTTGTGTTTTACTTGTTTATGGTCTACCTCTCCCTTAGAAGTTAGCCCAGGAGGGCAGGGACCTTTCCTGTCAACGCTGCATCCCCAGAACCTTGAGTGGTGTCAGGCACACAGTTGTCTGCAGGAATCATTTGCAGAATAGAAAAAAATGAAGGTCCCTCTGGGGTGGTGCCCTGGCCAGACTTCTTCGAGGCCTTCTGCCCTGGCTCCAGGGCTCACGCTTCACCCCTGAGCATTAGTTTCTGAGTGCAGTAAACTGATGAATTTTGTCTTTCTGAGGATCCAGGCTTTAGCCCCCTCAGGGTACCAGCAGGGGTGGCTCTGTTCATGTCAGTTACTGCCATTTAAACCCTGAAAACTGCTAGAGTGTTAGACAGTGAAAAGTTAGACCACTAAAAGCCACGATCACCCCAAGCTACAAATGTCATCAGAGAGCCCTGGCTGTGTTGACAACAAAGGGCACCCACTGGTACATTTCACTGAGAAGCAACAATAACAAAAAAAGATTTATTTCTTCGTTCTGGACTGACTTAACCCTATCACTATGCTTCATGCTAGAGGAAGCTGGGTGCAGAGAGGAGGAGGGTCTGGTTTCGCAGGCTTTGGAGAAGTATTTACAGGGCCAGCTTGGTTGGGTGGCAAGGGGGCAGAGCATTAGGGACACGGGGAAACAAGGAGGGGAGAGAAAGGGAATGAAGAGAGCAGGTCTCAGAGGGCTGATGAGAGATGGAGAGCAGGAGAGGAGGGAGCAGGGGGAGAAGATGGACTGAGGGTGGAATGAGAGGAAACAGAAGGAGAAAGACAGAGTAAAGGAAAGGGAGGGATGCACAGAGAGAGTGCGAGACCAAGGGAGGAAGGCAAGACAAGTGCATGGAACTGTGGCTTACGCACCAGTTTTTTCTTTTTAATTCCAATAAAAGCAAGTTCCCTCACTGAGTTACTGAAAGGAACACCTGTGTTTTTAATTTGCATCCCCTGAACTATCTTTCCCTCCTTTCTCTATCCTGCAAACTCCTGATTAGCGATACCTGAGCTAATCAGCAAGACCCTACAGTGCAGTCACCACGTGCCAAACGCTGTTGAGGACCTTACCTGTATTAACTCTTAATCCTGACAACAATGCTGTTAGCCTCACCCGGCCAGGCGTGGCTCAGGGGTTAAGCATCCACCCGGGATCCAAGCAATCAGGGTTCGATTCCCGGTCAGGGCACATGCCTGGGTTGTGGGCTCCATCCCCGTTTGGGGGCCTGCAGGAGGCAGCTGATCAATGACTGTCTCATCATTGATGTTTCTGTCTCTCTCTCTCCCTCTCCTTTCCTCTCTCTGAAATCAATAAAGATGTATTTTTTTTAAAAATGCTGTTAGCCTCATTTTTCAGACAGAAAAACTGAGATACAGAAAAGTTAAGTAACTTGTCAAAGGTCACACATCTGATAAAATGATAAAGCTGGGACTCAATTCTAAGCAGTCTGGCTCCAGAGTCTATCTTCTCAGATATGCAATCATTCAATAAATATTTATTGAGGAGCTACTAGAATCCAGACATCATAAAGTCTCTTCCAGCTCCCCAGGCAAAGCTAGTTGTTCCCTTCTCTGTGCTCCCAAAGTGTTGTGAATACCCCTGACCCCACCGTAATCAATTGCACATGGGTGACCTCCGTCCCCCAGGAGCCCATAACTTCTTGAAGACACTGCCTTATTTATCACTCTATGCCTGGGACCTCGTCCCGTGCCTCCTACAGAGCAGGTATGCAGAACATGTTTGTTGGATAAAAGAAATTAAATGATTAATTAATATTAACTGCTGTGACTTTGGAGATAGTGAAACTCGAATTGTAGGCTTCAGCGGGCTAGCATGGAAAACGCCCAGGCAGCGGTTAAGACAGGCAGGAGAGAAAGTATATGGCGATTGCCTGGCTGTGGCCTGACTCGTCCACCTCAGACTTGCCCACAGCAAGACGGGGGGGGGGGGGGGGGGGCGGCAGGGGAGAGCGGTCGCCAAAGCCACGGCAGGAGGCGTCGAGCCAGCAGCGCATATTTCTTAAGGAGCTGTGCGCATCTCCGAAGGGTTCAGGCCGCATGTTGCATCCCTGGGCTCGAAGCCTGTGGCTGGGGCTGCCGCCACGTGCCCCCGCCTGAGAGAGGGCCTGGCGAGGACACCATGTGAGAGCACCGTCATCACCTGCTCTCAGCAGCTTCAGCTGCAGTCACAGAGCCATAAACCCTAGAAACTAACCAGTCTGGTGGTTTTTAAGACCTTTTTCTTGCTTCAAGTAGCAGAACTCTTTCTTCTAGCAAGATATACAAACCAGATAAAAGTCAGGGAGCTCTGGTTAAAGCAAGGGTGAGGCCAGTCCCGTCCTCACGCTCACTGAATATTTTGAAAACCACTGAAAGATTATGACCATCTCACTTCAAAGATGCCGAACTCCACCCCACGGAGCTGAAATGACCCTACGAGGTCACCTAGGTGCTGAGCAGCACGTAGGCGGGATCCAACGGGTCTGAAGAAGGGTTCCCTCCATCATGTCCCTCTGCTTCTTTTATAATAAATACACGTCCACTAGAAACAATGAGGAAACGGTGCTCTGTGTTTTCTCATGTGTGGTTTTTGGGGCGCTCTCAGGAGCCTACAGCTGAAAGTTGCTGCTCGCTAGGACCAGCCTACAGCCAGATCAGACAAACTGTGAAGCCCCGAGTTATACTCTGTGCACTTGCATAACACCTGACAGGTCGAAAACTCTTTTTCAGATGTGGCAGCATAATTTGTTGATAGATTATTTGTGTGAGAGGCAAATGTTACCAGAAGACAGCATGGCCTCCCTTTTGCAGCCTCCACTTTCTGAAGCCTGGGTTCATGGGAGGCTTTGGGCTAGGTTTCCCCAGAGCACCTGTAGGGAGGCTAGGGGGGTACTTGGGGGGCTGAGCCATTTATGGGTTTTGCCTTTGTCCTTTGAATGGTACATAAAGTTATATACAATAACATAAACCTTAAAAATACATACGGTAAAATTAAATAAGGGGAAGCAAGGAGCCAGGTATGAGATCCGTACAAAGAGCTTAGCATCAAATTGTCTCCGTTTATAAGAAGCAGATCACTAATTTAGTTCTAACTTTTCTGGAGTGACTACAAAGAGCAAAGGCAATGGTTTGATTCACAAAATCCATCTGGCTAAAATATTTCTTTTCATGGAAAAGCACTTGTCCTAGGGTCAGAAAGACTTCTCTCGTGGATCTTAAAAATGTTGTTAATAATAATATAGTAGAAGTGATCTGGGCACAGTAATTCATTGAGTGATATAAAAACAAAAAAGCAACACTGTTTAAAGTGGGGAAATAACTTACAAAACGTCATGATACAGACGTACCTTACACCTTTAATGTAAACTAACCCTATGAGTGTATACACCTTCATTCTCCAATCTTTTGGCATAGGGCAAGGTCCTTTCCTTGATTCTAAGTCCTCTGATTTGAGTCATTGTGGCATCTTTCTTCTAGAAACCGCATTCACAATGCATCATCTATAATTTGGAGCTAAAATGGAGTGGAAATTAGACAATTTGTGAAGCATTTTGAGTACTTCTTCTAAATTTTTAATAGCCTTTTTCCATTTTTTTAATAGTTGTTTTACCTACATCTACTCTGACAGCAATTTTTCTTGGCTGCTCACCTATATAAAGTCTTTCCAAATATTTCCCTTGATTTTTATTGAAATAATTCCAGTCATAGGTTTTGGAATATTTTAATGTATGTA
Source organism: Miniopterus natalensis (assembly GCF_054644295.1). Taxonomy (NCBI): domain Eukaryota; kingdom Metazoa; phylum Chordata; class Mammalia; order Chiroptera; family Miniopteridae; genus Miniopterus; species Miniopterus natalensis. Next base: position 172,185,408 of record NC_142081.1, read on the forward strand.
TCAAAGTACATTATTATGATAAACTCAACTTACAAATATGTTTGGAAACAAAACCACTGACTCTGGTAAGCATACAACTTGGCTGGTGTGAGCCCAAGTGGATGGGTAAACTAGACAGTAACCTTACTTGCCCAGAGTGTTGAATGGTTCTAAACATCAGTCTTTAAGATTCACAGGAGGCCTAGAGGACTCTGGTTTAAATAATAGCTACTCCAGGAACACCATGAATTGGGTACTCAACTGCCAGAACTTAACATAAATTCTCTCATTTAATTCTACAAACAGCCTATGATCTAGGAGCTGTTCTTTTTATTTTTCCTGGATATGTGCATATAAGTTTAAGTATAGTTGATACACAATATTCTACTAGCCCAGAGAAATTACATGATTCACCTAAAGTCTTATAGTTAATAGATGGCAGGGTTAGGATTAAAACTGAGGTCCTTTCATCTCCAAACACCAAACTCTAATCACAATAATGTTCTTATTAGAATTCCCTTAATCTAAAATGGAAGCTGATGAAATAACCCCATGTCTAATTCAGAAAAGCATTTCTGGGTTTATGATGCAGTAGAAGTTCATCCATGCACACAGCTTTCTTATGTTCCTGGACAGAACTTGAATTTCAAAGGGGAGGGGAGACAAACTAATTATTCTTTAGACAATTGTGCATAAGCATTGTTTCCATCCACCAAGCTTTTGATGGATTCTGAATGTCAGGGAGTTGGAGGTTATGCTGCCTGACAAGTGCCTGGAGTGCAGCTATTTTCATTGCCTGTTAAAAGTAGACTAATGCTTTACTAATCAGCCCAAACAGGGGTAAGGATTGACATTCTTGGGGGTAGGGGAGTTGCAATCATTGGAGAACAGTTCAGAGAGAAAGTGATATCCTATTGTTATCTGAATAGTGAATGTCTAATGTAACCCTGCTGTGGTTTGCCTGTATTTTAATCATAGGCAACTGAACCGTAGAAGCATGTGTTTGATTGGAAAATAACTCCTTTTCTTCCAATTTCCTTTAGACACCTAAGAAAAGCTAATAACCTTACTTTTAAAATACATTGAATAAAAATCAATTCCTTCTACTTTCTAAGACCATTTTTACTTACAAAAGGATATTATACTTTCAGATTTAACCTTTAATGAGCACATGCACCTTTCCAGGAATAGCTCTAGACCCTTGCATCGTGTCTTTATTTAATAAACTGACCAAAATCTATTATCTCATACCTCCCCCAGACTTAGCCTTTAACCCAAACAAATACATGCATGCCATACATTTGTTACAAGTGGACCAAAAATATAAGACCTTAGACTTCTAGTAGCTAATGTGATAAATTCTTATCTAAAAACATCAGGCTTTTGGTATTTCTATAGTGTGGGAAATTTTATGTCTAATTTTTATGTGATGATCTAGGGTGATAATCATCATACAGTGGAAGTTAAAAATGTTTGTTGCAGAATATATAGTGGTCCTATTTCTTTAAATAACAGGAAAAATACATATATATGTATATATTTGTATAAAAATAGAAAAGTATGGAAGGGTCCAGCTGGTGTGTGGTTGAGCCAGGAGGTCAAGGTTCGATTCCTGGTCAGGGCACATGCCCGAGTTGTGGGCTCAATCCCAGTAGGGGGAGTGCAGAAGGCACCAGATTAATGATTCTCTCTCACCATTGATGTTTCTATCTCACCCTCTTCCTTCTTCTCTCTGAAATCAATAAAAACATATTCAAAAAGAAAAAGAAAAAAAAGAAAAACATGCAAGGAACCATATCAAAGTTAACATTAATTACCTAAGGGGAGTAACAGTTGAACAAATCTTATCAAAATAATAGTATCTTGCACACAAATTTAAAAAAACCCACCTGAAAACAAATTGGTTCTGGAGAAGTCTAGAAAACTTGCAGACAGGAAGGTGTACTTCCTTCCTTGTCTTCCTGTTGAGTCAAAAGGGGAGTCTGTCTTTGAGTGGCTGGGAATGCCCCATGGAGCCCCAGGATAGGAAATCTTCCAGCAAGAAGGGAGCAGCCACAGTCAACCACACCACACCAAGGCAAGATGGGATTTTAAGCTACTGAACTGCAGGGGACTTTCAGTGGTTTCCCAAATGTGGTCTGTGAAGGGCCAGAGAGTCTGGGGGTATCTGTGGAAAGAGGGGTAAGAGTCTGGCAGGCAGACTACTGGGCCCCCACTGCCACTGTCTGTTTGCATATTGAGATTTCCATTTAACTCGGAATTCATTATCAGTACCACTAAAAATGTTGAAAATTTGGCTCCATTTAGAGGGACTTTGAAGTCAAATAAAATTTACTTAATCTCCCTGAGTCTTAGTTTCCTCATCTGTGTAAACACAGGGCTGTTGTGAGGATACAGTGAAATTAAATATAGTTAAGTGCTTAGAACTTAATAAGAAAAAAGGATCACCTAAGTGGTAAATAGAGGCACAAGTAGGACAAGTGACAGGTTTGGAGCACCTTATACTATGCCATTGACTTCAATGTTCTCTGTCACCTTCAGACATTATGCATTTCGGAGACCTGGGTTAAACTGTCACCCACATATACTATGAGCACCTACTCATCCTTGGGACTTCCTCTTCCTCTGTTTGAAGAAGGCGTCTCATTTTGCAAGGTCAGGAACCTAAATCCTTGTCAGCCAGGAAGAAAGAAGGGCAATAGAGACCCACGAAGCTCCTGTGTAGTAAGCATCACAGTGGAGAGGACCCCTTCTTGTATCCTAGGCCAGGAAGAATGTGAGACCTTTACTGAACCAGGCTGACCCAAGTAGTCTGTCTTGATCACAGCAGGATAACAGATGCATAGACATAGTCTGACACAGTGGTTCAGCACCCAAACTCTGAAGCTAGGCTCCTTGGATTCAAATCCTGCCTCAGCCCCTTACTAGCTATGTGACCTTGGTCAAGTTACTTGACCTATCTACGCCTTAAAATTATAACTTCTTTATTCTTATGCTTATAAAATAATAACTATTGCATATGGTTGTTTAGAGGATAGGATTGGTATTGGCTATGTATATAAAGCACTTAGAACTATATAAGATGCTATATGAGTTAGCATGCATGCTGTATTCCCCATTGCTATGGCCAGGCAGACATAACTAATCAATGACAGAATTCTTTTTCAATGACTCTCTTTGGGGATTCTGTTTCCTTCTCAACAAAACCATTCCATGTAGTTGCTTATTGGATAGCTATCAAATGAAAACTATTTATTTCCACACCAAATGCAGATTGGTGCGGCCACTATGAAAAACAGTATAAAGGTTCCTCAAAAAATTAAAAATAGAACTACCTTATGACCCAGTGATCCCACTTCTGGGTATATTTCTGAAGAAACTCAAAACACTTATTCGGAAGAATATATGCACCCTTAGGTCGACTGTAGCATTATTTATAATAGCCAAGGTATGGAAGCAACCCAAGTGCCCATCAATAGACAAGTGGTTGGTTTAAAAAGTGGTGATACATATGTACATACATACATACTATGGAATATTACTCAGCCATAAAAAGAATGAAATCTTACCATTTGCACCAGCATAGATGGACCTGGAGGGAATTATGTTAAGTGAAATAAGTCAGACAAGTATGATTTCACTTATATGTGGAATCTAAAGAACAAAATAAATGAACAAACAAAATTAAAACAGACTATAGATATAGAGGACAGACTGAGTGTTGCTAGAGAGGAGGGGGTTTGGAGAATGGATGAGAAAGGTAAATGGATTAAGATGTACAAATTGGTAGTTACAAAATAGTCATGGGGATGTACAGCATAGGGAATATATTCAATAATATAACTATGTATGGTGCCAGGTGGGTACTGGAAATATCAGGGGGAACACTATATAAAGTATATGATTGTTTAACCACTGTACTGAACACCTGAAACTAATATAAAATAATATTGAATGTAAAATGTAATTGAAAAATTATAAACAAGAAAATTATTTTCACACCATATTAATGTATAATGTCAACTGAAATATGTGGATGTAATCAGTAAAGTCAGTTCACTCAAACCAATTTTTTGTAACACTCCACAAGAGTAACATGCATCCTGATTAGAGGCAGATGATGCCCTACAGGGGAGGTTTGGCACCCAGGCCAGGCGCCCTGTTACATGGACATCCATGTTCCAGCTGCCCTAGAATGCCTGTTACATGGACACCCATGTTCCAGCTGCCCTAGAAGGCCGGTTCACATCCTGAGACAAGCAGCCATGAAAACGTCCTTTGCCTGTCCTCATTCTTCATTTGCTATAGAACAAGAGTGGCCACTAAGCCACAGACCACAAAGAAGAAGGTCAGTCTCATAAAACACACCACGGTCCTGCTGATGTGCTTGAAAACGCACGCACTCCTCAAATCCCGCCGTGGATGGAGACGCATAGGTGAGCCACTTGAGAACATTTACTTCACCCAGGAGCATTTTCAGTGAGGACTCCAGCCCTTGTGAGGTTAAACCCTCGTAGAAGAACCCACATCATAAAAACTGCATTTAACCAACGAAAGTGGAATCAACAGCGAAGGAGACATATGGGTAACAGCTTGTTGATTTCTAACCAACAATAACAACTGTTGAAGCAAAGGAAAGGTGGTATTTTCACCCACACTCTCACTGATCTGAAATTCTTGATTTGCTCTCTCCCTGTCTAATGCTCCTCTCTGCACTTCAGACCCCAGCCACCTCTGCAAACACATTCCTTTCTCACGAGGCTCAAATGAACAAGCCTGTTCTTTGAAACACAAAGAGAAAAATGTTCTTGGAGGATAAGGGGAAGTTCACATGGTCATAAGGGAGTGGGCCGATCATGAACCTGTGAAATCAACAGATAATTCTGAAGCCACACTTTAACTTTTACTTCAACTGCCACACTCTCCAGCATTTAGAGGAGTTGGTCATGAGTAGCAAAGTGGTTGATTTGACTTTCCTTTTCCTGTATTTTTTAAATGAGATGGCTAAAAGATCACCCAAAGTCCAGGGAAACACAATAAAGGGCTTTCTCCTATACCAACTAGATGGGTGACACTGCTGTTCAAAATCCTAGGATTGAGAGGTCAAACAACTAAAGCTTGCCTCTCAACTGCTCAGAGCCATGAGGTTTAACGCAAGATGTGAGCCTCTCAGCGGCAAAAGTTTCTTAACTTTAAGTGCAGATAAATAATACCTACCTCCTGGTGTTATTGGGAGGCTTAAAGTCATATGTGTAAAACATCTGATATAGATCCAAGTACACAGTAGGCATTAAATAAATGGCAGCTATCATCATCATCATATCATCACTGTCATCATCACTGATAATCATCCGAACAAGGCAACTTACTAATTATCACTGCCATTCATCACCAAAACATTTAGAAAGACCCCAGAGAAAATAAATGGCTCAATGAATGAGTACATGCCATAAGAGAGTCAAATATGTGGTGTCATCTTACAAGGCAAGAATAACTGGAAATTAGTTTGTTAAAATTATTTGAATACCTATTAACTGCAAAGAGGAATGAGGAAAACTTTGGGGATCGTAGCAATGCTCTAAAATTGCATCATGGTTGCAAAACTCTATAAATTTAATAAAATCACTGATTGACATATTTATGAGTGGATTTTATGGTATGTTAATTTTACCTCAATAAACATGCTAAAAGTATTCCTCATGGACAAGAGCTGAAGGGGGATTACCTTGCATACAATGTAGAAAGACAAAAAAGAACAAAAATATGAAAGGTAGGTTAAGATACATGGATGATGGAATGAGATGCTCTAAGATACATTGAACTGGAATCCCAGGAGAAGAGAAGCAGGATGGGCAGACACAACTTAAAAAGAGCTGAGAATTTCCCAGTATTGATGAAAGACAGCAGGTCACCTGCTACAGGGCCAAGGGTTTTGAGATTTTTCTATTTTGGGTTGTTGTCTCACCAAATTTGTATGAAGTCATAACTGTGAGTTTTTTTGGAAATAAGGTCATTGCAGACGTAATTAAAGATGTCATACTGGAATAGAGTGGGCTTCTAATCCAATATGACAGGTGTTCTTACATAAAAAGAGAGAATTTGGACATAGATACACACACTGAGGAAGAGCACCATGGGAAGAAGGCAGAGATCTATAAGCCAAAGAACGCCATAGGTTACCAGAAAACCACCGGCAGGCCTAACACAATGACATCCTCTCCTTTACAAAAATGAACTCGAAGGAAGGCTGCCCAGTTGGTCCCAAGACCTCTCCTGGGGGCCTTTCCCCATGGAGACGCTGGCCTGACGCCCCTCTCCCAGGGTCCAGCCCGGGGTAGGGGAGGCCTCCTTAGTCTTCAGCTTCTGCACTTCCAGCCCGGGGACTTCTCCTTGGTACCTTCAACGCCTTCCCCACCTTCTGAAAAAGGAAGAGCACTTCTGCTACTTTCCCTTCCTCTCCGCCCTTCCCCACACGCCCAGGTCCCCCTTTACTTCTCCTTCCACAAAGCAGCTGTGCAGTCACGGTCGCGCTGCCCAAAGAACTTTCCTAGTTCCCCTTTCCCTGTCCCCGAAGCCTCAGCCCTTCTGTGCAGTAAAGCTGCCTTTCTAGGTCCCACCCGGGGGGAAAGCTGTGCTTCTCTATTTCCTGTCTTTTCTGGACCCATTTCCTCCCAGATGGCTTTCCCTTACTCCATACTGATGGAATGTTTAATTATTCATTCCAAGTGTATTAATTAACCACGTGTGAAGCACTGAGGAGCGTCTGAGATGAACACCTGTGCCTCAAGAAAATTGAAATGTGGCAATCACTTTAAGGTGGCAGGTAAGTTTGTTCTTAGACTAACTCCCGTTGATTTGCCTGGGCTTCCTGGAGGTTTAGACCTCTATGGCATCTTGGGCCCATGGGCAGAGTGCTCTGGGAGATGAGCGATGTCTGCATGGACAAAGGGGTGGAGATGCCAGCATGGGGAGACCAGGTATTTGCCATCACTGAAATACAGATCTGGATTCAGATTCTGGCTCCATGTATTACCAAGCGAACTTGAGCAAGTTTTAACCTCTTATAACCTCGGAGCAATTTAACCTCCGAGTTTCTGGTTAATTAAATATTTTAACAAGTAATAAAACGAATGACTCTTAGGACATATAGGTGATGATTGATTTTTAAGTCTGGATATAGTGGGGTGGGGAAAAGACTAAAACCCAAATAAGTACAGTACAAGGCAGAACAGATTGTAAGAGCAGTAAGAAGTTCGGAGTGCATGACAACTCAGGCAACTTCCAGTGGTCTAGAAAGGTGGGGGCTGTTGGGAGAGAACAGACACTGTGAAGCCCAAGGAGGGAATCAGAAGAGCAGAAAAGAGCCCAGAAAGAAGGCTGGGATCAGAACACAGAGCCCTAAGTTCCTAGCTAAATGTTGATATTTTAATAAGATAGACTCTGTATAAGAGAGTCAAGTTTCATGGCAAACTAGTACAATATTGTTTGCACTTAAGAGAAAAAAACAAACAAATTTTCAAGTGCGTAATCCTTTAAAAAAAAAAAAAAGTCCTCACCGGAGAATATGCATTTTGGTTTTAGAGAGGGGAAGGGAGACCCACAACCTAGGAATGTGTCCTGACCAGGAACTGAACTCGCAACCTTCCGATATACAGGATGACGCTCCACCCAACTGAGCCACACGGGCAGGGCGACTGGATAATTCTTTATAGGGTAACAAACTGAGCTATGCTGGAACAGAAGCATCTACTTCCTTCCTAATAAGACTAATTAGCTATGACAGAAGTTAGCATTTTTGAGCACTATTTATGTATTAAGTGTACCAACAAGGCAGCCTTGACAGCTTCACATTAGTACATCAAAGTAGATACTGCTATTATGAGAACTAAGACTTCAAGAGCTAATCTGCCCAGCATCACACAGCAACAAGTGGTAGGGACAGGGCTGGCAAAAAGATCTGAAGCCACTTTTAGCCGAGATACTAAGCACTCGATACTACACTTTGCTGTTAAAAGCTGGGCCAGGGAGGGAGGGACATAGCTATAGACTAGTAATACAGGGGCTGTTGATTGCTTTTAACTCAATATTTCACACATGAAGTCCAAATGACATTGAAGACATTCAGAAATGACTGGTTTTGGGGTCAATTAGCATTCATTCCTGTCTAAAATAATGAAAACCACCTGACTGAACTGTGGGTCAGTTTTTCAGGAATTACTGACATGTTCCTGCCCATACAATTCCCTCCCTTGAAATGATTCCTCTTCATTACAGGTCACCTTTCATCCTTCCCTTTCCCTTCAGGAGACACTTCTGCAGGGGTAGATGCCACGTCAATAAAGGAAACTGAGACTGACAGTGTTCGGTGTGCCTAACATATTCTTAATAGGATTACGTGGCTCAGGATGGTTCTGTTTCAAGCTGGAAGGGTTCACCGGCTCTATGCAGGACCCGCTGGTCTGGACAGTACCTCCTGACCATCAAGGATGCTCCAGCTCTAAGACAGCACTGAACCAACAGGCACGAGCACCTCCCTGCAAACGAGTGACAGAACTTAACTCAGGACTGAGAGGTGGAGCAGGAGCATCTCAAGATGAACTGACCTTTCTTCAAAACCCAGGCCAACAAGAACACAAACCACCCTCTTGGGAGACTCCTCATGTCAACCTTGCAGATTACTTTACTGTTAGTGTTACTTGTTAGTCTCTTTTAGGAGGAAACGTGGTTATGAGAGATAGAATCACATAAAACTGATATTTCACCATTATTTTGCCCACAAAAATGGTCATTCACGAGTCAATCATAGTAATGTGCAGAATTCTCCAAATGTTTTCTGTATTTATTTTTCAATGTAAATGGAGACCACAAATTTTAAGAATAAGATAAGAAAACATAGCATGTACCAAATTCTTAGTAACTGTCTGTTGAATTTTCAAGTCTGTGAACGCTAGTGATCCGAGTCTAGCATGGATCTTGTGCACAGTAGCCACAAACCTTCCTAATATCAAGGTGAGTGTACCTTACCACTTTAATTTCAGCTTGAAATAATAAAAAAAGATTCACTTGATTTATATATTTACATTTTTATTAGAATTCTTCAGAACTGTCAACAATTGGACAACATATCAGGAAAAAAACACATGGAACACCAACATCCTTTAAACCTGCACTGCTTCCATATTTACACATAAAGTTACTGTATATATAAAAAATATTTTCAAGGACTCACGGGCTTGGGGATATTCAAAAGACATTATTGCTACATTTCAATATTTACAAAAAAAGCCACAAAATAATTTCAAACATTAAGCCACTGCAAAGAAATACCTGATGTAAAAACAAAAAATTATAAAAATATAAACTTTCAAGAATATCCAAGACAAAACTCTCAGTGAAGTGCCCCTGAAGTACCTAGACATCTACAGTTAACAACCACTTTCCTTACTCTAATCAAAGTCAACAGAAATGCAAAGGAAATTTTCAAAGTATGGCAAACAGCGACAATCTCTTACGTTGACAACAAAACCCCAAAACCTGTTACCTTTGGAAAGGTGCGAGAGCGTAGAACTCCAGTGCAAATGGTTACTTCCAGATAAATGGCCACAGTTCTCTAAATGACACCTAAGGGACCTAGGCGGGGGAAACCGTGAAGGCAGCATAGCTGGAATCTTGCAAGACAACACACAAACCCTGCCATGTACCACACGGACCTCTTGAAGCTGGGCAGCAATGAAAAAGGCAGACTCTAAGAATAACATCCAGGCTACAACCTGAAGGGTAAAATTTAAATACGTTTCAGTGGGAGAGTAGCATTAAGAAGATCTAAGGGACAAGTACAGTATGCTGAGTATAAATAATGGAGTGCCTTAAGTGACGGTGGGCTGACATAAATAGGTACTTAAGCGCTCGGCCTCCTATATGCCTCTATGCAAGCTTTTGGTCAGCTTTTCGGGGCGGCCAGGTGAAGGGAATGAAGAGCAGCATGGACGACGAAAGCCAAGCGAGTTCTTGGGTACTGAAGGACCGTCTTGGGCTCAGGGCAAGAACACCCCCCAAAAGATGTGTCTACAAGCACATGTGCGTGCGCACACATACAGTATATAGGTACTGGCCTGGCGTCCAGGACATGTCTGCAAAGAGGCTGAATCTAAATTTCTAAATTTTCTTTCCTGCTACAGAAGCATCCAAACTAAGACAGCACTGTTTTCTCACTCCTACTGGAGTCATGCAGTAAATCGTTTCAAATGGCATCGAATCTATTGAGCACAATGCCATTCTGAAGCTATAGGCTTGTTCTGGAGAATCTATACAGCAAGTTCATCGGCTACAAAAGGAGATTTTTGTTAAGATTGTGCTTGACAATTACGTTTATTCTTTAAAAAAAACCAAGAACCAAAAACCACAGCACTGCGTCCGTCAAACTTGCCTGGCTCTCTATTCCTACATACAGCAGACCTGACTGAGCCAGAGTTGTCTCCAGAAATGACACCTTGTGGGTTTTCCTCCCTCAGGCATATGAACATGTACAATTGCAGGATGAATATATACAAACGCGGAAGGGGAGGCCTCTCTCCGGCGCGGCTCCCTAACGGCAAAGCCCGCTGAGAAAGCAGGTCAGTAGCGCAAAGGCTCACGCTCAGCAGCAAGCCTTCATTCAGGCTCAGGGAGCGTTTTCATGGCCTACGTCTCATTCCCAGCACAAAATAGTAGATTTCTTAAGCCCAGATATTCATCGACTTCTGACCTTTGTCCCAATAATGTTCTACTTTCCACATCAAGGGCTTAGGTCCCAGCTTCTAATCTTGCGGAGCCATCATGTCATTACGGACAGTTACGAGCGCCGAAGGTGACTACTGCCATTTATTCAAATAAGCTATCAACCATCCTTTCCGAACAGAAATGAGACAAGGCTCAGAAAGGACCCAAGGTGTCTCAAGGCCATCCACCCGCCCTTTCTCCAACTCAGAACTGTCTTTGTTACCGGGAGCTACTGTGCTATTGGGAGTATATGCAGTTTGAACCCTGGCCTGGCAAGGGGATGGGGGCTGATGACAAAAATCACCGGCCATGAAAGTGTGCTCATAAAGACGGGATTACAGAGGGGTGTCCATTATCCGGGAGCAGGATGCAAGTCGAACAGAACAGTCATAGGACCCAGAGGAACGGGGACCTCTGCGTTGGGGAGATCCCAGACATGCGGTCCACTTCAGGCGTCCTCGTGGACAAGCAGAGGCTGGGTGGACGAAGTGCTGCTGCCCACGGAGTTGATCCGCACCGAGTGGTCCACCACGATGTTCTCTTGGTTGGGGCTCCAGTTGGCTAAGTTGGAATAAATCTGAGGAAAACAAGTCCACAGTCAATACACTAATCCCCACATCAAACACTGTGATGAAGGGGCATCAGAGTTGCAAAGAACTGAGGAAGACTCTTAAACAGAGAGAGTTTAAAGACTTTTGCAACCCAAAACTAAATCATATTGACAAAAGGAAATGCCAGTTTGTTTACCCCGCCTTTTCCCCAAGGCATGATGATGTAGGAAGGGATGGCAAAAAATGTGCTTTTCTGCTGGGATACTTCTAGAACAGGCACTACCTAACCTATTTAAAAGGTTAACAAATCTAGACAGCTAACTATAACCCAACAACCGATATAATTTACTGAGAAGTCAGTGGCCCTTCCATGGGTCTTCCATTGAGAATCAAGCACATGGGTGGAAAATGCCGTTTAATTTGAAATACGCTTTGACACCCAGAAGAACAAGCTTTAACCCCAAAATACCAGTGGTGTATGCTTAGAAAAGGCAAGATAGCTCCAAGCACACAATCCAGAAAAAAAGCAATGTAAAAAATCTGAGTCAAAGTAAGGATCAATACCTTACTTAAAAGAAGAAATAATAGACTCGGGCTTTGAATTCCTCCCTCCCCAGATCACTGGGAGAGATCTCCCAACTTCAAACAACTCTTCATTCTGTACGGCTTGTGGGCATGACAGCTCGCTGCCATTTTCTGGTCATGCTTGTTTGAGCAGAAGGTTATTCCACTGTGGTAACAAGCTGTCTTTTCTATGCTTTTATTCTAGTTCACACCACCCAACCCTCCAAAGGCTGAATGGCCTTGGCACATGAAAGAGAGCCCATGCAGACTCCATGACCAGCATTGGGGGGGGGGGGGGGGGGGGGGCCTGGCAAATCCTTATTTATGGAAGCTTCTACTTCCACACTTCTGAGTGCAAAGTGCTCTACTCTCTCTTCCCCTCATCTCATATCCTTCTCTGGCTCAGAGCAGGGGTGTTGGGCAGAAAGTACTTGTTTCCTTTGCTTTACTTTCCCACCCAAAGTCCAATTTACAGCCTAAGCCAAGGAGAGAAAGGGTGGGAAGAGTCATCCTCGCCCCCAGAGCCTGAGAAGGACGACACACCTGAGAATGGAGGGAGATCGCAGGCATGCTCAGAGGGTACTCACATGGTTGCTGCTGTCTGAAATCTGCTTCTCAATCAGCTGAACAATCTGCTTGAATGTCGGCCTTTTGAGGGGATCAGCATCCCAGCAAGTCTTCATGATGTCATACCTGTAAACGAGGGCCATTTCCCATCACTCCTCAATGCCCTTCGCCTGTCTTCAGGTGTATGCCATACAATTATTTCAAAAATAATTCCAGGGCTAGGCAACTGGACACAATGAATGGCGTACTCTATGTAAGAAACACTGCCAAGACTTTCTGTGTATTTGGTGACAAGAGATGGTGAAAATTAAGCTACAGAAATGACATTTGACCAGGGTGCCCTAAACAGGAACCAAGTGACATTTCAAACTGGTCTACTTGAAAACCCTCAACATCTGGGTTTCTGTCTTTAAAACGAAAAATAAAAGGGGAAATAATCTTGTCGTGGCCCTTACATCTCAGCAGGTGCATGCTCAGGACTCAGCATTCGGAAACCCTCCTTGATCATCTTGTAGAACTTAGAATCGACCGGCATTCCAGGGTAGGGGCTGCTGCCTGGGGCACAAACGGTTTGCAAATCAGAGCTAATCATAAGAAAGCAGGACACTGATAAAAACCTTAAGAAGCTGCTCTGAGCCTATGAAGGTGCCTTTGGCAAGGATCATCTTACCTAAAGAGAACAGCTCCCACAGAAAAATCCCATAGGACCAAACATCACTTTCGAATGTGTACACACAGTTGAAAATGCTTTCAGGTGCCATCCACTTCACAGGCAGCCGAGCCTGTAATGGAAGCACGACAGATTCAGCAGTGGTAATTAAGAAATTCCAAAAAACCGAGTAGAAAATATTCCCATAGACGATGCTCCTGTGAGAGCTGAGGGTGAGAACTTGACTGCCCTCTCACAAAAGCCTTTTATCTATATGACTTCAGATGAACCCAACTACCTCCGAAATAGGTGGCTCACAAGTACACCATCCCTACTTTCAAGATGGGGATACTGAGTCACTACAGCATGGTGGTTAAGAGCACAGGCATCAGAGACTGACAGACATGGGTTCTAATCCTGACTCAGCCACTGGCCTTGAGTGACAAAGACTTGTTAGTTACCACTGGTTATGTTTTCCTTGTTCCCTTAGTAGAAGCACGGCCGCCCATAACAAGGATTACACTTCCCAGCTCCTTTGCAGCGAGGTGCAGTCATGCGACTCAGTTTGGGCCATAAGTTATAAGTGTTGTATGGAAGCTTTAGGAAAACCTCCTTAAAATACAGTTGGCATGTGCCTTTGTGCCCTTCCCTCCTGGCCTCTCCTCCACCTGCTGGATGCGGTGTGTCTGGCTAGTAGTGACCATCCTAGGCCATAAAGATTAGGGCTACTCCAGGGACAGTAAAAAATGGAAAGGGGAAATATTTGGCCCCTGAGTACTTTATGGAGCCTCTTGACAGGCCTGGACTGCTACTCCTAGACTTCTTTTTCTTTTCTTTTGGGTTTTCTTTAATATGCAACAGAAACTATCCCTAACTAATGCATTGGGCAAGTCATTTAAATATCTGTAACTAAGCCTCTGTATCTTCTTCTGTAAAACAAATATTTCAAATTTCAAGAGTTGTTTTGTGCAGTGATATGGGCCAGCATGCTTAGCACGGTCCTGCCTGACTCACTAACAGCTGAGAAATGGTCTAGCATAAGCAAGCACTCAGTAAATAGCAGTGGTTTATGATGATTATGACTATTCCAAGGAGGTGAGTGGCAGATTCAGGGCTGAAATTCAACAGCTGAATTTCACATCCTGAACCCTTTCTGCTAAAACCGAGCCAAACTTTCTGTGACTATTCCTCTTAAAGACGTTCTGGATTCCTGAATCTTAATCTACCATAGAAAACTCAGTCAATCCTGCTCTTAATCCAATTAGGACTGGACACTAAGGCCACAAATTTTTATAGTCTTTAAGTTATTTTAGTCCATAGGGAAAAAAAAATTCTTCCAATATTCCCCTTGCCTCTGAGATTTTGTGCTAAAGCTCCTACAGGGGATCTTAACCTGGTATCTACAGGTACCTTGAATTCAGGTGCCTGTGAACTTGGAAGGGAAGAGATTATATTCTTGTTCACACTAACTTCTAAGTGAAGTGTATTATTTCCTTAAATTACGAATGAAGGCAATAAAGCACAGTAGTCTGGGCAGTACCTGTGACTTTGTCACTGATAGTAATCACGGATATCTTATAGTACACTGTTTACATTCATCTGAAATTACAGCAGTATTTAGACCCACAGCTAGAACATGTTATTCTGTGTAACACAGCACATGTATTGTCACATCACAAATTTACTTTTTAATATTTTGATAACTGTATTTCAATTTAACTGCTTTTCTTGTTTATCCTACTGTTCTGACAAAAGACCCATAGGATTTGCCAGTCTAAGAAAGGGACCCTGGCACAAAAATGACTAAGAATCCATGAAAAATAGAAGGACTTACAGGGAAACTCACACAACAAGGAGATCTCAGATGACTACGATGTAATTTTGGGGTGGTAACATGCTATGTGAGTTTCCTTGCTTTTAACTTGTCCGTAAATTTTCCTTACTCAGTAGCCTGGTGAAAGTGACACTTGTGATTGGTCAGTTCACCTGACCTGAGCTGGAGTCCACAAAGGGAAGCTGGTGGGAACTAACCCACCCTTGTGAATTCCAACTAAAGTCACTAACCAAGAACAAGCAATAAGGCGCTGCAGCATCACCACTGTCATGATTATTTATATTTCAAATGAGACAGCTATGAAAAATAGTCAAAATAATAAGTGCCATGTAAGTATTAGCCACAAGGCGCCTGGCTCTATGCTCAGCACTTTATATATATTAATTTAATTAATCCTCATTATAACTTTATGAGGCAGCTGACAGTATTATTCCCAAGAGGAGAAAAACCAACTTTCCTAAGTGTTGGATAATTCTTGCCAAATATTTCACAGCCACTAAATGATGGAGCCAGATTCGAACTCAGAGAGACCGGGTCCAGAAGCCACTACTGTCTTCCTTTCCTCCTTTTGTCACTATTCAGGGGCCTAGATAAAGAGCCACCTTACAGCCTTCCTTCCTGCAGCGCACCAGGGTGGGGAGAACTTGCTTCTATTAACACTTCTAATGATGCAAGGAGATTGATTAGAAATGCATTCTTTGGTCCTGGCCTGGTAGCTCAGTTGGTTAGAGCATCATCCCGATACCCCAAGGTTATGGTTTGTCCCCAGCCAGGGCACGTACAAGAGCAACCAATGAATCATACATAAGTGGAACAACAAATCGATGTCTCTCTCTCTCTCTCCCCCTTCCTCTTTCTCTAAAATCAATCAATAAAATTTTTTTAAATATACAGGCTTTGATCAGGAGGTAAACCTGGCACTGTTTCTACAAACCCAAATCAGATATAGCCAATCCACAGAGATGCCATAGTGATGAAGGAGAAAATGTTTCCTCATCATAAGGGACACGTATAGCTACCTCCAGGAACGGATCTGAACTACAGAAATGGGCCTAGAAAAATGTAAAAGAATATAGATACAGGGCTACATGCCTTCCCTACTCACGGGACGCTGCTCTGGAAATCATGGACTCTGGTTTCAGCTTCTACCACCCTGTGTCATCTCAGACAAACATCACTGAAATATACTGCAGCTCTTAAAATGGGAAGACACTGCGTTCTAATGCCAAGGGCTTATGATACAATGAAAACTAGCAATGAAATAAAGCACTTTGAAATAAAATCACTATGTTCTCTAAACCAATTATAACTTATGAACCTATTTAATAAGCTCTCTATTGATTGTCAGCTCCAACATTCTCTGAACCAAATTCTGCACATTACCTTCGATTTTAATCTTTTTCACATGGCATGTCAATCTCAAAATAAAATTCTCCTGCTGTGACCTTCAGGTCCACAGTTGTTTCACTAGAGCAAAATCGAGTTCATTGCTATTCTCAGGCTATAATGGAAATTAAGGCTATTTCTGTTTCCTTCACATGCCCCATAATTACACAATTAGAATTAGGAATTCTATTATCAGAATGTTGGTTGTACTGTTCAGCATACCATGCAAATTTTGCTGAAGTACACTTAATGTGACGGCAAAATGCATGATATCTCAAAGGTAGGATTTGCATTATGAAAACCATAGGAAACAATTCTTAGAAAAACTTGAAACTAAAATCCTTCACTGGCCTGTCAAGCAGAGAGTGGGTACTCACGTTTCCTTTGACCACATAATTAGAATCGTTCTTGATGTCTCTGGCTAGACCAAAATCGCAAATCTTTGTGATTCGACCGTGAGTAAGGAGGATATTTCTGGCTGCCAAGTCTCTGTGAATACACTATCAGGAGAGAGGGGGAAATTTATTTTAAACTTTTAAAAGTGAAAACTATGTTTAATACTATAGTGCTGCTTATGTTGTATAAATCGGATACTTCTGCTTTACATTTAAACTATTCGGTGCACCAAAAATAAGTATCTAAATTATGCCTTGAATGGTGCTCAAAATTTGTGTTTCACATCGTTAGGATCTTAATTACTATAATCACTTTCCAAAACCAACTTGAATAAACGCTTTCTTGGGACTGCTTTCATTCACAGGAAAATACATTAAATAGTCGTATCACATTTTTTACACTGAAAACTCAATTTTGCATGCTTCTCTGTGAATGTCCTTATACAGAGTTTCTAAAATGTCTATGCAACTTCATCTTGACATCTCCCAAGGACACAGGGAAGAGGCTCTTTATTTCAGCTACCCTATATCCTCTTTGAGTTTGGTAATTGTTTGGAAATGTCACCAATGACACATAAGAGTCAGATCTGTGACCTTATCCTATTCTGCTCATCCCACTTCCTAGGGAATTCCTCTCGCCCTTCCAGGGAGCATGTTCCTGTTTTGGCTCCATCACTCTCTTCCCATACCCATCCTTTCCCCCAATGTTTATTATTCTCTCTGATACCTTATTTCCCCAACACTTTAGAAACCAGACATGCAATATTAGTAGTCTACCTTCAATAAAACCCAAGCTTTGCAGCTCTATGAGGTACCCCCAGTACCCCTTCCTTTTAGTGATACAATTATCTACTTTCTAACATTAACTTCTATATCCTAAAAGCCAAAGGTTTAAATGAATTCATTGCATATAAAAATAATTCATAGAAAGTTCATTTAGACAGAATTGCACGTTAAAGCTTATGAGAGCAGGAATTTCTAAAGAGACAGCAGTTGGAACATGAAGAAACTAAATTTCCTCTGCTTTTGGTTACCACACTTCAAAATGACACTCTGCATTCTAACTATGGCTCTAACTATGTTTCATTCTGGGGGAAAAAAAGAAAAGAAAAAAAAAAAGACTTCTGAAAATCACTCCCACTTACATTCTTGGAGGCCAGGAAGGCCATGCCCTTCGCCACCTGGTAAGAAAAGCTCAGCAAGTCTTCCAAGTCCAGGGCCAACTCATCATCTTCCATGATGGCAGGCGTCACATCTCTTTCTATGTATGAGCCTGCTGAGAGAAGGATTTTCTTAGCAATTAAACCTTACAGGCGAGGAAACACGAGACAGTGACAACAGTCACACCAAAGGTAATGAACGAATGAATGGATATGAACTTGTAGGTCAATGACCTCCCCAGTGTTGAGAACAGGTAGCTGCTGATTCACAAAGTAATATTCACAATTCTGGGCTATGTTACAAAATCATTAGGGGAGAAGAATGGGGGATGAATACAAAAATCTCATATTTTGATATGCAAAATATACATCTGATATATCCCAATCTGCAAAATACATATTTATATGCATATATTTTCATAGATGCAATAAGATGCTCAGATATAATAACCCATCCTCTGACCCTAAACACCCCCTTGCAACCCTTAAATGCCATTGGCCACTACTGGCATTGCCATTGGACCCTACAGTAAAGGAGACTTGTCACTACCAGGAATGGTGTTATATTCCATAGTGGTCTGAGAAATCCTCTGTAAATGAAGTTGATTTCATTCTTGAAGGGTACCCACCTATTCTCGCTGATCTCCTTTTGTCTGCCTTAGTTGGTACAACATAGGAAACTCCGGGTTTCATGTCCATGTACTCATTAGTACTATCACTACTGGGAGAGATAAAACATCCATCAAATCATGACTGAATAAAATGGGAAACGGGGGGAGCACCGATGGGGTAGGTTCTATCTCCCCATCCCTTTTTACATAATAGGTTTATTTTATTCAAAGAAAACTTTGCCAAGTTTGAATGAAGAAAATCTTGTTCAGTAAGAGATGAATTTTTAACATTCAACATTAGGGTCCAATCCCCAGGAATTAGATGGCTTTTTCTGTGTTCAATCATAGACAGTACTCGGTTTAGAAATTTCCCATCCCTTGACACCAGAGATTTAATGGGAAACAGAGCCAAAAAGCATCATCCCACATTACTTCAAACTCTCTAAATTAGCCCCAAGAGACAAGATGAAAGAGACAAAGAACCAGAGTTTATGAGATGTATTATGGGGGAGAAGACAGAGATCATTAACATATAGCGACTGATGGGAGAAGATTTAAAAACACCAAGTTTGGTTCAGATAAACACCAATAATTTGGATGATTTTCTGAACCATCTGGACCTCTTGAATCTGCAACATTTGGCTGGAGAGTCTTCAAGATTTCTAGTACTTCCTGCTTGTGATTAGCATAGAAACACCATGACAACTATCTCCTTCAGAGTGTGCGGATGGTTCCAGTCCCATATGGGATCCCAAAGCACAAAGAACACCACACAGGACTGAACAATTTAGGCCATTATTTCAAAAAGTTAAAAACCATATATGGGACCAAGGCTTTAGAAATAAGACAAATTAGCTCATTTATTCCTATAAAGAGCACATGCTCTGGAGGAACGAACAAAAAGTGTTTGGCATTGTGTTTTAATACCAATTGACAGTACTCAAGTTTACAGGATTAGAAAAAATTTAAAGCTTCACCTGGGATTTAAAATGTTAGCCAGAGGTACAGAAAAGGGCTTTAAGAGGTGACTGCCCATCAATAACATTTACTGTGGTCTCCGTAAGGGCCTGGAGTTAAGAGGTTAGGAGACAACTTGCCATCTCAAAACGCAGGGGAGAAACCCACCACGCAACTGCAGAAATATAAAGAATAAGGGGTTGGGCATGAGAAGTATGATTTCTGTGGGGCTGAGAGAATCTAGGAAGCCTTCTTTAGCGGCAGATCTTAATAACGGTTGGGGAAAAGAGGCAGGCATGGCAGAGAGGTTTTCTATTCTGCTTGTAAACTGCACTAATTCTCTTTAAAGGAACTTGAAGCTCTTTACACATCATTTAAATTCAGAATGCTATCAGTGATGAAAGAGATGAAAATAAGGTACAGAATTTCTTTAAATGTGCCTTTTTATAGCATAATGAGTTTTTTAAAAAGGGTAAGGTATATAGAAATAATTTAGAGGTAGATGGCGAGAAACCGACATGCAGTTATGTTCACAGCTCTCTGACGTTCTGTTAAAGGTTTTAAAGGAATTTACTGTGACAACTTGACAAGCTTGCAGATTTTCCCGTAAACAGTGTCTCATTGTAAAGATGCACACAGTACCAAGCTCCATAGGATAAATGGAATGACACACCGGAGCAGAGCCATGATAAGAGAAACAGGTATCGAGTTCATGCAGTTGAACAGAACAAACGCTTAGGGAAAACTAAGGATGCATTAAAAAAATACATTGGCAAAAATCGACGTTTCACACTACCTGAATCTTTAAAACACAATTTGAACTCTGTAAACTGTTAATCACATTTAAATGATTTAATAATCTGATTTTGCACCTCAAAGTATCTCAGTTCATTTTTTTAAAAGAATCAGCCTTGATTGCAAACCCTCATGACCCCAGAACTGCCTGTCAACAGCTGACTGTTTATGTAAATCAGCCTTACCACGAAGACTCCTTTGAATGCAGAAGGTTCTTATAAAGGGCGGCTTCTGCCTGATCTTCCTGCTTTGAGCAAATAAATGAATCGCGTTTTCTCCTCAAAAAATTCAAAAGATCACCATAGCAACAATATTCTGTAATGACCAGGGTGGGCCCTACAAGCATACAAGAGAAGGGTAGAAAGAGTTGGCATCTATAAACAAACCCTGCCTCCCATAAATACCCATAGGTGATCCAGGCCAGCAACAATCCGTTTCAATGGATAAGCCTACTGAGCAGTAACACAATCCTAGCTGTAAACACTGCCTATCAAAACGCAGCGTCATGTGGATAAAACTAAACAAGTGAGCCCCCTTTTACCTAAATTTGTGAGTGGTTAGGGGGCCCCGTGTGACTTCTGGTTATGTTGTTATCAGACTTCCTAGAAGAACCCTTGGATTCACTGCTGCTTACATACAGTGGGGCTCACACCCTCCTGATAACATTCGTATGGAAATGATGGCACACACTGCCGCAAAATAGGGAAACCAACCACGCGGAAAAGCCGGCTGAGTCTGTGTTCTGAGCACTACTAAGTTGAACACTTTCTTGGTGTTATGAATGGCTCAAACTGCAGCTATGAAGTTAACAGGCAACTAATTAACTTGGGCAGAAATGTCTCATGAACTATTCATGATGTGGTGAAGCAACGTTTATGGGGACTGTTTTAAGAGATTATATAAAGTTGTCAACTTGACCGTGGAGCTCTCAACAGTTCCTTTCACACGGCTTTGTTCCTTTCGACCAAAATGAAACCTGTGATGGGAGGCTCAACTGATGCTTCAGAATTGGAAATTTTATTTTTAACAAAAGTGAACTGTTTGCCTCATTTGGTGTATATTTGAGAGCTGGTAGGCTTAAAGGCCTATTTTTAATTAGGGTATGGAAATGAATATTAACCCTTTAGCAACCAAATAGGATCCAGCAAAATGGAAATCGTGCAAGATAAAAAGAAAAGCTTTCTGGATGAGATGAGACATTCTCGAGATGTTCACGAGGTCAATGTTATTGATGAGACACACAGAACAGTAACTAAGGTATATCCTGGGCTTTCCCATCCCATGATGATAAAACTAAAATATACATTCTTCAGAACAATAATTAGGAGCAGAGGATTTAGCGAGAAGTAATAATCTGGGTAAAAATCTTGCAAGGAACTTATAATCAAGCACTGTCAAAAGCATATCAAAAGTTCCCCATTCTGATCATTGGACAGATAATCAAAGGCCAGCTGGCGATGGCCTTACCTCCAATGGTGCAGGCTCCGAGAAGATTCACAATATTCATGTGGTTACCGAGGTAACTCAAGACTTTGAGTTCGGACATTAGGGCTTCTCGTTCGGTTAAATGGGCGCTTGCTAAAGTGAGAAACATTTTATTTTAGCAAAAAAAAAATTGTCTTTGGCAAACCAATGCTGAGCACATGCAGTATCCCAAAGAAACTTACGTTTGAGCATCTTCACAGCAACAGTCATGGCTGCATCCGACTTAATTAAGCCGTAAGCTGTGGCCTCGACAACTTTCCCGAAGGCGCCAGCCCCCAAGGTTTTCCCTGCAGGAAGGACGACACAGTAAGTGGTGGTAGTGGGACCAAAGGACCATTTGTGTCATTTTATTTATTTATTTTTAATGTTTTTATTGATTTTAGAGACAGAGGAAGGGAGAGGGATAGAGTGATACAAACATCGATGGAAGGGACAAACATTGATCAGTTGGGGATCAACCCTGCAACCGAGCATGTGCCCTGCCTGGAAACTGAGCCGGTGACCTCTTGGTTCATGGGTCAATGCTCAACCACTGAGCCATGCCGGCAAGGCCCATTTGTGTAATTTTAACATCAACAAAGGAATTAAGGACAATATTTGTCTAGACACATTTCCCTCTAATGTGCTTTATGCCAAAACTATCAAAGATGGTGACATTTCACAGAAAATACTTATTGTTGCAGGTGGAATAAAATACAGGAAGCTATTGGGGTTCCCTAAAGTCATTGTTATGTATACACAAAAAGGTTCCTTGGAAAGCCCCCTGTTTCATACTGACCAAAACTCAGCCTGTTTCTGGGAAACTCCCATTTGTGATCATAAGGAAGTTGCGTTGGGTCTATGTAAACATAATTGTTTCCATTTATCTCCTCAACAACCTTCCACTGCACTTCATACATGGGTTTCTGGTGGGCAGGAGAATGGAAAAGATTAATATTAATCTTTTAATGATCAAGGTTTCCATCATTAGAGTGCTCAAGGCGGAGAGCAGATAAATGGTTACCTGTAAGTATTTGTAGGTAAGAATCATCACGATAATGCACATCAGGCCGGCGGCAATCACAAAACCGATCAGCAAAGGTGTAAACAGGGTGTGGGAATGGATTTCTTCTAAAATGAAAGAGGAACATGGAATCATAACCTCTCAGCACAACTGGGTCTTCACCACAACCATGTACCCCAAACCACCCACCTCCCACCTCCCAGCCCATGGCAGAATTCAAAGCCATGCACCTCTCAGCTGCTCGCCTTGGTTAGTATCTTACTCTTGTTATTTGAAGGAATCTTTTTAAACAACTTTGAACCAGAGACTGTGGAAGAGAGCTTAAGGTTTCTACAGCACAAAAATTTTATGCCACTGGTCAATGAAAAGCAACATCTGAATGAACTTTGTACTTCAACCAAATTTCCTCCTTTGACAACTTTTAAGAAATTTCCTTTATGTGTGATTTCTATTTTCTTCTTTATGCTTTACTGCATTTTCCAAATTTTCTACATTGAGCAGAAATCTTCCACAACTGAGAAAAACATTTTTAAAGTGTTCTTTTTATTGCCCTGTCTGAAAAAAATCTATGATGAAGAGCAATGTAAGAATTCTTCCCCTCATTACTCAAAAACTGAAAATACAACATTTTTGGCACCCATCTTTGCCAACTCAGGAAAACAAAAACTGTGCCCAAAGAATGTAGGTGCTCAGTTTCTTTGTCTTCTAATGTCATACCAATTCATCAATGTGTCCACAAGGATCATTTAACTTCTGTTAGGAGAGCTAGTCACTCATGAATCACATTTTAAAGATGTTAAAGAAACAGCTCACTAACATGACTTCATAAAAGGCAGCATTAACTTTCTGATATAGTATCTGGCAATGTGTTAAAATAACTGATTTTAAATGGAATTTAAATTTTTAAATTGCCCTACTTCTGTTTCTGTTTGGATATAAGGTAAATATAGCCCTCCATTTTCCCTCTCTACCCATTTTTAATAAAAACAATTGGAAATATACAATGCATTATATACACACACGTGCATACATACATGTTCACACACATGTGTAAAATACATATAGTACATGGTTAAAATTACTACATACATTTTATTAACAGACTAGAACAGAATGAAACAGTGAGTTTGACGACAGTACAGTGCAATGCAGATATTACCAGAAATGACATGGCCAATGATGGAATGGACTTAAAATCATGATTCATATGGTAGCAGAGCCTAAACATCCCCTTAAATTGGATTAAAAAGAAATATACCTTTGCTGTTACCTTTAAATGCAAAGTTAAAAAAGGCAGAACTCTTGCCCACATCGTTGTAAGCCCTGCACTCGACCGTGCCGTTGAGCTTGAGTGCACTGTCACCGATGGAACTCTGAACCATTAGCTTGCCAAACGGTGACACAGAGGAGTTTTGAATCTGCACACTCACCGGCCCAACGGGAACAGAACACCTGGGGGGACACAAACAGCAGCCCGGACTTACTCCATGAAAATCCACACTCAAACACCCCGGGTCTGGCATTCTTTTCTAAGTTAGGGTTCATAATTGGAAATTTCCTTTTACAACCAGGAGTGTCTGCAACGAATGAGCACTCCCATGGCTCAGGGAGTGAGGAAAGCCCGTGGGAGAGAAGTCGGGGGGAGACTATGGAGTGAGGGGCAGGTTGGAGTCCCGACCCAAATGCCTCTTCCGTTGCCTTCTGACAAGCAACTTCAAAATCTACAAGACTCAGTTCCTGCAGCTGTAAAATGGGATGATAAGACCCAACTTGGAGAGTTAAACAGAAATGACTTAAATATCCTTAAATAAACTATAGTAAAATGGTGTATGCGGGGTTGAAAAGGAAAAGCATGGGGGAAGAAAGCACTGCCTCAAATAGGATGACCACAGGTAACCCCCAAAGCTCCTGCAGGGAGGACCCCATGACTGGAGGGTCTATGCAGGGAGGTACAGGTGGTCCCGCCAGGCTGCACTCCAGGTGGCGAATGTGGAGCCAGACCCTGAGGACTCTGTTTAAATGACCCCTCCCCACCCCGCCCCCACATGCCTAGCAGTTTTCCCTCCTTACCTTGCCTTATTTTCCCCCTCAGCACTTACCATCTGCCTATGTTAGTTTTTTCATCCTTTGTTCATCTCCACCCATCAGAGCAAGAGCTCACAAAGCTGGGACACGGGTGTCTTGTTCACTAGACCCGTACCCGGCACACAGCTGGCGCCCAATGAGCATTTGCTATAATTACTGGGGCTGCTTCTGCTGTGGGCAGACTTTCCAGGGGTCTTGAACCAGCCCTATTATTCCCCCAAGAAAATATTCCACTCAAATTCAGCTGAAAACCACAATCCTATGTAACCTCTTCCCACTTGTAATAAAAAGGTCTATTCAATGAAAAATAAAATTTCTACTAATACCCTGACTATTCGATTGTGATGTTACACGGGGCTTTTAAAGCCTGAGCACAAAATACCATTCGATGGATAAAAACAGCAACATTTTCATCTTCAGGTAATGAGAAAGGACGATTTAAGGCTTAAGTGTGGCTTCTCAGGGAGAGGAAGCACAAAGCCAGATGTGCTCTGCTCAGGGGCTGGGCACCTAATCACCGAGAAAACGGTTTAGAACACGGAGCTGACAAACGCCATACGCACGTTGTAACTGTGCGATCATTACTTTTTGGTAACTTGGCAATTAACTTCTGAGGTAATTTTTTTCATAACTACAGCCACATTTCCCACACGTTACCTCCTGTGTATAGAATGGAAATCTAATTACTCTGTCCTGGAAAATTGCTTTATCTACCTGCGGGCTGGAAATTGCATGATAAATCCAAAAAGATAACCACCAAAATAGAGAAGTCATTCAGTAATCATTTTCCAGCAAACAAAATTAATGTCTCCCAAGAAAAATATAGCAATTATGCCATCTCAAAAGCCACATGGACAGAGAAAAAAACAATCACTGAAACAAAGCTTTTGGGCGGGAAAAAAAAAATCTGAAACATAATTGAAATTCAGCAGAACTGCAGCCCTTCCCTGCTGCATGCTAAATGGTAACCAAAACAGTCATCTCACCTCTGCTCGGTTCCTGGACAGAAGTACCACTCTATCGTGGGCTCCGGGAAGCCTGCTGCTATACACTGGAGCATGCCATTCGTGAGTCTCTCGTGAGTCAAGATTTCTGGTTTTGCTGCAGGAAAAGAGAAGCAGCCATATGTCAGACGGCTGGAGGCCATCACTGAGGTCCACTCCACTCTCAGAATCCTTAGAACCTTCTTGAGGCTGAAGAAGGCCTTGAGGGAACATGTTATTCAAGGGGCGAATCTGAACCGGTGAGTGGAAGGTACAGGGAGGGGGATGTGAGGGTCAGGCCACCCTGCAGATGTGGGGGTCACCGCGAACTCCCTGTTCTGGGGATGGCTGAGCAGAGCACAGGAAAGCCTGGCAGGTTTTCTGTTTCCAGGGAGTGGGAATCCGAAAGACCGCTTCTCATTACTAACACTCCAAATTATTTTAACGGTTAAAATTCTGTTGAAAGGATTCCTGGCATCAGGATTTCAAGTTACTCTGGGGACTGGAATAGATGAAATACAGGAAAAGCGAAGGCCCCCTCTCTCAAGAATTTCCTCTTTTATGGGGGGGGGCGGTGAAGAGGTGGTATAGATAAATAGCTGGATCACCCTATTCACAGAAAACCCAAAACACAAGAGCAAAATACAATATGGGCTTTTAACTCCAAATTTTTATTTCAAATGCAAAATACAGACAGAAAATGAGAGGAGGAAACCAGCCACAGAGGTTTATTCATACATATATCTAAACCTGAGTACAATCACCAAAAAAGTAAATGATATCAGCAGGAATGCTTTAATTTGACATTTCTGTGTAGCTACAATAATCAACGGATATTCAATCGAGGGTGCCCTAAAGCACTGCAAATTCTTGAGATTATTTCTAAAGTAGAAGGGAACGAGCTTAGGTTCGGTAGTTCTATTACTAATATATTTGAAGCATTTTAACCCTTTGGGAATGAGTAAGCTAAACTATAAACATCTGATGGCAGGGACCCTGGATTCTTGGTGCACCATCGAGTGCCCAAGTGAGCACAGAACTTGGGAGGCCACGTGTGTGGTAGACAGACCTGCACACCAGCTCTGACACTACCAGTTCCCTGCCCTCCATCAAGTCTCCTCACATATGAAATGAGCCATTAATTATGCCATGGCAAGTGTTGCTCAATGGTTAGAGCATCAGCCGGCACACCAATGACTCTTGGGTTCGATTCCCAGTCAAGGGCACATGCCGTGGTTGCAGGTTCAGTCCCTAGCCCCAGTTTGGGCGCATGCAGGAGGCAACCAATCGATGTATCTCTTTCACATTGATGTTTTTCTCTCTCTCTCTCTCTCTCTCTCTCTCTCTCTCTCTCTCCCCTATCTCTCTTTCTCTCCCCCTCTCCCTTCCACTCACTCTAAAAAAAAATCAATGGAAAAAATATCATTGGGGAAGGATTATCAAAAAAAGGGGGGGGGCATTAATTAAATAGTACCCATTTCATAGGGATGTTGTGAGAATTAAATAAGATGGAGAACAAGAATGATTCACAGAAATGAATGAAAAACTAAGAACAATTTGCAGAAATGAAACAATTATTAATGATTCAGTTACTCTTTTCTGTTCAGAGTGCCCACCCTCCTTGGTTAATCAAGTTTGCTACCAAATAAGTTCACTATGTTTGCCACTCTAAATTTTCTCTTTCATGATCTAAAAATTGCTTCTTTAAGATAGTGTGAAATTGTGTATGTGTTTTAATCTGATAAATTGGGAATCTGACATCAATTATGTTGCAACTGATAGGAAAACTCTATGTGGTGAGAAGGAAAGACTGACAGATTAGAAGCATAGGAAGCGCATTTCCTCAAAGGTAGGTAACACTGATAAATGACATCTTTGTAGAACAACCTCTCTGCACCTCACCTCCTTGCAGGCAAAACAGCTTGGCAGGGATCAGAGTGTCCACATGCATGGCACACCCACCTGTCACTCAACCTGGCCCTGCTGATAGGCTGGCCATTTGGCTCAACACTCAAGACAGTGACACCACAAAGCAATCTCAAGGTAGGGGCATCCTTGAGAGTTTGGACCCAATGCCAGCTTTCACAAATAGAGCAAGAAAACGAGCCATCGCCTTGCGAAAGCATCCATCTGGCAAGCTTCATTTAATTATCATGGGCAACTGTGTAATCAGACTGGAAAGTAGGACACAACACACACAAAAGTGGAACTTTAGGAGAGTGCTATTGGCTGGAGACTTGCAGGTGCCATTCAGTGGGTGTCTCTGGAGTCAATTCAAGTGTTACCTCCTTTTCCAAGTCATCCTCAACTCTCCAAAGCCAAGGTGGTTGATCCCTTCTCCCTATTCCCGCAGCATCTCAGAGCGCCAGACACTCATCCAGGATCCTGGTCTGCCTCCTGCACCAGGCTGCGCATTCTCAGGGCAGCAACCACGTCCTACTGGTTGTACCTCTGACCCCTAGCCGAGTCCCACCTGTGCTGGACACACAGTAAGAGCTATTGAATGATGAAGTCTCCCCCAAAGGAACAAGTCCCTCAGGTTCCAAAGGAATCGATTAGAGTCACAAGAAAGGACCTGGAAGAAGAGTCCAATGGCGACGTTCCTGTGCAGGGGCACTATTTACACTACTTGTGCAAAAGTAAGAAACTCACACACACACTGGGACATGTGAACTCTTTTTAATGCTGAGATTAATGTTGAAAGGGGGGACCCACATCACAGAGGCAGCAAAGATAACGAGGCAGGGAGAAATGGGAAGGGGTTCATAAGCCAGATCTCATACCAACACTCCTTTTGTCGTTCATTCTTCCTAAGGCCCCACGACAAGTTTTAGTGGAACTGACTCAATAGGAAAAAAGGGCTGAAAGGGTACCTTAAGATGTTAACCATGGTTATCTCTGGGTAATAGGGTTATGGATCATTTCTATTTTATTCTTCTGTTTTTAAAAAACCCTTTTTAAAACATTTTTGTTTATAATGAACATGTAGCTAATAATGAAGCTATAAAACTTTTTTTAATTAAAAAACTGGAACAGCTCAAAATTATATAATCAATCACATTTAACTTTGGTAATAAGTGCTCCCGGTCCAAGCCTTCCAGCGTGACACCTGGCAGTAGTTACACAACGGCCGGGGCTGGCAAGTGGTGTGGTCCGGCTGGCCTACTTGCTCCTGTGTGCTGGTTAATTAGGCCAATTTTTCAGCTACTGTCCCAGTCATAACCTAAAGCTGGCGAAGCAGCATTTGTCCTGTTGGGCCTTAGGTTGGTCAACCAAGCTCAGAGGGTCCTCAAACTTCAGCGTGCATTAAAAGTACTAAGAGGTCAAAATGCAGATTCCTGGGCCCTACCCACAAAGATTTAGTAGGTTAAGGATCTGACCTAGCAGTGCACTTTTTAAAAGTACCTTCAAGGGATGCTTGATCAGGCCAGGACAAGGGTGAGGCAAGAAAAGCACTTAGGGTGCAGAGTTTAAGAAGGCACTCGCCCCTGAGGTCCTGCAAGTACAGGGTTGGCACCATGAGTGAGCACTTCCTTGAATTTTGCCTCTCTTGCCCCACGCTAATCCCAGCCCTGTCCCCAGTGCTGGTGACGAGAGACCCTGTTCTGAAAAGGCTAAGTGGCATGATGACAGTTTGGGCTGTACATGACAAGTTGCGCTATGAAAATGTTTAATGCATAAAGAATAAGCTAGGTATAAATCTGATTCCTAAAAATGAAAATCTGGGCTCATCTGCATTTTGTAAGTGTCTTAAAGCACTGTGGAAGGCATGAAATATACATTTTACTTTTAAAGATACATAACGCTCTGCAATTCTCCAGGTTAAAGCTAAGATATGGTTTCTTAGATATTCTGCAACCAGCAGGATTCCAAATGACACTTTCCCTAATTCCTCCCAAGTTGGAGGTGTAGATAAGCCTAAGAGGTGTATAAGTTATGTGTTTCCTGTGAAGATAAAAATAGTCCCTTTCTCCTCTCAAAATACTGTGGCCTTGAGCCATTCTGGTGTCTCCAATGGCACTAATCAGCTTCTAGGCAGATGTCAGAGTGCTTATAATTCCTACTGAGAATTTATTGCTCATGCAATTAAAAATCCTAACCATTCACTGATTTACCCCACAGACTTAAGTCTTCAAATAATAAAAGATTAAACAAAAAAGAATCATAAAGATGAAATTGTTATTGAGATAAAATTCTATATAACATTATATGTTTCAGGTGTGCAAATTTGGTATTTGCATATAATGCAAAATGACCACCACACAGAGTTAACATCCATCACCACGCAGTTATAAAAATTTTTTTTCTTGTGATGAGGACTTTTAAGATCAGCTTTCTTAGCAACTTTCAAACATGCAGTACAGTATTAACTAAAATCACTCTGCTGTACATTACATCCCATGACCTGTCTACAGTATTTTATAACTGGAAGTTTGTACCTTTTAACCACCACCCCCCTTCATCCATTTTGCCCACCCTCACCCCCCACCTCCTCCTGGCAATCACCAGTCTGTTCTCTGTATCTGAGTTTATTTTTAAAAATATTCCACATGCAGGTGAGATCATATGATATTTGTCTTTCTCTGTCTGACTTATTTTGCTTACAATAATGCCCTCGAGGTCCATCCATGTTGTCACAAATGGCAAGATTTCATTCTCTTTTACAGCTGAATAATATTCCACTGTATGTATACACCCCATTTTCTTTCCTTTCATCCACTGATGAACACTTTGATTGTTTCTGAAATGAACTTGGTTTTCTGATTGTAGTAGTTCTGGTGTTTAATGGCAATGCAGCAATGCTCTGTAGCAATCTGCCCCTATCCTGGTGCGGGTCTGAGTCAAATTCACATTCCTGCCATAATACCATTATAATAAAGAAACTTAAGTCAGCTAAAATAGGATTATAGAAAAACTCAGGTTAACTTTTACTTATAAAAGGATTATACTTTTTCAAAACCCCAGAATAGATATTTTGAAAATATATTTTGTTTTGTACATTCTTAAAGAGAGCCAGAAACTGGCATATGCACACTTTAACAGAAGTTTGTTTAACAAACAAAACAAAATTTCAGCTGTAATCTCCTGTGTATCTAGCTATCTTTAACAGAGTGTCTATCATTTAAAAAAATCATTCTCCTAAGGAAGTGATGTTCTAAACTAGTGGTAATCAAACTTTTAATGTAGAGGTGAGGCAGTAAATATTTTAGGCTTTGAGGACCACAGAGTAGTCTCTCTTAAAATAATTCTGCCGTCATACCACAAATGTAGCTCTAGACATATAAACAAATAAGCATGTCTGTGTTCCAATAAAACTTGACTTAGGGACACTGAAATTTTTATTTTATTTTCATGTCTCATAAATATCTTCTGGTTATTCTTGAGCATTCAAAAAAAATTCTTAGCTATGGGTCTATAGTTTGACAACCCCAGTTCTAAATAGCCATTGGAAAGATGTCCCAATTCCAAGACCAAGTACAAACAAACAAACAAACAGTGAGACTACTTGGAGAGGGCCTTCCTCAGCCAGAAATGTTGTGCAGGAGGTGCCATGGTCATGCGTCCCAGGTACAATACAACTCTAACAATAGTGACTTCATTTTGCCACATAATTCAGAAGTGGAGGAGACGGGTTATTGACACAGTGCCCATAGAAAGATTATGTACCTATCCTTAGATTTATTTAAATTTCCACTAAATTATAGGTGACCCTATATACATTTGTAAATAAATAAAGGAGGCTAATTTGATGTAAAAAACACACGTGGCTCTACTGGAAAAAAAAATTCCATACAGTAGAAGTTCCACTAATATAAAAGGGACCACTCATGTGTTTTTTAGAAAAGTAGGTCCAAGTTCAGGGTCATGGTTACATACTGAAACCTGTTTCTCCTGCTTTTCCATCACAAACATTAAAAAAAAAAGGCCAGATCACACCAACAAAGGATCTAATGATTTAGACAGGTTACTTAGTGTTCTTAACAGATGTGGTCTTTACATAGATCCCCCAAATTAGCAACACACCCTACCAGACCAAATGTGTTATGGCCCATGAAAGAAAAGTGATACCAACACTTGGGGGGGCCCAAGGCTGGGGAGGGTGAGACTCTTTAGTTGAGAGCCACATTTCCTCAATTTTTTCAGAATAGAAGAGAATCACAGCAACCTGCTTTTAAATTCTACTTGAAAAGTAGGTTGCCGTGATATCCCCATTCCTCCAGTTTAAATGTCTACAGCAATTCCTGCATCCACAGAGAGCTTCTTCCTAAGAAGGAGATACTAAAGTGTCACATCAAAAACAACACTCATAACTCCCAAGCAATTTAAGAAGAAAACTCATTTCAAGTTCAGGAACAGAAAATAAAAACAGACTTCAGACACTGTCAGTTATCGCCAATGAACACGCAAAAACATTAACGTAGAAAGACAAGCAGCTATTTTTACACAGATTGACTGTCACCCTAAGAAGATCTGGCAATTATTCCTTGGTTCGGAGCTGTCCTGAAAGCCAGCACAGTGCACCTTGCATGGCATGTGCTCCAGACACAGCAGCATGAGATCATGGCAGGTGATAACCTTACTGACTTCGGGGCACTCAGGCACGGCGGCCCATTTAAGATTAAACAAGATAGTTATATACTTTAATTGTCAGATGGGTTTCTTTTTCAAACTCAGTCACATCACTTCAGAGTCCCACCTCCCATTACACAATGTCTCAAAATTGCACCAGACATGGGTTAAAGAGATGACGAACTATCTATGCAACGAGATACCAAAATAATGTTGTAGGAGAGTATTTCATGACACGGAAAGATGCTCAGAACACATCTATTGTTCAGCACCAAAACACAAGATTACAAAGAAATAGAACCTCATTTTTGTAATTAAAAAAAAAAAAAATTTAATGGTCTTGAAAAATATATAGTAAAGGGGATATTCTAAAAGTGGCTTGATTCTTATTTTTGTTTATTATCTAGTTCTTCTATCCTTCACATAACATTTTTATAATAAAAAATTGTTTTAATTTAAAAACACAAGTATACAAATGTTTGCACAAATCAAGCTACATTCCAGTTACTCGGGTAGCCTTACAGCAAATTCTCAAAGGCAAGTAAATAAGTCAAAAAGGAGTTCTATTTAGCACTAGCTTTATTTAACATTTAAGAATTCCAGTAATTTAATATAGGAGTAGGCCTACTAGAATCTCCCTAATTGTGGGGGAGGGGGCTCTAAAAAAGCAAAGTTCTCCAGCAAAACTCAGTAAGTGTGTCAGCAGCAAGTCTTAAAACTTTTAGCCTCTAACCCAAGTATGGTTTGGACACCCCAATGTTTGGAAGGTCCTATCATCTTTAAAAAATGGAAATAGAAAGGCTAAGAGGTTAGGAAGTAGGAAAATATTTCCACCTTCCAAAGAGGCAAAGTTTTAGTAACTTCGCCTCATTTCATGAGAATATAGAAAGGCACAGCCCCAAAGCCCCAAAGCTGAGCAGTCCTTAAAGGCAAGCCCACCATTATTACTTTACCCTGGGAAAAGTGTCGCTAGGCTATCATCCAAAAGACCCTAACGTTTCTCAATACCCAAACTATGTCATGAGCTATACTTGCTTACAGGAACTGAAAAAGATTCCTGACCACAAATGAAAAGGGCTGAGTGCAAAGAGCAAGGTGCTGAGCACAAAGACCAAGGTGCTTACTGCAAAGACCAAGGTGTTTAGTGCAAAGGCCATGGTGCTTACTGCAAAGACCAAGGTGTTTAGTGCAAAGGCCACGGTGCTGGGCACAAAGATCAAGATGGTGCTGGGGCACAGGGTGCCAAGGGGCTGAGTGCAACAAAATAATAATTGCACTCGCCTAAAAGAATTTAATCACTCCACACCACAGCCTATAAATACAGAAGACGCCTTCCCAGTCAAGGAGAATATGCTGTTAGAGCATGAGCTCACCCTCTCCACTCCTTGATCAAAAAATAAAGTTTCTGCTCTGCTTTACTAAACTCAGTCTTGTTCTATTGGGGTGAATGGCACTGAGCAGAAGGACCTCAGTTTGGGTCCCTGACCTGTAAGGGTCAGTAACAAAAGGTCCCTAAGACCCCAGCCACATGGGTGACCCAGATGGCTGGCTGGCAAGCAGTCCAAAGCCATCTATCTACATGGCCGGCGTGACAGGTCTGCCCTCACCTTTGCCAGATGGCAGGCTGGGCATGTACTTTGTTTGCAGGGTGTTACGCTTACAGCAGCATCTCCCTAGAAGGATAGTTTAGCCACCCAGAACTGAAATTAACTCTGACCAAAATACATAGAAGGCAGCCCAGATTTTGCAAATGCAGTCAAAGGGAAACTTTCTCATCAAGAGGCCTCATTCTGGGTGATTTATTACTTTGATTTGGGTATATTGTATTATCTATAAATAATCGCTCACACCGGACAGCATGCTAATTATATAATGCAGCGATTTAGAAATAATACATTATTTAGCATTTCCTTAAATTGTTTCAAACCCCTGTTAACACTCTGCTGTAAATGGAGTGCAACTGGTGACTTCTGAGAGTTAATTTGGTGCAGTTCAGCAGTTATCTGGATATCCAATCTAGCTAACAATCCATGTGTCCTATGTAAGCCCAACACTGAAAGGAGCCAGACAAGAAATAACAAATGCTGGCACAGATGTGGAGAAAAGGAAATGCTTGTCCACTAATGGTGGGAATGTAAATTGGTGCAGAAGCTATGGAAAACAGTATGGACGTTCCTCAAGAAATTAAAAACAGCACTACTATACGATCCCACAATCCCACTCACTTGTGGGTACATATCCCAAGGAAACAAAACCATTATCTTGAAGAAATATCTCCACTCCCATGTTCAGTGGAGCATTATTCACAATAGCCAAGATATGGAAACAACCTGTGTCCATCAACGGATACATGGATCAAGAAAATGTGGTATACACAATGGAATATTATTCAGCCTTAAAAGAATAGACGATCCTATCTTTTGTGACAACATGAATGAAACTGGAGGGTATTATGCTAAGTGAAATAAGCCAACATAGAGCATAGTATCACTTACATGTAGAATCTTAAAAAAAAATGTTGAACTCATAGAAACAAAGTAGAAAAGTGGCTGCCAGGGGATGGGGGTGAGGGGAATAGGGAGAGGTTGGCAAAAGGATACAAACTCAGTTCTAAAATGCATAGGGCCTGAGGATCTAATGCATAACTGGTGCCTATAGTTAATAATACTGTAGTGCCTAAGTGTAATTTGCTAAGACAGTAGAACTTACATGTAGTCACCAAAACAAAACACAACAAAATGAAACAAAGCGAGTAGATAGGTGATGTGATGGATGTGGTAATTAACTCAATGAGGGGAATCCTTTCACAGTGCAGTAGACATAAATCAAATCATTATGCTGTACACTTTAAATATCTCACAATTTTATTTGTCAATTACATCTCAATAAAGCTGGGAAAAAAGGTACTGGATCTTCTTAAATTATTACAGAGGTTTGAAAAACAACTGATTTATCATATCAATCATAATTTCTTTTCTTTCCACAATTATGTAAATTATTTCAGAATTCACATGGGCTTTCTGAAATTATAAGCCAAATTAAACTTATAAAATATTTATCTTACCAATTAACATTTAAGTCCACTATAAAGTCTGAAATTTATTCAAGACATTTTGGGTAGAGAGGGATAAGAGCCAAATGGATAAATTAGGGTTAAAATACATGTTTGGCCTTTTATTTGTGCCTAAATCTGGTAAAAACCTTATTTTCTGACATTTATTTCAACCAAAGAGACCAAAGGTTTCTGAGAAGCTATGCATGGAATCTTGGTGATTTCTGAAGTTTTTAGAACTCTATTTTTCTCCCAATTTTGATCTGCAAGAAAAGCAAATGGCCATTTTCACCAAAGGATATCAAACCACTTTTAGAACTAGGAAACTGATCACTGTGCAAATCTTCAATAAGCAATACAAGAGTAATTACAGTAATGCAAGTTCAATGCAAAGAATCATGAATTGTTTTGTTTTGGTTTTTTAATGAAAGTTCCCATTAGTTTCCACTGTAAGGTCTGCTACAAAATGGCAAATATGTTATAATTCTTTGCCATTATAAACCACCTTTAATGTCACTAAGTCAATGTAGACCCATGTAAATTATAGCTTGGTTAGAGGTGTATTAAAACAATTTTTAAAACCCCCTACAATTTCAAGCTTTACATGCTACATATTTGTCCCTTAACATAAACTGACAGAACATGGTTTTTAAGAGTCCCACATAAGTGTTAAAAAAAATTTCTTTCTCAATATACTCAAATCTACATGTGAAAATTTCAAAACAAATGAATTT
Organism: Miniopterus natalensis; assembly: GCF_054644295.1. NCBI lineage: Eukaryota > Metazoa > Chordata > Mammalia > Chiroptera > Miniopteridae > Miniopterus > Miniopterus natalensis. The sequence goes on from NC_142081.1 coordinate 172,221,526, forward strand.
TTCAATCATCTAGCATTTAACCATTCAAAATCAAAGATTTTCATGAGCATTTCTCAAAGCTGAATTCATTAAGCAATTATGCATCAATGTCACTGACAGAAGTAGCCTAAATTTCTGCACTAATACTATGCATTTATTATTCTGATTTTTATTAATTCTAATTTTTACAGAGTGCAATTTCTTTCATCCTTGGGGCTAAGCTTATTTACAGAATAAACCATACAGCAGATCTACATAAGCTAAAATGTGTCAAAATGGGCACCACTGCTCCAATTCTAAATTTTATACTATTTTTAGCTTTTTATTTTAAATTTAAACATCAAAAAAACCTTGCCCCATAATAGTATTAACTAGATTATTTTTTCATATTTTCAATCCAAAACAAAAATCAACCAAGAAATTAGCTAACAACTATATTTCTGAAGTACAATTGGGACATATTTGACAACAGGCAAATGTCTAAGGTTCACAGAAAAATACTACCTCTATCAAAGCATTTAGAGATCAAGATATCTGATGTGTTAGGTGAGCGAACTAAATGCCTTAATCAGTTTAGTGTCTGTAGCAAATTGACATCAGTAAGGTTTCCTAAAGAGCTTAACCTAAGAGGGCAGAGTCCACACTACCCTCATTTCTTCACCTAGTGCCATGAATCAGGGGCTCGGGAGATGCCGGATAGGTGTCTGCAACCCAGGCCCCAGAATGCACTAATGGGAATCCCAAGAAAGGATCCTTTGGGAAGGGACCCATTTCCTATCTAGTTTCAAACAGGCAGGAGTTTCCCCAGCAGAAGTGATTAATACTGATCCTGTTGGGTGGCAAATGAGCCTGGCAAGTAACATGGTAGCAATTTTGTCACCCAGAGAAAAGTAAGGGTGAGTCCACAGATGTCTTCTTAAGGTCAATGACTCATAACCAACTGGCAGACCACATACTGGCAAATGGAAGCATGGAAGGGGAAAAGAGGCACCTCTTAATGCCTCCTTGGCCTTGAAGCCAGGGAGAGATAAAAATGGCACTTAATCTTATAAAATTCCCAACTACTGAGCTTCTCAAAGGAAGGTCTGTGGAGGATGCTATGTCCAAGATCTGTTGTTGATAGTCCACAGGAGGGAAGTACAGACTGAGAATAAGCATTTTGAAGGAGTAATTTTTACAGCTGTTGAATTTATTAACTTAAAAAATCTTGTGTTTTGTGTATCTCTTTTTCACTTCATTTTTCTAGTAACTGGTTCTTACTGTATTTTGTATAAAGTATCAATCCAGAATGAATTGGAAATGAAAAACAACAACGAGGTCCTTTACTGTGGACAGTTTGAGAAGCACCACACCAAAGCACCCAAAAGACAGTTTTGTGTGGACAGTGTGCATGTTATGACTGCAAGGGTACTGATTTGCTGCAGTCATCTCTTCAGTTATGTGAATATTAAGGTTCTTCAGAAGCAGGTAATTGAGCTTGTGTGTACTACACTACACTAAGCTCCTCTGATTAACACCTGAATTAATCGAGAGATATTTGAATTGTGGGCTAATGAGATACCATATAATCAAAACGGTTCCAAGGAACCGTGATATTAATTAACATGATTCCCTTGGAAAAGAGAAGTTCTGTGGTCAAACAAGTTTGAGATATACACTCCCTCCCAGAGCCCCTCCTGGGAAGTCGTAACACACCTCAGCGTATCAAGGATTCTGAGGCGGCCTATAATTAAAAGTGTTTAAGTGCACAGATGTGACTCTCTTTATCTAAAAACATATCTTCTTCAGGAAACACAATTTTGGAAATACTGGTACAGTCAAAAGACTCCAGATCAGCAATCAAAAATACCCAAGGGTTACTTACTAGCTATTTATTGTCTTCGTTTGTACATGGATCATGCTACCCAGCTCCCACTGAGCTCCAGCACCAACGAGATGATGACATAAAAATCACATCATGCAGCTCCTTGAGGGCAAGGAGTTGGCTCCCACTCTGCAGCCCAACCCACACAACATGCTCAGCAGTTACTCAGCTGTTCCCTAGGAATGTTCCAGGGTGTCTCATCACTCCTCAAACCCAGGATGGCTCATTTTGTGGGCCACTCCCTCAGAATTCTGTGTCTTTGGAGGCCTCCCATCCTCTGGCTGGTGTGGTGTAGCAGGCACCTGGAAACGTAGACTGGCCCCAGAGGAGAGCCAGGAGGGAGGCCTGCACTTGGAAAAAACCCCAGCTGATGATCACGCTCCCTGGCCTCAACCTCTGTGCAGAGACATTTGTCCTGCTGGGGGTGCAGGTCACAGCAGGGCAAGACTCAGGAGTTCAGGTCCCCATGTCCACATCATGCTCCCCTGTCCCACAGCACCCACGTGGTACTCAGTGGGGATCAATGAGCTGGATCAATGAGCTAGATCAATACTGCATCATCTTCAACAATCTCAACACAAAAAAATATCACAACCCCAAAATAGAAAGCATCAGAACAAAGAAATCATGTCAATCCAGCTTCCAATTGACCTCTGGCGCCCCATGTCAACAATCAACAATGCACGTTCCCTCAAAGAACTGTTCTTTTTAACTTCTATGGCTCCTCTCTTTACTTCAAAGGCAGCACCCATATTTTGAACGACAGGCTCCCGTGGTCAGTGAAATGTAGGACAAGGGAATTGGTTTTCGTACACATTCTCCCAACCACCAAACCACCGGGTCTTTGTTAAGGTCAAAATTATCATGAAACATTATTTACACAGTACACAGTGAGCTCAGTTCTGCAGCTGTTTCAAGCACGAGCCACAACGTGAAATTATAAAAAAAAAGATAAGGAGCACTGGTTTTACTCACTGTTCACGTAAACATTAAATGTCACGGAAGACCTGACATCAGAATTGGACACTAGGAACGTGTACGTGCCTCCTTCGGTCCCTTTTAATCTGGTTAGATGAAGGTCACTCACATATCTACAAAGAGACGACAAGAAGCCAATCACTGTGGGCTGCCCGCCTTGAGTAGGTCTTTTTCAGTTTCTATCTGGAAATACATGTCTGTTTAGGGAAAGTACAGCTCACTTAATTCAGTATTAGCAAGATCAGCATTAACAAATAGAAACGCACACACATATTTAATTTGGGACAAGTGCCTGTTGTGAGACTAGAGCGGGAAAGCCTTTCTCAGTGTAAAGGCCACTTCGCAGGCGCTGCAGCCTCTCCCGCCGCCTGGGCTGTCCTCAAGGCCACCTTCTCACCAGTGTCCTGAGCTTACCTGCCCCGCTCTGCTGTAAGGACAGTGGCCTGAAAAAGCCCCCGACTAGCAGCCTGTCTCCATGCAGACACCGCAGGGCCCTCACCTTCCTTCTCGAAACACCACGATCTCCTGGCGTGCCTCCTACCCCACTTCTTCTGAGCGCCTTTTGCAGTATTTACTATTCAAGCTTTCGTTTCACTGTAGGGCTGCCAGATACCTGAGCACGTGTGACTTGTGGGAGTCACTGACATGGGCTCCAGTGTGGATGGGGCACCCTGGGCAGCCCTGGACCCTCACGAGCTACACAACCGACAGGACACATGCAGTGGCGTGTTCAGGCTCCTCTCACACTGCACACGCTCGCAGGGCAGTCCACTCCCGCACTAAGCTACTTGCTGTTTGCTCGCTTTCAAACCCCTATCCCCAGTCCAGACTCCTCTGGCCTACGCCTCCGCTACAGAGCCATTTTTATGCCACCATTCCCGCCGCCTGGGTGCAGCTAATAATGACCCACACCGGCAACCTTCTCCTGCGACTTGCCCTTGGGCGCTTAGACGCACTTGAAAGTTGACTGCCGTCCAGGTCTATAACCCATGAGTGACTGGCCATGGGGAGGAACAGAAGCCCAGCTCCAGAGCACCCTGGGGTCAGGCCGTGCCTCAGCTTCACCTCACCTGCATCCCTTCTTTCCTCCTTTCCCCTCTCCACCCTGCTCCCCCACTCCCTGGTGGGTCTCTTTCTCCCTTAATGAAGCCCTTGCCCCCAAGAACCCCTGCCTGGGGCTCTGCTTCCAGGGAACCTGACCAAGGATACTTCCCATCTAAATATCACCTCTCGAGATGCCATGGTCAACCTCAAATTCAACACACCCCAAGCCCTTAGCCCCCTCCTCTCCTTGAATGGGATCGTCTCTCACCATCCAACCTGGCTGATGGACCCAAACTCCTAAGGGGCATCTTCAGCTCCTCCCTCTCTCTCCTACCCCCTCAATCACCAAGTCTTGGTAAGATGGTAGCCTGGACACCTCCCAAATCTATTCTCTTCCCTCCAACCCTTAGGCCTTGGCCCAGGACAGTATCATCTCCCACCCACCTTCTTACAATAGCCAACAGCTCCTGACTTGATAAATATACAAACTCTATCTAGGCACTCACCTCTTATTGCCCCTTTGATCTGGGTCAAACTACCTAACTCAGTTTCCTCTTGTATAGAAATGAGGGAAATACGAGTGCCTACTCATAGGGTTTGTGAGGGCTAAAATTATTGAGTTAATATATGAAAGGTACTTAGAACAATACAAGGTAGAAAAAGGCCCACGTGGCTTACATAAAGTGTTACTATTGCTACCGTTTTTGTTATAAATGTTTTGAGGATCAAACGAGAGATCTGATATAAAAGAGCTCAGGTTCCCTACCCGGCCCAAAGCTACTCAATGATTCTTAGTTTCTTATAGTTTTAAAAAATGATTAAAGGTGCTAACTTTCCTCTTCCTCTGGAGCAAATTATTTGATGTGTCCCTAGTACACGGAAGTCACTGCTTTGAAGTATCCTCAGAACTCCAGGAAAGAACTATCCTCTATTTTACAAATGAGAAAACTGAGGCGCAGACGTTTTTGTGCGCCCTAAACACACAGCAAAATTGGGATGAAGATTTCGGGAAGCAGCCCCAAACTTCCTTCTTTGCCATGTGTCCTCTCCAACTTTGATGGGTCACAGAAACAGGATCTGGTAAACCAAGTGGAAGAGGGGGGGAAATCTTTAATCCCCAGAGCAAGGGTCTTTTCTCACCTGATATTACTTTCATTCTCAGACTTGGGATAATTTTCCCATTTATCAGTGATGGTTTTGTTCATGTATATCCACTGTTGGTGTTCAGGTTTCGGGTATGCCTCATATTCAACAGTCAGATCTACGTTTTCTCCATCGTTGACAAATATTGTAGTATTCGCCATAGGCATGATATTAATGAATCCTTTATCTAATCGTGATGAAATAAAACAGCAAGAAACCGTTATCCACAGCTACCCAAAAATACAACTTCATCTTTGGATTACAAACATAGTAGACTGATTTCCAGTATGAATTGGCAATCACAAGAGGATTTAAACTAGCCCCTTGACATTTACTTTGCTCTTGTAGAATCACTGTCATAAAGGGAGAAAGGACACACACTTGAAATGTTTGTTCACCCTTTTCTATCTCTTCAGCAACTCTCTTACTTAAAGGTCTATCACCATCTTTTAACTCTTCTAGAACTACTAGTCTTGATGTTTATTAGGTTAAAAAAGTTTATAAAGGACTAAATAGCCCATACTCAGACTTAATATAAGTGTTTATTTGATAAGAAGGTTGACATAAATTCAGAAGGGACAGAGAGCCTCAATGTTCAATAAAAATGTTGTATTTCAAACAAAATAAACTCAGGTCTTCTCATCATATATTACAGATGAATCAAGGACAGCATTTTAACAATCAAACCATGTTTTTAACTAAACAACAAATGATTCCTATCAAACGTCTATGGGGTTGGGGAAGGGGGAGTTTTCTAGGTTTTTTAGAAGTGACAGAAGAAAAAAAATCATAAAAGACAAATCTGAATACATAAGCATTTTTAAATGTCTAAATAGTAAAATTAATTAAGGTCACAGGAAAAAGAGGGCATAAAAATACAGAAGAAAAACATTTTGTTAAGCGAGTACTAAAATAAGGGATCACTTATTAAAAGTAGCAAAACAATACAACTATTTCAAAAATAAAGTATATCCATCCTATTGAAAAATGACAACAAAACTCATTTGAAATAAACAAAATAATTTTGCAAGTGTGGTAAAAGTGGCAGACTGAATGACACACTCTGAATTGACACAACTCTTAGAAAGCATTTAGCAATGTAGATTTTTAAAAATTATTCTTCAATTTAAGCCTGTAATTTCCACTTGAGAACTCTTCTTAGTGAGGTGGATAGCTACATACAAAAGAAGTGCTATTTACATTAGTTATGATAATTTTTAAAATGAGAAACTGGTTAAATAAAGTAGGCCTTAGATATAATTATATAATAGTATTAAAAGAGCTTGAAAAATAACACAACAAAATAATTGCCATATTATTTTTATAGCCATCATTTATGGAATACTTACTATTCCAAGAAGTGCTCTAAGTACTTTAGCATACATTTAATAATTATAGCAAATATTTAATCTTACAATACTGAAAGAGAAAGCTTATGACCCCTAATTTGTAGATGAAAAAAATCAAGTCCTGGAAAGCCATATAGCTAGCTACCCAATGGGGGAACCTAGATTTGAATACAGGTCTATGAGAAGCTATGGCTGAACTCTTCTTACTATAGCATATCCTAGAGTCTCTACTTTAATTTAGAGAGAGATGGAATATGAATGAACTAAAACCCTGTTGCATACAAAAATATAAATATACCAAATCTTTAAGATAATTATATCAAGTCAGTGGAATTATGAAAGAGTTTTAATTTTATTTTCCTGTTTTTTTCAAATTTTAAAAATTAATTATGGGATTTAAAATTATCATTCATTATTTTTGGTGCTATTTGTTTAAATATATTAAAGTCTCACATGATGTTGTCAAAATAGTATTTACTGCCCTTTAGTTTCCTATAGATTTGGAATTAAAAAATAGAGTCCAACTGTTCTATGTACCAAATGAAAAAGAATTTTTTCAGGTGAGAATAGAAAATCATCCAATGAAAACTGGCTATGGAAACTACCACCTTTTCCTAATTCCTGAATCATAAATGATACCGCTTGCTAACTTAGGTCAATTTTGAAAGAATAAATATTTCCTCTTGAATGCTACACCAAATTTTCAGGTTTTCAAGGTTATAAATTCAAACCACACAATGCAAAATACTCAAATATTACAGACAACAATATTGCACGAAATATTGTTTCTCTCACAATCACCATGTGTGAAATACTTGCAACTCCCCCCAAGTATTCTACAGTCTGGTTTGCTCAATATAGTTTTATGCCCTACCGTGGAATAGAGCTTCAATTTCATGAAGTGTAAGAATTATTAGAATCAAAGAATTCCACCTGGGCTGATATAACATAAAGTATGATTTTTTCAAGTACATCTGCATTAAGAAACTGATAATATATTAATATTTAATTAAGTGCAAACACTGTGCCAGGTACTTCTATAAAATCTACTGCCTTTTCTCCTTCCCACAGCCTTGGGACTGTGAGGCTGTGTTTCTCAGAAGAGAAAATGCAGGCAGAGGTAAAGTAGGGTATATTCAAAAGTTAAGTGGCAGAGCCCCAACTCAAAACCAGGTCGGGGATCCCAAAGCCCTGTTCTCTCTAATACTCTACATTGTCTCCAAATCCTATTCTACTCTCAGCCCTCGGAGAAATTGCTTTTCTCTTTGTCTCTTCCTGTTCTTGTCCCATCCCAACCCACTCCTGAAACAATGCAAAACCAGATTCAGATTTCTCAGCCACAAGTCTTTCCGGTTATATAGTTATATTCTTGGAAATTGATGAATGGATTTTAAAAATCTGATTACATACAACACTATGTTCAAAACATCCTTACTAATTGCTTTCTGGGGCTGAAGCTGATATATCAACATGCTCCCTAATCAACTTAGCAAATTAGCACTTACTGAGTTTAATATTTTAAAAGCATAGCCTTCTATTCAAATTAATAAATGGCTCACAATCACATTTAGGGACAGAGGAGTACTCTTTCTCTGTGCTGACTCTATGATTACAACTAAAGTGTCTTCTCCATGTTCAGCCTGGTGAGGCCCTTTCAGTTACAACATGGGCAGAAATACCAAAATTATATGAGATTATTGTGGGACAAATCACAGACCTCTAACATTGCTACATAAGTTATTGAAGAAGTATGGGCGGAAAGGAAAGAAATGAAAACAAATATGGCATCACTTTATTATTGCTCATGATGAAGAATTTCTCTACTCCACAAGCACTTCATCAAAGTCACGCACTAAGAATAGAGTTGCATTAAAAAGACAAGAAAATAGATTAAATTCGAATACTCAAAAGACAAAAAAATGTGTAAATGAAGTAATTTAAAAATCATTATTACTTTCCATAAATCAAAAACATCAAATACTTCACTACACTCTGCTCTCTTTAAGTAGATGCTTGGAAAATGCACATTTAGTGAGATTTCTAGAGCAGGAAAGAAAAGGCTAGAGCAATGCGTAAGCAGGTATGATGGGGTTAGGGGCACAGGTTACCCTGCTCCGGTTTACGCTCTGTGGAACCAGTGACCCTGCCCCTGCCATCTCGCTGAAGGTTCCTGCGGCAGCCTCTCGGGATGGGGGGTCGGGTGAAACGGGGTGGGGAGACCCCAGTTCATTCCTCCATTCTACAAATGAGCTGGAGCCACGAGTGCTAAAAGAATATACCAAAAGGCTGAGGAGCCCCGCCAAAGGATTCAGAGAAATGCTTCGGGCTCTACGCATTTTCACTCCTCAACAGAGAAATTCTACATCCATTTCCAAAGTCAAGTCATTGAGCAAGGACTAGAATTTTTGAAAAAGTTCAACTTCTGCTTTGTTTGGTGGGGATGGGAGGGTGAGTAGCACAGAGAATGAAAGGTTTGAACAGCTTCGGTTATAGCTTTCCACTTCCCTCTGTTAAACAGGTAGAATTTGTTTTTGTGCTCTAGTTGGAAGAGGCTACAGTGATCATTTTCATTCATTCATTCACTCGGTGATGATAAAAATTTCTAAGAATCTGTTCAGCGTTCCATTTATATAAAAAGAAAACTAGTAATTTCTTCTTTCGCTACTGCCAGTAAGTTATACATTCCCATAGATATATTTACCTACTACTTCCAAGGTTGTTGTGACATTTGCTGATCCAAAAGTATTATTGGCGTAACACATGAACACTCCAGAATCATTCACTCTTGCTGAGCTGATAGTCAGCCTTTCCTGACGTACAAAATTGAAGTCACCCTGATGCCAGCTATTACTCTTTACCTGTGCTTTCGTCTGCTGGAGAAAAAAAATCAAAGATTACCATAAACTTTATATGCAGGATCTTTCCTAGATAAATTAAAAATAGCAGCAATTAACTTCTCCATATTAGCATTCATTATACACTACTTAAATAAGAATAATAAAGCATCATGACAAGTCTGTCATTGGAACACTTCATATTACAGGATTATATTGAGAGATAGTCATTATTAATGATTGGGAAAAACATGAAAATTCATTTAAGAACCATAGCATACATAGTTCCAAATCCTCTGCAGTGCTAAATGTTTTTTAACGGTGCCAAATCTTAAAAGTCACTACATAAAAAATATTGCAGAATACTGACATTTTACAATGAGTCAGCATACTTATACCAGTATTTCCTGTTATATATATTTTTTCTATTCTATATTCCAGTGATCGAAACACATTGCTGATAATAATCATGTTCTATTTTATTAACATGTATATTATTTTCATGAATAAAAAGAGAATCACAATGTCTACAACTAACTTGAAAATTCTCCCTACAATTTTTACCAAGCAAAATTTTCGCAACTCTCATCAGAGGGGGTTCCAAGGTATATATATAATACACATAAAACCTGAATTATTTAAGCACGAGCTAAAGAGGAAAGGTTGTGAATTTAACCTCATGATATCACCATCCCACTCTTATTATTTGTCTGAAGACAAAACACGGAGAGATTTCTTGTAAGGGAAAAGTCATGGGGGAAAAACTATAATATAAACTATAACGTTCTCCGAACAGATTAAAAGGAGTAGCATATAGCTTTCTGTCTTTTCCAAATTTTCTGAAATGTGACACATTCCTATTACAATGGGGGAAAAAAACACAACGAAAAAAATTAAGTAAATAGGAGCTGATACTGACATGGAATGAGATCCAGGGTGATCTGCTGGCCAGGCCATGGTGAACCTATCAGCGTCAGACCATTCTGACAGTCCTGTAAATCAGAACAACCCTCTGGAAAGCAACTTGGCACCCTGTTCATATTCCTGATCACTCCAGCAAATTTATCTCAAGGAAATAACAAAAAACAAAAGCTCTAAGATGTTTACTACAGTGAAAACTCAGAGATGAACTAAATGTCTAACAGGTACCAAGATTATGAATATGTGAATACCTGAAAATGTTTGTATTACTTAAAACACATAAATTGAGTGTAACTTAAAACTACAACCATGTGATAATACATGTGTGGGGAGAGAAAGAAATATAAAAAATGGCCCAGCTGGCGTGGCTCAGCAGTTGAGCATCCACCTAGGATCCAGGAGGTCACCGGTTCTATTCCCGGTCAGAGGCACATGCCCGGGTTGTGGGCTCGATCCCTAGTAGGGGGAGGGCAGGAGGCAGATGATCACTGACTCTTATCATTGATGTTTCTTTCTCTCTCTCCCTCTCCCTTCGTCTCTCTGAAATCAATAAAAGCATAAATAATAATAATAATAATGCTCCTCCCCAAACTCACACCTATATATATATATATTTTTTAAATGCAGGTAATGTAGCATTTTATAAGGACTAGCTATATGGGACTACTAAGCACTTGAAATGAAATAGTCCAAATTGAGTTGTGTCTAAAATATAAAATATGACCCAAATATTGAAGGCTTAATATGAAAAAAAAATGTAAAATATCCCATTAATAATTTTATGTTAATTACACAAAACAATATTTTCAATATAATGGGTAAATAAGATATATTACTAAAATCAATTTTACTTTTTTACTCTTTGTCATGTGCCTCCAAGAAAATTTAAAATTACACAGGAGGCTCACATTATATTTCCACTGCACAGCACTACTATATACAAGGGCAGGATTATATCTATTTCTCTTTCTCACGTTATCACAGTTTTGGAAAGTTTTTTACATTAAAATAAGCACACATAAATGCTGGCTTCCAAAGGTGAATGTTGTGAAATAAAAAGAAACCTTCTTTTTGTTAACTAATTGTGAGATCCTGGACAAGTCAAGAATACCACCAATCCTATGTTTCTAAGAAGGAATGAGGGAACAAGGGTCTTTAAAGACCTCTGCAATTAGGAGCACTATGTAGATTTAAAAATACTCCCTTCTAAGAGAGTCTTCTAATAATTAATTGGAAGATATCTGCCACTTCACTGCATAAGTTGTTAAGAAGAGGCAATAGCGAGGTGAAGTGACATTTTCTCTAGCCCTTCCCAGTCCATCATGTCACAGACTTGTCCTCTGCAAAGGTAGTGACAATGGACAGATAACATACCGTATTCTAGATTTCAGGTATCTTCCTTGTAGCTTTTGTAAGAGCCCAAGAGTCTACAATAGAGAGCTAAACAGGGACACTGAACAGGTCAGTGCCAGAAGGAATAGCTTGGTCATAAGTGATGCAATACCAACACCTAACCCAAAGAACCATAATTTAGGATGCCATCAAAGACCATAATCAAAAGCAAGTAAAAACAGGATGGTTTATAAGCATCAGAAAATCTAACCAAGACTCAAAAGTGTTGAATAAACTCCAGAGTCTCTTACATTTTAAAACAAAACAATTGTAAAAAACTCTAAAACAGTTTATCCTAAATTTCATTGTGAGATAAACTTACTCTAAATGGTCAGAATCTAATACTATGGATTTTAAAAATAATTTGATAGTGCTAAGTATTCCAAATTAAGCTGAAGGATATCAATAAAAGATTCACAGATGAACCCTGGCACAGAGCCATGAGCCCCATCTGCAAGTCACACATTACATATTGCTTGCACGTGATTTGGTTTTCCTTAACCCTTGGAGGTACACACTGGGATTTCCCCAAAGAGCTCCCAACACTGCAGGCTTATCTACCAGTGCCAGTGGATTAATTGGGAATGGCATGCGGGGCTCCTGGGAAAAATGGTTCACAACAGAACTGCCTGGGGCAATTTAATTTCTCATCTCAAAAAGGCTAATTTTCGTTATACTGAAGCTCAGATACACACACGGTCTAAACTGTTCTCTCATCTGAAATCAAGAATTATAGAAAGCCAGTTAATACAAGATTGTGTTCAGTAAGGTTAGTCAAAAGTCCATACACAAGCTATTGTTTTTTATTAAACTATGTGATATGAAAACTAAAACTTATTTCTCTAAGCCACTGGTTTGAAAGGACAAGTCTACAGGATGATCCATTCTTCTAGCCCATGGCAGGCTTCCTTTAGCAAGGTATCATCCATCACAGGTCTTCATGAATACCATCAGGATGCTTTGCATTATGCTAATCACCATGGTTACTTGTTTAGCAAAGAATTCTTCTAAAAGGCATAAAATTGCCGTGGTTGAATATAGGGCATGATGAGGAAGAAGAGAAACAGGGAGAGGAGGAAAATATAGCATTTCTTTTTTCCAATGTAATGCATACACGTGTACTGACGAAAAATCACCGTGACAGCTAATTAACAAGATGGCCAAGATTATTCAAACAAAAATTACTGAAAACTCAGTTCATGAAAATTGTAAACAAAGTGTTAGGGAAATTAGACATTTTAAAGACCTTGCTATTAATATGAATATTCAGAGAGGGGAAAAAAAACCTTCAAATATAACTGACTAAAATTTATTTAAGATATGCCTAACACAGTAATCTGACATATAGTAGACATTCAATATGCATTTGTTAAATGAATGAGAACTTAAACATGTCCAAATGTTTCAGATTAAAGATAACCATTTTATTAATAGCAACTAAAACAAAGAGAAAACCATTAGCAACTCGATCTCAGGTAACCAGCCTCAAAGGAGGAAACTGGATCCATATAAAAAGAAACCCATCTCTCGAATGGATAAGCCATTTTGTTGGGGAGAGAAAAGCATCCTGGTTAATATCTGAGAGCAATTATTCTTTTTAAGTACAGAAGGGAAAAAACTGGCAACTCTTCCCAGTATTTTAAATAATCTGGCCTGAATAGTATCAACAATAGCTTTAAAAAATCAAGGTATTTATGCAATTAACCATTAGGTTATTTTCTTAATTTCCCTACTGAAGTCATTCAAAGAAATAGTCATGAAATAATAACATAATTCTGAAATTCTCTCAGATTTTCTAAAACAAATTTACAATACATTTACTTGTTACCAATATTAAGTGTACACACCCACATACGGCATTATGAAAGGGGGAAATATGCATCTCCACACACTCCCAGACAGTTTCACCTCAGCCAGACACACCAGCTGAGCCATCCCCCAGGACAATTAATAGGCTTTAAAAAAAAAAGAAAATGAAAATCTCTCGCAAAGAGAGGACACTATATTGAGAAAAATGAAGGAAGCAATTCACTCACCTGGCTGTTTTCCTTTATCCACATTGAGTCCACAGAACTAGACACATCCTTTATCAAGCACGTCACTGTAAATTCTTCCCCTTCCCTAAGAAGATAGCTTGTTTTGGACACAGACACAACTGGTACAGCTCTGATGGCTGGAATAAAAAGAGACGTGGCCCTCAAATAATTTGTCCTATCAGAGCATGACATTTTAACTTACCATTTTAACTCAAATGCACATGGCTTATTTTGGCATCTTTTGAGTAATATATGAAGTACAGTACTAACTGATCTGTATTACTTGCATACCTGAAGACATCAGCAATTAAATCATGCATCCTTCAAGTAAATTCATTAATACTGAGTGAAAAAGATAGGAATGTCTGGTCTACTTTGAGATTATAACACTCCTGGACAATGTTATTTCAAAACAGGTAAAGCCCACACATGATGAAACAGCTTGAACCTTCATCTCACACAACCTTGATGGTTTCATGAGGGTGTGACCTACAACTGACTATATTCTTTCAACCAAACAGGCATCTTCCCTATGTGTTGTAAAAAATAGTATCTTGCTTGTTTCTGAAAAATCCCAGGTCTTACTTAATAAAAACTATTCAATAGCTGAGTGCCAACTGGTGTTGAAGGAGATGATCTCTGAGATACAAAATCTAGCTATCTTCCTGTTACCAAAATAGTTTACATAATGTCACAATAAGAATGAGGTCCACAGTCAGTTGGTACTTTCCCTTCTCGGCTTATGAATGGTTTGAGACTGTATTAAAATTCAATAGCTGAGGAGAAAGTCGGCTCATATATCAAGAGTAAATGAAGGAGTGAAAAACCTGTATGCTAATCTTTCCAGTGTAACTAAAGCTTCCCAGTGGGTTTCTCTTGGAAGAACACTTCATGCCATTATGAAACTGGTATGTCCTAAAGTCAGTAGGTTTAATGACTGTCCCCAGTATGGTTTAAATGCCAATCTATGGGAGACACACCCAGCTGAAGGCAGTCATGGGCGGGTCCCACAGGCAATGAAGAATTCACAAGCAGTTGACATTATTTTGAAGTCGGGGGAATTGAAGAGCCAGCTGCCTGCCTGCCTCTGCTAAGGTGGACCACTGAGAAGAGAGAAGCTTCTTTGGCTCAAAGGATGCTCCGACTCCCAGAAGAGAGTAATGAAGGCCCGTACCTGCCCTGACTTTCAGGGTGAATTTCTTGGACAGCACCGACTTGCCCTTCTTGGCCGCGGAGCAGTGCAAGCAGAGCCGATGGTACTCGCGCTTCACGTTTCTGATGGTGATGCCGGCCTTGGGATCAGCGACAAACGTCAGGTCCTTGGGAAGAGGTTTCCCTTCGCATCCCGTGAGGGAGTAATTGGTCACCTCCGGGTCAGTGAGAGGACAGCGGACCAGAGCGTCGTTGCCTTCTTTCCCGTACAGTGGAAGGTCCACTAGGAAAAGCTTTGCGGGATCTACAGCATACAGAAATCAGTGGTTTGAATGGCTGGTCACAGGCACTGGACACTTTTAAAAGATCGAAAATGTTACCTTTCATAACAATTCCCAGTGGACCAAATGGCCGCTGGCCTTTTTCTTTAGAGGCAAAAGTAGAATTTATCCAAATAATACTAACAAGTAAGAGTTAATGTTTATCAAACACTTTACACACTTCATGTATTTCATTTAATTCTCACAATACCCCTATGTGATGGGCACTATCATTATCCCACTTTATAGATGAAGAAACTGAAGTCTCAAAAAAGTGATTCTCCTACAATAACATGGCCTAGAAATGGCAAGGCAGAAGCCAAACCCAGCTTTGACTGATACCAAAATGTGTACACTCAAAACTGAGACTACTGTATTATAACCATCACTCTTTTTCTGCAACAGGTAATACTTCAAGGAGCATGAGCCAAGAATAAGCTGTCTGATGACACCTATAGGGTCAGGGGAAGGTATCCTTCCTTTAACCCCCCTGGGTGGGCCCTTTCTAGAATTCCCAGTCTCCAGGATCTTTTGGCTTCTGAAGAGAATCTAGAAAACTATCAGCCGGCCAGACACCCAGTACAAACAACATGTGGGCTTCACTCCATTCAAACACCTTAAAAGTTAAGTTTAAATATAACTTCTAGAAATCAAATAATTTCAAATGCACACGGGGAGTTGATGAGTTTCAGGAATGCTGTGGCAAATACTTTATCTTCTAAACCAGAACTCTTGGGAGTGAAAGGGGGTACAATGGACTGGGAAAGCCCCAGGCAGACTGGGACCCCATATAAGCAAAGGCAAACCTCGTTCTATATACACAATATGCTGCCACCCTTTACTGTGTTCAGATAATACTGATACACGGTTGGGCCAACAGATTACAGTTAAAATTTGTTTTTTAGTTATACTTTCCATCTAGAAATTAGATGTCCCACAGAAATCAATTTAATATCATTGAAATACACTTTCCACCATTTAATTCTGACCAATTTTGAAAGTTTTCCAAAATGAATTATGTACCTCCCAGCCTTACATTTATTCTGTGAATAAATTACTTCATGATGGGTGTGCAACGGTCCAAGGCCAAAGTTGGTTATTTTTCCATCTACCCTTTCTCAGCTGCTTGAGTCTAACTCCTTTAACAATGCCCTGATTTCCTACATTGCTATAACCTAGATTATGAAAGTATCCAAACACCTGAAATCAGTAATAATTAAGTATGGTTCTAAGTTATTAAGGATGACTTCCCCTATAAAGAAAACTTGTCAGAGGGATGGAGAAGGGTGGGTGGGTGGAGGGGGAGAGGCTAACCAAAGAATTTATATGCATATATGCACAACCCAAGGACACGGACAATGGTGTGGAGAGGAACTGGGGAGGGGGATGGGACGGGGTGGAATGGGTCATTGGGAAGAAAAAGAGACATTTATAATATTTTAAACAAAAAACAAAAAAAAGAAAAATTGTGAGTTCTGTGAGACTGATTTGACTAATTCCAGCAGTTTTCCCCATTTAGTCAGTTGTCTACCCATCCTATTAATAAGCAGAATGATACTTATTACCACCTGGAGAATACAGAGTACTTCTGTCAAAGAACAGCTCACAGGCTGGCTCAACAATTATGGAACCATGCCCAGGGGCCAGGCTGTGGCCTATTAATGTGCATTTCTTTTCAGCCACCCAACTAGGAAAGGACAACCTACAAACTAAGGCAGAGTCAATTTCATGGCAACCTTTATAGCAAACACGTGCATTAACCTTATTAACCCTGACAAAGCTAGAATATGCATGATTCTGTTTCCCTAATGACAACTAAGTAAAGAAGAAAGAGCAGGTGATCTTATCAAATGTTGCAGGGAGGAACTGAGACTCCTGAGGTTGCTCAGGTCTACAATTTGGGGTACATGTATTCCTTAAGTCTTCTGCAATACCATGGATGAGGCCTCCTACTCAGGCCTGTTTCAGTGATAGCCCCAGTGATGCCTGTTCTGTATATAAGCCCAGGACTAGAAGTGGGCCTGTACTTCTCTTTATAACTGGCTGTGTCTCTTAAGCTTCAAATGCTTCAGTTTTTACATTGACAAAAAGGTACTCCTCTCCTTGCCACCTCCCTCCCACCCCCAGAAAACCTCCTCTTGACAAAGATATTAAAAGCACAAACATAGATGAATCACTGAATTCATCACAGGAAATGAGTAATAGAAATCCAACTATCATATTTTTCTTGTTTCTAGGGGGTCACAATTTTTTAAACGAATCAACTGACATCTATTAAGAACCTCTGCAGGACATGGGGTACTTTGCTGACTGAGTTATTTTTCTGAGTTTATTCCCTAAAAGTGGGTCAGTTCTCTGGAAGTGTTGGTCTTATTGAGGCCTTTAGAGACCTTTAGTTCCCTGAAGCGTTTTTTACTAAGTGGGAGTATCTGAGATCTCAAGGCATTAAAACACAGCCTTCCCAAAGGGCCTAATTTATTCTCAGGGTTAACGCAGAGCACCAGGACAAATGGGCTGACCATACTGTAATCGCATTAGGAAGAGTGTCACAGCCTTGCAGACCTTCTGCTGGAATCATACCCAAAGCCACTATGTATCAAAAGATGGAGAAACTAACCAAGAAAAAATTGTTTTAGGCTTTCTAGATCCAGCCAGTAATATTTTATCTATGGTTTAGTCATCTATATGTCATCCCTAATTAAGAACAGGATATTAAGTTCTCTAAAGCACAGCATCAAAGAAAGCTGAGCATTTACCTCTAACAAACACATAAATGGAAGTGCTCAGGCCGCCCTCATTGGTGCATGTGTAATTGCCTGTATTGCTGGCCTCTGCTTTCTCCATGATCCATTCACTGTTAGTTTTCTCACTCAGTTGACCCAGGGTCTCAAAAGTCCATTTGACAAATCCTGGATCGGAGCATAACAGCCTAATTTCATCGCCAACGCTGACTATTAACTCTGATTTTGCTGGCTGGATGGACGGTGGAGACAGTTCTGCTGGACTCACAGATGGTTGAGAAGAGCCTGCCAAGAAAAATGAGAATCGTGTTGAGTATGATCTTTTTACTTGGTGAAATAAAGCATTTCTTCCAATATTGATTTCCATCTTCTGTGTACAATAAAAATAGGACAAAGCTGCCCTGCTATTTATAGTCAGAAAGAGTTCTGTTTAAAGTTTCTTAAGTTCATCTAGAAAACTAAGTTATTTTCTGCAACCCTCAATTAATCCTGAGGGCTACACTTGGTGTTACAAGCCAAGACTTGCTGGATGCCATGGCCTTCTCTGGGTTAAACATACAGCTGGGTCAAGTTTCCTTTTTGAATATGGGCCATTGCGATGATACTAACATGCTGACACCCGGCTTAAAAACAACAAAAACAAAATCCCACAAGATAAAAAAAAAACAACCACTGGCCTGTCATTCTTTTGGCAAAATGCACATGACCGTGACATAGCTTGGCTTTTTCTTAAAGCTTTGTGAATTCAGTTATTTCTATGTAGTTTTCCTTATATGGCGACATTCATCAAAAGGAGAAATATTTTTCAATGTTTCAAACAATAAGGCAGAAAATAAAAGTCCCATTTTGAAGATCAGACCGCAAGATATTTCATGGCAAATGCTGGTTTGCAGCCTGATCAATTTAATACCCAGATAAGTTTCCTAGGTAGGAAACTAATTTAAAGATGGAAACTTCAGACTCTGAATATAAAATTTGAACCTTAGAAAATTCACAGCAGCCAATTCACTCATTCATTCACGCATCTGTTGCATGAATGCAAACATCTGTTCATTAATATGATCTTATGATCTGCAGATGCATTGTCCAAGGTGCTGGGAGAAAGTCCATGTAAGTGTGACATGTGATCCCTACATGTGGGTTTTTCTCCAGAGCTTCAACACACTATTTGAATGTCAGAATAAGTGAAAAACACAGCTATAAGATTTGGGTTTAAGCTGGAGAAAAAGCAAAAGATGGTCTGGACCTTGATGATATCAAGAAGAGGTAAAGAGAACACAGCATGAGAAAAGGGCTAGTTTCTTTAGAGCTATAAAGAGACCAGCCTGGATGGAAATGGGGCTCTTTGTGGAGACCATGTGCAGTAAGCCTAAGCAGGCTACCTAGGATGGAACAGATGATCCAGAGCCCTGAACATCTGGCATAAATATGTGGAAGGTACCACAGAGACCATGTAGAGTCACCACAGGTATCTCAGTAGATAAATGACATGCACAGTGAGATACCAAACATCACCTAGATTCAGGATCAGTGAAAAGCTCTGGTACTCAGGGAGGCAAAAGCAATAAGGATTTGAGACTAAAGAGGAAGATGAAATATACTCTCAGAGGAAGAACACATTAATGGTTATAAGTCATAGCAATTAAAAATATAAAAGGTTGAATCATGGGTGGCCTGGATGAGGGAGAGAGAAGAAAAGGTCCTTGGGTGTGGTTTGCTGGAGCAAGAGGAAAACAGAACATGGGGGGGGGGGGGGGCGTCAATCATTTCTGCAGGTTTGTGGATGAAATGGCTTGTGTGCAGGGTATCTGTGCCCCCTCCACACACAAGGCTGGAGACAATAACTGACCTGAGTTCTGAAGGAGGAGTAGAAGCATCCAAGCTGGGTGAAGAAAGGGGCTGGTGGGAGGCAAAGGCAATAAGAGGAAACCATACCAGGAAACCCCCTCTCTGCAAGTTCAAGATGGCTGGGATGGGGAGACGGAGACACAGTCAGAAAAAGACTGGGGCAGGAGACGCAAGAGACCTGTTCCCAGGCGCTACCTGGGCGGGAGATGGACTTCTCACCTTACAACCTGAAATTCAGATGGTGGAGGCAGAGCAATAATATGTAAAGTTAAAGACTGGGATCAGATGATCAAGGGAAAGGGTTTGTGGAAAAAAGAGAAGCACACTGAGTGCCAATCTTAGAGAACTCTTCTAGCTAAGAAGGTATAGAAAAGAGTCAAGGGAGACTTATAACAAAAACAAACCAACAAAAAACAAAGACCACCAGAAAGAAAGGCTAAAGATGCAAGGAAGGTAACAGGTCTGAGGTTTCAAAAAGAAGGTGGGTAGCTCCTAGGGCAGATGCTGAACAAGATCAAAGGGAATGAACATGAACAAAAGTCCCCAAAATTGGTTAGAAAGAAACCACAGGAAATCCAAGAGTACAATTTCAGTTGGGTGGGAATTTGTTTGCTCCAAGGCCTCTCCTTGGAGAACTACAGCAAGAGGAAGCAGAGAAACAGATCTGTAGTCAAAGCTAAAACTGAAAGAACATCAAAACCCGTTGACAGTTGAAGGTAAAAGGAAGAGTCCATGGAAAAAGACAGGTTGAATATGCTCTAAAGGGCTGAAATTATCCCCCGTCTACAGATGGCCAGTCTCATTTCCAGTTTGTTATCCAGACAAATATTTCATCTGGGTGCTTTTCAACCACGGCATCAATTGTACCTCCATGACATCATGCAAAGTACACTCCAGATCAAAGGACACACAGCAGCCTTAATTCATAGAAGGTAACAATAAGGTCAATTATAATCATCAAATATTATTAAGCACCAAAAACTTGAGAAGTGCTAGACAAGACTACCTGTGTGCAGTAGGCTCAGCATATAAATGGAACAGCCAGAATTTGGAAATGAAGTGGCTGGGATTATTTTCAAAGTCACACAGAATATTAAATAATGAAAATGGCACAACAATAAATAGAGACACTATTATGTCAATTACTTATCCCCTTTAAAATGGGGGTGGTTCCAAGTGATTATGAGTGATTTGGACAGTAAATTCAATCCAAAAACTCTTAAAAGAATTTATATTGCAAATATTTCAATTAATTCAATTTTCTCATGACTGGATCTTAAGGACATAGGTAGCTATTGCAATCCAGGTGAATAAATATTGCTGACTCCCGGAGACCTACCATGCCAATGTAGGCAAGGCCTGGCTGTGTGATTTAAGGCAGGCCACTCAACCTCTCTCTGTCCCAGTTTCCACATCTAAAAAATGATGATAAAAATACCTTCATTTCATGGGCATTCTTCTGGGAGTCAAATGCAGTAAATACATGCAAGGAGCTTAACATAGGATGGAGCAGTTTTTTAATAAATGCTAGTTATTATAGAGAAGCAGTAAAGCATACTAGGTAAGAGCTCGGCTCTTGAATTAAGACTGCCCAGATTTGCATCCTGGCTCGGCCGCTTACTAAGTATGTAATCCTTAGGCAAGTTACTAATCAATTCTGCCTCCGTTTCCTCATCTGCAAAGTAGGGACAGTAATAGCACCTATTTCACAAGGGTGTTATGTAAAGCACTCAGAACTGTGCTTGGGCACATAGAAAACATATAATTAATATCTGACACAATTATTCTAAAAACAGAAGCTCTTAATACCCCCAATCAGTCCTGAGTTTCTCACTTCCTATGAATGTCCATGGTTCCATCATTTCTCAGATGGGTTCCTGCCTGATTTCTCCCTTCCTTGGCAGCAAATCCCAGCAATCTTTCCTTTGAAATCTCTACTATACATCCTTTCTACTCCTGCTGCCCCAGCCCAGACTAGCCATACACTGACCACCTCGCAGAGAGGTAACATCCTCTCCTAAAGGTCTCCATGCCTCCAGCCTCTGCACACCCCACCCCCGACTCACCCTATATCATAACCTGAAAATACACCCTTTTCAACAACCTCACTCCCAGTCTCAAACACCCTAACAGAGACAGCAGCTAACACTGACCTCAGGGACAGCTTACAAAGTACTTTCATGAAATTCATTTCTAGCTGTTCCCTCTGGATCCAACCTTTCTCTCTAAGGCAGACCCTTTGGCTGGTCGGCCAAGGATCCTGCGAACATTATTCCTCGGCATGCTCATTTTTCTGCCCATGCCCCAGACACACCTACTCTACCAATTCATCTCCCTGCCATGTGGAAAGCCCAGTCTTCATGATGTGGTTCCCTCACCACTCCAGGTCACAATCACCTGTCCTCACTAAATCCCATGAACACGTCCAGCCCCATCAACCACGTGGTTTGTACTGATGCTCAATAGTTGTCCTCATCTAGATCTTACCTTCTCTACCTACTCCAAGGTCTTAGAGCCTCAGAATAAGAATTCTAAATTGTACTTTTCCCCCTAGCATAGTCATAAAAGCACTCCCTTCAGTCCCTGAACATGTAAAAGACTAAAGGAGGGACAGGCTCCTAAACACCCAGCCCCTAGAAGAGATGTCCACTGCCCACTGACCTAGCCCCGCAAGAGGACAGAGGTCAATTCTGCTCCTTCACTGAGCAAAGGGAGCGGCTGAATTCATCCATTGAAACTACCATGGAGACCTGCAAAAAAAGGCGCCTCCAAATTTGAGATCACTAGTTTATGCTTTCTCCTAGGGTTTTAAAAAATAAATTTTAAAAATCATTACCACCAGAAGCATTCAGGGTTTTACTCTCCAAATAAATTATTTATAAGTTCAACCCTCAAACTCACACTATTAAAATGAAAATAGAGCTTGTTAGAGAGGGACTGTGGGTATTATTTATTCTCTTTTTTCCAAATTATCTTGAATGTTGTTATAATGTTCTCATAATAAAAAAAAAAAGACTATGGAGATTCATGTTAAAGGTGTGTGTGTGTATACACATATGCTTACCTTTCTATCTTTATTATATTTAAAATTCAATACCAATAAGGTATTCCAACTGAGTTTTCAAATTGCTCTGAAATTATACATTTTGAAATGTGTCTGGTACACAGCAAGTTCTCAACAGATGTTTGTTAAATTGGCTTTTATCGACATCAGGACTCCTTGCATTAGAAAATGTACTTCCCTAATTATGTTTGGCTAAGGCTAATATTAAAAGTTGTTTTCTGTTCCCTCAACACATGCTAATTAATGAGAGAAAAAAATACCCACCACCATTCTGGGAACCAGCTACTATAGTCAATGATAGCTCTGAGCTAGGAACTCCAGGAACTATTCAGCAAGTATTTATGCAGATACTTTGCTCAGTGCTGAACGAGAAGACAGTCCTTGCACTCAAAGAGCAAGGCAGGAAAGGGGCACTTGTGAATAGCCAACGATGAGAGATTTTAATAAGAGTTTAAGAGAGATGCCAAGATACCCCCCCCCCAGGACCTCTTTCACAAGTATACAATTCAACCATACCCAAAAGAATTGAAAGCAGGAACACAAACAAGAATTTTGCACACCCATGTTTATAGCAGCATTATTCACAGCAGCCAAAAGGTAAAAACAACCCAACTGTCCACTGACAGATGAGGTATATGCATACACCAGAATATTATTCAGCCATACAAAGGAATTAAATTCTGACACATGCTACAACACGAATAAACTTTGAAAAAATTATGCTAAGTGAAATCAGTCAGACTCACAAGGATAAATATTGTATGATTCCACATATATGAAGTGCCCAGAATAGGAAAATTCATAGAAAGAGAAAATAGTATAGAAAGTACCAGGAGCGAGGGAGAGAAAGGCATAGAGAGTTCTTGTTTAATGGGTACGGAGTTTCTGTTTGGAATGACAAAAAAGCTCTGAAAGTGGATGGTGGTGACAGTTGCACAACACTGTGAATGTACTTAATGACACTGACTTGGACACTTAAAAATGGTACTTTTTAATAATATGTATATTTTACCATAATTTTAAAAAACTAAAATTTTTAAAAAATCAGTAATTTTTCACGGCCCAGGTGAAGCCTCAAACTTTCTCAGCTATCACAGCTCTTTCTCATCGGACCACTCTGACCTCCAGTATCAGCCTCTGTGAGCCCCTACCTTCGGTTTAAATCATGTTATGTAAAAATTTGATTTGCCATCCTTTTCATTTGTTCCACGCAGTTGTGACTGGGGAGTGAACGGTATCTTCATTCCCATTTTGGTATCACCTTATACAAAGTAGGCGTCTCTAATAGCAGCTCTTTTAACCCTCTGGGTTCAATAACCTAAGAGTTTTCAACCACACCTACTGTCCAGGAGACTTTGAATGCTCAAGACTATAAGTTTCTCCTCTCAAATATCTTTGCTTTTCTACTCACACTATCTGAGTCATTAGGTTTTATTCTCAAACCCATTAATAAAAGTTGGACTTGACATTGTATTATATATAAAGTACATGTTATGAAAATTGATGAAATATGAGTGTGTGCATTGGGGGAGAGCTGTTGATTCTAATAACTCAAACACTTTATAGGGGTTGCTCAACTAGAAAAAGACTACTGTCAACTAAATGTGAGTTAAACATTGGAGGATTGTGGGAGGGCCTCCAATTCACAAACACAGGGAGTCTGCATTCCAACTGTTTCACAAGCACTGCATTTATGGAAACTGAAATTAGAAATTATAGACCTTGCATTTTGGGTGTGGTGCATGGTGAGGACAGCAGCTCAGAAGTCCCGGCGGTCAACCCAAACTCAAAGTCAACCAAAACTCAAAGAAAAGGTTTTACTTTTCCATCAAAAAGAACACAGCTGCCCATCTGTCTTTTCTTAAGCGAAAATACAATATTCAAGGTATGCCTATGTTTTTTGTGATCTGTCAGTTAAAGACTGGTTGAGAGTACAGACTGGGCTTCTGACTGTCGAAGGCGCTCTGACCTGTGGAAGTGGGAGCGACCTGCTCGAGCACTGGTGCTCCCTAGTCACCTTCTGCAGTGGCTGGACCATGTCAACCACTGCTGCAGTCTAGAGTCTTGGCCATCCCCCTAAGGTCTTCACATCCTTCACAATTGTCTAAAGCTGCAAAGACTAATTTATAGCTGAGGTTAAAAGTAAGGAAGTCATTTCAAAACCTTTTGTCCTTTGGACACAAATATAAGGAATCAAGCAAAATAATGGCAGGGAGGAAAACCCACAGAGAGAGGCCTACTCTAGTTCTGGGGAGTAGGGCAGGAACCGTGGCCAAGGCAGAGCTGAAGACTCCACTGGAGTTCAACTACTCTTTGGTTCGTGTACTATTTAACCACACTTTGTAATAAAAAAGCTAATGATTTGTATACCCTACTCTTTATGACATACTTTTATATCCCCATAGGAATAAGTTGGATAAAAAGCAAGATGGAAGGATACTAGTAATTACCCACAACACCCATGAGGCTTTCAAACAAGTAGATGATACTGGAAATAGAATAAAGCTGGGGGAAGGAGGATTATGAGCTCAGTGAAAACCACTCAAGTCCTAAAAAATCTCTTGCCTAGTGGCAGGGAGGCTGCAAATCCACTCTGGATCACCCACACAAACTGAAGGAAGCCATGCAGTGGAGGACCCCAGACAGTCCCCATTCCACTGTGGTGGAGCCATGTCACCACAGCCATTCAAGTCTGTCCTTTCCACGTGCGTCTATTATGATAGTGAACTAGATGCTGATGGGGAACTCAGCCTTGTGTAGAAGACAAATCCAATGCAAATGAAATAAAAATATTGAAAGCTGACAAATACGTCCCCAGGACTCAAAGGGAGCAGCTATTATTCTGCCTGGAAGGACCATAAAGAGCTCCCATGGGAGGGGCCCTGAAAGCCAGGAAGACTGTGTGTTTGCTTGTGTCCTGTTTGTAGGTATAATCAAGGAAGGAAGAGGCAAAGGCAAAGTTCTCAGAGTGTGAAGGTGTAAGTGATTCAGGAAAGGCTGGTACTATGAGGGCCCCCCCCCCCACCTCCACCAAACTGTGAGTTCTCAGAATCCAAAGCAAGGTCTGTATCAGTGGATACAGACTCAACGGCCTCAAAGCCTCACAGAGCACCAGGGATACAGAGCATGCTCAGTAAGAGCACGGGAAGGAATGACTGCACATAGGAAATGTGCTGGTACAGGAGAGGGGAAGATAATTTGGGACATCAATCTACAGAGCATGCTTCTCTGATCTAGGGTGTTTTCTAACTTGATTTCTTGAAGGTCAGTTTCACTGAGTGACAAATAATTTTCAACATTCTTTTATATTATATAACATAAAATAGAAAGTAAAATCAAATGCATTTTTCAGGGAGAAAAAACATGAGCTTACAAAGAAATTGAACTACCTTACAAGGATATACCCCCAAACATGCCATCCAAATCCCACCCTGAAAAGCGCGTCTGTGGACAAGTTTGAGAACAGTCCTAAATAGATCTCATCAATTCATAATTCTGGATTCATAATTCTGCTACTTCCAGAGGATTCTGGGTAAGAGAGAGTTCAGATATATCTTCAGCTTTGCAATACAGAGATTAAAGTACTTATCTGGGTAGAACACATTATTAAAATATACTCAAATTTAGACATGGAGTAAATAATTGACATGATTTCCTCACTGTATTTTAAGTTTCCCACTGCAATCCTCCCGTGATGGGGCCTGAAAAGAACAATTCCTCGGTAAAACCCAAATTAGTCTTTAGCTTTTAAAAATGAAAGAAATATTCTATCTGCATGCCAGGTCTTGTAAGCACATTAGGTACAGGGTGCTTAGTGACCATACAAAATCCGTTTCAATATTTGAGACAGTTTACGGTTTCAAGCAATGGCATTATACCATTGTAAAATGATCCGCCATTTGAAAGTCGGTTTAAAAAAATGCACAAAATAACAAAGACTTCACTGCCGAACAGTACTTGAAAAAGCAGTTCCTTAAGCACATTTCAGTGTTGGTGTAAAGATTATGAACTAACAGACAGAAGGGAAGTAAAGGACAGAGAAATAAAAGCTGGAGCATTAGTCATTAGTGGCAGAGAGATGGCTCAATAACAAGGCAAGCACTTCAGAAACGCTCTTCATTGATGAAATGGTAATTGAGCTCCTACCATTTGGCCTGGGTGGAGCTGGGGCTCCAGCCCAGTGGGGAAGAAAGTCGCATGGATAATTACCACACAATGAAGCAGAGGTGGTGGGCAGGAAGAGGGGTCAGAAAGGAGTCCTAGAGCTCAAATTAGAAAAGGTGTGTGCCCTGGCCAAGCTGTGGGGCAGAGGGAGAGAAAGATGTGTTAGATAGATGGCAGGACCACCAGAGCTAACATGACAGCATCAGTCAGGTGCGTGCTGAGGGGTCACGGTGTCATTCAGAATGGCTACAGCACAGGGGTGTGAGGCCAGGGAGGGGCTGAGGGCAGGACCACCATAGCGCCTCCTCCCAAGGTAAGGGGGTGCACCTGTCTGACGTGGATCTCCTGATGTATGTTTTGGGGGGGCCCTCTGGAAGCAGTGAAGGATAGTACTGACAGACTGAACTAGAGACAGGATAGCTAGGTGACCAGATCCAGACATGAGCTGATGACAGCGTAAGCCAGGGGTGGTGGGGACCCGAGGAGAGGTGGGTGTTTACTAGGTGAGTAAGGGGCCTCGGGGTTGGCTGGATCTGGGCAGCGAAGACGCAAGAGGAAGAAAAGGCTTCCCTGTTTTGGGCTTATGTGATGGGGAGGTGGGTGCCAACAGATTAGAGGAGGAATAAAAATTTAGAGGCATTTGGACCAGCAGATGGCAGGTGGAAAGTCCTGGAAACTGCTGGAGGGGGTGGGGCTCAAGGGAGGTCAGGGCCACAGACATACTCACAGGGGGTGGTAATAGGGGACTGTCCATGAAGTCACTCAGGGAGGGAGTGAAGAGTACAAAGGATAAAGGGGCAGAGAAGGAAAAGATGCGGCCCAAGGTGGCTGGAGTAGGGCAGAGAGGGCAATGGCTGAGAACCAGGACATTCCAGGCTAGGTGGTGCAGAGGGCCTTCTAGATGGACCGCAGAATCTCTGAAGACGTGGCAGCAGGCAGGGGAGCAGAAGCGGACAGAGAACCAGCCCCAAAGTCTTCAGCTCACAGGAGGATTGGTCACCGGCAGTAGTGAGGAGGGACAGAGTCCTGTCACGGACACCTCTCACTGCCATCCCTGGCTGCACACTAGATCACCAACCTCCCAGCCCCACCCCACGCCGACCACAGCAGAATCTCTGATGGTACTGCAGTCATGGGGTGTGGGAGAAGAGGAGCTTGACTGCATGTCCTGTTGGGGGACAGCAACCTCAGGACCAGTTGGGGGGGGGGGGGGGGACTCTTGGAGTCAGTGAGTAAGGAAGGCAGTGGCTAATGGCAGAATGGAAGACATGTGTGGGGGAACACATGGCCTCAGATGAAGAGTTGGTGGGTGAATGTCCAGAGGCAGGCAGCCAGGGAGAACTACAAAGAAGAAAGGAACAGGAAGCAGGGAGAGCAGTGGCTAGCAGAGAAGATAGCTAAGCAGGCCAGCCAGAGGCTCCTAGGGGCTGATGAACGTGGCTGTAAGGTGCATGACCCCATCTGGCTCAAAAGCACCAAAGGCAGGGCAAAAATACCATTTTTCAAGGCCCTCTTTCCTTGGACCTACTCTTTTCAGGAAAACATGAGAGGCACAAAGGAGTGAGTGGAACCACATTTTCCAGACACTCGATGAAGAGTGGTTTCCCAGGCTCCCTGGTGCTAGAAAGGGATTCTCCATGGCAAATGAGGTGCCCTTCTCAGGGGAGGCAGGGTCAGACTGCGCCATCCCCACCCTACCCACTCACCCACTCACCTTTCTGCGCGTTTTCAGCCTGGGTCGACTCACCTATGGTTAGAGCCCTTCCTGCCTCTGCTACTGAGAGTGGTTTCCTCCTGGGGGCCAAGTTAGCCCCTCTATTTTCTGCCTTAACCACATGGAAAAACCCAAGGCTAATAAATCACCTGTGTTGATCACACCTTTCCTGCAGCATTTGCATTTTCTGCTTTTCTGAAGGTTACTGTGATCCCTGGGCAAATCATGCAGACCTCGTGCTCTGCTACAAAGCATGTGCCCCACTCAGATCCCTCAACATTGCCCCACCAAGAGCTTCACTGTAGTTGAACCCTCTACTCCTTCCTCCCACTGGTTCCCGATTCACAAGCATGCCATCTGGTGGCCAGAAAAGACACCCTCAGGCTGCATTGCCTTTTGAAAAGCACACCCAAGACCACCAAGGGGACATTAAAAATTCTACATGCTTCTAAGGAAACTTACTAAGAGGACTGGACAGCAAAACTTCAAGCTGCCAATCAATGTCTTTTAAAGATGTGTCTGCTAAGATAGCTAATATTTTTATACTTTAGATGAAATGTAGAACTGCATGTTTTTGCTCTTAAGCACTTAGTGGAAAATAAGGAAAGAAATACAATGATGGGGACATAGAGAAGTTTGGGATTCTAAATCTTGGGCAAGTCACTTAGGTTCTCTAGGTCTCAGTTTCCCCTTCTGAAAAACTATAAAGAGGCCAGTAAAAGCCATCAAAAGTGCTAAGATTCTAGGATCTGTAATCAAACACTTAGGCCATACAAGGGTCAAGATAAAGCCCCTTATAAAAACCTGGTGGCTGGACATAAAAGGTACTCAGCTATTCGTGGTGAGAATCAATAGCAGTGATTCTTTTATGATAGAAGTAATATAACTAATCACCTATTTGTTTTTAAACTACTGTTTAAACAAAGAATTAGAATAAGGGTCTAAACATGGAATTTGATCTCGGGCTCTTACATCTTCTAGTGAACAACTGGAAATCCATGTATCCTTCAACACTGAAAGGACCCCTCTCAGTATATTATCTTTCAAAATTTCTTCTGGACACGCACACATCCCCAGCAGCAAGGCTTTCATTGGGCTATTTACTCTATTTCCTACTCACTCATCCTAAGAAAAATACAACCTCATGTTTGAGGAAGCAGGACTTCCCCTTTTGATCTCAGCCAAAGATATGTACAGACAGGAAACCTTCATCTGCCATTATGAAGTGGGTCTTTGGGGAGTCAGATAAGGTCTGGATTTGACAAGCACAATATATTAGGATCCATCCCTGCAGCAAAGAGGAACTTTCTCATTTCCAGTGGGTTTTTCCCAATAGCCCAGAACAAGTCCTGTTGTAAATATGTAGGTGTCCATGTTTCGAGTTCTGGAAAGCACTTACTGAAACCTGAACCAGATAAGAAGCACTAAGGATCTGAATCTAATAAACACCAGAACAAGACCCATACCATCTGTGAAGTTAGGGGTGTAGGTGGGAGAGCTCTTGACTTCTTTCAACATTAACTTCCTTCACTTACAGAAGGACTAAAGAACTAAGTAAAAATTCAAGATGAGTGAGCATGGCCAAGGTCAGCTATGCTAGTCAAAGGTCAGCCTCCCCTGCGACCTACCAAGCACCCAGGAAGAGCTTTGCGTGTGCGCGTCGCACCCCCAAGCAGACCCTCCCGGCTGCACGCTCCAGAGGTGAGGGCTACAGCTGGATCCTCACAAGCTTTTGCAGAAGGGCCTGTGAGGTGCAAACTGCCTTCGCGTTAGCATTGTCCCGCACGCGCGTGGAGGGTGCGGGCAGCACTCCAATCCCAACTAATCACCCCACCATCTCCTCCTGCCGGGAAACTGAGAGCCCCTCAAAATGTCAATTCCCAGGCTCAGGAGGAAAAATGAGGTTGTGCTAGCAGGAAATGAAGTTGTGCTAGCGGCAGATGAAAACCTTACGAAGTAAAACTACGTGACCCCATAAGCTCTAGTTCTACTTCTATAGCATCTCATTCTAAAGACATCAAATGAAATACCAATCGTTAGGGACAGGCTGGTCAACATTTACACGTACAATAAATATACGGCAACTAGGCACTGAACCTTTTTCATGTGGTAAAATATACATGACATAAAGACGACCATTTTAACCATTTTTAATTGTACAGTTGAGCGGCGGGCGTTAAGTGCATTCACCATGTTGTGCAACCATTACCACCATCCATCCTCCAGGGCCTTTTCATCATCCAGTGTGAAACTGCCCGTTCAACAAGAACTCCCCATTTCTCTACCACCACCACTCCTGCCCTCCAGCCTCCAGCAACCATTGTCGTCTCCTCTCTCTGATTTTGGGATCTCACACAGTGGAACCATAGAATAGCTGTCCTTTTGTGTCTTGCTTATTTAACTCAAAATAATATCTCTAAGGTTCATGTAAAGCATGTGTCAGAATTTCCTTTTTAAAGCTGAATAATATTCCATTGTATGTATACACCACATTTTTGTTTATCCATTCATTGTGACATTTGGGTTGTTTGCCTGAGGCATTTTTTTAAACCCTGTCTTCAAATGTGATCTACAATTCTCAAAGGCCTCTCTGATTTTCTAGCTCTGAAAAATGCTAGGAATTACACTTGGCTTAAACAGATATTTAAGCTAATTCTCACCATAATGGGTAAATCAATACATTTTACTAGTGGATACACTCTAAATCCTGCTTTTAATAGACTGGTCAGATAAGGGAAATTGCACCTTCCCCTCCATTTTATACAGAGAGCAGACAGAATGCTTTTTTTCCTTCTGCTTCCACTTTCAAAATGTCATTTTATAGCCACAAGGTGGTCTATACCAAAGGGAGTAAAAACAAGAGTATTAATAACAATAAGAAGAAGGAATTTTATCTGAGTCAGTTGCCAGAGAAAAGGTTACCAGCATTGCTAACTGTCTTGCAGACGGACTTGCATTACCAGGACAGAACAGCTTAGCTGCAGCTCTGGATAATAAGTTGAGGCAAAGCCCCTTTCTTCCCTTTTCACAGAATAGGTAGCAACATACAGAGGGCCCCTTTTTATTTATTTGCCTTTGTGTTACCTTGCCACAGATGAGGTTCTGCTTTTTAGGGTCTACAGAAAGCCGATTTCCAGAAAGGCAGTGGGTGAGTTTTAGCATCTGCATTGAATTTAAAGGACTAGGGTAAAGCTTGAGGTGAAGAGCAAGCAGCTCAGTGTCTCTCCCAGGAGAGGCCCCCACCCTAGAGGGGGGAAGGCCACACTTGGGTGGAGGGCAGAAGAAACTCATTCTGGTTGGCCCCAATGTTCTCACAAAATACAAAGCTGAGTCTCCTTGGGATGGGTCTTCAGGGGGCATGTTAGCAACTTACTCTCAAAATGGTTCAGAAAAAATAACATGTATATACATAGACAAAGTAAATGTGGCAAAATGTTAATGAGCGAGTCTAGGTGAAGGGTACCCTGGAGTTCTTTGTACTACTCTTGCAACTTTTGTAACTTTATTTAGCAGCACTTTAAAGTCTAGAGGCAAGCTCAGAGACTGGAGATGATGGTGCTTCTAAAGTAGTAGGAATATAGATTAAAAAGGTGTGGGGATTGGAGCCAGACCACCACAGATTCCAATCGAAGCTATGTGAGCCTTTGGGGAAGTTACTTGACCTCTCCAAGCCTCAGCTTTGACATCTATAACTTGGGAGTAAAATATTTCAGGCTTTTTATGTCATCTCTAAATCCTCATATAGCCTGCACTCAACAAATGGCCCTGTTACTAACTACTACTGCTGTAATTACCATGCCTGAGAGCAACAAAGGGTGGATAAGAGAGTAGCAGAGAAAGTATTAGAGCCAGGCTGGGATCTAAGATGGGCAGGAAAGCAGAGGTGGAGGGGGGATGTGGAATGAACTGAAGCTATGAGGGAAAATGGCATCTAATTAAAGATATATAAAAAGAAGGACATAGATAGGTACCAAACCATAAAATTATAACCATTCATGCCATCAACACTCCTGGCCAGCTCAGCAGACTATAGCTATTGTGAAAAGTGAAAAATTGTGTTTATGACTAGTTCCAACACTTAGTGTGTTTATTACATTCACTTACTCTAACAGGAGTTTACAATAGGTATAAAAGTCTAGGTTGAACCTCAACCATAAAAAACAAACAAAACTCCCACAGCAATCAACTAATTTAACAAATTAGTCAACAGATTATCAGTTCCTCTATTAAAGGCAAGATCCCTAAGTATGTCAGCACCTTTACCCTCTAGGTCTTGAAACCAATATCTTCAAAAAAAATCTGAGCCCACATTCTCAATATATGTATTTTTATAAATTACACATGTGTATGCTATTGGCAATCCTTCTATTAAATATCAGCAAGGCTTACTCAGTGTCTTAGTTGAGACAGATACCCACCTTGAAGCTGTTGCCTCTGGAAGGCTAAGCCCACGCTTTCACCTTCTAGAACAGGAATGAAGAAGTCTAGCATTATCCAAGCCCAAACAGATTGACTACAATAAGGCAAAGAAATGCATCTGTTCCTCTATTAGACTTGGAAGTGGGTGGGAAGAATATGATGCTCCAACATTAACTTTGTGAGCAAAGCAAGCAACTCTTCTTGGAAGCCCAGGGGCTGGGGCTGGGGAACAACAGCCATTTCCCTGAAAACTTCCCAGGTACCACCTTTACCACTCTGGCGGCTGGCTTCTGGTCCATGTATTAAGAACATCTCCAAGATCAGAGGCTTTCTCTCTTTTTTCATACTCTTGAATAATAATACTCAAGAACTTCTCTGGGGTGTCCCAGAGGCCAGACCCCAATTTGAACCAAGTCATGAGATTTTGCTGCCACTGCACAAAGGACTTTCCAGCGGTAGGGTTACATGGTGGTGGCAACTGCTCCTATAAATGAAACTCATTAGGTGA
This sequence comes from Miniopterus natalensis, assembly GCF_054644295.1. NCBI lineage: Eukaryota > Metazoa > Chordata > Mammalia > Chiroptera > Miniopteridae > Miniopterus > Miniopterus natalensis. Next base: position 172,254,996 of record NC_142081.1, read on the forward strand.
CCCTCTATCAGAATTGCATATGTTAACCAGCCCCGTAACTTAGGAATAAAGATGGGACTGTACTCCCCCATCACTCATTCATTCACCTAAAAATATTCCCTGAATGCTTGCTGTGTGCTAGGCCCTCCAGCTGCAGGGAACAAGGAAGGTCTCTCTCCCACATGGAATTTATATTTAGTTCCACCACTGAGAAATAAACTAATAATTATACAATTATATAATTACAATGTGACGAGTACAAAGAAGTGCACCGTACAAGGAGAGCTGACCTGACCTATCCTGGGGGGTCGAAAAGAAACATATAAGCTGGGATCAGAAGTGCACGAGGAGACGGGTGGGGGGTGGGGAAGGTGGTGCTGCGCAGTGCTGGACGGACACCTTCAGGGAGTAAGAAAGCACTGAGAGCAAAGGACAAGGCAGGTACTATGTGCAAATGGAGATCAGAAGGAAACGCTGGAGACCCTGAACCGGACCTGCACGCACAAACTATTCTAAGAGCACTGGGCTTTAGTCAAAAGGAGCCTCAATCATATTTCCTTCTTCCTAAATACCACCTCTCCCATGCACACACACATTCTTTGAAGGCCTCTTGCAGCCTCAACCGAGGCACTGTCCCACGGTACTGCAATTGTCTGTTTTCCTGTCTGGACTAACTGAAACTCTATCTATCTTCTTAGTGCAACAGAAGGAGAACTGAGAGTTGCACCCTCATCTGACACTCAAGAGACCACAGGAGCTTTAACTTTTTAACTATCACAGCCCAGTGCTTTGACCCAGTGGTTTTTACACTCTAGACCAGTGGTTCTCAAACTTTAGCTTATCCCAGAATTACCTGGAGAGCTTGTTGAAATGGAGAGCTAGTCCTGCTCCAGAATTTCCAATTTTACTAGCTCTGAGGTGGGGAGGGAGTGCATTTCTGACTAGTCCCAGGGGCTGCTGCTGCTGCTCCAGGCCCCACATGGAGAACCAGGAACTCCCCTCCCCCACAAGACAGGCAGCTGCCAGAAGAAACCCATGGCATTAGTGCCTCAGAAATTTTTTTTACCAGTATCTATATCTTGGAACTCAAAGCAAACCTGCAAAAACAGATTGTCTTGAGTGAGCAAATCTGCCCGGCTTTTACACCTAGAAATCGGCCTCGCACTGGGTCCCCCTGACAAGCTTTGGCAGCCACTCGGGCACAGATTTCTCAAATCCCCGAGCTTCAGAAGTGGGAAAAGTTGCAGAATTCACCAGTCACAGCGACAGGATTCCAGAAGAGTGACACTGGGTGGCAAAGACAACTTCTGTAGCACATCAGACCTCAATCTGCTACACTACATCTGAGGGCCCAGAGCCCACGTCCACAGCCCGTGCTAATCCAGTGAGGGACTCTGAGCCCCACGTGCAGTGGGCGAGACACATAGAAAATAGCACAGGCCTCTCCTAGACTAAGTGCTCATGCACACAGTCCTGCCAAATACCAGGCATTTCTTAGTGAGTAGTCCCATCTATTCACCAATTTCCTAAACTGCTAATCAGATAATTGCAGCAACAGTTAATTCTGCAGCCATTCCACATTTTTAATAAACAAAATAAAAAATAATTAGACCAAAACAATCACATTGGTCTAAAAGCCCACTAATGGACAAAATCAGTTTATTCAAATTTGTTGCAACATTCATCAGATGCTTGTTGGTCAATTTGCTTAAAGAGTGTTCACTTTTCCCTTAATTTTTCTTGGGTGACATTCACTTAGAGCAATACATTTAGCCTACTACCCTTCTGCAAAGAATTCTTAATGACCAGCTCCACATTCGAGATGATTTCTTAATCTCCTTGTAGAAAACAAGACTGAATGTCTGAATACGATCTTGCTGTATTTTCCAGAATTAAAAAGTATAAAAAAATGAAATACTGCCATTTGTAACAACATGAATGGACCTTGAGAATATTATGCTAAGTGAAATAAGTCAGTCAGAAAAAGCGAAGAACCACATGATTTCACCCATATGTGGGATACAAAACTGAAACTCGTGGACACAAACAATAGTGTGGGGGTTGCCAGAGGGAAGGGGGTGGGTAGGAGAGGGGGGTAAAGGGGGTCTTAATATATGGTGACGGGAGGAGATGACTTTGGGTAGTGGGCACACAGAGCGACATACAGATCTTGTAACACAGAAACCCACACCTGAAACCTATATGTTCATATTAACCACTGTCAGCCCAATAAATTTAATATTATTTTTTAAAAAGTTTAAAAAGTTTCTAATATGTCCACTGAGAAAGTTTTACTTCTTCCTTATATGGCTCTAGAATAATGGCTATCCCTAAAAGAAAGTGGAAAAGAGACCTATTCTAAAATTGTAACCTTTTAGTATGTAATTTAAATCAATGGCCAATTGGAGGAAACTCAAGTTAAAGGAAGAAAATTTAGTATTTTTGGAAATCTAAATTAATATTATGTCAAGCCCTGGCAGCACTTTTTTTTCAAATCACTAATTAGAGACATGCAAATTTTTCACTGGGGGAAAAAACAGCTAGCTGAAAGGGAAAAATGCACCTAATTAAGTAATGATTTTTGTCTTTATTAATTGGTATTAAAAGTATAAATGAGGTTTAAATCTTTTAAACTAAAACAGTTTTAGTTTAAAGCTTTTAAACTAATCTCCTTCAGAACTCAAGGAATATCACACCAAACAAACATTGGCAAAAATCTGTCACTTTTCATAGATATTCCTAAGAAATGATAGTTCATATATAAGCGTTCTCGTACTCAAGTGATTTCAACCTTTTGTCATAAATAATCAGCTTGGAAAGCTAATGCTACATAGGCCACAGAGTGTTCAATTCCAGTTTTCAGACAGTTATGACCACTAACTTTTCTCTCTACACACATTTTTAATAACCTATTTTGCAAGAAAATTACTTTTAAAGGCAGCTACCAGTGATTTAATGTTTTAAGACTTTGCTACTTTGGTCTCTCCATTTGGTAGACTCAGAGGTTACCAAGTTTTATGTTAAAAAGTCCATATAGATTCTGACAAGATGGTATAGCAGCAGCATCTCCCCAAACACACCCCTACCCCAACCTTAAAACAGACAAATATAGCAGAACCCAAAAGGAAAACATCTACAACAAAATGAGATAAGGTATCCCCATGAACCCTATGTATGAGGAGGTAGGGACACACTACCAACAGCTTCAAGAGTTGCCATTAAGTACTCGTTAGAGAGCCCAGAGGGCCATTCTGAGAACACCCATATAAACTGGCAGGGGACTTGGCAAGTTCTAATTTCACTAGTGAGTGCAGAGGGAATTTTGACCCATGTATGTCTAACATGCTGGCATGTTCTGGGGTGGGGGAGCTCTAATCCCTATGAACTAACAAATTAGGACAGCCCCATACTGAGGAGAAACTGCTGGGAATGAATCTAAGATAAGCAAACTAGGGGCAATGGAAAGGTTCAGATGGGTTGGTGGGGGTGGGTGTGAAAATGGAAACAAAAAAAGGGTAAGATCTTAGGATGTAGAAAAGTAGAATCCGCCTTTTTTACCACTTCATGAAAACCATGTAAGTGGGTACCCTAGAACCTTGAAGCTAGAAAAGCTATACTGGCCCTACTAAAAATATAGGAAAACTCAAAGTAAACACTAGAATAGAGTCACAGTTGAATTCCAATAGTTATTTAAAGAAAAAAATAAAACAGAATGACATCCCTAGTATAGACAACAAAATCATGACAGAAAGACACAAAACAAATGAAAACTAAATATATAACCTAAGGTTTCAAAATAAGCTAAAAGAAATTAAATGAATAAAAGAAGCTATAAAGGACAGCATAAATCAGAATTTTAAAAACACAGAAATTAGTTGATTGGAGAAAATAGATTTCAAAATGGAGTTAAAGAACTAAGAAAAGAATTCAAAAAGAAAAAAGTCATTTTAGAAAGGAAGGTTAAATAAAAAGAAAAGAAGAGCAAAGAAAATGAATACTGTCTTACAAGAACTAAAAGATGGAAAGGAGGGGGAAACATTTAAATGCAAACAAATTATGAAGACATTAAAAGGATTTGAGGGAAAATGACTGATATAGAAGACAGGCAAAGAAGATCTAACATACACATAATGGGAGTGCCTAAAGCCAACAAAGAATAGAATAGCAAAAGCTATCCTACAAGAATACTTTACTACACTTGAATTTCATATTAAAGTAGTACATCATGTCACTGGGGGAAAATAAATCAGCCCAGAGTAACCAACACTATAAAAAGAATAAAGAATAAAGGTGAAAAAACATTCCTTTGGGTATCTGGGCAAACATATCAAGTTAAACATGAGAGAAAGAAAATCAGGTTGTCAGCTAACTTTGACAACACTTTATGGCAAAAGCCAATACAGTAAAATATTAAAGATAGTTGAGCAAAGAAAAGACAGACCAAGGATTTATATATCAGCCAACCTGACTTGTAAGCATAAAGGCTACAGACAATCTGTTGTAAACATAATTCAGAAAATACTTCCCATGAGTGCGTACTGAGGCATCTATTAGAGGACGCGCTTCAGAAAACCAAAATGTCAGGAAAGACAGGACCTAAGGACTAGTGGCAAGCATTAAATATATATTTACTTGTAGAACTAAGACTAAGTGGTGGTAAGAAGGAGATAGTAGAGTATGTGATTGCTATTTGTTGTGATAAAATAATTTTAGTACAGCTATCAGAAAAATTAGGGGCGGAAGGAGTACATATCTGAAAAATATAGCATGCTTGCTGATTGCTTTTGAGATAGTAACTGAGAGTAAAAGGATCTTCAGATCACAAGCTGGGGGAGAAGAGAGAGGAAAGAACAAACTACTAGCTAATTTAAATGTTACAGTAGGAAACCAATTGATGTGTCTCTCACATTGATATTTCTCTTTCTCTTTCTCCTCCCTCCCTTCCACTCTCTCTAAAAAATCAATGGAAAAAATATCCTCAGGTAAGGATTAAAAATAAAAATAAAAATAATAAAATGTACAAAGTCAGAAGAAGTCAACTTGATGTCACCTCACCCAGGCCAGCTAGTGACATGAGAGTTGAAACAGGATGTGCAGTATGACTGATGGTGGCTAAATGTCACTTTGTCAGACCCATGGTGCTATTGGTAGAACACAGTTATTATTCAAACCAAAGGTGGTCAGATATCAACAAGACAAAGAGGAAACAATTTTAAAAGGAAGTGCAAAGCCTCCAGTCCTTGGAGACATCCTGAAGAGCCTTTAGCCTGGAGCCCTCAGGCATCTCTCTCAGCTGTGAAAAAGCATTCTGGTATATTCTGAGAAAAATGCTTCCAAATCACTTTGGCACATTAAAGGCTCCATGAAGGCCTGAAAGTGAACACACCTGTTTGTGTCCCCGGGTGCTGCACACACACCTATTCAACCTCCTGGGTGAGCCCTCCATCAGAACACCTGCTCAAGAAGTTACACAGGCTAGAGCAGTAAAACGCTGAACAGCGGGGAATGCTCAGCCTTCGCAAGGGCAGGACCGGTGGCAGATAGGACTCAAGTGACAAACATCTCAAAAAGCTCCTACTGAGTCCCTGTCCATCTCTCTCCTTTCCCTAAATCTCCTGGTTTGCTTTCTTTGGCCCTTCCTTTCCCGTCTTGAACCCAGTCCCTCCTGACCCTGAGAAACCGAGCCTTTCTGTGCTCCCTTCCTTAATTAGCCATAATACGGAACTGAAATAAAGCTAAATTAAGCTGCTTTCTATGAGACACTAGACTTTGTTTTTTCTGGGCTCTTCGTGGGCCTGGGCTCATGAGAGGAAAGGAATTCACTAAAACAGAAGCCCCAAGAGGACAAGGATTTTTGCCTGATCTGCTCCCTGCTATACCCATCTCTATGTTTCAATAATTATTTGTGAACACATCTATGAATTCCCGGTAAAGGGTCAGTTTAAAAGAGACCAGAAGGGACCAGAAGAACGAAGCTGTAAACCTTAAGCACTACAGTTGTATGGTCAGAGCTACTGCTCCAGGTCTCTGGTAAGGACGGAGAAGCCTGGGAAAGCTGCCTTGGACTTGCCTCACCTGATGGCAGGCCACACGTCGGCTCTTCCACATCCACGCATTCACACATCCACTCCCATGGCCAGCCTCTCTATAGAAGGTGAGCATTCTAAATAATATCCCTGGAAAATGCTGGAATGTAAATTAGGCTACACATTCAGATCTACTAAAAAATGCATAAACCCTTCTACATATGCTAGTTTATTTTAAAAAGCAGGGGGGTTTGGATCTTTTTTATGAAACTCATGCATTTTAGTTGAGCTAAAAATTTGTCTATTTCCCTGCAGTAAAAATACAGACTACACTAAAATGAGTAGGAAACATTTAAACATCCCAATTAACCATTTTCAAGTGGCTATTCTAAAGACATATTTTGCATTAAGAATCCTGGTTTAATTTAACGACAAAAAGCTTAAAGACCAGCCCATGTGGTTTTACCAGGCCATTTCTTAAAATGGAAATCTTCCCAAGGTACATACTCAACATCAGCCAGTAAAAAAGAAATCTCTCTCTCTCTTCCTTTCTCCTTCTCTAAATATCAATAAAAACAATCCTCAGGTAAGGATTAAAAAATATAGTAAAATAAAAGTACCCATAGTCTTTCCAAATAGAACACTCCTCAACTTTTTAAAAATATTGTCTTGTGCCCAGCCGTGCATGGCTCAGCGGCTGAGCATCCACCTAGGATCCAGGAGATCATGGTTCGATTCCCAGTCAGGGCACATGCCCAGGCTGCGGGCTCGATCCCCAATCAGGGGCATGCAGGAGGCAGCTGATCAATGACTCTTTCAACATTGATGTTTCAACTCTCTCTCCCTCTCCCTTCCTCTCTCTGAAATCAATAAAGATATAATTAAAAATAAATAAATAAAAATTAAAAACAGCCCAGCTGGGCGTGGCTCAGCAGTTGAGCATCGATCTAGGATCCAGGCGATCAGGGTTTGATTCCCAGTCAGGGCACATGCCCGGGTTGCAGGCTCGATCCCCATTTGGCGGTGTGCAGGAGGGAGCCAATCAATGTTTCTCTCATCATTGATGTTTCTATCTCTCTCTCTCCCTCTCCCTTCCTCTCTCTGAAATCAAAGATTTTTTTTTAATTTAAAAACAAAAAATATTGCCTTGTTTTCTTAAAAACATGCACTAGCCAAACAACAAGTAGCCAATGCCACCACTCACCCATCACAATTTTAAAATTACCAGTTTACCCCAGAAGCCAAATCTACATTAGATCCCTATCTATAAATACTTCCTTCCAATAAAAAGAGAAACCAAATAATTTCCAAAGTTCTTTGTGATAAAGCCTCCATTGTTCTACCTCTGCCAAGTAATTCCTCTGCTTAGGGCTCTACAAAGGCCATTATATGTAAATTACTGGCAGCCCTGGGTTGCTGTGAAGTTTTAACACCCTCTGAAATAACTGGACTCACCTGGGGTAAACCCAAATGCAACTGGGTGGTTCACCTCACTGAAAGCTTAAGATACAAGGAAAGGAGTAAAGGTTTCTCCTCTTTTCGTTTTCCATATTATTTTCCCCCCTTGGTCAAGAACAAGGCTTTCCTTGCAAGTGTCATCATTCACACCTCTTCCTTAAATGATAAACGTGTGCCTCCCACGAACTGCCTAGGAGCAGTAACCAGTGCCCCTAATTACATTCTAATGCACGCCTGGGGAACCCAGGGCAGAATCTCAAAATGTCCTAAGCCACACAGGACCTTTATCAAGGCTTGGGGGTTTTGCTTGTTGCTAGCTTGGTTTTAGATGTGTTTTTTTAACAAATGAATTTATGCAGACTGCTACATACCTGGCTTATTATTTAACTAAATATTTAAAATCTGTTAATAAGCAGAGTCAAAGGTCATCTATTGCCACTATCGGATGTTGAATCTATAAAACCTATTATTTCAGCTAAGGTGAAGGGGTAGGCAGGTTAAGCACTGTAATTAGCCCTAGACTTAAACTCAACGCAAAGTACATACATATTCTCGAACCTGCTCTGGATTTGAATTGTGCATATAATGTATGTAAAATATGCAAAAGTGTGATCTGTACTTTTCCATTTTTAAAAGTTATTTCTGAGGAAGCAACTAATTGACCACATTACACTTCCACAAATCTCATCACATATGGCATTGTAGGAAATACTGCAATTATTGGAGACTATAAATGTGAGTCCCCTAAAATTATCCGATCTCATCTTCCACTAGTCTCCTCTTTCTACGGGAGTCTTTTGGCTGACTGTGACCCTTTGCTTGTGCTGTTGACACCTTGACCAATTCCTGTCCCAGTCTTTAAGATTAACTCAGGTTTCAGATTTTTCTTTGAATCAGCCATTCAACTCAACAAGTAACGCCAACTCCTCCAAGCCAATGGCAATGAATGCCTCCTAAATTCTGGACCAGGACTGTTATTTAAATCTTATTACAAATCTTACTATGTTAGCATCTCCCCAGCACTTATCTTCCCATAGATCCTAGGTGTAGACAACCAGAAGCTATTGAATTGTCATTTTGTTCCTACCACCTTCCCCTGCTGGACTGCTGGCTGATCTCATGTGTGCCATTGAGCCATGACCATGAAATGACCAAAGAGAAAGAGGACAGGTGAAAAGGGAAGTCAGGGTGGTGGGTAAGCCACAGAGTGAACACCCCACCCCTGAGTAATCAAGGCAAAAGGACTTCATGCTTACAGGTCTTTCGGCCTCCCCAAAGCATGACTGGCTCTATCTCAAAATTATCAGTCAGTTGGGCGATCACAGAACACAATCAATTTTAGGTTAGGGTTAATTATGGTAGATTATGGATTTCTCCAGACCTCGAACTTCCTTTTGTTTTTCTTATTTTGGCACTCAGCTTAAGCTATCACACTGCACAGTTCATTCTGTGGTTAGATACACACACACACCCCCATCCCCAACAGATCAATAACCCATTTTTAGGCTTCTTTATTGGCTATTTTCAATATAGCCAAAATTTGTGAAGAGAGCAGTGAATCATGTTAGAGTCTACCCAGAATTTATGAGAAACACTCTATCCCACGGCCAAGGCAGTGACAAAAGAAAAAGAGCTGGTTATTTTATTTAAAAAGATTTCAGACAGGCCCTTAAAGGGTCATCAATCCAATTGAGGTGGGGAGGACCTAACCATCTCACAAAGAAAATTATTTGGCTTTCCTCATACCTTCAGTGCAGACCCTATAATGCAATGAAGTCTTTTCCAACCCTTCCAATCAAAGAATTTTCCTTAAAAAAAAAATCTCAATTGTCTCAAAATCTCAATTGTCTTCTGCGGCAATTATCTTCTGGGGCAATTGTAAACTATTCTAATTTTGTCCCATTCCTCAATCCCTTACTACAAATATTTTAAGACTGTCATTCACTAACCCTCCTTCACCCTATCTACTCCAGGCTTAAGAAATCCAGTTTCTTTAAGTTGCCTTCCAAGGGCCTACTTCTCAAAGTTTAATTAACTCTATGCCCTTTTCTACATCCAGAACGTCCACTTTATTCTTCGAGAAAACCTATAAACATCCTTTTTAAGTGGCCTAATGCAGAGAATACCTTCAGGGTTATATCTTCCTGCTACATATTTTTTCATGAAAATTTACTTTTCGTGAAAATTTAATATTTATTATATGACTGCTGCACAGCACACAATTCTTTTGTTTAAATTCTTTTTAAATTTTTTTAACACAAAATTCTTTATAATCCTACCATAATATCATAGAGCCATGTTCCATGGACCATGGACCTGACCCTAGGAAGGATTTCATGTGTGTCTGCCATCTGCAGAATTGAGTTTCAAGTAAATGCAACCTGCAAATAATCAATGAACAAACACAGCAGAGCCCAACATCATATCCCCAACCACCACCACCAAACAAGCTGCTCCTCCCCTTGGCTTTATTTCCATTAATTCCAATTCTCCCAGTTACCCACACCTGCAATAACTCCCGTTCCCCTTTCCCTCGACCTCTTCAGTGCTGATATATCCAAGGTGCCTGGAAATTTGCCAACTGAAGTAAGTCTGCCACCTTTATCTTTCTCCTGTCCCTTAAGTGCTATCCCTCCTTTCCAGAGCACCCACCCTAACGCCCAGGCCCTCACCCCTTCATCTAAAGAGTCTGATCATCCATGCTCAGCTCCCCACCAACACATAGCCTCAGCCATGAGAGATCCACCACCCTAAAAGAGGCCCCTCAGAAACCAGGTATTTGGACATCCCTGGTCACAGCAGCATTATTCATAACAGCCAAAGGGGGAAGCAACCCAAATGCCCACTGATAGGTGAGTGGATAAAATGTGATATGCACATGCACATACATATACATATACATACAACATATGCTACGACATGAGTGAACCCGGAGGACATTATGCTAATCAGTTTTCAACCTTTTTCATCTCTTAGCACACATAAACTAATTACTAAAATTCTGCAACACACCAAAAGTATTATTTTTTGCTGATGTGACAAAAAAAAAAAGGGTATAATTTTGATTCATTCCCGCTGGATGGCTATTGTTGTGTTGGCTGTTGTCAATTTTTTATTTGACAACCTAAGGGAAAAGAGGTCAGTGCCCCCAGCAGTCAGGTATTGCATGTTTTAAAAATTCTTGTGGCACACCAGTTGGAAATCTCTGTGCTAAGTGAAATAATCCAGTCAAAGACGAATACTGAATGATTCCATTTATACAGGTCCCTAGAGTGCTCAAATTCATAGACAGAAAGTAGACTGATGGTCGCCAGGGAATGGGGGAGGGGGAGAATGGGGAGCAATGGGTACAGAGTTTCAGTTTTGCAAGCTGAAGTGTTTTGGAGAATGATTGCACAACAATGTGAATGCACTTAACTATTGAACAGTACCCCTAAAAATGACTAAGATGGTAATTTTTTATTATGTGTGTTTTACTAAAATTTAAACACACATCCTTTCCTTAGTCTCAGTTGCCCATGGGGGTGTTCCAGTTTTGGGAACAGGTTGCGGAGTGGGCTTAACGGGGTAGAACGACAGAGCAAGCAGCCCTGGACTAGTAAGCACAGCCCAGAGGGCCACTACTGAGTTCACCTCCACCCTGGCCTGGACTTCAAACCTGGACCAAACTCAACACTAAATGCTCCCTGAGGCTAAATCAGAGTCTACCTTTCCAGCCTCTTCCCCTCCAACTCCTTACCCCCAGCCATCACACCAAGAGAAAGATTAGATGAGTCTCAAATAAGATCTTAATGTCTTGCTCTCTATTTCTGTAGCTTTTTCCAAATGAAGTCTCAACTACAGACACTCTACCCTCTCTCTTTTAAGGTGTAGAAATTAATCTCAAACATTATCTCCCATGTGGACACTTTACTGATCCCTGATCGCTATCACCCACCCACCAAGACAGAAACTCTTCTTTGAAATCTTGCTCAAGCACTTTGCACTTCTTTTTCTGTTTTTTGTTTGTATTTTATTTTTTAATCATTTCTTTATTTAAAAAATGTTTAATGTTGACATTATTGCAGGAGTCCTCCCGCCTCCCCAGCCTCCCCATTTCTTGCACTTCTTAAGACACCAATTCTACTTTGAATAGGTGGCTGTGTTCTTACCTGTCCCTCTCCCACCCCTAGCCAGTTCCTGGAGCTGCAAGGACCAAGGCATAGAGACTGATAAACCTTTGTTAAACTGAATCTAAAATGTTTACTGAGCATTTACTGTGTTCAAAGTGCTATGCAGGTGCTGGAGAAGTAGAGAGATGTTAAACCAATATTTACTGAGCACCACTGAGTGTCCAGCCTGGGGTTAGGCACAAGTTCAGCTTGGTCCCTCACTCCTAGGGAAGGCAGTCATGGAAAAGCTGACCTCAATGAGCTTTCAATGCCACTTTACAAGGTAATAGGGCTCATGAAACCCATGTGAGCTACACTTCCTTATTCACCTTGAGAAAATGGCCATTTATAGATCTTTCCCCTCCTAAACTTTTATCCAGCAATCTGTACCCTTTTGAGGGAAAGCAGGTTCAATAAGGTTAAAAAAAAAAGCCAGGAAGAGAGGTATGCATTACCACTAACTATTGGCTTTAAAAACAACTAGACATTAAATGTATATACTTCATCTTAATACCAAAACATACTTCTAAGATAATCTGGTTTTAAACCATTTCCACTTTTTTTTTTATAATAGATAAAGCTAAAAGAAGAGCATAAAATCAGCCTGATAGTGGAATACTGTGCTGCCCCTGTGAAGGACACTGTGCTAAGCCTGCTATGTGCATAACTCATTTACCCCTTTCAGCAGCCCTATGCCACCATGCCCATTTTACAGATGAGGAAATGAAGCTTAAGGAGAGGTGAAGGGTCTTACCCAGATCACACACCTGGCAAGTGGTGGAACTGAATAAAAACCCAGGTTGTCAATTTCAGAGCCCAAGCTGGTTACTCTAATGCCATAGGCCCTAAATATCAATTTAACTTAATCTTTAAAATTTGCAAAAGTGTTGAAAATCTAGCTGTCAGAAAGGTATGCCTTGGAAGAGATCTAACAAAGCGTGCCATAACCAAACTGTAAGCATGAAGGCTAACGCATAAGATGAATGGGAAAATTATCAGGTATAAATGTTTTCACTGGAGAAATCTTCTGGTTCCCCCATCCTACCCCAAGACCTGTTCAATCTCTAAAACTAATGATTCCCAACTGTTATGTTACTCTATAAACCTCAAGACAAAAATTAAAGTTTGTTCCATTTTAAAAGCTGTCAAGTTAGTGCTTATTGGTACCTGCATACAAGGATTATAAAGAGAAACAGTCAAATTCTATATACAGTTTACACATGTGTTATGTGCCTATCCTATCCTAGCCCTGTGCCAAGCATCTTTACAAGAATCTCTTTCTAATTGTTAGGGCAATCATATTAGTGTAGGCTTTAATCCCATTTTAGGGATAATAATAATTCTTATTTTACAGATAATTACGGCAGACATACACTGAGCTTGCACTATGAGCCTGCCAGGCAACACCATTCTAAAAACTTTATACGCAGCAACACATTTCTGACACAGAGAGGTTAAGTAACTTTCCCAAAGTCACACAGCTAAAACTAGATGAAAAAGTGAAGCTCAGCAAGGTGAAGCAACTTGTTGCAAGGCTACAAAGCTATCAGCTGCGGTGCCAGCAGGCTAATTCAAGGCTGTCTCACTCCTTAGACCTGTGTTCCTTCTATAAGGTATCTGCATGGTACCACCTGGGCTTACCAGGGCCCAAACTAAATGCTTTAATGCCCAAGGGCTGGCAGTAGAGAGCGGTGTTGCCTAGACTAAAGCAACCCAAAGATCAGAGGTCCTATCTAGAGGGGCAGTTTTCAATTCTTCAAGAGATCTGGATATAAATTCTCCATTATTTTTTAAATATTGCCTCAATGTTCTCTTAAAAAGCATCGTGCAGGCCAAACAAAACATGGACTATCAGCTTGGAATTTCTCTTTATTTATTAAGAGTCTAAAGTCAAAATGTCAGAAATCAGAGGTGCTAAACCAGGCTTACTCACAAGTCCCCTCTTCTTTCAACAAAGATTTGCCCTACAATCAAACTTTTACTTGTGGTAACTCCCTTGTAGTCCCCCTCCCTACTCTGGATTTGCAGCCATGAAAAAAAATATCCAAGTTACAGAAATTGCATAGGAAATTTTGCGTATTTAAGATTCCTTCTAATGTCTTTCAATCCCTTTTTGTAAACGTTACCACACATGAATACAATAAAATAAAGCACTTCCCACATCTTAGCCTGTCAAGCTAAATTCATCCTGGAGAAAATTTACCGCCTTTGAGGGGGTCACTACACTGCAGTCCAGCTTCAAGAATTCCGCTTAGGACACTGCAGCTCATTTCCTGGTGTCCTTCTTTAATCAGCTGGGGGAAGACTTGAGGAAATGAGTCAAAATCCTACAAGCAACTTCTAGTGGCTGTCAACAACAGCAGCAAAATCCATCACCACAACAACATCTGTACATAAATGTGATCCAAGGGAAGCCACAAAATACTTGGTACATTCCTCAAGAGAATTTGTTTGAGAACAGAAGCTGTGAGTGGTAGCCTGCCCTTGTATATCATCGTGTTCATTCAGGATAATTGGCACAATGGTATTACCCATCACTGAGGGTTTTCTCTCTCACAAGTATGCCACGAGTTTATAATGATAAGACCAGTTTTATTTTTTGGAGTAGAGGATGGAAAAATGTTCAACTGACACCATCAGTTTGGCTACAGTTTATCTTCATTTCTGAGGGATTAACCTCAGGTTTCACTGCTGATTATTCTGGGAACTGACTTATCCTCAGCCAGCTCCTCCAGCTGTAAAATGGTAGGAATCCTGACATTACTGCCCCTTGGGCTTGTTGAGGACTGGAAATGTCAGGTCCAGGCCCCAGCACAGGGCCAGGCACACAGTTTCCAACTTAAGCTCAACAACTAAGCATGATGTATGTCATGTGAAATTTCAGGCACCACAGAAAGTGTGTATTAATGGCAGAGCATACATGATGTATAAAATCCTAAGAATAAACGTGTGGATGACTGGGAAAGACCAGAATGGGGATAAATTACTTATTTGGATCCCTTTGTAAGACCATCATATTATCTCCAGCAGGGTAATCATCCAGAATGTGTACAGCTGCTGGGGATGACTCTAGCCTCACACCTGCAGGAGCAAGGGGAAGGTATGATTCACTGCTTGCAGTGTCATCCTGCTGGGCACAAGTGCTGTAAATACTTGGGGGAGGGGAGAGAATGAAGGGTCCTGCAGAGCTGGCACCTCCTGGCCCTCAAAATGAAACTGTGGGTGAGCACACGTGGATTGAGGAGAGGGCAGCACAAACCACATCTCCCTGCTTTAGCCAGAGGTAGACTCGTAGAATAGCAGGATACCACCAAAGGATCCCTGTGGCCAGGAGAGGCAGGCACAGAAAGGAATCAGGGAAAGAGTTCAGAAAAGATGTAGAGTCTACACTCAGAACACCGGAAGAGGGGAATTTCAGACCCAAAGGATCCTTCAGGATGCGGATGCCTCACTGTCCTCTTGAGGAAACTGGGCTCCCCAGAATTGAAGCAACCTGCCCAAGGGCACACAGCCAATGCATTGCTGAGAAAAGAAAAACCAGAGGGCAGCAGCAGGCTTTGTCAGTACACCATACTGCACCTCCCCTCCCCAAGCCAGACCTTAAAATTCCCTTTGCCAAAATCTATTGGATGGAGCAGGCTAATTATGAGGAAGAAGGAAGCAATTATTTCATTTTTTAAAAGGGAGCTTTTCTGTGTGATTTGTCTTTCTAGTGCCCTACTGGGGTCCAATTCACATATCTTAACTGAAATTTAATATGCCAAGGCACAAAGATGTCAGGACCAAACGTGTCCTTTGAAACTGAGGTGGTCAAATCCGCCTGGGAATCTGAGCACTCACTCCGGATCCCTCCTACCTCACAAGGGTCCAGATCAAGGCCTCTCTTCCCCCACAGGAAAGCCCTCACAATGCCTTGCCGGGCGGGAAGCAGGAGGCTGCACCTTTAGACTTTAAGAGAAAACAGCAGAAGTCCATGGAGTCCCACAACAGTTCATAGCGATGCTTCCCTTTGGGGCCCTTGAACTCCAGTTCAGACTCACTTTCTACCCTTCCATCATCAGAGTAGACTTAAAGGTTAAACCAAAAAAAAAAAAAAAAATGACCTGGAAGAGAGCAGGGCTTCAGGGGCTGTAAGGGTGACCTGCACTAGTTCACGCACCAGCGACACCCAGAAAAAAAGGGGAAGGGGCAGGAATCTGACTGGGGGCTTCCAGGAGCCTGCAAATCCTCCTCCTCCACCTTGACACCCAAGTTTCTGAACAGATATAACCAGATTTTCACAACAGCTTTAAAATTCAAGATTTGCAGAAAGTTCCACTCCATCTCCCACCCACTCCCACCTCAAGCGGCCCTCAGGTACAGATATCACGTGGGAGGGGGTGTTGCAAATCTCAAAATTCCCAAACAAAACGGACCTACGATTACAGGTCTCGGACACCGATTCGAGGTGCCTGCAAAGCCCCGCCAGCCCGGCCACTCTGGCCAGGCGCCAGAGGCAGCCGGGGCCAGGGACCTCAGTGTCCCAGCGCTCTGCCCCTGCCTCCCCTGAGAGCAGGCGGCCAACGCAGCCTCTAGCCGCTGCGAGACGCGTGGCAGGAAAGAAACGGCACCGCAGTGGGAAGGGGCGAGCCTCCGGCACGGGATCTACAAAAGCAAAAAGTCTGCAACCTAGCGGCTGCTTTCCACACGCCCTGCCCAAGTTGTCTCCGTAGCCGGCACCTCCTGGTTCGCGGGGTACAGCCCCTGAGCGGCACGCCGAGCGCTCCTGGGGCAAAAGCATGACCAGGGTGTCCGGGGGACACCGCAGCCTCCGACTCCTGTCCGCGGGGGACGCCGCGAGCAGAGACGGCGGCGGGTCTGCCCCCGGTTCTGGGGCACAAAGAACGCCCGCGGTGGCCAAGCTGCAGCCACAGAGCGAAGAAAAGGCTCTCCAACTTTGCCCTCGGTGCGGCCGAGAACCTGCGGGCGGTCCTCGCGTGCGCCGGTTACACGCGCTCAACTTTTAACAAAAGGAAGCAGCGGCCGCGCCTCGCACGGTGTAGATAACGCGCTGGGTGCGAACCCCCTCCCCGCCCGCCTCTGCCCCCCGCACCCTCGGCACGGAAGCAACCCCGAACTAGCACGCAACCCGCGCCCTCAGGCTGCACCTCGCCGCCCTCGTTCCCGGACACCCCAGCTGAGCGCCCCCACCACCAGCGGCTGGGGGCTCCTCTCGCGCAGGTGAGCGAGGCTGGACGCAGGACAGTTCCAGGGACGCCTCGAATCTTTCCGGAGGCTGGAACGCACGGGCACTGGGGACCGACCGGTCGCCACCTCTCCCGAAACACCCCTGCGAGGGGAGCCCTCGGGGGCACGGGCAGCGGAGGGGGGCGCGGCCCCGGTGCCGCCGCACTCTCCCACCTGTCTGGAGGCCGAACGAGAGCAGCAGGACGCAGAGAAAACGCCAGGCGCCGCGAGCGCCCCTCATCGCGGCGGCTGCGCTGGGATCAGAGCTCCGGTCCGCGCTCCAGCTCTCGCCCGAGTGCACCGAGCGCGGCAAAGCCGAGCCCCCGGAGCCGCGAGCGCGGAGGAGCAGCCCCTCCCCCAGCGCCCTCCCCCTGCGCCGGCCACGCCCCTTCCGCGCCCCTCCTCGCCGGCCCTGCCGACGTCCCTCCCTCCCGCCTGGACCGGCTCCCTCGGGCCGAGGCCGGCCGCCGCTCTTTCGACCTGTTCAGTCCCCGGGGGGTGAGCCCACGGGGAGGGGGCACACCGGCCCCTGCCGCCCGCTCCCGACCCGGGAGCCCTGCTCGCACCTCGCCTCCCCCGAGCTGCGGTCGGGCCGCCCGAGGCGGCGCCCGGACGGGGGTGGTGCTGCCGGCTCGCTTTGTGAAGCGGGGCTCCGGGCTCGGACGCGGGCCCGCCACCTGGCAGGTGCTCCCCAGACAATGAAGGCCGCCGCCGGGCCTCCAGCGTGCTCCCGCGAGGAGGTGGTTTGCTGCTCAGGTGCAGGAGGTGGTGCGGGGACCGACTGGGTTGGGGGGGAGGGGGGATTGGGCCCCGATTTTCTCCATGCCTGTTAGTCCAAGGGGACCAAGAGGGACACCTGGCACCGTGGTAAAAGGCTGAGCTGGAGCTTAGGTGATTCTTCATGCTCAGCTTCTCCACCTGCTCCTTAACCTGTACGCGCGCAGTTGGTTTCTATTGATCTGAGTGGCCTCCGCCCAATAAGCTCCTCCTGAGACTTTTTTGGAGAAGGGCTTTGGAGCAGGGAGGAGTGCCTTGTGAAGTTTGCTCTGGGAAACTGAGTTTTTAAACCCATTTTCCCCAAAGTCATTGCTAAGCCCTCTGGGCGCCTTTCCCCCTCCCACCCCCCTCTCCTTCCCCGAACAGTCCTTTGCCTTTCTATTAGGCGGTTAGAGGGGTGGGGATCCCAGGTTCCTCTTAGCTGCCCTGGCCTGTACCAGGAGCAAAACGATAGTAAAATGATTCTCGTAAGTCAGGTTCCATTCCCTGGAAGTGTTTTACTCAAGGTGACAACAGTATCTGTATAGGGTTTTATAGTTCCTTCTTATTCTGAATATAATTTCATGCTCATAATAACAGCTTTGTGAAGGAAGTAGAGCAGATACATTTATTATTTTAGTTCCAAAAGTGGCCCCTTAGCTAATAGAGGGGAGGCCCAATGCATTCTAATAAACGAGTAAAACACCCCTGCAGAGAGCTTAAAAATGGAAAATAAATGGGAGGTGCCATCAGAAAAAACAAATAACTTAGATATGCCTACACTCTTCTCTAAAGTAACATCGAAAAATTATAACTAACCCCCCACTTTATTAATATTGAAAACTCTCCTGTTTGAGGTTGCTAGGACCTAAGTTGGTTTAAGAAAAATGATTTTTAAAGCTAATCGCTTAAAAATTATCACTACTCAATCAATATGTATGATTGCTTCTATTTAAATTTACTTATTCATTCAATAAGAATATCAGTTTCTACTGTGAACAAGGAGGCATTAGGCACTGGAAGTACCATTGTTAATATATGTAGGCCCTACCACAGTCCTTACTGTCAAGTGTGGGAACCCTTCCCCAATGTCCTAGCAAATGGTTCAAGTCATACATCTGTGGGAGAACTGAAATTCAAAGTTCTCTGTGTTCTGGGCCATTGGACCATATCTGTTAGGATGACAGAGATAAAAGCTACCACTCAAAGCAATCATAAGTTTCTGGGATCTTGATTTATTTCTAAAATCCATTTTGTAGTGAGAAGAAAAAAAAATTCACTATGAGTTAAAATATCAACAATATGCCTGAGAGAGAAAATTTACAATTTTCTTCTACAATCAACTGATACTGGAGAGGATAACAAGTCTTTTCAGAAAAGTGGGTGAAAATAGACCATATTGCAATTTAATTCCAGGCAGGAAACTGTCAGGAAAAAAAAACAGAATAGGGAATTATACAATGCTGGACTGTCTTTCATATTCACTATTCAACAAACATCTATTGAGCACCTAGGTAGGCAAAAGACCTACAACGATCATAAGACAAAGTCCCTCCCTAGGGGGATTCATGGTCCAGGGTGGTGGTGGGAGATAGATACCCAAAAAAGAAACTATAATATCTGCTAACAGGACTCAAGTGCAGCCAGTACACACCAAGTTGGCCATATCGGTTGGTAGAATATTAAAATCCTTGTGTACTGATTGGAAAAATGCCGCTCCTCTAAATACCTAAGTGCCCCCTCACTCTAACCCCTTTCTTGAGATACCCCAAATCTCCTCCGATCCATAAATTTTAATACCAGGCACAGCAGAGAGCCTCCAGTCCTTATGCCTTTAGGGTTATTAGCTATTTTTAATAATATTCCCTGCTACTATGTACTAAAAGGAGGCATCTAGAAGGCACTATGAGTAAACTGCTATGGGAATGAAATATTTTAGATCATGTCCAGCAGAAACATTTGCAATAATGGAAATGTTTTCTATATCAGGTAGGGTGTATGGGACCAGTTCTATACTCTGTTTTGTGATAGCCCTAAACCCTTTCATGAATTATACCCTTTATTTTTTATTTTCATAATTATATTAATTCTTGAGTGCAACTTGTAGAAACCCAACTCAAACTGACTTAAGCAAACAAACCAGAAACCTAAAATGTATTGGCTCTTATAACTGGAAAGTCTAAGGATGATGGTGTTCCAGACTGTCCTAGAGTCAAGAACTCAAAGTCATCAGGCCTTGAAGGGGTGTGTGTGTGTGTGTGTGTGTGTGTGTGTGTGTGTGTGTGTACACACACATGCATTTTCCTCCATCTCTGTACTTTCCTGTGTGTGTGTGTGTACACACACATGCATTTTCCTCCATCTCTGTACTTTCCTGTTGCTTCCCATACTTGTTTACACTCAGGTAGCTCTAGGCTTACAGCTCATTAGTACCAATGTAAGCAAAGCTTTTCTGCCTTCCTGAAAATCTATAAAAATACTGACTTGGCTTAAGTCACATGCCCATCTAGAACCAGTTACTGAAGCCAGATGCAATATGATGATTGGTCAAGTCTGAGCCACATACCCACCCCTGGAGCCTAGATTGGGGTCTACTTTGTCCACATCATGAGGCCATTCTCAATGGAGAGGCATGTGTCCTCCAAAACTGAGGTCCTGTCACTGGAAGGAGGAGGAATGATGCTACACAAATAGAACAAAAGTCTCACACAGCCTGAATCTTAACTTAAGTTGTTTTTATATATTTCTGATTGTAAAAGTAAAATGCTTATTATAGAAAATTTAGGAAATACCAAAAATGATAATGAATGAAACAAAACAAAGTCACCCAAGATATAATTACTGAAGAGTTCATTTCCATATGTTTCTTTTGAGTCTTTTTTCTTGCTTATTCTAAAGAGTATTTTTCTTTATATAATTTAAGATTTTATAATATTTGCTAGTTTTCTATCATGCTTTTTTATTAAGCACAACATAAGCATTGTCCCAAACCATTAAAAAGTCTTTGGAAAACAATCTCTAATGGCAGTATAATGTCCATTGTACATACCATAATTCTGGATGTTTAATCATTTCTCTATTTTTTTCAGTTTTTTTCCTACATAAATCACTTGGTGATGAACATCTTAGTGAATAAAATTTTCCTGCCTCTGATTATTTATTTAGGATAGATTCTTAGAGGTGAAACTACTATATCAAAGATATAATCCTTTTCAAGTTTGCTATTTAATAGTGCTTGCTTTTCTAGCAACCATTTGAAAGTGTTTTGTCCATAAAGTAAGAGAAGCGAATAGGCTCTGTACTAACAATAACCACTTCACAGTTTGTGAGGTTGAAAGAAGGTGACATATGCTCTTAGTTCAAACTTTAATTCAGTATATTTTGAAGATCTCTGTGCCAGATGTGCTACAATAGGTGCAGCAAGCGCAAAGTTAGATTTGCAGAGAAAAAAAGAGAGACACACAGTGGGGTCAAAGATTGTATTGTTATACATACTCTAAGAGAGCTCTATGCACAGGGTAATGTTTGAACACAGAGGAACCCCTAGATTGTAGAGTGACTTCATAAGGCTCCCCAAAGAGGTGGCAATTAGATTCTGAGGGATCAGGAGGAGAGGAAGGCAAAGCAGGGAGGGGAATGTTCAAGGGTAGGAAGCACACATGCAAAGGGCGAGAGGCTTGAAAAGCCTGAGGAGTGGGAAGATCCACAGTGTGTGACACAGGGACAAGCAGGGCCTGTTGGAGACGGGGAGATTTGAGACCACAGAGATAAACAAGAGCCATTCACGCCAAGAAACTTGAACTTCACCACCTTCTGAGATATGAAGCTTCACTAGGGGACTTTGGGCTGTGGCCAGATGTGATAAGATTTACATTTTGGAAAGACAGTGGGGAAGTTCAGCGAAGGATGAGTTGAAAGGAGTCAAAACTTGAAGCAGGAAGAAAATAGTAAGAAACCTGATGTAGTGACCCACGGAGAATGCGGACGGAATTCAGTCCGTGGTGGTGAGAATGGCGAATAAGAGGTGCTAAGGAGGCCTCTGTCACTAACAGTGCTGGGGAAGGTGACTGGGAAGAGGGACTCTGGGATGGTGCACCAATTTCTGGTACAATGTGTGTCCCTGCAGCAAGACAGGCAACTAGGTTTGTAGTGGACGGTGAAGGATTTGGAGTTGAGCCTATTGGGTTTGAGGTGCTCATGGGCTTCTCCAAAGCTAGACATGCAGGCCTAGAGCTCAGCAGAGGGCCGGTCGGGAGGTGGCTGTGGGATTTGGATGAGATCACCCCAGAGAAAGAGAGTACACCAAGAGGAAAGCAGAGGGTGAATCAGTACCCAGGGGAACACCCTCATTTAATGGACAAGCAGGAAAAAAAGATCCCACAAAGGATCCTGATAAGTCCGAGTCAGAAAGGTAAAACCCAAGAGGGCTGTAGCAAAAGGAGGTTTTCAGGAAAGTAGGGGTCTTCCCTTGTATTCTAGCTCTCAGGGAGGCCAAATAAGATATGGACAGAAACTCATTGATCGGAGTTTGTAACCATGATAAGAACTGACAACACCTAGGCCGTTCTAAATTCCTTATGTACACTAACTCATTTAATCCTCGCTATAACTCTACTTAGCAGGTACTCATAGTCTCCCAATTTCAGTTGAGGAAACTGAGGCATGAGGGAGCTAGGTAACTTGAACAAATTTGCATCAGGATTCGAACACTTGGCAAGCTTACTGCATGGCCCTTGTGCTTAATTACTGTAATAACTCACTTTTCTAGTTAACCTGGAGATCTTTGGTGACCACACACATACACATACACATACACACAGTTTGTGGCCCCAGAATCCAGGCTACTGTGGGTTGAGCAATACCTTACAAGTGAAGAGGTGAATCCAGGAATTTATTGCTTGATAAGTTTTCAAGCAATTTAATGGAAAAAGAAAGGAGGAGATTGGGCAAGAGACCAAGGGGAGCCTGGGGAGGCTTGAGCAGTTTAAAGGTTGAAGTGAAAGCACCGGAAGAGGGAGATTTGGGAGGTCCAGCTGGTGGCTGTGGGTGACTGAACAGGGGAGATGGAAACAATCTAAAGCCAAGATGGAGGAATGGACAGTAGAAAACAACAGGGACAGTCCAGTGAGAAATGGAAGTGTGCGGGGTTCATTTAAAAACCCTAGAGTTAAAATATGACACTAAAAGATTACTGGGTCATAATTATCAACAACCATTATGGAGAACCCATGCCTGGGGCACTGTACAAAAATAAATAAGTGACAACTTGATAGGCCTCTTATCTAAATCCATGCTACTTCCCAGAATTTAAGAGTATTTCTAAACTTCAGAGTCACATTGGTGTTCCATAAATCTCACAACACAGGGTTGACATCTCTGAAGTCATATATCTTTTATTGCCTTATATTAGAATTGTTTGTTACCCTGTCATAGCCTCTCCACTAAATATTCCATTCTTTGAAGAAACTGTGCTGTAATTCAACTAAAGGTCTTGCCCCAAAGCAAGCCATGCACACATTAGGCACTGCATGTCTGCAAAATGGAATTACTGACAAATTGCATCTGGGTGGTTTTTCCTATGATTTTTATTTTATCAGGATTTGTTTTGGCTTCAAGAAATCCAGCTTCTTTTTTTGTTTGTTTTAGAAATTATTGTTGTCATAAATTTGTATAATCCAAATCTATCTTAATCATATACTGAGTGCCATGACCTTTTGACCTTTTTATATTTTCCTTAGAATCTGCTAAAGAAGTCACATTGCAAGAGTAAGAAAAAATTGCTTTAAAATTATTAAATGGTTGATCCCGGCCAGGCATAGCTCAGCTGTTGAGCATTAACCTATGATCCAGGAGATCAGGGTTCGATTCCCCACCAGGGCACATGCCCTGGTTGCAGGCTCGATCCCCAGTCAGGGGCGTGCAGGAGGCAGCCGATCAATGACGACTTTCTCATCCTTGATGTTTCTATCTCTCTCTCCCCCTCTCCCTTCTTCTCTCTGAAATCAATAAAGATATATATATATTTTAAAAAGTATTGAATGGTTGAGTAAATTCAAGGAGTAAAATGTGTTTAACACAAAAAGAGTACAAATAAATCAGGTCCCCTGACTGGTAGAGGGAGGGAGTAGAATTGTTTAATCTATGTGCAATTCTTAAAATTTGCAACTAAATGGGGTCAGATTAGGGACCCGCCCCTCATTCTTGATTGACAGAAACTATTTCCACCGTGCAAAGGATAACAATAAGAGCATGGCCCTTGTAACACCAGTTCCGTAGCGTAAACCATTCCCAGCAACAGACGTAGCTCTAGTCATAGCTTATTCGCAGGCCTCCAGTGGTTAAACTGACTGTGGAGATGAAAGTATATAAGGGCAGGGCTGGAGTGGTTGGTGGAATGGGGGTGGGGGCTGGAAGTGGGGTGGGGTGAAGTAGAGTAGAGTAGGCAAGAGATAAATATTTTTTAAAACTTGCCTGATGCCTGGTCGGGTGTGGCTCAGCGGTTGAGCATTGACCTATGATCTGGGAGATGCAGTTTGATTCCTAGTCAAGGATTGTGGGATCAATCCCCAGTAGGCGGCATGCAGGAGGCAGCCAATCAATGACTCTCATCATTGATGTTTCTCTCTTTCTCTCCTCCCTTCCTTTCTCTGAAATCAATAAAGATATATTTTTTAAAAATAAAATAAAATAATTTAAAAAAATAAAACATGCCTGATGTTTTGAGTTGAGTATAGGTAGGTGATCATATAATTTATCATCCAAACTGGGACCCTTTGGGGAGTGAAAGGGGACAACAGGCATGAATCAAACAGTCCAGGATGAATGGTTTTCCTCAGCATGAAGATTATAGCAACCTCTCTGTTGCTACCCCATATCAATTAGGAATCAGATCTCTTGTATACCTTAGGCCCTTTAGGAAAGAAATACCTTGAACATGTGCTGCTGGCATTGAGTCCTTCCAAACTCAGTTTAGAGAAGGGTGTGAGGAAAGAGAGCGAGGGAGGGGGAGGGGGGGAGAGAAAATGAGTGCAAAAACACACATTAATCATAATTGACAATTAAAATCAATTAATTTTAACTGACTTGCACATTAAAAAAATAAATCATGACCAAAATCATCATCATCACCCATAATAATTATTATTATGTATTATTATTAGTGACATAATAACCAGAACTACCCACCTTTCTATTATGAAGTGTTTTTATGACTTATTAATGGGTCATAACCATGTCAAGGTATCATAATAATAGCTAATGTTTATTGAGTATGTAAGATGTCTCATGTGCTGATCTAAGTGTTTGCCTATTTCTTTCCAAACAACCCTTTGAGGTGTTTTAGCACATCTTTCAGATAAGCAGAGGAAGGCACTGGTGGATCAAGTGACTTAATTAAGATCACTGGGTAGTTAGTGGGGGAGGGAGCCTGAGAACCCAGGCATCCAGGAAGCAAATATGTACACTGTGCTGCTTCCCTCTGCACCACGGTGCATGTTCGTTCCACTTTAATACTGTAGTAGGTTTTCAACTTCATAACTGATTGTTCAGAACCAAAGGGTAGGGATTGTTTTTTCACCGTCTCTGTTTCCTCCACAATGTCCTGCACTCGTTAAAAGTTCAGAACTTGCTCGCTGCAAACTAACTATAAAAAAAGTATGTGGCAAATGGAGAAACTTGAACCCTGACAGGCTATTGGATAATATTAAGTAACACTTTTATTGTAAGGTGTGGTAATAGCGTTGTGCTAATGTTATAAATAGAGTCCTGCCAGGCCGGGCGTGGCTGAGCGGTTGAGTGTCGACCTAGGATCCAGGTGATCGGGGTTCGATTCCAGGTCAGGGCACATGCCCAGGTTGCGGGCTCGCAGCCGATCAATGACTCTCTTATCATTGATGTTTCTGTCTCTCTCCCTCTTCTTTCCTCTCTCTGAAATCAATAAAGATATATTAAAAAAAAAAATAGAGTCCTGATAGTTCAGAGATATATACAGTGTTAATGATGAAATACATGATGCCTGAGATTCCCTTCAAAATTATCCAGTGGGGACTGGGAAGTGGGGAGTGGGTGGGAATCTAGATGAAGCCAGACTGGTCGAGTGGCTGATGATTGTTGAAGCTGGGTGGTGGTGGGACATGGGGTTCCATTATATTATTGTAGAAGTTAAACTTTCTCCATAATAAACAGTTTTTTTAAAATTGCTTACAGCGTTTAACCAAATGGGAAAAACCATGGGAATGCCTGAGGGCAATGGGGAGCAAAATCAATGCCCCCAAGCACTCATCAGAAAGCTTGAACCTTGCCCAAGTCCCTTAAAGGCTCTGGACCCAGTGTCTTCCTTTCCTAAAACAAGAGGTTTGCCCTTGACAATCTCTGAGGTTCCACCCAGTTCTAAAAGTTCATGATTCTCTGATTGGGGGCAATAGTTGAAAGGGGAAAAAAATATCACCAACTCTTTGCCCTGGTTGCCCAAAAGAGAAGCTAAAACCTTTCATACTTCTTAACCTTCTCCAAGCATTATGGCTCTTGCCTTCATTCCTTTCACTCCCTAGTTATGTGACCTTGGGAAAGTTATTTAACCTCTGCACCTCAGTTTTCTCATCGGTAAAATGGGGTGAGAATAGGGTCGTGGCCACCTCATAGGACTGTGATGACAATTACATGAGTTAATATATGTATGTAAAGTGGGGAAAGCAGTGCCTGGCATATAGTAAGCACCAAATAAATGATAGATATTTTTTACTATCTTAATTTTATAGCTATTAAACTAATTGTGGTTCAGTGAGGGAGAAGTGATTTAGTTCTATCAGTTTTTTTGTTTTGTTTTGTGTGTTTTTAAAATATATCTTTATTGATTTCAGAGAGAGGAAGGGAGAGAGCAGTCTATCAGTTTTAATAAACAATGGAGCAGACATTTAAAGGCAAGTTTTCTGACCATAAATCAGTGCTGCTTCCACGAAGGACAGTATTATGAAAAATAACAATTATGAAAAATTATACTAAACAACAATCTAGAAAGATTAGGTACTATCCTAAGCTTCAGGCAGTCATCAGAAACTAAGTTAACATTTGTCGTTAACACAAAAACTTCGTCTGAGTTGCAGACTCGGGCCGCTGGGTCTTGGAGCCAGCCAGCCCCCCTCCCAGACAGCCTGGAGCCCGGCGGCGCGGTCGGGCCTCGCCGGCGGCTGGAAGGTAAATTACACCAGGCGGCCAGCGCCAGCCCAGCGCGGCGACAGGGCCGAGGGGTGCTTTTGTTTGCAAACTGCAAGCTCCGGAACCCTGCACGCTGCGTCCCTTAGAAAGAGCTGGGCGTCCCGGGCAGGCTGGCCTCAGGCAGCCAGTTTATTTTTCAAGTGTTAGCATCTGGGAGTAACCCACCCCCGCCCGCAGCTCTACCATCTTCCATCTCTCCTCTTCTCTGTAGCATGATTCTATCATCTCGAGATTTTTTTTTAAATAATCCTTTTATAGTTATGTGCCAAAGAAATAAAATTGATCTCTATGTGGTCACAGAATGTAAAGATAAGTAGTTACTGAAACAGAGGAAGTCACAGAACCATGTGTGTAGGACGCCCCAAAGTGTGTTAAATATTAGGTGGAATTATATGATGGTGCTGATAATTTGACTACTTTTGACCAACAAAGACAGCAATTTTATACGGTTCCATCAAATATATAAGTACGTCTCTAAAAGGATACACACCTAGCTGCTCACCAGTCATCTTAGGCAAGAGGGGGGACTTGGGGAAGGGACGTGTAAGCAGAGGAGCTCACTTCTTCCTTTTTTCCTTTCTGCACTGTCTGAACTTTGATTCAATTATGTTCATGTATTACTTTTATAATTAAAAATAAATAAAATAAATAAGTGGCTATTGGCCAAGTTTAGTTTCATCAAATATTTTCTGGAATGCACTTAGAAATTATATAAATATTTGTGTCAAATTAAACATTCCTGTGCTGGATACTTTTGCATTTGGCGTATGCCAGGGCTGCACACATCAGATGTCACAAACTTCCAGGTTCCCCTTGATTGAATTTTGTATATTTCTCATCAGTGCGATATTATTATTTACTTATTTATTTATTTAGGAAGCTCGTGGGGGAGGGGGTAGTGGGCATAATTTTCTTTTCATTTGTTTTTAAATAGAGGCAGCATTTCTAACCCCTGAAGACTGTTATGGGCTCCACTGTGTATTTTAATTGGCGAGACACCTTCTGTGTCTTAGCACTTCCAATTCTATGCAGTCATGCCCGCTCAATGACGTTTCAGCCAGCAATGGCCCGCATATATCACGGTGGTCCCATGAGATTCTGCTGGAGCTGAAACACTCCTACCACCTAGTGATGCCACAGCTCAACACATCACTCTGGCGTTTGAGGCGGTGCCGGTGTAAACGCACCTCCTGCGCTGGGGGTCACGTGAAGGATTGATTGTACACACACCTATTCACAGTGCAGGACACTTGATGATAAAGGACTATGTTATTGGTTATGTACTTACTGTGCCATGCTTCTTACCATAGTTTTACTCTTCCTGCTTATAAAAAAGTTTGCTGTAAAACAGTATGCCATGTTATGCCAGCAGCCGCCTCATACCTCTCGTGTTTATCATGTCTCTGATTACATCACTTTATCTTGTGCTTGACTTAATGTGTGTTGTTTTGTACGGTCACATACTGTGCAGTAACACGCTGTACAGGTTTGTAGCCTCGGAGCCACAGGCTATCCTATACGGCCTAGGTATGTAGGAGGCTATCCCACCCAGGTTTGTGTAAGTGCACTCTGTGATGTTTGCACAATGGCAAGATCACCTAATGACGTATTTCTCAGAATATATCTCTGTCATTAAGCAGTGCACGGCTGTATTGTAATCACCCATTTACCCGTCTGTGTCCCCCCAGCCTCCCTTGCTTTTCCCCACCACAAGCAACTAGAAAACCACCACCAAGTCTGCTCCCCGAGCCCTCCCTAGCATAGAATGCCCAGCATAATAGGAGCTCATCAACATTTGCCGAATGAATGAAAGTGTGCATGCATTGGGGGTGGGGGTGGGGGTGGGGAGTTCTTCTCATAAATTGTCCATTTTTATCTTCGAGAAAAGACATGCCAGGGGTATAGCAATGGCAGTACAGAGCTTTAAAGAATTACTCATGTAGTGGTTCAAGGGCAAAGACCTAAAAGCAAGTCAGAAACGTCTTTGTGTTTTGTTCAAAGCCCACTAACACTTCAACATGTATTAAATGTTAATAAGCAGCTATCTGGGTCAGTGGGTTAAGTAATAGCAATGGTGGAAGGTGAGAGGTGAGGAAATACACAGAAATTACTTTTAGAGGCAGCTTGGCTCACCAGAGCACAACTTGTATAATAGCATGAGAGTGATTTAACCATGTTATCTTTTCCCCTTTTCTCATGCAGCAGGCTTGGTAAAGTGACAGCGTTCTCTTTACTCAGGCATCTGCAGAGCCTGACAAAATCTGGGAAATATCAGGAAGGATCCAAGAGTTGGGTCACCTTCTCCTTAGTGACGGGAAAAAATCACATTTACAAAGCCGATTATACAGTTTGTGGCTCATTCTTTCCTACTTCTCACATTTGACCATGTATCTGCACATTCTTAAGAAGGCCAAGGAAAGAAACAAAGAAAATTTGTAAGCACAAAGTTTCTGCTCTTTGACAGCAATTCAAAATAATAATAATAAATAATAATAAAATAGCTAACATATTTTGAGTACTTACCATGCGCCAAGTACCTTACTAAGATTATTGGTTGAGGGGAGGAGAGCAGTTTTGCCCATTAGGGGACATTTAGCAATGCCTGAAGATATTTTTAATTGTCACTGCTTATGGAGAGGTGAGCACAAGGAGGTGATACTGGCATTTGGCAGACGGAGGGCAGAGAGGCTGCTAAACATCCTACAGTGCACAGGGCAACCCTTGCACAGCAAAGAATTATTCATCCCAAAATATCAATAGTGCCAAGATTGATAAACCCCACCTCCAATGAATTAGCTCATTTAATACTCAAAACAACCCTAGGAGACTGTCCCATTTTACAGATGAGGAAACTGAGGCATGGAAAGATTAGGCAGCTCGCTCTAGCCACACAGCTAGTAAGCAGCAGAACAGCTTTCCAGCCCAAGCCTGTCTGA
Organism: Miniopterus natalensis; assembly: GCF_054644295.1. Taxonomy (NCBI): domain Eukaryota; kingdom Metazoa; phylum Chordata; class Mammalia; order Chiroptera; family Miniopteridae; genus Miniopterus; species Miniopterus natalensis. The sequence goes on from NC_142081.1 coordinate 172,284,741, forward strand.
CTCTGGAGGTCTTAACCTTGACTACGGTGTGTTTATGGGAAAGGAGCAGATAACCTTGGATTAGCTGTGGATTTTATGATTACATAAACAGAGACTCGCTGCAGTAGGGCCCCTAGTGTCCATCACTGGCTCTCTGCAGGGACTTGGAGACAGGTGACTTCAGCTCCAGCTCTCTGCTCAAAATGTGAATTCTGTGAGTGTACTCACTGCTCTTTATCATCTTAACAGCAAAAACTCTGAGATTGTATTATTTTTATTAAAGTGATATTGTTATAATTAGTAAAAAAGAATATTTAATAGAAATATTAATAAAGCAGTGTGTGAACAGCTCTCCAAAACAATAAAAGTATTAGCAAAATATTAAATTCAGTCTTTCCTCATTCCATGGGATTTCTCTTCAGCCACGCATATCAACGGGCAGAATGTGTCCCACATTATGTGAAATTCATGAAACAGTCTTATGTTCCTTATCAGCTGTCATTTTCCATATTTTACGAGAATTGAACATTTAAGTATGTCTCTGCCAGTGCAGTGCAATAATACCAGCCCCGGCAATAAGATATTTCACAAGGTTGTAATTGTATTTTATACATAAGGGCTCCCTTTCCCTTCAAAATCCCCAAAGGCCTGTCATTAGGAGACTCTATTGAAAAGCATCTATTTTCCATGAGGCCAAAACAAGTTCCATATATAATGGGCAAGGTAAAGCACACTAGGTATATTAGCATGTGTGCTGGTTTCCCCTCCTCAGTGGGTTATGCTTCTTTGTCATTCCTGCATCTTGCCATAATCAGATTTCTTGTTTATTGGCTTATTACTCCATTTGACTTGATAGTTTCCATCCCATGTGTCTTACGACCCTCTCGGCTATCTGTAGCAAAAAAAGGGATATTGTGGAGCATTCAGACACCCATACTGTACCTGAAACATGAGCATCCTAGTGTCAATGCCCAGACTTCTAATACTGCCCAGGAGTTACTGCAAAACAGCTTAGAATACAGAGAAAGAGGGAAAGAGGAGGCAGGAGAGAAGGCCCAGGACGGTCATAAATAGGAGGGGAAATCCTTACACAGCTGGACCCTGGTTATCTTTTTATTTATGCTGCCTTTTAATGAAAGAGTGTATTAGAATAAAATAATATCTATGTACTTGAAGAAAAGCATTCAATTTAGTAGGATGGCTGTTATTCAAATCTAACATTAAATTAGCATTAAAGCACATCATTGAACAAAATATAGACTAATAGGCATTTTATCTGTTAGATTTAAGGCAGAAGATAACAACAAACCCAAATAAGAAACCTCAGAATAAATCTGACTCTTCCCCATACACACCACAGGGAGGTTTTTTTCTATAATAAAAATATGAAAATCCTGTCTCAGAGAGTTTCAGTGGCTTTCATCATTATCTAAAAATAATATGTCAAAGCCTTAGCGTGGCCTTCTCCATTCGACTGTAATTTAGCTTTCTAGTCTTACTTCTTGCCAATTCTCACTCCATTTTATTTCTCTCTTCACTCAAGAAGCTTCAACTCCAGTCAGAGCAGACCACTCAGGGTCCCCCAAAAGTGTGTTGCTATTGTCAGACCCTTTGCCTAAATGCTCCTTCTCATCTCTCCATCCAACACAGACTATCCTTCTAGATGCAACCTAAATGACACCCTCCTCCCATTCCCAATGCATGCTGTTCATTTCTCAACAATGGAAACAAACATCCAAGGGGTATTTTTGTCGCTTGAATAGGTATCTGTAACACACGCTAGCTTCTGGGCTGAAATTTTATCCATCTTTTAGAACAGAATCGGGCCCATAATTGGAGACCAAGAAATGCTTCATTGAATTAAGTCATCAGAGGGAGTATGCTTTTGACACCTATTTGCCTTGGGAAGCTGAGATTAATATCTACGCTGGCCACTCTTCACATTTGGTGTATTTTGAAGGGATTTAGGTGGAAGTGGTGTGAAAAACATCCTGAATAGGTCAACCCCTCCAACGATGGTGAGATCTGATTAACTCATAATCAGGTTTATATCAGTTCAATAGCATTTCCCAAGGTCCTCAACCCTAACCATCCCACCTTAGGCTGAAGATGCTTCTGAAAAAGCTAAAAGAATTTTTCCCACTTTTGTTTTCCCAGAAAAACCACTTCCTTGCTGTAATTCCAGTCATACAGTAATTATTATATTGGTACAAGGATTTTGGAGTCAGTGACATACAATTTTCATTATAATTTGCAAAAACCTGGCAATTTAGCAATGTCTTTATTCTTAGTGGAGCTGCACATAACCAGTGTTACAAACATCCAACCTAAATAGGGGCCACTTGGGTACATTGTACTTTGGGATTTGTAAACATAGACATTTCAGTTCTTTGGATCCTTGATGACGCAGCAGCCACCACATTCCTTCAGGCTCCTACTCTCTTGTTTCTTTCTTAAAGACTCCCTAGGTCCTGAAAAGCGGACAGCAGAAATTGCTTTCCTGACTCAAAATTAAGAAGAAATGAGCACCTGCTGAGGTGCCAGACACAGGCCTGATTAAAGGACCCGCCCCTAGGATGCAATCTAGAGAATCAAGAGATGTTAGCGTTGAAAATGACCTTGGAGCAGGAGTTGCCAGCTCCCCCAGCTCCAGGCTGGTGGGTGAGAAAGTTGGCTACTGTTGGAAAAAAGAGCTTGTGGCCCTTTTTAAAGAGGAACAAACCCTACTCTACTCAGGTGACAGTTGCTGGGTAAGGATGAGGGACACACTGTTGTCCAGAATTTCAAATTTTCCAAGATAAGCTGAAAATCTAGATTTGGGGGGTAAATCTCCCTATGGGAACCTAATTGAAATTCATTTTCTTTTTCTTTTTTTTAATTGATTTCAGAGAGAGGAAGGGAAAGGAAGAAAGACAGAAACATCGATGAGAGTCATTGATTGGCTGCAGCCTGCAACCCGGGCATGTGCCCTAACCGGGAATCAATCCCCGCCCGATCTCAACCGCTGAGCCACACCGGCTGGGCGAAATTCATTTTCAAGCTCATATAGATCCAAGTAAAATCAATCTGTAGACTGGATGTGGCCTGAGGGCACCGGTTGGCAATCCTCACTTAGGGGCCCACCTCTATTTTACAGGCGGTGACGCTGCAGATGAAGTCAATTTCACACAACTGGTTGGAAGTAAAAGGATGACTAGGACCCAAATCCTCTGATTGCCAGTTTCCTTAAAATCACTCCCCTGAGATCAGGTATTTGAATCTGAAACAACTGGGAGTAAGCACCAAAGGACCTGGTTCAGAAGATGAGTTTTCAGGCCCATTTGAGTTTGAAGGACCACAGGACATCAGACCCATTTGAGGTTCCTCTAGTGTGTCTCAAATCCTCTAGAACGAGACTGGTACTTCCTTAACATGGTGATCATCAGACACACGCAGGACACCTTACAAACTGCAGATTCCCAGGTTCTAGCCTAGAACTAAGCAACCCAAAGCTCCAGGGACATGTATATTTTTAATAAGCCCCCCATCAGTGATTCTCAGTGATTCTAAAACACAGCTTCTCTAGCTGGGGGAGCCAATGTGGACCAGACCAGGAATTCTAGATTAACCCCCTCCCAAGGCCGTGGACCTTGAACGTGGAACACTGCTACTCTTCCAGGGAGTGACTATGTGCTCGTGTTTCCCATGTTTTAAAATGTGTTCTTTTCCAATTTCCTAGATTCTTGTTTTCTCACACTTTTAGGGGAAAAGAAAGAAGAAGAAAGGCTAGTCCTGTTGCGGTAAAACTTTTGGTTTTCAATAATACTGCTGGGTGTGAGATATTTTTATTCAGGTATAAACCTGAACAGCTGCAATGAACTACTTAATTAAATCATGAATGATAAATTCTCTATAAATTATTCTCCAACATTTTATAATTTTAATAGTTCTTATTTTTTTACTATAATCTGTAAACATTTAAGTGGAAGCTATGAATTAAATTTCAAAAATAGATGAGTGATTTTAGACTGTGACATCCATTTTCATAACATTCCAGTTTATTTTAAGGGGCAATTAGTAGCACTTCCCAAAATGTATCTAATTACTAGGCTAAATCAAACTCTGCAGTACTTGCTTGTTTTTACCCACATCAATCCTAGTTTATTTTCCACAGTGACCAAAACAATAAAAGAGGAAAAAAATAAAATTCTAAATGCAAATGGTTATAATAAACAATTATCATTTTGAAATCAGCTCAGATTTACTTAGGACAATAACTCATTTGTAGATCTCACGAAACCCTTGTTATTTTGACCCTTACTACAAATGTGGCCAAAGTATTTCCTGATCCAGTGTAACTGGAACCTCTTTATATCAAGCTCAAACAGTTGATTACATTGTTTAGAGGCTTAACTTGTTTTCAAATGCTCAGACAAAAATTCAGATTTCATGGCTGGTGATGACGCTCACTTATCACCAGTCGATAGAATAAGCATTTAGACTTGTCTTGTCAGGTAGTTGTTTGTCATCTCTCAAGGCATATGGCCCAGCAACAGATTTAAATAATGCCACTCCCTTCTTTAGAAGTTGTGGACGTAGTACCCTTGACTAATTTTTATGAGCTTAGGTAGCTTGGTCCTAAGAGGAAGAAATCAGTTTAGCTTCTTACTCCATGGTCAGAATTTAACAACACAGAAAATCTCAGGGGTAAATAATTTTTATTCTAGCCACTGCCTACTGCACAGCTCGCAGAGAGCTTTGAACAACTCTCTGAAGGACTAATCAGGCCTAATTCCATTTCAATCTTGCACAAATATTCCCTGAGTTGGTTCTTCATTTCTGATGGGTTTTCTGATGAAATTCTATACTTATCTAGTTTTAAAAGCCCCAACTTCTATTTTCAGGGTGACTGTATGGGGAAGGATTTTTGGGTCAACACAGACTGTTAGAAAAAGCAAACAGAGGGACACGGACCTCCAAAAGGACAGCTGCTACCCAGCTGCAGCCCACTGTGCCATGTGGCAAAGGACCTGGTGTAGCTAGATCTTCTGTCTGACTTTGCAAGCAAAGTTAGTGTTAGGATTTTTATATGAAACCCCAATTTTTAACCATAGGCAACTTATTTGAAATACTGCCAAGGTCAAACAATGCACTTGTATGGGATACTTCTGGATAATATACTGCCAGTTGGAAAAAAGATATTATTATAAGAACCATTGCTCTGTTGGTATACAGTCTTTGGTGCTAAGTTACTTTAGAAATTTCACCTTGGATAGCTTTTATGTAATAGCAGTACACATATAATTCCTACTATGTGCCAAGCACATATAGATACTGGAGATACAGTAGTGGATAAAACAGACAAAATGATGCTTGCATTCTAGCATACACTTATATTCATGGAATTCACAAAGGTTGAAACAGGAAAGCGTGAGGAATTAGGGGATGGAAACAATTTCAAAGAAATTTAGAACTAGATGATTTTAACAGACACTTTAGCATGCCATACAGAGTTTAATAAAATTAAAACTTTAAAAGCAGACTACTTCATGGGAAATGCAGCCATGTTTAAACCCTCCTAGAAGAATAAAGCATTTCTTCTTAACAGGGATTTGTTGAGTCCCTACTTTTTGCCAAGAGCCTTTCTAGAAAGAAAGGATACAACGGTGAGCAAAAAAACATAGATTTAGCCCTTTGCATTCAAGGGTGGGAAACAGAAAATAAATCAGAAAAAATAAATTAAAAATAAAAGGAATGACAAATCATGATAAGTGTTATATAAAAACTAAAATAGAAACTAATGACCAAAATGAGAAATGTGGTTTAGACAGGGTAGTCAGGGAACTTCTGACATTTAAAGTGAAGTCGAAAGAATAAAAAGGGAGAATCACTTGAGTGGAGGAAAGATTTCCAAATAGAGGAAACGGTATGTGCAAAGGTCCTGAGGCCTGAAAGAGCTTACTTATGTAATTGAAGCCTAATGGGGTGAGAGGACAGTGGGCTGAGTCTGGAGACAAATAGGGCCATGGATCCACATAAAAGCTGTGTGTAGTAAAAACTTTGGGTTTACCTTAAGCAAGGAAAGTTACCAGAGAATTTTATTCAGGGCAGTGACAGGATCTAATTTACACTTCTGAAAATTACCCTGGCCATTGTGCGTGCAAAATACACACAGAAGTCAGGCAAGGATTGACACAGGGGGATCAATTAGGGTAATGGTTGACTGCCCAAAGATGGTGGCATTGGAGATGCAGGAAGGGTATAGATTTCAGATATATTTTGTCTAGGGGCTTTGCCCTCAAGTCCCAGGCTCTCTCTGTTTGCCTATTCTTGTTATCCTTCTTTTTTTTTCTGGAAAATAAAACACAAGGTTAAAGTTAGCTAGGCCTTCTGATATGAAAAGTCAGTGTAGGAAATGCACAGTCTGTTCTGGCCTAATAATAACATTTCTGCGAACTGACTTTCATTGACTTCAAGTTCACAAAGATAAAAATCGAGGGCATGGTCCTGTCCGCTAAGTGTCTGCCTTAATGCCAAAATCTTGGGTCACTAGGAATTCTTTGGATTCTGAAAGATACAAACAGCACGATTGCCCCTCTTATCAAAATACTTTGCGTGTCTGTTTTCTTGCTTACTTGCTAAAAAACAAAAGAAAACGAAAAAACCCTGACACCATTGTTGCAGAAGAAACTTTATGGCAACTCTTAACCAAATAAAACTCATGAGGAAGTTTAAATGAGTCCAACAAACTCACTTGCTGTGTGACTTGAGACTCCTGTGGTTTATTTTTTTTTACTCCATGTGGTAGAAACCCAGTGATGCCAGCCTGGGCCCATTGGGGCAGTGTCTCCAACAAGCTGGGCTTGAGAATCAAAGACATTTGAAAAGGAAAATCAAAGTAAATATCTGGTATTTTTTCAGCTTGATACAGAGGTTGGAGCAGGGAGAGGAGAGCGGAGAAGGGGTCAGGATCTCTCAGCCTCGAGCCCGGGCCATCTGCAGGGAGTATGTTCTCTTAGACCCACTCTCTCTGTTTCCCAGTCCAAATAGTGTGCCCCCTGCTTTATTCTGAGGGTTCACATCTTCTGCAACCCCCTCCATCATGGGCTGGGACTGGGGAGAAAGAAAATTGGAGAACATCTAATATGAGAGGAAGTGGCAGATTTATTAGGGTTGGGCTGTTTCAAGTTCCTCAAGTTTTAACTTCCCTGGTGACAAAAGAATTGAGAAAGGGTCATATAATGCACAGAGTTCCATCTACCTTACCACCCCTTATTTCACCTAGAAGGGAGGCCCAGGATTCTCAATGCACACCCATTCTCTTAGCTGATCTCTAGAATCATTTTTTCTAAAGCTCTGTTCTCCATCCAATCCCACCTCAAACTAAAGACAGCACCACCCCTTTGACTACCCTGTTACAACTGTAAATGATTGCACACTAGATCCAGGGGATCAGTGCTAGTGAAGGGTTAACCTAGTAACAGAGGAAACAGAGGGTTTGTAGCCAACTTCAGGAATTCAGTCTGATGTACCAACTGTTTTAAACATCTTGGGAAACCTGCGAGGTCTGAATCAAGGGCTCCTCCCTTATGATGCCTTGGTGGATTTGTTGTAGTGTCAGAATGATAACAGCAAACACATATGGCGCCTACTATGTGCCAGGCAATGAGTTTCCTTAGGGGTTTACTCACGTTATCTCATTTAGTTCTCACAATGACCCTGCGAGGTCATCCAGCCGCATAGTGACATGGAGTCTCCCCAGGCAGCCTAGTTCCAGGACTGTGCTGTTAATACCCCTCCTCCCACCCTCCAAGCCCCAATCCCTGCTCCCACCCCTGGCTTTACTGATCTGTCTTAAGTCATGACGAGTATTCTTGTAGGATTTTTCCCTCTCCTTTCCAGTTCACGTGTTAAACATTTGGATTTGAGTCAAAGCGATAAAATAGGAAAGGGACTGTAAGAATAGTATAAACTACAAAATCTAATGGACCCACCAGATGTCAGGTACTGTGCTAATATGTATTCTACATTGACTCTCTGTTTAAGCCTTATAACAATTCTAAGAGAGAAATACTCTTACCCCCTAATTTAGAGAGGGGGAAGCTGAGACACAGAGAAGTTAAGTGACATCCCCAAATCATACAACAGGGAGAAACAGAACTAAGATTTGAATAGAATTAGTCTTACCCGCTTGGGAGCACAAGCTCTGAGCCTCTGACTGTGTGAGCTACACAGCCTGCTAGGACTCTTACCATCTGTTTTCTCTCTGGTCTTCACTCAATAAGGCAAGAGGGTTGGCCGCTGTAATGGGTTCCAGGGTGCTGCAGGGCTGGGGCATACATCCCCCAGCTAATGGATGTGCTCTCCAAGGATACCCCTGGTGGGAGAGAGTCACCTCGGCCAACATCATGCCCCTCCCCAGGGCAACCCACATACAATGTATAGATGCAGAGATATAAAAGCTCAGCCCCTTGTCCTAACTTGGGTCAGCTCTGAGTTCCCCATTGGGCAGTCGAGGCCTTCGTTGCCTCCTCACCATGGCCCACCTTCTCCCTCTGCCCAGCCCTGCTTCCCACACCCCTCACAGGTGTTGAGCCTAAGATCACTCCCCAATAAACTTCCTGCATGCAAATCTCCAGCTCCAAGTCTATTTTCCCAGGAATTTATCCCACTACAGCTGCCAAGCACCCAGCATCCTCTCCCAACCCTTAGCCCCATCATGCCTCTTCATCATGTGCAAGAAAAGGGGGAGGGGAACTAACGTTTACATGCCCTTGTACCCTACAAGACACAGTAGTGGATTATATAGATTATATAGATTACCCATTACCCTTACCTAGATTAACACTGTGAGCCCTCACCTCTTATAGAGGTAACTCCAACGGGCCCTAAAGGAATCATGTAAAATATTGCTACTTTCATTTTACACATGTGGCTGGCAAGGCCGAGAGAAAAGTGAGTTATTCAAAGTTACAAAGTTTAGGAGATAAACCAAATTTCTGGATACCAAAGCTTAGGTCATGGGGTAGGTTGAATAATGGTCTGCCCCGAAGATGTCTACATCTTAATCTCCAAAACCTCTGAATATGTTCTCATACATGGCAAAAGGGACTTTGCAGATGTGATTAAATTAAGAATCTTGACATAGGGAGGTAGCCTGGGTTATGCAGGTGGGCCCAGTGTAATCACAAGAGGCCTTAAAACAGGACCGCAGGAGGGTCAAAGTCAGAAGGGGATGTGAAGATAGAAGCAGAGATAGGAGTAATCTAAGACCAGGAGCCAAGAAACGTGGGCAGCTTCTAGAAGCTAGAAAAGGCGAGAAATGAGTTCTCCCCTAGAGCCTCCAGAAGGAAGGCTGGCCTGCCAACCCATTTAGGTTTCTGACTTCCAGAGCTGTAAGATGGTAATTTGTGTTCTTTTAGACCATTGTTTAAGGTAGTTTGTTACAGCAGTAACAGAAAATAACCCAGGAGGCTCTTTCGGATCTAGCATGTGATGCCCCTGCCTGTCCCCACCTCCCCCTGGCGTAACACTAAGGCTGCTCTTTCTGCCCTTTTTTGGAACCCCGAGAGGTACAGTGAAGGCCCCTCCTCTGACTAGCCCTCTCTTTAATGAAGTGAGTCAGGTATTGGCGGTGTTTGTATGCCAGACCCTACCAGGGTGGAGGGGAGGAAGCAGAACTTAGAGGAGGAAACGCCTAGAATGACTTTTTTTAGCAGAACGCCCCTGTGTTTACCTTTGGGGGCAAGTTGAGCTCCTCTACCTTGGAGGTGCTTGTTTTGCTGCTTATCACTGTATTCCCTTTCCTCTGTCTCTGAGATCAGGGTCAAGCTCTCCGAGAAGCCTAAAGCAACTTGAAAGGAAAATCAGGAACAGATATAACATCTTCATTCCTCTTTAAGATCAAAGCTTTTCATCACTGCTAAGAATTAATTGGGCATTGACTTTCTTAGGCTTGGGGTGGGGGTGGGAAGAGAAGCATCCTGGCCTGTTGGAATAGAAAGCAATATTTACTGAGTCTCCACTCAGTGTTAGTATAATCTCTGTTTTTTACCAAGAAGAAAATCAAGGCACTTACTGGGGATTGGCTAAAAAGTGGCAGATGTGAAATGCAAGCCCACATCTATCCCATCCCAATGCCCTTGGGCTCTTTCTTTACATGCTGCCTGTATATAAGACCTGTATTTTAAGAATGACAACATTGTGACTTCTCTTCCTTTTCCAATATCATATCCAAATTCACCAAATGCAATGCCAATTTGTACTTTAGAAAACAACATATTTCTAACTCCTACTCTAGATGAATCCTCCAAGGCCCCTCTCTCCCACAGCTCTAGACCCTACACCAGTTCTCAGTCCCTGCAACAACATCGCCATTCTCCTGCCGAGTGGTTCTACCTCCTGAAAGTCTCACCAGCTCCTCTGGATTCAAGTGTCCGGGCTCCTGAATGAAACTCCAAACCTGGGAAGACTTCCTATCTCTTCAAATTCCTAAAACCTTGATTTTTGCTACCCACTTGTTCCTGAAGCTGCAATAATTGTTCTCCAGACTCCTATTACAAAATGCAGACATGTTAAAGTACAGAATTACAGAGCTGGCAGATTCATTGGAAAATGCCCATTTTACAGATGGAAAAACTGAGGCCCAAGATCACACAGTTTGTTTAGTGGCCAAGTCTACCCTTTTGAGTTAATAACACAGAATTCTACACTTTCAGTCACTGACTGGGCTACTTATTGAAAAACAACACAACTCTGGATCCAGACTGCCCAGGGTTCCAGGCCAGCCTCAGCCATTTGCTAACTGTGTGACCATGGATAAGTTTAACATCTCTGTGCTTCACCCATAAACTAGGAATAATATCAGTACCAACTTCACAGGGTTGGTGTGAGAGCTAAATGGTTTAATACATATAATTATACAGAGTAATTGTTCAACAAGTGTTAATGATTCATTATTATGTCATCCAATGGACTGAAGATTTTAATGAAACAAAATGACCAAAATTTTCTGCTGTGGTTTGAGGCTTCTAGACATAGGTGGGAATTACAACAGAGTGGGTAAGAGTGACCATGAAAATGAATTGTTGGAGTCCATGCTCTAGTTCTGGCTCTTTCTGGCTGTAAGACTGGGAAATTGTTTAACTTCTTTGTGCCTTAGTGTCCTCATCACTAAAATGGGGAAAATAAAAGTATCGACCAGTAAGTATTGTTGAGAAAATTAAACAAGATAATCTGAGCTCAGCACTTGGTACATAAAGGCTTAATATTTGTTAGCTCTTATCATATAATAAGATATTATTAGATATTATTATATATATATATATATATATACAAGGTGGGCAAAAATAGGTTTACAATTGTGAGACCACAAAATGCAGAATTTATTATTTATTATATTAATTATTGTATTATTTTCTGTACAACTGTAAACCTACTTTTGCCAATCCCTGTATTATTATGAAAATAATTTAGACTTTTCCCTGTTGTTTCTAGCCCAGTCATTTAGTAAGTCATGCAGAAGAATTACTTAGTATAAATAAAGCTTTGCATGTACAAAATGATTTGTAATCACTGCATTACTTAACTAATTAATGTGTATTGCTCAAAATAGCTCTGGGAAGTCATCTGAGGTTCTCTGTATTTATGATAAGTCTTAGAAACTCAAGGTCGGACAGGAAGTTGATGGTAGAATTAAGAAAGGAATTTTCAGTCATTTATCTGTTACTTAACTCCTTGAAACTGATTCTTTTCTATTCCTGATCATTTATCTCCATCAAAAACCAACATAGTGCTTGTTTAGCTACGTATCAATGGGTGACTTGACTGCACACCTACTTTGAGAAAGTCGATCTAGAAGATTCCCAGACGTGCTTCCTTCTTTGCCAAGAAGAAATGTGGTTCCAATAGAAATTGAGGGCACCAGGTAGGTGGACTGCTCAGATCGGGGCCTTATGGGTAAGGTGGGGAACAGAGAAGTTAGGTTAATGAACACAGGATTACGAAAATACCTTAAAGAGAGGGGGGAAAAAAGTAAATTCTAGGGACAAGGTCAAGGGGAGAAAATGATTTTTAAGAAAGGCTGTGCCTATCTGAAGAAATACAGTGTCAGTTAAAAATTACAAATTGTATGTCCTGAGCTGTCCTTGTGTTCAGGGCCCATACCTTCCCAAGGACAGAATCACCTGGCAGGAGAACCAGCCACAAACAGGTTCTGGAGGCTTAACCAACCTCCCAGAGGAAAACAAAGGAAGACCTAGTCTAAGCCAGGAGCTATACTAGGAGTCAGCCCCATCCTCACCCCACTTGTGTCCAGAATAACTCCAGGGAGATCTCCAGAAAATCTGGCTACAGGCAGTAACTCACCTCATTACAGCAGAACGGGTCACTTCACAGGCAAATGCACCTGATAGGAATCTGTCACAATCAGTTTTATATCCTTAAGTCCCTGCTCACCTTTCCAGACAGATGAGTCCATTTCCCCTTCTAATACCCCACGTGTAAATGGGTGGCTAGAGTTTCCTTTTACGTGACAGCTCAGAAACAGCAAAAAACAAAATAAAAACAAAAAAGCTGGTTGCAAATCAAATTGTATGTGACAGAGTGTGTATGAGATGCCTGTATGTGCAAACTGAATTGTTTAAAATACTATAGGAGAGCTTACCACTTGAGAGACTCCTTGCTAGGGATGAAAAAAATTAGGTTCAGGTGTGTGTGCGTGTGTGCTGTTGTTGTTTTTTAAAGAATGCATTTTTGCCTGTTTGTTGAAGTAAAACATACCTTTTCTCTGCAAGTACTTTAGGAAATAAAAATGATGCTAACAAAAGCAGTGAATAATTGTCGCAAAACAATAATATTGATTGGTACCTGTCCTCCTTTTTTAACCTCTGACATAAAAACAAAGCCCTATAGTAAAAGGCATCTAAGAGCCTTTGTGACATAACAGGTTTGTTTACACAACAGAGCAGTTTCAGGAAACTCATTCCAAGGACGCCTTTGCATTCCAACTGCAGTAAGGAGCTTGGAAGAATGTAGAGCGAGCCCAGTGACTTTGTAGAAAGATCCCTAAGGCCTTACTAGAAAGCAGCCTTCTGTATGACTTGGGGGCCTTGTTCCCAACTTGGCCTCATCTCTTACCCCACATTTTAAAAATGGCTCCCTACCAGCTGAACGGAATTCAAATTCTATACACAAAGTGTCGCCCCTCTTTTATCACACGGCCACACATTGCTTCCAAGAATGTGGGTTCCTCCTGGTGTGATGACGTAGAAAAATGAGTCCATTGTCTATGAAATCAACCCGCCAACCCAAATTCCAGCCCTACACAAGGATGGCTGGCCCCAAAAGTCAATATCCAGGCACTTGGTTCAAGCAGAAAACGGAGGGGAAGGTACCATGTTCCTCTGCTCCCTGCAGTGCCCCTTTCTATGGTTTCTGTCACCCACAGTAAACAGTCGTCAGAAAATAGTAAATAGAAGATTGAAGAACTAAACAATTCATAAATTTTAAATTGCTCACCATTCTGAGCAGTATGATGAAATCTCTCACCATCCTGCCCTGTCCTGCAGGAGACGTGACTCATCCCTTTGTCCAGGGTCTCCACACTGATATGCTCCCCACTTCTTAGTTACTTAGCCATCACCGTTATTAGATCAACCGTTGTGATATAACAGTGTTTGTGCTGGAGGTGGTGGGAAGGGCACCAGGTGTTAGGCCTGTGGGGTCAGACCGGACCCTGGGTTCAGTAAGTTCGGTACTTGAGTTCCGGCTAGGAAAGAATTCAGAGCCAAGACTCAAACTATAAGAGGACATTTATTTGGGAAATCACAGAGGTAAAAGGAGTAATTTGTAGACAAAATGGGCTGAGGAAACTAGTTATAGAGGCAAAGGAAGGGCCCTTGGGCTTGGGAGTGAGAAAGGTAATGGTAACACACCTGGGAGGAGAGGAGGAGAGGAGGGAAGGAGGGAAAGAGGGAAAGGAGGAAAGAGGGAAAGAGGGAAAGAGGGAAAGAGGGAAAGAGGGAAAGAGGGAAAGAGGGAAAGAGGGGAAGAGGGAAAGAGGGAAAGGTTTGGTATGCTCCCGGGAGGGAGAGTAAGCTGGGTCCTCTGTCCTAAGGCTTTTAAGGATGGAAATTTTAGGGACGGTCCCAGGGAAAGATTTCAATAGAATATTTAGTAGTTGTCCAGGTGTGTCCTTTCATGGTCTGGGTTCTCCACTGATGGATTGGTCAGTGCCAGGGCAGTGGGTCATTATCCAATGCAGCTGGTCCTGAGGTCAGCCATGGGGTTGTTTGTCTGGATTTGCTGCTTCTCTGGGCCTGGAGTGGAAATAGAACTGAGGCCTAGATGTTATCTCCAGGGAGGAAAGGTCAGGGAGCCCAAAGGCATGATAAGTGATATGCTAGGGGACAAAATGTCACCCTGGGGTGAGGTCCCACCCTACAATTGTCCTTTGTTAGGCACCAGGGCTTTCCACCCTGGTGATCTTCTGTACCTGGCCTATCCTCCTTGCTCTGCTCATGTCTGTGTAACTTCCTACCACACCTGTATTCACATAACCCTTATTTTACTTAACCATGACCCTAAGTGCAAGAGAAGTGATGCTCACAATTTGAATACGCCAAAGGGAAGCCATGAAGTTCTTCCTTTCATTGAAAAGGTATGTATGTACAGGGAAAAAAACATAGTATATACAGGTTTGATTCTATCTGCAGTTTCAGACCCACTGTGGACTTGGAGTGTATCCCCCACAGATAAGGGGAACTACTGTATTCTAAATGTCAAGGGCCTCTATTTTGAATACCTATGCGTCCCCATTTTAAATTTAAGAGGCATCAGCAAAGAACATCCGGGTATGTCTTAACAGTTGCCAAGGGATGAAGGGTGATTAGACAGATGCTAGTACGCAGCTGTTCCCCAGCTCCACTGAAGTCAGAAAAAAAAGAACATTTTAGATTAGTAAGGGGGAGGCCAGGCAGTTTAGATACAAAAATAGACAATATTTAGGAACTAGAAACCTTCACAGAGAAGGTGCTCAATACATATCAGATCAAATGCTTGAATGAATAAATGAACAAATAGATGAATGAGGTTGAAGAATCTTCTGTCTTAGGTGTACTGTATCTGAGAGATGGGCAACATGTTACCTGGGTGAGTAGCTATACCCATGAGTTCTTTAAATCCCTAGGATGTTACAGTCCCACAGACATTTTACTGAGGGTCCCCTCTGTGACAGACACTGAGAAGTCCTCTGAGGAACTTCAGTCTAGTGAAAGAGAATGAGACTTAAACACAGGGTCCTACCAACTAGAGAGACATATGAGAGGAAACTACAAAAAATTTTAAATGCAAACTATAAAATTCTGCTTCCAGATTCAACTTGTAGATTGAATACATGCATTTATTGGTAGTTTTTAATTAATTAATCAAGTCATCAAATATTTATGGAATGCTTACTATATTCCAGGCACACACTGGGCAGAAGAGATACAGCAGTACATACAACAGACACCCCCTGCCTTCTACAGGAAGACAACAGACAATAAACAAGTAAATAGATAACGTGTCAGGTGACAATAATACTGTGCAGAGAAATAAAACAAGACACGGTGTATAGAGAGAGTTATACTGGGATGTTAAATTATAAGGGCTAATCAGGAACAGCTAGTCCAATAAATGACATCTAAGCAGGAAAGACATTAGAGAATGGAGCAAGCCATATGGCTATAGAGGAGCAAAGCATTCTGGGTAAGAAACAGCAATTGCAAGGGCCCTGAGGTTGGAATGAACTTGACACAGAAGCCAATGCTGATGGAACAGAGTAAGCAGGGGGAGAGTGAAAAAAGAGGTCAAAGACACAGCAGGGCCAGATCTTACAGCACCTTTTGTCTGCGTGAGACAGGAAACCATTAGAGAGATTTGAGCAGAGGACTGATGTGGTATGACTCATGTTTTAAAAGGATGATTCTGGCTGCTCTGTGAACAATAAACTGTAGGGGGGCAAGGGGGACAGTGGGGAAACCAGTCAGGAGGTTATTGCAATAGTACCGGTAACAGATGATGGTGTCCTGGATTTGAGATGATAGAAGTAGAGGTGGTGAGAAGTGGTTGGATTTTGGGTATGATTTTTTTAATGTTTTTTTGTTTATTGATTTGAGAGAGAGAGGAAGAGAAAGGAGGAAAGAGATAGAAACATCAATGATGAGAGAGAGTCATTGATCAGCCGCCTCCTGCACGGCCCACACCAGGGATGGAGCCCGAAACCCAGGCAGGTGCCCTGACTGGGAATCGAACCGCCATATCCTGGATCCTAGGTTGATGCTCAAGAGCCACTCTGGCCAGGCAGATTTTGGATATGTTTTGATGGTAGAGTTGACTGAATTTTCTGTGGATTGGATATAGGGTATGAAAGAGAGAAAAAGAAAGACAGGGATAATTCCAAGTTTGGGGGTCTAACCAACTGGAATAATGGAGTGCTGCTTCCTGAGATGGGGAAGGTTGTGGCTCCAGGGGAAGGGAAGTGGGGGTTCTGTTTTGGACAAGTTAAGTATATGGAGCCCACTGGACAATCAAATGGAAATGTCAAGTGAGGAGTGCATAACATAAGTCTGGAATTCCAGTGAAGATGAGGACAGCAATATGTCTTTGGGAGCCATAAGCATTTGGATAATATTTAAAGTCATCAGGATAACTAGGGAGTTGGTATAAAGAGAGAAAAGAAGTGGTCCAAGGCCTGGGCCCTGTTTCACTGCAGCATGTAGAGATCAAGAAGAGAGTTGATTCTCTTGGTTCAGAAAAGCAAAAGTAATGATGATATAAGTCTTGGCTCAGCAGTGAACAGCATTGTACATGGTCACAACAATCTAACTGTTAAGTATTGATTTAACTGAAAATTGTCCATGTAACCTATTCAAAGAAAGGAAGAAGACAGAATAGGTATGTGTGGAGGTGTCAAAATGACACATGATTATCTGCCGAAGTAGGAATATAATAAATATCTAAAAATTATATATAAATAGCAGTATAAAGATGATATATGGAAACAGGGAGGTACATAGCAGGATAAGTAAAAGAGTAGAAAGTGGCTTCCTTTGGGGAGGGGGTGTGGAGAAGAAAAGAATGGAGCAAGTGATTATTCTTTTCATTTAAACTTTGTACTTCAGTGGATAAGTGGATAAATGAAATGTGACACAGCCATACAATGGAATATTATTCAGCCTAAAAAAATATACAGTATTACTACCTGTTACAAGAAGAATGAGCCTTGATATATAAATGTTGAATAACTATATTGTACACCTGAAACTCTTCTAATATTGTTTGTCAACTATACTTTAATAAATTTTTTTTAAAAAGAATGACCCTTGAAAACATCATGCTAAGTAAAAGAAGTCACTCACAAAAGAGCACACATTGTATGATTCAATTTCTATAAAATGTCCTAACAGGTAAATCCATGGACAGGAAATAGATTAACGGTTGCCAGAGGATTGAAAGGGGAGGAAATGTGGAGTGACTACCAATATGTGTAGAGTTTCTTTGGGGGGTAATGAACATATTCTGGAATTAGATAGTGGTTTTGGTTGCACAACCTTGTGAATATACTAAAAACTGTATGTAGCTTTGAATTGGTGAATTTTATGGTATGTGAATTAGATCTCCATTTTAAGAAGCATGCACTAGCTCTGGCCAGGTGGCTCGATTAGTTGGAGTGCCGTCCCATGCACCAAAAAGTTGTGGGTTCAATTCCTGATCAGGGTACATACCTAGGTTGTGGGTTTGATCCCTGGTCAGGGAGTATATGGGAGGCAACCGATTGGTGTTACTCTCTCACATTGATGTCTCTCTCTCTCAAGTCAATAAACATATCCTTGAGTGACGATTAAAAAAAATAAAATAAAAATCATACACTATTTGACATCTTAAATTATACTAAAGTATTGACCTCAATAAAAACAAAAATTAATTAAAAGTAGTATTAAACTCAAAACCCTGAATTCACTTTGAAATAGGCAAGGAACCCCATATAATTTAAACCTTACTCTAAGATTCCCATTATTATTATTATTTGCCTCTTTTAAAAAATATTTTTATTTCAATTACAGTTTACATTTAATATTATTTTGTGTTAATTTCAGGTATATAGCTTAGTGGTTAGTCAATCATAAACTTTACATAGTTCTCCCCACCCCCACCCCCACCCCCACCCCCACCCCCACCCCCACCCGGTATTTCTAGTACCCATCTGGCACCATACATAGTTATTATGATATTATTGACTATATTCCCTATGCTGTACTTTACATCCCCATGACTATTATGTAACAATGGATTTGTACTAAGAAGTACAAACCATGAGCCATGGTTGGCCTCAGGCAGAGGCAATTAAGTCATGAAAGCAGGGGGGTGAGGGAAGATGATGTCCTACACCATTTTTACCTTCCAGATCTCACATAAGGGAATCAAACTGGTGGGTAGGGCCTGCTACATAATATGCAAAGTGAAAATGCAGGCTCCTTTGTTCAGAAAGAAGGGAAAAAGTGCTGTTAAAGGTGCTAAAATATAAAGCTTTTTCCTTTCCTCTGCATTCCCTCTCTTGACTTATGGTGTTTTTTTATTTGCTATTTAATATCTTTCTTAGGAAGGAAAAATTAAAAATTTAAATTATTAGCATGAGTTTTACCATTTTACATTGTGCAATGCCAGTTTCAAATACAAATATAACAGCATTTAATTTGCATGTAGAATCACCGAAATCACACAATTTGTATTTCGTAGCTTGTACATGCATATGCATTTTGTTCTTACCAGAACAATGAAAAAAATGCACACAACGAACTCAGCTGTTTTTATTTCACTTTTTGATATGCACACATCCCACTAAAATTCTGTGCCTTGAAGTTACTGATGAGTAGAAAGAAGAGAGAAGGGACTTTGGGTTGCCCTATGTTTCCCTTTCCTTCCACTCCTTTATTTTCAGCATAAGTGGTTGGCTAATGACAGGCAATTAAAAAATAAACAAGTAAGAAAAGATATCATAAGGGCACCTGGTGCTCGTGTTTCTTAGAAAGCCTCCTGTGTTCCAAGGAAGTTCTGTCTCAAGGGGCAAGGGTGGCCTCTCAGGGCTGAGGGCAGCCCTGCTTATTTAGTTGTTAGCTCAGACCCTTCCTGTGCACTAGGTGGAGTTCCCTTGAGCTCTCACCCACTGGAGGCCCATCAGATTCTGGGATGAAGCGGCAAGGACCGGCGAGGGCACCCATACTGTGCGCATCTCCTCTGCTCACACACACACACACACACCCCATCATTCCGTTGGCCTTCACTTATAAAACACAAATTTACAGCTAAAATAATTCAGGATTTCAAGACCATAACAGCAGAGCATAAACCAAGCCTGGCACCCTTCTGAGCCAGGGCCCCTACGCAGCTGCACCGGTTGCATGCCCAGAGCTGGCCCTGCTGGTGGAATCCAACTACTATGCACAGCCCCACGTCCAAGGTGAGGGAAAATGCGGCACTTTCCGGCTTCTGCAGTGCACATTTATACTAGGAGGCAATAGAAATGGGTTCTGAATGCCAACTGAGCGCCCATGCAACAGACCCCCATCTTCTTTCTCCTTCTAGGTTTTCTTTGCCTTCATTCTTGCCTACTTCCCTTACAGAAGACATGTTCATTAGTCAAACCAGTTCCCGTTGTCTCTTCATAAATTGTGTTCATTTCTGCCTTCCTGCTATTTTGCTCATAATTTTCCTCTTTGAAAAGTCTAACCACTACCACCCTGGCCACTTCACCCCCATCCCCCACCCAGTTGAAAACAAAACAAATCATGTCTTCACTTCCAAGATCAAGTTCTACCTTTTTGTAAAACCTCCTTTGACAGGTCACCTCACACTGAAGTGGATGCCCTCTGAGCTCCTGAAACACTTCTCTGACTAAGGTTCCAGGCACCTAATCATTGGACTAGGTTTTGTTGCTTTCTGCTTGTGCTTTATTGGTTTTGCTTCTTCAACTTGATTATAATCTTTGACTCTGAAAATTATCTTCCATTTCTTTGGTGTCCTTCACAGCCCCTAGGACTGCTGTGTCCTTAGTGTTCTCTGAATGAATGAAAGAGTAAGTGAATGAATGAGTGTGTGAATGAGTAAATGAAACTACAGGATAGAAGTCAGAAAATCCTAGTCGATCTTATGTACCTAATATTTGTACCCAATATTTGATAAGCTGTGGATGTACCTCTTCTGGCCTCAGTCTTTTCAATTATTAAATTGAGACATTTGGGGTATCACCTCACTTTGTCCAGGACAAATTGCATTATTAGCACAATCGCTAGAATCTCTTGGGAGAAAAGAACTATAGTAGTGTGACAATTTTACCACACACTTTTCTCTCAATCTGCTAAAAATATACCCCCAAACTAGCGTACATTTCACTAGTTTCACTGATTTTCTTTTTGTGCATAATACAGTTCTCCAAGTCTATGCCCTGCATTGTACCTTAATTTAAGAACCAACTCAAACACAGAATGAGTACAAATTTAGACAGACTACCAGTAGCTTGGAAATTGTGAAAAAATACTAAGTTTGTAGATAAATTGGTCTTTCTGTTAACTTTCAGGAAAGATAGATGGCTCACTAAAATGGCCCTATTCAAGTGTGACGCTTTGATGGCCTGTTTGACTTCGCCTTCCTTCCCCTCACTTCCAGCCCCCAAACAGAAGCCTGTCAACCTGCGTAAACAATGCCAATTCATCCCTGAAAGGAGTCCTCCTGGGAGGGGCCTAATATGCCTGTACGTAGGAAATGACTTGTACTTTCTGGAGCCAGATGTCCCAGTGGAGTTGATATGTGCATTTTTATTTATAATTAAGGGACCCAGGGGCTCAAAGAGGTTAACTGACTTGCCCTAGGATAAAAAGCAAGAAAGTGAAAGAATTTGAACCCAAACCTCTGTCTGTTACGCCAATAGGCTTCCAGTTTTCAGCACTTCTCTTTCACTCACAAAGCTGAGGGGAAGTGGAGGGGTCTACTGGAACCTGTAAGGATTTGGAGAACTCTAAAATTACTATCAGCATTTATCAGTTTTGATTCTAAATACACACCAGTCTAGCAGAAACATTAGGAACTGAAAAAGACAAAAAGGCACCAATGAACCCAATGGTCCTTTCTTTCTATTTTCTCCACACAGCGACAGATGGAGAGGCTAACGTCTGAAATCGCCATGCTTCGTAAGTTTTTGGGAGGATGACGGTCGAAGGATCTGCTCCCCAAAATGTCTTTCTTCGCTCTCCTTGCTTCACCGCTGACTTCGCTTCCCGTCATCTCGGTGGCCCGTTAACTGCAGCCGTGGCGTGTGCCACTTCCAGTCTGGTCCCCGTGCTCCCCAGCGTCCTCCTGCGTCCTGCTGACTGAGACGGAGGTCCCTGGCCGCCTTGGAAACTGCATGCTGAAGGCGGCAAAGCTGCCATCAGCCCAGGTTCCTGAATGACTGAAGAGTCACCCCAGACCTGGAACCGCTCTGGACCGTCCTGTGAGCAGGAAACAGCCGTGCTGTGTCGGGCCACAACCTGCCTGGGCCTGTTTTATTGCAGCCTGCTCTATCCTGACACTGGTCCGCAGAGTGGGTTCCTTCTTCCGCACCCAGGCGATGCCCAGGCGCCCTGGTCTTGTTCCTAAGTACAGTTTTTATGCACAACTGAAGGGGGGGGGGAGGGGGCAGCATTTAATGATTTGGGTTTGGGGTATGTAGCAGCGATGTATCCACCACATTTTAGAGTCACTGCTGGTGTGTTTCACCATGAATGGATTGAGGTTTCAGCCCCAGCTGTGCCACCAACCAGCTATTCATTTCCTCTCTGGCCAAGGAGAGAGTTGAAGGATCAGATGCCCAGGGCCCCTTGCAGTGCTATTAAGAGCCGAGCCTAACTCCCAGTGTCAGAACTAGACGTAGCCTCAGGAGGGAGCCGGATTTCGGGGCTCCCGTTCAGCTACATGCTCTGAGCTGACAGCCGCTCTCCTTGCCTGGCACTCGCGCTGGGCTTGTGAGCTACTTTGAATGTCATCCTTGCCCTTCTCTCTGTTACAAGTCAGATTTAGACCTTTAGTCGGGCGATGCGGAAGAGCAAGTAAACCAGGGTGTCCCTAAATTTGAGTCAGAGGAAAACTAGTTCTGAGGTGTTAATAGGCATTGGGCAGGTGAGCATGGGAAATGCTGGGACTGAACAGACAGAAGCCCGTTAGATGGACCCCACCCCATGCCATCTTCATAAGCTGGTGCCCCCTCAGCTCCATGTCGGTGGCACTCCACCCTTCACCATTTCCTACAAGAAATTTCAACTACACGCAGCCATTTCGTGATTTAATTTTTATCAATCTTTGCCGAAAATTTTTTGGGGAAAAATAAAGATTTATTTCTCATACCCATAGCAAGCTACTTAAATATCCTCATTAGCTGTAAGATCTCCTCTTCCCTGTCCTTTCCTCTTCATATCTAGTTTTTCCTTCATTGTTCAGAAAATGTCCACGTTGGCTTCAAATGTTGGCATATTGCATTCAGTAAAACCAAAGTCCTGTAGTTAACTGACCCCACTCTCTATAAAAGGCATTTAGAGACCACCTGCTAATTCTTTTTTTTTTTTTTAAATATCTTTATTGATTTCAAAGAGAGGAAGGGAGAGAGAGAGAGAGAGAAACATCAATGATGAGAGTCATTGATCAGCTGCCTCCTGCGCACCCTGGACTGGGGATCGAGCCCGCATCCTGGGCAAGTGCCCTGACTGGGAATCGAACTATGATCTCCTGGATCCTAAGTCGATGCTCAACTGCCGAGCCACACCTGGCCAGGCCCACCTTATTACTCTTAAGCAGGTCCCTCACAGATTCAACACCACCCCAGTCCTTAGTAGATCATTAAAGCAGTCCTTCCAACTGCCTGTAGTGTTTTTCAGGAGAGCAGTTATATTGAAGTGCATTTTTTCATTATTTAAAAGTTTCTTTACTACAGGACTTCTCAGGGCCTTTAATATACTGATTTCTAATAAAAATCCTTAATGGATATATAACATGCAGTGCTTCCAAAGTTTATTTGACCATGAGGGAGACATTAAGGGAAGTCTTGAGTATAAGTTAAACGTCTTTGCTTTGAATTAGGACAGGAAAAGAGGTGCTCCCATCCCTATGCCTGCTTTCCCATCTTTGCCTTAGAATCCTACAATCTTTTGGTTTCCAACCATGGCTTCCTTGTTAAGCCTCCCCTGGTTCTGGTTCTCTAGGCTGTTTTGTGAAGCTAGGGAAAGTCAGCCAGGTCCACTGGTAGAATTCAGCTTGGATTTGCTCAAGCTAATCTTAGCTCCGCTTTAGGCTGCTCATTCTTACTTTTATCCACCCTTGGTTGATAGGCCTTTTTTATTTCTTTGAGTCCTAAATTGGGCATACAGTAGGACAGGTATCAGTGTCCATATGAATGTACTTATGGAGGGTAAGGCAAGAGAATGTTGAAATTAGGGCTGAGCCAGAAAATCGGGGCTGTGTGGTTGTCATGGTCATAGATCTCCATGGAAGCTCCACCTTTTCCCAATTTCCTCCACCCCCAGAACATTTCCTTCCCTCTTCATTTTCAGAAGCTGCATATTATCCACTTTCACTGGGATTAGGTCAAACTTAAGTCCCTCAATTTTCTTCCTTCAGCATCCCAATATAACAGTGTCTTCCACCCATAGGCTTCTTTCCCCTGTTTCAGGAGGAGCAGCATCCTTACCCCTTTCCAGGGCTGAGCTTCTCATCTCGGATCCTGATACCCTTTTCTCTAAGACCTGGGGCTGTTCTTCATTTACCAGCACCCCCTTTCCCGTTGCACCACCAGCCTCTCCTCTTCCACTTATAGTCATTGTCTTAAGCACCTCAGGTTGTTTTAAAATACCATAGAGTAGGGGACTTAGACAACAGACATTTATTTCTCACAGTCTGGAAGCTGAGAAGTCTAAGATCAAGGTGCCAGCAGATTTGATGTCTGGTATGAGCCCCCTTCCTGGCTCCCAGGTGGCCATCTTCTTGCTATGTCCTCAGGTGTGAAAGAGAGATCTCCCTTGTGTATCTTCTTATGAGGACACTAATCCCATCATGAGGACTCTACCTTCATGGCCTAATCACCCCATCTTTAAACACCATCACATTGCAGGGTTAAGTCTTCAACACATAAATTGGGGGTTATAAAATTTAGCCCGTAGCAAACATGATAAATCAACTTTCTTAAAAGCAAACTTCAAACACCAAACTTTTCCATGGAGTAGTCTACACTGGCTGTCTCCTCTTTTTCATGTCCAGTCACTTCTCAGTCCATTGAAGACTGTGCCTGTCCCTCCTCCTGTCTATCACCCTTACAGTCACCAAAGACTTCTGAATGCCAGATCCAGTTACTTCCATTAATGACAACTATTATTGGGCAAGTCAGTGTGTGATGTGCTTATACGCACCATCTCATTTAATCTCACAACCCTGGAAAGACAGGCTGGAGTTAATGAAAGGTGTTAGCTCAGAGGTCATACAAAGATCCCTGGGAGGAGGGAAGAAGTGGTAGCTGCTATTATTATTATACAGAATTGGCTTAAATTGAAGTTCTTTCACTTATTAGCTCTCTAACATTGGATAACTCCATGCCTCAGTTTCCTCACTTGTAAAATCGGGATGATAAGAATTACCTATCTCATAAGGATGCTGGGAGTAGCAAAAGCAGTTGTCATATGTGAAGCACCCACACAGGGTCTGGCACATAGTAGGTGCTCAAAAAATATTGATTTCCCAACCCACTTCATTTGTAATATTCCTCCCCTGTCTGAGACGAAACAACATCATCAGCCCACCATTTAAAAGACACAAGCTTTCAACTACAGCAGGAGTGGACTCTCAGGACGTGAATTGCCTGTAACCAGGTTTGTGTTTTCAGTCTGGTCTCCTGAAAACGTTGTTCTGTTTCTTGCAATCCTAAAATAGTCGACCAGCTCTTTCTATAACTCAGTATTTTTATTTATTCTCACCTTTTTTCTGACTTCATTTCCCTCTTCTGGTATAAATTAGAGGTAATTCCTTTTAAGCTTCATGTATTCCTGAAGAAAGGAGTTTTTCCCCCCGAGTGGCTTATGGTGTATCAGTCTCGATCACAGACAGGTGCATATATCCTGGGACAACATGTGTCCCTGGACCCTGACCATACAATTTTCCTGAGGAAGCCAAGCCTTTCCATGATTCCAAATATTAGTCCCTCTCATTTTGAGATTTTTTTCTTTTTAGTTTTATGACTTGTCTTCCAAGGGTTCCCCACGTGCCAGGCCCTTACATCCCTCCACTGGTGAAATGTCCTTGATTACTCTGTCCTTGTGCCAGATCCCACTGGAGGTCCACATCTGGCCCAACAATGAATTTTGTTTGTAATGCACAATATTCTAAATTTGATTTAGTTGCTAATATTTTAAATGAGAAAGTTTCACGTACAATGACAGACCGTGCCGTACTAAGTCCCTGTGCATTAAAATCAGCAATTCGCTGGAGCCAGGAACACGTTCTCTGCACAGCCCAGTTCTCTCCCTGCTCTTTTCCCAGCACTGAGGAACAGGGCCTCACACAATTATGCCATTGTCCTTGGTAGGCTTTTGAATCTACACCCCCCGGCTCTGGCTCCTACTAGGTCAGAGATTTTTAAGCCATGTTGCATTTGCCACTCCAGCCCCAAAGGAGCCTATGTTCAGGCCTTTGTGCTCCTCTCAGCCCTAACACCCCCCTCCTGGCTCCTTCCTGAGCCCTCTCACCTTCTGCAAGTCCCCATCCACCCTCACTGTCTCCAGCCCCCACCAAAGCCACACAGTTTGCAGTGGCCCTAAACACCTCTGAAGTCCAGAAGCGTGGCCCCACTTTAAGTTGCCCTCACCATTAGTCAGTCAAACCAAGGCATTTGAAGACACACTGCCTCTAGAAACACCTGTGGAGGGAATTAAGTGTCCAGAACAGGATTTCAATTTATTTTATATTTATTCAACTCTATGAATGCCGGAGCAACTGGCATCAATGAAAACAAAGGCTTGTGCCCGGCCGGGCGTGGCTCAGCGGTTGAGCGTTGACCTGGGATCCAGGCGATCGGGGTTCGATTCCCGGTCAGGGCACATGCCCGGGTTGCAGGCTCGATCAATGATTCTCTCATCATTGATGTTTCTGTCTCTCTCTCTCTCCTTTCCTCTCTCTGAAATCAATAAAGATATATTTAAAAAAAAAGAAGAAAGAAAACCAAGGCTTGCTGGGCTCTAGCAGAAAAGCCCATGCCTGTCAAAGCCCAGGAAGGCCCTTCCATAACAAATGCTACTCCTACTTTTTGTTAAACTGTTTGCCCTGTTGTGAGATTAGGATGTGTGGAGGGAGCCGATAGAAGGAAATGGAGAACTCTAGAACCTTAGAAGGGACTTCGAACTTCATCTGATTCAACTTCCCCAATTTACTAATGAAAGTTCACCTGACCCTGTTAGGGATGTTTTTCCTCTAAACTAACAACAGAGATGTACTGTGTGAGCATAGGATCAGCCGGGGGAACCAGTACTGCAGGCACCTGCAGGTCCCCAGCTGGCTCTGCGCACACACTCTGCGTGTACTGCAGGGCACATATGTGCGTCATGTTTTGTGCCTGGGGGGGTGGGTGGCTATGAAGGCGGGTGTGAAGGGTGTGTCAGTGGGCGTGCAGGGATTTAAAGTTTGTAAAGAGTTTAAGTGGAAATCCTTTATTTCCCAAGTAAAGGCCTCATTTGCTATTTATACGAGCAATAAAGGGAGTGTCTGAATGAACGCATTCATGTAGTTAGGAATCCATTACAGCAGCCTCCTTTGGCTTGAGAGAAGTCTCTCATTGCCAAGGCTCGCTCACCTGATGCCACCATCCAGAGAAAACAAAAACTAGGAGAGGCCTTTTCGGTTTTCACTGCACAAGGAGTGTGTGTTTCGGGTTCATGAGTTTTATGCAAATAGCATTCACGAGCCTGCCATAAGTGATATTTTTCCTGTTGTGCTACATGCTGGAAGTCTTGGAGCCTTGATCTCTTTACATTGTGGATACTTGAAACCATCCATTTGAAAACTTCCATTGTGTGGTTTCAGAAATTGCTGGCAGGCAAAACTGCCGCTGGGAGAGCAATTTGCATGCTCTCCATGGGTCCTCTGGACTCAGGCTCTGCAGAGGGCCTGTGGGGGTGGCTGCGGGCTCCAGGTAGAGGGCACAGAGGGCTCCTTAGGTGGTGCTATCACCCTCTCAACCACCTGATTTTGGACTTAGGTTGGCCAGCCCAGGGGTCAGTAGTAGCACATTTCTCAAAAGACTCACTGGAGTAGGTCTTGGAATGTCCTTTTGTCCCTCTTAAAAACTCATCTTCAATCTCTCCTGGAGATCCTTCTCTGACCCCACCTTCCCACACCCTCCAGGCAGAGCTGGGGGCTTGCCTTTCTGTTTTCCCAAACATTCGTTAGGAAAGGTGCCCAGGGGCTGTCCCTGTGCTAGGAATTGAGGCCCTCCGTCAGCAAGACTTGGCCCCTGCCCTCTGTGATTCCCTGTCGAGAGGAGACAGCCTTGTAGAGATGCCATTATAAATGGCAAGACAAGTTCAGTTCTAGAAGAACACTGAGGAAACCCACAGGGTCCGCAAGAGGCAGTGAGTTAGGAGAGGTAGGGGTGAGGCAGGATCAGGGAATGTGTCAGAGGCAATGTGGAAGCTGAGTCATGAAGGACAGACAGGAGTTCCCCAGGCAGACAACGGGGAAGTATATTCCAAATGTAAGTAACAGCATCATTCTGTCAGTGCATAATTATTAGGCACCTATTACATACCGGGCACTGTTCTCAACTTGTTTTCATTGGAGCTTACATTCTAATGGAGAAAGACAATAACATTTTTTATATAATATGGAATAGCACGTGCAAATACCCTGGGGCATAAAATACTCTCATGTGTTTGGAAAACTGCAAGAATTGTGGCTGGAGTGTCCTACTCGGGGCAGGTGAGAAAATGGCAGGAAAGTATTGTCTTACTTCTCACTGTGTGTACAGCTGCTGCAGCTGACAACTTATAAATGCCTGTCCTCCTGAAACCTAAGGCTTCAGGAAATCGGAAGATCACAGCTGCTTTCTAACTTTGGAAAACTCCCTTGCTCCTTTTACTTAAGCCTGACTCTCTGGTTCCAGCCTCGAATTCAGAGAGCAGAGGATAATCTTGCTTGAATTCTCCCACAGCACCATTTCCTACAATTACTTCAAGACTCAGCCCCACAGGAAGAAGACAGGTGGACTGGGAATCTGGCTGAGTCTGGGCCCTGTTTTACCTTCTGTCCCCTTTTCCTGTCTCATCGGGCACGTGAGTGTCTGGGATTTAGCACATCAGCTCTTAAGACTCCCAGGTTTCCCGTGTTCTCGGGGGCATGCGGGTCCTGACTTCTGCTCCATCTAGGTTATCAGCAGCGATTGGAAGATTGAAAAGAGCAGAATAACACAATCTGATCTGAAGAGCACAGCAGAGGAAGGACTGGGGGCTGGGGGCTGGGGGCTGGGGCCCAGTTGTTAGGATCCAGCAGGGCGATGCATAGGAGGACATTGAGAAATGACACCTGCCCGCAGGAAGTCCGGGGCAGCAGAGCTGGCAAAAACGTGATAGATTGGAGAGCTCTTGGGAAGTCGAATCAGCAAGATCTGTGAGTACTGGATGCAGAGGCGAAGAAAA
Organism: Miniopterus natalensis; assembly: GCF_054644295.1. Taxonomy (NCBI): domain Eukaryota; kingdom Metazoa; phylum Chordata; class Mammalia; order Chiroptera; family Miniopteridae; genus Miniopterus; species Miniopterus natalensis. Next base: position 172,313,435 of record NC_142081.1, read on the forward strand.
GGGAAGCATCTAAGGTAATTTCTAAATTCGCACTTGGGAGAATGAGTCGGATGGTAATGCCGTTCATTAAATCAGAAAATTAAGGGGGGGTAGGTTTTCGCAGGAGGTCACTTTGGAACGTAAGTGTGAAGTTCCTAATAGGTATCTAGTAAGAACATCTGGGGAGGCAAAGGAACTAATGTTTCTGAATGTCAAGAAATGTTTCATGTGTCGAGCAGCAGGCCGGGTGCCTTAAATATGTGTTCTCATTTAAAAACCTGAAAGGCCAACATTCCTCAGCTTATTTTACACAAGAGAAAATAGGGATTCATGAATCTGAATAATTCACCCAAGCTCGCCAGCTAGAAAGGCAAAGATGAAAAGCTCGGACCCAAGTTTACATGATTCTATAATTCTGGAGTTAATCAAGTGTACCCGAGAGTCATCAGTACATAGATGACAGCCATACTTCAGGGAGATTTTCTGTTTATCTGCTTTTTGCCATTAGATAATAAGCTTCTTAAACCCAGAACCGACCTGTAGTCCCTTTTGCATACTTGAGCAGCGCAGATAATGAATGGATGATCTTAGAAAACTTGAAAAGCTATGGAAGTTTGTCTTCCCTCCCTGGTTCTTGCTTTTCCCCACCATCGTCACTCAGCTGACATGCCCCCTTCTCTGTCTGTCTCTCTTGTTCTCAGGGAGTTAAGTAATCCGTGCCAGCGATCGTGGAGCTCCTGCTATGTTCACTGGTCACCAGTTTTGTTGCTCTTAATGTTCTGTATTAGTTTCCTGTGGCTGCTATAACAAACTACCATCCACTGGACTTAAAACAACAATAAGTTACTTTCTCACAGTTCTAGAGGCCAGTAATCCAAAATTCAGGCATCTTGCCAGGCCAGGCATGACTCAGTGGTTGAGCATCAACCCAGGCGATCGGGGTTAAATAAGGTCACATTCTGAGATCTTGGGTGGACATGCCTTTTGGGGGCCACATTTTTTTAACCCTCGCCCAAGGATTTTTTCCCACTGCCTTTCAGAGAGAGTGGAAGGGGAAGAGAAGAGAGAGAGAGATCGATGTGAGAGAAACACATCGATTGTTGCCTCCCGCACGCACCCTGACAGGGGCTGGGGTTTGAGCCTGCAACCAAGGTGCATGCCCTTGGCTGGAATCGAACCCAGAACCCTTCAGTCAGCGAGTTGATCCTCTAACCACTGAACAAAACCAGCTAGGTCTGGGGGTCATATTTCAACCCACTATGGGTGTATAACAACTTTATGAACTAGGAAGAATCTTTTTTTTTCCCCTTTTTGCAGGTGAGGCACAGAAAAGATGACTAGGATGCCCAAGGTGACTAAGATGGCCTCTAGAGGACAGCAGAGCCAGGATACAAACCGATGCCGTGAGTCCCCTGGGGTCATGCTCTAACCCCTCGGTCCTTCTACACGCAAACCTGCTGGATTTGGCGTTTCCCTACCTCCTTCTCTCTACTGGCGAAAGCGCATTTAAAGAGATGATGTCTTCCTTTTGTTGTCAAGGGGAGCTCAGGAGAGCGTGTCCTCCCGAATGGAAGGACAGGGGTGGGTGGCAGGCCCTGGCAAGAGGAAAGTGTGAGAGGGCAGGGGGAGTTTGTGGCTCGCCTTAACTTACACCTGGTGGGCAGCCATCAGTGTGGGCCCATAGCACGGCAGCCCTGCCTACAGCACTCTGGCAGCCACAGATGGCCTGTGCTCAGTCTGCAGGCTACGGGGTCCAGTCTGCTCAGAGGTGAGCTTGGCTCCTCCCAAATAAATCGTGGGAGCCTGTTCCTCTCTTTCACTCAAGAAAATGACTGGATCACATAAATAACTCGTCTTTCAGCCCCTAACGTCTGCCTCCTGTGATGCTACTGAGCACACACTGTATGCAGAGCTCCTGTGCAGAATGTCACACAGCCAAGCAAGCAGCTCACACGTGCTCCTGAGTCCTTTCATGCGCCCCAGCCACCAGGAGGCCGAGCAGCCCACACGCAGTGCACTTTGTGCACTGTCCTGCGGCACTGAACCAGACGAGAGGGTCCTCACTGCTCCCCGCTCATCACCCATTTCCCATCCTCGGCAGCTGGGAGCTGAAAGCAATTCCTCTCACCATCTGAGACTCATCATTTTATTAAATCGCTACATGCCCTGGGTCTGAGCTCAGCAATAATTTTTTAAAAGCTATTTGGGGTTGAGTAGGTAATGGTAGGGGTGTGCTGTGCACAGAAAATTTGGAATTTTCTTCCCACTTAACCTGGTTTATTCATATCATTCTATCCCTGGCCCGTTGGATTCCCCCAACCTCCAACCCCCGATTTTGGAATTGTAGGTTTAGAGCCATTCTGAGGATAGTGGGTGTGATTAGTTAAGTATACAAAAAACCTTTAAAAAACAGTGTATGGAAATGGTGTTCATAGAATATTATTTTCTGTGTAAGAAAAGGAGATACATGCTTATATTTTTAGAAAAAGGTAGAATAAACAAACAAATTAAAAAACTAATGAAAATGGAAGACAAGGATTTAAATGCAGATTGAAATGGAAACTAGACTTCTCCAAATGAGCCTAACATAGTTTTGGCTTTGGAACAATGTAAATGTTTTATGTAAGAAAATAGTTTAAAAATAAATTCCTCAAAAATTAAAAGCAGTCTGAAACAGACTGGCCCTTGTTGCTCGGTTGGTTGAGCATTGTCGCCTGCACCAGGAGGTCACCAGTTCATTTCTCGGTCAGGGCACAGGTCTGGATTCCGGGCTCAGTCCCCAGTAGGGGGCGTGCAGGAGGCAGCCAATCGATGTTTCTCTCTCATTGACGTTTCTCTCTCTCCCTCTCCCTTCCTCTCTCTGAAATCAGTAAAAACATATATATATTTAAAAGCCATCTGAAACAAATAAACAACTCTATGTCAAGTTGGTGATTAACCACATCCAGTAGAGAATCACTTTAAATAGGGTGGCCAACCCTCCTGGTGTGACCAGGACTGTCCAGGTTTTAGCACAGAGCTGGGAAAATCCCTCAGTCCAGTGCAAACCAAGGCTGTGGGTCACCCTAAAAACTGATGATAAAATCCACTATTCCAACAGTGCATTCCTAGTGAGATCTATTCTAGGGACAAATCAGAACCTCAGAGAAATATTTAACAGCATTCAGCAAATGTAGTGTTACTGACTCAGTGTTTTACTGAAGTATTGTTATTCTGGAACCATTATGATGTACATATAGTACATTATAAGTATAGTTGAGTGTGGTATAGGATAAATAAATAATTGTGTTAAAATTCGTAGGAACCAAGGTTTCCAGTACATGTTAAAAGGGATAAAACCAAAGAAGTTTGTAAACCTTGGAAATGCCAGCGTGAACTCATGGTGCGATGCGTCCGTCCAGGCCCATCTGCCGAAAAGGTTGGGATTAATGACAACCCAGTGTCAACAAACACCCCGAGCTCTTAGATCGCAGCCTCTTAAAAATAAGTATAGTTCTCTACTAAAAGGCGTCAAAAATTGTCAGAGAAATGGCTGACTTCAGATCTGGGCAAGAAATGTCCAGTAGGAACCTGTAATGTCTTCTTATGCCCAAAGCAAGGAAGCAATGAAAAAGTAATAAAATCGTGACAAAAAGACCCTTGATTCATCTTGAAAGGGTTTACACTGGTGTGAGATGGGCAATTTGAGCTTCAAAAGGAATACTGACTGCAGTGGATTGAAAATAGTAAATTATAAAAATGATGAGCTTATCCAAAGCAAACAATCTAAACAAATTTGTTTGGTCACTCCCTAGGGCAACAAATCAGTACTTTGAAAATAAAGGATCAGGCATTTTTTCCCTGCTTTTCCTGTGTAAGCTTCCTTTCAGGGCAATCAAATAGTTGATGAGGAAAAATTCTTCTTTACAGAAGAATTACACATAATAAATTCAGAAAGAATAATTGAATTCCAAAATCAGCATTTTTAGAGTCTCTAATGAAATAATAGACCTAGGCAATAATGGTCGATGGGTGCCAAAACATTTAAGTAAAAAATTAATGGTCAAGAGAATGAGAAGACAAACCACAGATTGGGAGATAATATTTACAAAAGATAAAGGATTGTTATCCAAAATATACCAAAAACTCAACAATTAGAAAGTGAACAACCTGATTAAGAACAATCAAAAGGCCTGAACAGACACAGATGGCAAGTAAGCATATGAAAAGATGCTCAAAACCATGTCATTAGGGAGTCTCAAGTTAAAACAATGAGATGCCACTACACACCTATTAGAATGGCCCAAACCCCAAACACTGACAACATCAACTGCTGGAGGTGATGGGAAACAGAAACACGCGTTTGCTCTGTCGGAAGTGCAAAACGATAGTCACTTTGGAGGACAACTTGGGAGATTCTTTCAAAACTAAACATACTCATACCATATGATCCAACAATTGTTGATTCAAAAACTTATATCCACACAAAAACCTGCACAGGGATGTTTATTGCAGCTTTGTTAATAATTGCTAAAACTTGGAAGCAACCAAGTAAGTGAATGGATAAACTGTGAAGATTCAGACAAGGGATTATTCAATGCTAAAAAGAAATGAGCTATCTAATCATGAAAAGACATGGAGGAAACTGAAATACATATTACTTTTTAATTTTTTTGAGGAACCCCCATACTGTTTTCCGTAGTGGCGGCACCAGTCTGCATTCCCACCAGCAGTGTACCAGGGTTCCCCTTTCTCCACACCCTTGCCAGCACATGTCATTTGTTGATGGCAGCCATTCTGAGAGTTGTGAAGTGATACCTCATTGTGGTTTTAATTTGTATCTCTCTGATGATTAGGGATATTGAGCATTTCCTGGCCATCTGTATGTCCTCTTTGGAGAAATGTCTATTCAGGTCCTTTGCCCATTTTTAAATTGGATTATTTGTCTTCTCTTGTTGAGTTGTCTGAGTTCTTTGTATATTTTGGAAATTAGTCCCTTATCAGATATATCATTGGCAAATACGTTCTTCCATACTGTGGAGTTCCTTTGTATTTTGACCCAGTGATCCCACTTCTAGGAATATATCCTAAGAAACCTGAAACACTTATCAGAAAGAACTTATGCACCCCTATGTTCATAGCAGCACAGTTTACAATAGCTAAGATCTGGAAACAGCCCAGTGCCCCTCAGTAGATGAGTGGATAAAAAGCTGTGGGACATTCACACCATGGAATACTACACAGCCATAAAGAAGAAGGATCTCTTACCCTTTGGGACAGTATGGAAGGACCTGGAGAATATTATGCTAAGTGAAATAAGCCAGGCAGAGAAAGACAAACATCACATGATCCCACTTATATGTGAAATCTAAAGAACAAAATAAACTGATGAACAAAATAGATCTAGTGACACAGAAGCATGGAACAGGCTGATGAATCTCAGAGGGAAGGTGGGGGTGGGTGAGGAAGATTAACCAAAGAATTTATATGCATAAAAGCATAACCCATGGACACAGACAATAGTGTGGTGAAGGCCTGGCAGCAGGTAGAAGGGGTCAATGGGGAGAAAACGGAGACATCTGTAATTCTTTCAATGATAAAGATAAATTTAAAAATATATAAGTAAATAAATAAAAATAAGCAATTAAAAAAAATTTTTAATGCATATCACTAAGTGAAAGAAGCCAGTCTGAAAAGGCTACATACTGTAGGGTTCCACCTATATGACATTCTGGAAAAGGCAAAACTATGGAGGCAGTAAAAGAATCAGTGGCTGGTGGGGGTTAGGATCAATGATTGCTGGGAGAGGGATGAATAGGTAGAACACAGGATTTTTAAGGCAGTGAAACTACTCTGTATGATACAATCATGGTGGACATATGTCTTTATACATTTATCTAACCCATAGAATGTACAACACCAAGAGTGAGCCCTAATGTAAATGATGAACTTTGGATAATTCTGATGTATCAATGTAGGTTCATTGTGATAAATGTACCATTCTGGTGCAGGATATTAATAACAGGAGAGACTGTGTATGTGGAGGCAGCAGCTCAATTGGTACTCTGCTCAATTTTGCTGTGAACCTAAAACTGCTCTAAAAAATAAAGTCTATTTTTTAAAATGTTGATGGGGAACTTTTTATTAGATGGATCAGGCTAATATCACCTGAACCCACTGATCAACCTTTTTAAAAAAAAAATCTTAAACATACAGAAAAGTCTCAAGTACAGAATAAAACCTTTTGTTCCTTAATAGTAACTTGTCCATATGATGCCCTATTACCCCTGAATACTTTAGTATGTATTTCCTACAAAGACATAATCCTGGTAAACTACAATACAATCATCAAAACCAGGAAATTAACATTCATATATTACTGTCAAGAACTTGAGATGGGTCTCAGTTTTTACCCTACTCACAAGCCAACACGTTAGCCTGTCACATGTTCATGGATGTGGCAGAAGTCATGAGACTCCTGGGTCAGAGACCAAGGACTTGATTACTCATCGCACAGTAAGTGGTTTGAACAACGTATTTGTCTCAGTTTCTCTTGCCTCCAGGTTCCATGGTGGCAACATGGATAGCCCCAGATTATTGCAAGCCTATGCAGTGGGTTGCTTAAGGAACTCAAATATTTTCTAATAGGCAGCAAGCATTCCTGCCATTTGTTTTGGAGGAAGATACTATCTATCTTCCTAGGTTGTTTGTGGTATAAACATTCTTGAAGAGTCAGTCTGGAACAGAGGGCAGTGAGTACCTCTGCTTGAAGGATGCACATAACTGTGAGAGACCCAGGTAATTGTCTCCCAGTACTGTAATACTGGTTTCAGTTTTCTTAATTTAGGTCCTCCTGAAGAAACCATGTCTAACCAAAGCCATGAAGGTTAGCTAGCCAGGCAGGCATGTGGGAGTTGGGAGGTGTAGGAAGAGAGGGTTCCTTGCAGGGGAAACGGTACAGATTAAGAAAAACCCAGCAGCCTTGGAGCACCTAAGAAATACTAAGAGCAAAGAACAGCTGGAACATAGAGAACAGGAGAGTGAGAAAAGGAGGGGCTTCTCCTGCAGTCGGAGAGGCAGGCTAATTTTCAGGGGCCTTGTAAGCCCTGAGATGCCGTTGGAACTTGATCCTGAGTCCTTGAAATGATTTACGCTGGGAGTGGCTTGATCAAATGTGTGCTTTTAAAAAGGCCACTCGGGCTGCAGCTGCAAGCGGACTGGATTCATACCAAGGTTAATTTTTTCCACTTGGTTTCCTGCAATCAGGTCCAGGGAGAAGGGGGGGGTGTTGAAATCCTGCCACTTGGTAGTTGGGGCTGTCCCTGAAGATAAAGGGATCTGGGGCCAACCTCACTGCCCTTCCCCCAATCCCACCCCCACCCCAGCATTCTGATCCAGGCACCCACAATTCTGATGAATGTCAAAGGCAGATGCGGAGAGGGAAGAGGAAATGATTAGTTCCTTACACTCCAAATCAATTCACTGAAGATCAAACCTCCAAATGATGAGCCAGCTTTTCAAATAAATTTGCCTTGTTCATCAATGAACCTGTTTCTTTTCATAATTTTTTGATAGAATAATTTTTAGCAGGTTTAAAAGAGTTTCACAAAATATTAGTTGAGTTGGAAATTTAACTTTGGTTTAGGTTTAACTTGGCTTTAGTTTAGACTAACTGTATTTCTGTGACTAAAGTTCAGAATATTCCAGACTTTTCTATATTCTCTGTCAATGACTTTGGAGAATGAGAATTTCATTGGTATTTCAAATTAGATTGCATGTATTTTGAATGACAAGGATTTTTATGAATGTTAAAACAGGTTTCTTTACTCCAATACATCTTATTCTAGTTTATTGCCTTTTGTATATCTCTTAATTCACAGATTTGTAAACCAGCTAATTCAATATATTTTGCCCATATTTCAAGCACTTGAGAAGGAATTAGTGTCTGAGATGTGAGTCACACACAAAATTGAAATTCATTTGAGCTGTACTGACAAATTTGTTGCAAAACAGCTGGGGTGAACCAGCTGTGACACACCTAAAACTAAATCTAGACTATACCTTTAACAGCAAGCAGACAATCCTTGAAGGCATTTGAAACCATTTCATATAACATAATTTGCTATTAAATTTTAAAAGTCAATTATATTTATTTTGGTCCCTACAGTATAGTCAATTGAGTTTATCGTTGTCCTTACTTCATAAAATAGTGTCATCATTGACCCATACAAGGTCACTCTCATGTTTTATATTATTCTATATGGTCTGCTTCATCTCCAGTTCCCTGCCTCCATGGGGACTACTCTAATGTGTTTGCTCTATGTCTTTAAAATGTGTATAAAGAGATGTTGAAATGCACTAATAATCAAAACAATGCAAATTTAAAGAACACTGAGCTTCTACTTTAAATACAGCAGGATGGCAAATACTATACAGAAGTGTTTTGCATATTTATTTTTAACTTACACACATACAGTCTTCTGTTTCTTACTCTATGTTTTGAAGATCTATCCAGGTTGATGTTTGTACATCATTGCATCCAACTGCTGCCTAGTATTCGGTAGGATGCATCCAGCTCATTTTACTGACCAGGGGCTAGTGCGGACTGACCTCCAGGTTGTCTCCAGCTCTCCTCTACCATGAAGAATTTTCTGATGCGCATCCTTATACGTGTGACCTTGGAGAGGGGTGAGATCATTTTCCTGGGGTCTGTACCCAGGAGGCAGGTTACTGCACCATGTAGCATGTGCACCTGCAATGTTCCTGAGTACTGCCAGCTTGCTTTCCTGCGCGGCTAACTGGTTTGCACAATCACCAGAAGCACGGCTGGGATTAAGGCGAGGGGAGTGAGGCAAAATTTAAGGGAGTGCCTAAAAGTTTGATAATTAAGATAATATTTTAATGTAATAGTTTTAAAAATCAAAATTAATGCAAAAAATCTATGATGAACAAATTATCAAAAATTTTAAAATAAAGACAATATCTAATCCTATACTTGCATGGTTCTCAGATCCCCCTTCAGACCTTAGTTCTCTAGCTGCTGGGAATAGTGCTGGAATAAGGACCTCAGCCATCAACCCTCTTTAGGAATGCCCTCAGCTAAAAAAACTACCAGTGACCCATTGTTCAACTGAAGGGATATAAATGACTGGAACTCCTACCCCCATCCTGGGTCAACTCTGAGGGGACCCCAGCTTTAGTGTTCCCAGTGGGGCTGGCTGAGGCTCTCTTTGGGAGAGCAATGCAGCTCATGTCTCCTGCTTCCTCCCCACCTCCTTTTGCAGATGTTGGTCTCCCCAGCACTTTGAAATAAATGTCATGTATGTTAACCTTAAGCTGAGAGTCTGTTGCCTGGAGATTCCAACTGTGTCATTTGCCAATATTTGGTATTATCTTCCTGTATAGTATTTGCCATCCTGCTGTATTTAAAGTAGAAACTCAGTGTTCTTAAAATTTGCCTTGTTTTGATTATTAGTGCATTTCAACATTTCTTTATACACTTTTTAGTCAATTAGCGCTTTACCTTCTATGAATTGCCTGTCCATATCCTTTGCTCATTTTACCATTGAGACTATAAATTTTATAATATAGAGTTGTTGATGAATTGATAATTTCATGAACTGGCCATTCAGCAGTCTCATTTTAGCAATTTGGCTTTCAGCAAATTAGCTTTCGGTGGATTCCATAAAATCTTTTTGGTTTATTGAAAAGTTTGGTGAATTAAATTTTGTTAAATTGGTACGTAAATTGGTTTTTGGTAAACTGGCCTGCATCTACAAAGGACTTCTGCACTGCTGACTCTCCATAACAACCTTCCTTGAGAACTTTCCATGAGGTCTGTGATGGGGAGAATGTACACGAAAGACCCCTGCCTCTTATCTTTTTTTTTTTTTTTTAATATATCTTTATTGATTTCAGAGAGAGGAAAGGAGGGGGGGAGAGAAACACCAACGATGAGAGAGTCATTGATCGGCTGTAGCCCGCAACCTGGGCATGTGCCCTGACCAGGAATAGAACCCTGATCGCCTGGATCTTAGGTCGATGCTCAACCGCTGAGCCACACCCGGCTGGGCCCCTGCCTCTTATCAGACCCCCCTACTGTCCTACTGGTCTTCCTCCTCTTGCCCTTTCTTCTCATGTCTGATCACTATGCTCCTCTGTTCCATTCCCTACAGTAGTTTCCCTCCCTTCTATTACACAAGATGCCCTTTGCCATGTGACCTTGTCCATCCACTTTTGCTCCCTCCCTTGCCAGCAATAACATGCTCAATATTACCTACATTTAACCATGTCTACTATTCCTCAGACCCAACATTTTTCTCATCACACAAAAAAAAAAATGCTTGGAAGGGCTGACTAGAACTTTCCTCTCCACCTACTGCCTCCCATGCTCTCCTCAACCTATTCTTGATGGATTCCATGCCCAGTGCCCACTGAGGCTGCCTCTGGGAAATGCCCACAGGCCTCCACGCAGTGGTGTTCAGCAGGCACTGCTCTTAGCTGACTGAACCCTTCCGCAACACACTTTCAGCACAGCCGCTGGCTGCTCTTGGAATGGCCGCAGCTCTTGGCCTCTGGGACGCACGCTCCCAGTTTTTCCTTCAGATTCCCTGATTCTTCTCCCCTTTGCCAGCGCCTCCTTTTCCACTCCCTATAAGGATAGGCGCTCTCCAGGCCTGGAAACAGGGCCCTTCTCCGTCTCCATCTGCTAAGACTCGGTATCCCGTTAGGTCTGCTAGGCAGACGCCTTAGGAGATCTGATGGGATACCACAGTCATAACACCATCTTTATGCATCAGCCACTTGCTCCTCAAGCCAAGCTCATCCTCACATTTGAACTTGTGCCTCAGCTGTTTCCTCAGCGTGAAACACAGCCTGCCCTCCTGCACATCCCCATCTTTGCATGTCTGGCTCCTTCGTGTCATTCAGATACGATTTTAGAGACCTTCCCTGACAGCCCAATTTAAAGTAGCCTCCCAGACATCTTTAACACAGGACACCATTTCAACCCTCTGCACGGCATTTGTGATTTTCTGATTTTTTGTTATTTGTTTCTTTACTTTCTGTCTACCCCAGAGAGAATATAAATCCCCATGTCAGTACAGACTGTATCTGTCTTGTTAGGTAATCAGTCAATCAATCTACTTAAAACATTTGCCATATGTAGTTTGATGTGATGGACATGCCACTTAAGTTAAACTATATACAGCAGTAGCTCAGGTTACTGGCATTTTCACCAGAAATGCATAGTCCAGGGAAGACCAGCAAGCACTCTAATTTGGAATTCCATATTCTATACCCTAGAGCAGCTCTGTCCAATAGAAACATAATGTAAGCCATTGATATTAGTATTTAATATTAACTTTGCTACCAGCCACCTTAAAAAAGTTAAGAAACAAGTGAAAATAACTTTTGTAATACCTTTTACTTAACTCAATATAGACAAAATATTATTTTAACAAATCACAAATATAATATTATTGAAATATTTTGCTTTTGGGAAGTTTGTTTGTTTTGTACTAAGTCTTCCAATTCCGGTGTGTATCTTATGGAACATCTCAGTTTGGCCAACTGGAGGGCACCATAACCCCATGTGGCTAGTGGCTACCATATTGGAAAGTACAGTTCTAGAGAGTTTACCACAGTGCTCCTAGTAGCTAGATCTTGATAAATACTTGAAATTGTGCAAATCAGCATAGTGAATGTCCAACATTTTTTTCATTGGTGAAATTGATGGCTTCTTAAACAGGAAGGTGAATAGTTAAAGGGAACTCTAATGGGTAAATTAAAGGTATTAAAGGTAGAGTGGTTAAAATATTTCAGAGACACTCATCACTCTTGCATGCACAGAGTATAGGAATTAGGAGGCCTATAGTTTGCATTTGTAGGGATGGCACTTGAGGCTGAATTCCTAAATTATCCCCAGGTCCAGTCATTGGCCTGATGCCAACTCAAAGGCTGACCGAATCCTGCCTCTGGAATGTGGTTCTGTCTCCCTGAACTGAAACTCCCATGCAAGTGGTAGGTACGAGCACAAAGTACCTAAAAGGAGGCAGAGCTACCACTTAATTGAACCAATGCACAGGAACTGCTTTGTGCTTCCTTATTAATAATTATTTTTTATTGAGATGTAATTGATATGTAACAGTATATTAGTTTCAGTTGTAGAACATAATGATTCAATGTTTATATATAATGTGTAATGATCACCACAATAAATCTAGCTAACATCCATCACCACATATAGTTACAAATTTTTTTCTTGTGATGAGGAATTTTAAGATCTACCTTCTTAGCAACTTTCAAATATGCAATACAGTATTATTAACTACAGTCACCATGCTGTACATGACATCCCCATGACCTGTTCATTTTATAACTGGAAGTCTGCACCTTTGGACCCCTTTCACCCATTTCACCCACTCCCAACCCCAACCTCTGGCAACCACTAATGCTGTGTGTTTGGCAGATTGTTTTCTGAGGCTTGCTTTCATGGTAGTAGTAAGACTGTGGGAGTACCTAACTCTTACTTGCCTAATTGAATTTAATAGTTGTATATGACCCAATGGGCTTTGATCAATTCATAGCACCCCCAATTCTCAAGCCAAACCTCTTCTTAGCCATTAACTCTCAACAGAAGCACAACCTCCTCCCCAGGCTGCCTTCAGCTTCCTTCCCTTCAGCTCCAATGCATCTTTTTCAAAGGTCCTCTGCATTGCAGTTATTTTTATGTATGCATGCATATTACATTGTAATTATTTTTATGCATGTGTCTCTCCTTGCACTGTTAACTCTTCCAAAGGCAGGGGTCCTATCTTTTAATCTTTGTATAACTAGCAAACTTAAATCAATGCTTTGCTCTCAATATACATTCACTAATCATTTGCTGGATGAATGAACTAATGAACCACAGAATATATTACATTTAATGCCAAGGAAATGTTCTGTATGGAATGGAGACATGAGATGGGTCCTGCCTCAGTGCCTTGTAATCGAGGTAAGGCAATCAACAGACAAAACAGGGATCAGAGATGGCCTGAGGTGACAGAAAATGGCAGAAGTTGGTAGCAGTTATCTTAATTTCTCCATTAAGGAGAGTGGTAGGTTTTTTATTTTTTTGTTTTTAATCCATCATCTGACTTCATTTAGCTAATTCAGTCTTTTCTGTCTTTGGGTTGACTAACTGTGGATCTTGGCTATGATTGTCTTTATTAGCTTGATAATGACTTTGTTGGGTTTAGGGGTCATTAATTGCTTGATAATGTTTGCAGATTTGACAAACAGATGCAAAATATTCCCCTTAATTCAAAATTTGATCTAAAAATTAATTATATTACCTTTTTTGCTTTGGGGTTTGTACATCTTCACATCAAAAGGTACTCTTTATTTTAAACTAAGCAATTTTTATAACCATCCTCTGAAAATTTAAGAAGGGCACTTGCTCTTTTAATCTAGGTAATTATATCCGTGGTTTTGAATTAGCTTTTCCTTTTGGATGCGATGGTAGCCTTCAGCGTTTTGCTGTCTGTGTCTTCTATATCTACTCACAGTTGGTCATGATGCGCATGCCATTTAGCTTTTAATTCCCTCCAGAGCTATAAAGCCAGATATTTAAAAAAATTTGTCACATGCTTTCACTTTCAAGAAAGTGCACATTCTGTGGCTTTTTTGAAGTTTTTTTCCTTTTTACATTCATGTCTATGCTCCCTTGAAGGAAGTTATTTCTCTTGTTTCACTCATTCCTGGTACTTTACTGGCCACTCGGATTCAAGAAGGTTAGAATTCCAACTTCCAGTTCCAGAAAAAGGATGGGGAGAAGACAAGACGGCTCATCAGAAGGCTACTGAAAGCATTGGCCTCCAACCTGAGAGCTGCTGACCCGCTGTTAGGAGCCTTGGGGCAAGGCGAGCCCTTCCCATCGTGATCCTTGGGCCAGTCTTGTGAGCAAGGAGCATATGATTCCTTGAAAAGTAGAGATCAGGAAGCCTTATGAAATTGCTCTAATGTTTAAAGCCAGGAACTCATGAAGCATAGAGAGAGATGACTAGCAAATTGCAAATAATCATGTTTATTCAATGAGAAGAAAAATGTGAGTGACAACCATAATGATTCATATTATTCATCATGCTCCCTACATTGATTAGAATTTAAAATAAAGAGTAAAGAGAGGCTGGATTTTGTTTATTGATTGGAAGGTTGGGCTTCTGTAGGTCTTAGATTCTTGCTGTTAGTGAAAATGGAATCACAGAATCCTCACGCCGGGGTAAACCCTGGATGGCAGCTAGTCATTTAGGCCAATCGTCATCAGCTGGGATCTCATGCAGGGAAATGCTTCAGATACTCCAAAATGTTTGATTTGAATTTCATTCTTTAAATATTTGTAAACATTTAAAAACCTGAGGCTTTAAACAATTGCACATACATCTATGCAATATGCCAAATTTAACACATTAGGGACCAGCAATGCAATAATGTGTGCTGTAAGTTTATACAATCATCAGGACTGCAAAATAAGAATAGTTACCATTTATTATGTGCTTATTGTATACTAGGAATAATCCTAACTAATTGACTAATAACTATTTGACTCATAGGCAAATAAATATTTGACTATTTATTTGATTGTTTAATCATAAGTCATTTAATAACATTGTCTCCCTCACAGTGTTTATGACAGTTAAATGAAAAGAGGAACACAAACTATTGGGTATAGTACTTGCACATAGTAAGCTTTTAATGTAAACTATTATTAATTCTCACAAACATTCCTGAGGGTGTGTGTGTATTCCTGTTATATTATCTGTAATCCACTTAAAAATATTTCAATGTAGTGCGTGTTAACTTTAATCTCTATCCTGGGGAGTCAGTTAACGTTTGTAGTTTCCTAAATGAAAACATACAATCCAGGGGTTCGTTAGCATTTTTAAAAATCTAATGAAAAGCTCAGACTCCTCTGTCATTACTTCTGATCAACACCAGAAGGTTTTCTAATTTGCATAATGAATGTTAGAAATAACATTTCGTTGGAGAAATGAATAGAGTTCGAGAATGAATTGACTAGCAACATTGAATAGGCACTCCTGCCCTTGAATGAACAGGAAATAAGAACCTAGTTAGCCCAATACCTTACGCCCTTCGACTGTAGCCCGTTCTTAGGATTCTAGCTCTTCTGGGTATAGCCTCTTAATGAAGGGTTATGTCACCTGCCTGACTAGAAGGTTAGCTGAGTCCTGCTGCCAGAATATTGCTGTACCTGCCTGAAGGGAAGCTGTCATGCTAGGTGCTTTCAAAGTGTCTAAAAGGGCAGAAACTTGGCACTTCCCTGAGCTTACATAAAAGAAGATTGAATGGCTACTTAATAACTGCTTATACATATGGCTGAACTCGGGCCTTGTAACATACTTCCTGTGTCCAGGATGCTGTAGGAGAGAATTCCTTCTATAAGAGGTTACCTCTATCTTCTCAAAAGAACTTAGTAATTATAAACAACTACATGGGCTTTGCCAGTTCATGATCCTCAATTGCAAAATTGAGGTTAAAAGAGGTAAGATCCTTGGCCAGGGTCAATTTACATTTAATGGTGGCACTGAGCTGCTTCACCGTCAAAGCTTATGCTCCTAACCAATGCAATCTGTCTTTCGGAAGGGGAATTTGTTGAGTGAGTAACTGCCATGTGATGATCATATCATATCATATCATAGATTTTTTTAGCAGTTTCCATCAGCTTTGGGTACTTCTTGTCTGACTTCTGTATTATGATAAGGCAGGCATGCGGTGGTTAGATATCGTTAATGATTCAGAGGTCAAACAAAATGTCCAGATCTTCTCTCCTACTTCTGAATTAGTCCAACTGAAGAGTATCCAGAGATACCAAAGAGGACAGTGAAAACACAGTAACATTTATAATATAATGCACCAAAAAACCCCACAAAAATATAATTTGGATGGTCAGCCTGATATTAAATGGCCTCTGTCATTCATAACCTCAGATATCAATTTAATCTTCGATGAACAGACTTGATCTCATGGATGACTTTATAACAAGTAGATATTACATATTACACATCTGAAAGTATAAAATAATAGCAAACATCTGGACTCAAATCCAAGTTTTGATTATTCCAGCTGTGTAGGATTCAGTAAATAATTTAACCTCTCTGAGCTTTGATTTAATAATGTGTAAAAGGTATACTATTATAAAATTGCAAAGGTTTCTATAAGGATTAAATAAGTGAAACTATGTGAAGCATGTAGCCCAGTGCTGGCACATGGCTTCAATACACAGAAGTCTCCATGTTTATTACTCTTCTTATCATAGTTATTATCCAGCCCCCTGTCCCATGTTTCACCTAAAGCAAGAATATCTTCTCCACCAACTTTGGCCTGTAATCATAAAGTTTCCTTGAATGTTTCCATTGACAGGGAGATCACTACTTTATACTACATTGAGTCCATAGTTATCCCTGGAAAATTCCCACATGCCAGTTATAACTCTGCCTCCTAAACCAGTAGTCAACTTCTTACATCCACAAGCATCCCTTTAGGTATTAAAAAAGACAGCCTCAAATGAGATAGAATGGTCTTGTCTGATTACATAAAGCAGGTTACATAGAACTTGCCTGGGGCATAACCCAGTTTCCAAACAAGTGAAGTTGAGTGATTATATACCAATAACCAGAGTTCTCAAAATATGTATACCATAAGCAAGGTGGCGAGAGGCTTTCTGGGAAGGGCAACTTGAAAAAGGAAATCCATCTTTCTTTTGTGTCTTGGAGGCTATTTGTCTTCTGGAGTCTCAGATAAATGCAAATTCCCTGGAATACTTAACATTCTAATAATTACTGCTATATATTATGGTCTTTCATGGGCTAGGCACACATATTCCCATTACTCCCATTTCATAAACAAAGAACTGATGCTTAGGGAGGTGAAGTAATTGCAGGAAGACATACATGCAGTGGTGGAGCCCGGCTTCCGACACTGTCTTGGTGAATCCGAAGTCCGTGTTCTTATCTTCTCAGCAGTAATGAGTCACTTCGAGTCTTAGCTTTGTTTCCTGGTAGCTAATTTCAGCACGCAAGAGTATAAAGCTGCCTCAGAGTTCTTACTTTCCAAATATGCCAAATATTAACATTCTAGTCACTAAATTTTAGCAGACTTGAAGTTTTAATTGACATTTTTCTATTTTAAAATGTGGCAAAGAAATTACAAAAATATTATTTCTTCATCAGAGGCTCAAAAATCAAATTTCCATTTTAGATGAAATATATAATATGATTTATAGGATACTTTTGTAATTTTTGAGTTGGCAGCCATACACAAATTTGCTCAAACTCACTCAGCACCTGAAACTTCTCTGTTGGTTGTCAGCTAACACTTTCATCTCCCTGAACATCTGTCTTCTCAGCATAAAAGGGGTAAAGAAATCTTGGGGACCTTAAGTACTTGTAATATTTCAGTAAGTGTTATTTTGAGAAGAAAATGCAGCAGAGTGTAGTGGTTTATAAAATGAGAGATTTGGATCAAATGACTTAATAGGTCCTTGATGTGGAAAAGAATGAAGCGGGGCCCCCTATCTCACATCACATACAAAAGTTAATTTGAAATGGATTGACCACCTAAGTATGAGAGATAAAACCATAAAATTCTTAGAATAAATCTTCATGTCTTTGGATTCCACAATATTTTAAAAATAAAACACCAAATGTGCAAGCAACAACAACAAAACAGATAAACTGGACCTCATTAAAACTGAAAACTTTTGTGCATCAAAGGACATTATTAAGAAAGTGGAAAGACACCTACAGAATGAAAGTATTTGCAAATCATATATCTGATAAAAACTTAGTATCCAAGATATGTAAAGAACTATTAGAACTCAACAACAAATACACAATCCAATTCAAGAATAAGCAAATGACTCCAGTAGCCATTTCTCCAAAGAAGATATACAATTGGCCAATAAGCACATGAAAAGAAGCTCAATGTGATCAGTCATTAAGGAAATGCAAATCAAAACCACAGTGAGATACCACTCTACCCCTAATTTGATAGCTATAATAATAGTATTTTGTAAAAGTGTTACTGAGAATATGGAGAAATTGGAACCCTTGTTCTTAGCTGGTAGAAATGTAAAATGGTTCTGCTGCTATGAAAAATAGTGTGGCAATTCCTCAAAAAGTTGAACAGAGAATAACTATATGATCCAACAATTCCATTCCCAGGTGCATAGCCAAAAGAATCGAAAAAGGTGCTCAGATATGTACATTACATACACCTACATTTTCATATCAGCATTATTCACAACAGCCAAAAGGTGGAAGCAACCCAAATGTCTCTCAGGGGACAACCATACCCAAATAATAAATAAGGGTACAGGCATACAATGAAATGCAATAGGTAAGCAAATTGTGGTGTATCGTACAATGGAATATTATTCAGCCATAAAAAGGAATGAAGCACTGATACACACTACAACATGGATGAGTCTCAAAAATATTATGGTAAGTGAAAGAAGCATGACACAAAAGGTCATATATTGTGTGATTCCATTTATATAAATATCCAGAATAGGCAAATCCATAGAGACAGAAAGCAGATTGGTGGTTGCAAGGAGCTTGGGGGAGGGAATTAGGCAAAATAACTACTTAATGGGTATGGAGTTTCCTTTTGGGGTGATGAAAATGTCTTGGAACTAGGTAGGTGTGGTGGTTGCATAATATTGTAAATGAACTAACTGCCACTGAATTGTTCATTTTTAAGATGTTTAATTACATGTTATGTGAATTTCACCTCAATTAGAAAAATGTTTTTGATAGTAAGCAAAGTAATAAAGCCATATACAGGTTGTGAAATGAAGATGGGAAGTGCAAAGAATGGGGGTTACTACATAAAATGAACAACAGAACTCTAAAAAAGCCGAGGTTATGAACTTTCAGCAGGGGGAAATGTTTGAGTTAAGGTCCTAATGCTTACATTCATATTAGAAACAGTTTAGCTAAAGTTTTCAGGCAAGCAGTAGAGTCTTTAAGTCTATAATAGTCTGTGACTAGTCTGTAAATCACATGCAATAGAGAAACTTAAAAATAACCCACCATCTTTTAGGCTGCCTTTCTAGATCAGCATGGAAAACAATATGCTGTATTCAAGGCATCAAAGAAATAGCATCAAAAGTGTGTAAATGACCTCAGGCTTATTAATTTTTTTTAAGGCTATTCATGGTGTTAGCAGAGTAAGCATTTATTGTTTGTGACAACCCCTGGGGGCAGATGTCATGGTCTTGACACTTTAACATGCTTGTTACTGCTTTCTTGTGTCCTCAATTTCAAGAAGATGGAAGTGGAGGTTTGGAAGCTAATAATAGTGTCATCTCATTGGCAGGAGCTGGAAGGAAGCCTGCCCTTCGCAAAACCGTAACACCAGGTGCCTTGAGGGATCCATAGGGGAAGTAGGGAGAGAAATGGGACACAGTGTCCATGCTACAGGAACAATGAAAGCATGTGAGCCTGAAATCCAGTAGGAGATTTTAAAAAAAGATATAGAAAAAATATGAGAGCTAAAGACAGGAAGATCAGAACCAGATCAGGAAGACTGGGCTGTCAAAAACTAACCAGGGAATTAATTTAACAGTACTCATATCATTTAACGTGGTAGCTTCCCCTCTGGGGATCCACCTTAAGGAAATGATCCTGTTGAGAAGGTCTTTTATTGAGACAACCTAACTTCAGCAACGTGGGGAGCAATAATTAAATGAAGTGTCAACCACACCTTGACCAAACAGCCATTAGAAAGTGTGTGCTCACAGAGTTCTTAGTAACATGGGAAATTTTTATGTTATAACTATGCAGCAGTGCATTTTTGCTTTTTATGAAAGTGAAACATTAATTAGGGAGAATACAAATAGTAACATCAAAAATAAAATAATTTCTAATCCCACATCTAGAGGCAACCACAGTTGTATTTTGGTTGAATTTCCTCCCAGTCTTTTTAATGTAAGTATGCCTCTACATGCATCTTTATAAAAATGAATTTCATATATACATACCATTTCAATTAGTTTAACATAACTAAAACAGGTGAAAAAAGTTGCAAAATCATATATATATATGAATGACATCAAATTAAGTATGTAAAACAAAGTAAATACAGAAAAAATACTGTAAGGAAATGCACCATTAGGAATGTCTGTATGGTGGATTGGGGAAGGTTCTCCCCACTCTTATTTCTCAGTAGTTTCGATGTTTATCTGCTTCCTTAATGGGAGTACATATTGGGAAAGAGGCTTGGAGTGGGATGGATGGCTGAGTCCCATCCTGAGATGCCACCCGGAAAGACGGAGGCCTGATGTTAGCACACGAACTGACAGGCTCCCCTGCTCCCGGTGGCTGCAGTGGGACCCGGGCAGGAGGGCACATCTGCGGGAGTCCCCAGGCTGCACACTAGGAAACTCTATCAAGGGAACCTGGGTTGTGCTGTTGTAAATCACGTTTCCTGATTATCTCCAGGCCTTAGGAAAGCCTCATCTTAATGTCCTAGCCACGCTCAAGCCCCTGCTGGCCCTACCTCCTCCGCATGCCCACGCAACCCACCCCCTGCAGTTCTCCCCACAACTGGCAACTCTGAAGACATTGATTTGCTTTTATTTAGGAAGCAACTGGCTTCCTTAAAGAGTGCATATTACTTTTACAGTGAGAAAAATAATAAACTTTTGTTTGATGGATAAATAAACCTGGTGGGAGATATTTCATAGGCTCACATTAAAGTTTTCAGTAATGCTGTTGACAGTTTGCATTGTCTGGAAAGAACTGCACCCCCTCCAGGCTCTATGTTGCCCTTGGTCCCTACAGCCCACCCACAGGGGTCATGGCCAGGATCCAGGCCAGACAGGCAGACTGCAGTGGCCTGGCCACTCAGCTCTGTCGTTTTGCTGAATTCTGTCTCATTTGCTAACAAGGCCGTCCAGAGAGAGCAGCCAGACCCCAAACGCTTATTTCATCGGGGAGAAACAGGCCCTGGTCCCCGACACCAGAACGAGTGTATTTGAGGATCACTGTTACTCTGCTCCTTGACCTTCTGTCCTTCAGTCTAAATAATCCCAGTTCTTTCAACCTTTTTTTCATAAGCTTTATTGTTTCCAACCCTTTAATATCCTCGCAATTCTACTCAGAACCTCTCCCAGTCGTCCTCAGCTCAAACACAATATTCTAAGAAGTGCTTGAGCGGTGCTCAGGAAAATGAAACGCTTATCTAAAGATTTCTAATGCTGGGGCGATGCAGCCTTCTCAGGGTCACCCAACGCTGTCTTTTTAAGCAACTGCTTAAAAATGCCTTGTGAACAGTTTATTATCTGCCGGGAGCAGAAGCCTGAGGAGGCCCGCACGGTGAGGGGCCCCTCGGGGTGGCACAGCTCAGCCGGCCACGCTGGCAGCCGGCCCCTGCGTCGCAGAGGGGGGCGCACGTGCAGAGTCCGGCTCTGGGGGCCTGGGGCCCTTTGAGGGGACATTCACCTCTGCAGAACCATCCTCTCCCACCAAATAGACTGGCCCATAATATTTCAAAATAAGAATCTACTAGCATCATTTATACTTTGCCTAAAACTCTGACACGTATGTGCGTTTCATTCAGGAATTTGCATTTTAAATCCTTTTACTTCTATTTGAAGAATGAGAGACTATATTCACTGTTGAGAGAATCTCAAACAGTAACAAGTGAATGGGCTGTCTCTACCCATGTATCATCTGTTTCTCCATCCATCCATCCACCGACCCACCCACCCATCCACCCATCATCCCTTCTTCTTCTGGCCTCTGAGCTCCTTGGTCAGGCTGCCCCTGACAGTAACCCTCTCTTTGTCATGTTAGAACATCTAGGGGGACTGAGACAGAAGGGCTACAGAGAAAAGTGTTTGGTCCTGCTTTCTCCTTCCCTCTCACCCTCCCTCGTCCATTCCTTTTTTACTTTTATTCATTCAACAAAGTTCTGTTCAATTCCTGCTGCTCTCCTTCTAGGTTCTCAACCAGGCCCTGGGTTAAAATAATAAAAAATAAACAGATGGAGAGGGGAATGGGATGGGGTAGAATGGGTCATTGGGGAGAAAAAGGGATATCTGTAATATTTGAAACAAAAATAAAATTAAGGAAAATAAATAAATAAATTAAATAAATAAATAAATTAATTAATTAAAATAAACAGAGCCTCTACCTCCAAATGCCTCCTAATTTGGTATGAGGAGCCAGACATATGAAGACAGATGTGTATTACCCGCTGCCCTGGATATTGTGTGACAAAAAGGAGAGTCTTCCCTGGGACTAGAAAGGACCCTGGGAAGGCTTCTTAGGGAAACTGAAGCTTTTCTCTATTAATCACACTCTTTCCATACCATCCTCTGGCCCAAGCCTCCCAAGATACAAGGGAGAGAGGACCTTTTTCTTCCTCCTGAGCCATCTTCTAGTTGCATTTCTGCTCTCCTGCCCCCACCAGGAGAGCGAGCTCACAACTTCGTAGCCCAGAGGTTTTTGTTTTCACTTCCTCCAGATCCAGGGCTATGGAAGCCCTCGATGAAAGATGTATGAGCATCTACATGTGTGCGCTGTTTGAGTGTTGTATCGTATATGTGACTAAATATCATTCCTTGTGACACGGCAGGAGAGTTGGGGGACCCTGACAAGTGGAAAGTAGGATCTCTCTTTCTCTATGTAGAACTGTAGCAAGTATAAACTAAACTCATCTTTGTCTAATCCTCTTGTGTTTTTTCATTTTTTAACTTTTTACAGTAATTCATTATTTTAATGTTTAAGTAAACTGCTATTCCCTCTGTACATCCCTACTCATACCACTCGGACAGCAGGTGTGTAGGTTTTTTACACCAAGCAACTCTCCAGTCCTCAGTGGACACCAACTGGGTGACCTACACTTAACTCAGTCCTGACACTAACTGTCCAGGGAGAGCAGACCCCACAGGTGGAGGGCTCAGTCTCACAGAACTGCCCATGCCCACTTCAGATGCCAACTGCAAGTCCAGTTGTCACCTGTGCTTCTGACTGACTGGCTATAAATCGGGGGGTTCCCATGACCCACTCCTCATGTTTGCTAATTTGCTAAAATGCCTCACAGATCTCAGGAAAAAATGTTTACATACTAGATTACTGGTTTATTATAAAGGATACAATCAGATATGAGAGATGCATAGGTCAAGGTATGGGGAAGGGGTGTGGAGCTTCCATGCCCTCCCTGGGTGGCCACCTTCCCAGACCCTCGACATGTTCACCAACCTAGAAGCTCCCTGAATCTCATTGTTTAGGGTTTTTTGTGGAGATTCCAATATGTATGCATAATTGATTAAATCATCAGCCAATGGTGATTGAACTCAATCTCCAGCTCCTCTCCTCTTCCCAGAGGTCTGGAAGTGGGCCTGAAGGTTCCAACCCTGGAATCTTGTGGCTGGTTCCTGAGGCTGTCTAGGAAACCGAGTGATGATCTCATTAGCATACAAAAAGACACTTATCGCATAGGAAAGTTCAAGGGTGTTAGGAGCAGTGTGCCAGGAAAATAGTGGGGTGGGAAGGGGTGCGGTGGTCAGAAACCAAATATTATGTTTCTTATTATGTGTTATTTGTATATTTAAACTTATCTTGACTATTAGACTGCAAGGCCCTTGAGAGGAAGGAGCAATGCTAATACATCTTGAGATAACCCCTAGCTCTCAGCAAACACTCAATAATGTTTGCTAAATGAATGGATAACTTCCTTACTCAAAACAAGTATTTTGTAAATGTTTGTTGAATGAGTAAATGAGTATATGGAGATTGATCTCCTGTAAGTTTTATTTGGTTTACACAATAAACGCTATATCATTGTTTCAGTGCAAGGGTGCGACCAGCCCAAGATGGGATTTGGACACTTGTGCAGTATCTTTAGTTGTCATAGTGACAGAGGGAGCAGTACCTGAAATGCATAGGACAGTCCCCCACAAATCTCACTCCAGCCATGCCCGGAGGTGAAAAACCTCCTTCTACTTATAAATTCCCGAACTAATGTGGTTTTACCTGTAAACACAGAGCCCTTAGGGCATCATTTTAATATATGCTCATTGTTCCAGGAATGTAATGACCCTGTGAAGCAAGATATCATTGTATGTTGATTGTTTGGGAACTTTAACAAGAATTGTTTCCATTTTCAAAAAGCTGTCACCCATGGTAACACCCCTCGTGGTATACAAGCTGCCAACACAACTCAGCTGAATTTGTCAGCATCTGTGATTCTGCATTCATAGAGCTTCTGGGTAAAGATACAAGCATCCGATGATGTTATTACATCTTGGTGTGGTTGTGCCTGAGCATCTATGGACTAAAACATGTGTTACCTTATTATAAATTACTCTCCTTTTATTTCTCTCTTTTATATTACATTAGGGTACCATACTGACTTTTTAAAAATTATGTGTGAAGGTGGTTATATTAGCCATACATTTCACTTCAAGATAATAAAGGAGTTACATGATATTTCTATTTTTTCTTTTTTTAAAAGATATTTCTATTGAAAAGAGACTTTGGGTTTGCTATGGACTGGATGTTTGTGCACCCCAATCCCTACAAATTTATATGTTAAAGCCTAATCCCCAAAGTGATGGTATTAGGAGGTGAGGCCTTTGGGAGGTGATTAGGTCATGGGGGTGGAGCCCTCACGATGGGATTAGTGCCCTCATAGAAGAGGTTCCAGAGAGCTCCCATGCCTCTTTCACCTTGAGAGGATATGGTGAGATGACATGAAGTAGGCTCTCAGCAGACACTGAACATGTCAGGGCCTCCAGAACTGTGAGAAACAACTGTCTGTTGTAAGCCACCCAGTCTCTGGTTCCTAGGACAGGGTCTACGAGGGCTGAGAACCGCAGCTATTATCCAATACTCTGCTGCTTTCACAACTTTTTTCCTGCTCACAACCTCAAAGGATCATATGGAGTCTTGATTGCCAGCCCCCTTTACATTTCCTGAGCAGTCCTTCCCACCTTATTTAGGTGCCCCTTGTTCATTCTTCCTTTGGGGCACAGTGCTGTCTCCCCAGATGTCTGCCAAGGATGACTCCTGACAAAGCCTCCTTTCTCAGATCTTAGCCTTTCCTCTTTGTTTGGGGCATTGCCCTTCTGCCAGATGAGCAATGAAACTCAAACCAGTTAATGAAGCTGGGATTAGCTGGCTTGGAGGAAGAGGTCAACTAAGGCCAGAGAAGTTGTCAGGAAACATTGGTCATATCCTGGTCTTAACATCAAAGGCATATCTGCACCCAGCACAGTGATTGGCACATACAGCGTCTTTGTATGAGTTAGAAAACTGTGCCCCTTTAAGAAAGACAGTTGCTAAAAGGCTTCGCCCCAGAGATGATGCAGCCAGGTGTTGATCAGAGCCAGCTTGGATCTCAGCCCCCACTCATCCCTGCAGCCTGGACAGGTCCAATTTGTGCCTCTGGTGTATTTTGGGTGAATGATGACCACTGGGGTTGGGCTAAGGGACATGGGTGGCTTGACATAATAAGCCCTATAAACTTTTATATATAAGTTTATAATCTATATATCAACCAATATGTAAATAAACTGCAAATAAATGTCTTTATTGCCATACTTCCTATATTATATTAAATTGTGTTTGCATCTGCTCCACTAAACTAATCCCTTAAGAGGCAGAAACCATTTTTTATTTATGTTGAATCTCCCACATAGTTATAGAGCAGCTGGCTCAGTGAATAGTGTTGATTGATGATGAAGGAAGGAAGGAAGGAAGGAAGGAAGGAAGGAAGGAAGGAAGGAAGGAAGGAAGGGAGGGAGGGAGGGAGGGAGGGAGGGAGGGAGGGAGGGAGGGAGGGAGGGAGGGAGGGAGGGAGGGAGGGAGGGAGGGAGGGAGGGAAGAATGGGTTCCTGGGGCAGAATAGTGCCCTCAGGATGCCACCTCCCAGGTAGGACTTCTGTCAATATGCCAAGCCTTGAACTAGAAGAATTAACAGGAGCAATAAGGCTCCCCTGCCCTTCCTGGTAACACCTGAGGCTACCAACAGGCCAAGAGACTGTCTGGCTATCAACTGATGCTGTTAAATGAACAAAGAGGTCTGTGGTCTTGGGGCTGCCCGTCTGGCATCTTGCAGGAAAGTGAAACCGAGTGTGAAACACACCTGTTCTCTCTGGCCTTTTAACTGGCAGGGATTTAATTCCAAGGGGCAGGAGAGGTGGGAGGTCCAGGCTGTGAAAAAGCCAGGGGATTAATTGTGTGTTAATGGATGGATGTACAGGGGTTAGGGGGGCACCCAGGGCTGGGAAGGTTGCATATTGAGGCCTCTTGGCCTCTTTATTTCTCACTACTGTAAGCTTTGTCAGAGCCAGATGGCCCAGACCTGAATGAAAACAAGTTCACTTTGGGAAGAGAAACCTTAGAGCATGTTCCTATTGAGTAATGACCCTGGGAGGCATTTCCAAACTCTTGGAGCTGTCCTTTGTTGCTCACGTTTCAAAATGTGAATTTTCAACCTCCAGCCAAGGCGTTCCAGGCCTTTCAGGGTTTGAGGGTTTCAGCCCCATCCTCTCTCACCAACTGAATTCCTCTCCATCTTCCAAGTCTTAGTGTGTATTTTGGCCTCTGCACTGTTGTATTATCTCTGCGCAAAATTCCCTCTTCCTCTTCAACTGCTTTGGTCAAAAAGTTACCCATTCTTTAGGGCCCCGCTTAAATGTCATCTTCAAGATACCTTTAAAATCCCCTTAACCTGGGCTATTTTAAGACTCAGAGTTTCATGTACTTTTCTACCTCCCTTGACATCAAAGATATTAAAATGTACATTAAGTAAGATGTTTTTTGCAATAAAATATTTAAATATAACTTTGCTTATCAAATTATTTCTTATAAAAAATTCATTTAATTTACAATTGGCTATGCTTTTTCAGCAAATCATTGTTTATCCTTGGGAATTCTGGTAAGGTAAGAAAATCTCCTCTAGAGATTGTTTTCAATCTATAATAAAATTTTATGAATATTAAAATAAACTATTGCTGAAGACAATAATTATTAATTTTGATTTTGCTGTTTTTATTTACATACTTGGGAGCCAAAACATTTTTTCTTTATAGTTCCCCATTTCCTTGGAAAGCTAGGTGGCCCTGGGTTCTAACCTACATCTTCCAAAAGGGACAGAGCGTTATCCCCAGCAGACATGCTCTCCTCTTATGACCACGAGGCCTCTGAATCTCTTCTAAAATAGTACTAATTTTTATCAAATTCTGCTCTTTATTCTACATCCAGCTATCTATGGACTACACATAATTGAACATGGTCAAAGCACCAAAAAGATGCGACAATTGTGAACTTGTAGGCGCTGAATAATTCTAAACCTCAAGTATACTGATTGAAAAAGAAATTGCATACCGCATTGTAGAGGAACAACCAGTCTCCTTACCATTAATAGAAGTGAACTATAAAAATACATACAATGAAAGCAGAACAAGATTACTACTTTCTAGTGATGCAGTATAAACTGTGGTGAGCATCCCTTATGCCCCCACCCTAATAAGACCATAATCTCATAAAGGGCTACTACTCAAGGTTAGTATTTACATTTAAAAAACAGAGATTAATGCAAGGGAAGAAATTTCTAATTGGAGAATCACAGGGCAGAGTAGCTTATTTTTTTAGATCACGTAGAAACCCTTCTTTTCACCAAAAGGTTCTGTCTGTATTAGGCAAATTACCTCTCTATCTCAGTCCACAGAAAATGATAATAATAAGTGCTCTCTTATTCAACAGGGTTATGTTGAAGGCTGAATGAGCCTGGGTAACAGAGTTCTTCGGATCTTAGTCTGATGTCTATTGAATGTGTATTACATCCAAGACACCCTGTTAAGTGTTTCACATGCATGATTTTATTTAATTCTCATAGAAGCTTTATGAGGTAGGTAGCATGCCAGTTACCACTTTGCAAATGAGGAAGCAAAGACTCAGAGAGGGTAAGTAAAATGGCACAACTAACAAGTCAAAGCTAGAACTTTAACTCAAACCTTCCTGGCCCTAAGCTTCTCAATATTAGCTCTAATAACACTTTTCATTTGGATGGTTTATTTTCATTTCCCAGGCTTTCCTTTTCACCAGATTCCATTTAGATGTAGAGGATTGGTGTTACTAATATTACCAGGAAGAAGAGAGAGAACTATATATCTAAATCTGATGACCACCAGTTGGTTGGATAATTAGTTTCATACTTTACCAAGTTTATTAAATTATTAAAGTCACCTCCATTCAATTAGGAATAAAGAACATTCAGTTAATTCAGACAGAAACCTCATCACATTAAACAGCTAAACCTATGCCTCCTTGCCTTGAAGATGGTCTGTTTTTCTCTAATAAGCCTCAAGAAATATTTGGCTTATCATGTCCCTTCCTTTGTACTGGGTGCTAGAAAGTGCAAGGTGAAGCTAGCCCTGAGTCTACAAATAGTTTGCACACTGACCTTACTCCCTGTTTTCTTTCATATCCTAACGTTATTGAGCCCTTGGCCTGATGGCCTCATCTACTTATTTATTTGAGAGAAAACAAAATTTTATCTGTTTAAAAATTTAAATTAAGGTTTAAAGTATATGTAAGTATATTTACAATACTAAACTATTAAGACTCCAACAGAGCCCTGCAGGGCGTGGCTCAGCGGCTGAGCGTCGACCTGGGATCCGGGTGATTGGGGTTCGATTCCCGGTCAGGGCACAGGCCTGGGCTGTGGGCTCGATCAATGACTCTCTCATCATTGATGTTTCTATCTCTCTCTCTCCCTCTCCTTTCCTCTCTCTGAAATCAATAAAGATATATA
The DNA here is from genome assembly GCF_054644295.1 of Miniopterus natalensis. Taxonomy (NCBI): domain Eukaryota; kingdom Metazoa; phylum Chordata; class Mammalia; order Chiroptera; family Miniopteridae; genus Miniopterus; species Miniopterus natalensis. The sequence goes on from NC_142081.1 coordinate 172,342,223, forward strand.
TATATTTTAAAAAGACTCCAACAGAAATCTGGACAGTCATATGTGTAAATATGTTCACTTACTGTAGGTTAACACTCCTTTCCATTTTAACAAGTTACTGGATCCAAGTTCACGATTCCACAGAAATGTTGGTGATTATTGTTGAAGCTAAATGCCTTCCTCCATTGGAAACCCCCCAGCTTTCCTTTTCCTTCATTTTCATTATATCCGAGAATCCAGGGTATTAGAAACGTAATCTGCATAACTTCCTCCATTTCCATTATTTTGTTGTGTAGTTTTATAAGCTAACTAACATTCTTCTGAGAAGGTGGAATATAAATACAGCAATTAATTACTTTATTACCAGAATGATTAGCCCTGAGTCCATTTCCCAGCTTCTCAATCATTTCCTGGATTGGCTAATCTATGAGCAAATGTGCACAAAGCCTAAAAAACACCTTCATTTTGGTTTTTCTGACCTGTCAAAGTGAATTGTTTAATACCACTATGAGAAATATAAAAGCTTAATAAAATCTAGGCTGTTGATAACTTTTATGTCTCTTCAGGGGTTTTCTGAGATCTCAATTAAACACTTATTTTCTTTTTCTTCACATTGGAAAGGCCATGGGCAGAGGACCAAAGAGGTTTGGAGGCTCTGGCCCACTTAGCTGGAAGCAGACACTCACTGGACTGAGGCCCCACCCCTGTTTGCAAAGGACAGAGCCGTCCAGTTGGCAGCAGCCCAGGGCCCGAGCTACGCGCTGGAAGCCCAGCCGGCCTGTATCTGTACTGTTGGCCACGCGGGTTCTACTTGACCTAGGAGTCAGCTGAGCTGCACCTCCCCAGGCGGGGAGAGCTCCCCAGCAAGCATGCCAGGACGTTATTACTGTTTAAACACCGAGTGAGCTCAGCTTTGATTACCGGTGATGGCAGAGGCTGTTAAATTAGCAGCCTATTGTTCTGGACCTGGTACTCGCCGGTGTCTCCCAGGGCCTGTGAGACAAACTCCTCCTCAGCTTCCTCACCCAGCAGTGCGTCTCTCCAGAGCAGGAGTCGACTTGGCCAAGCAGAAGGCAGCCATTAGCTCCCTGATGTAGTGTCATCTCCAACTCCACAGGCACCGTCAAAAATCAGGCTTTCCCAAGACCATCTTTCATGGCCTGAGACACTCTTCGCCCCGAGTGAGGAGATGTGATCTGAGCTTGCTCCGCAGCTGCTGGTATAGGCCTTTCTCCACGGTCTTTTGCTGCTTCCCTTATAAATGTCCCCTTCACCATGTCCGGCTGATGGGGATTAAAGGCGAGTATCTGGGCTTATTACACATGGCTTCTAATGCTGGAAAAAAGCATTGCCGCTCTTTTCAAAACCTCTAATGCAGGGGTTCTCAAACTTGTTGGTCTCAGGACCCCCTCACACTCTTAAAAATAATTGGGGACACCAAAGAGTTTATGTGTTGATTTGAGTTGATATGACTATGAGTATTGGTTATTTTAGAAATTTAAAAAGAAAAATTTTAGAATACTTATTAGTCTATTTAAGATAATAATAATAAACATATTATATGCTAACATAAATACAATTTTATAAAAATAAATATTTTCAAAAACTAAGAAAATGGAACGAGAAGAGTTGCATTGCTCTACAATCTAGCCAGTCTCTAATGTCTGGCTGGATAGAAGGTAGCTGGATGCTCATATTTGCTTCTCTGCTCAGCCTGCTGTTTCATCATGTGTCACGTAGCCTCTAGGAAACCCTGCTGTATACTCAGAGGAAAATGAGAATGAGAAAGGCAAATAATACTTCAGTATTATTATGAAAATAGCTTTGACTCTGTAGATCCCCTGACACTGTAGTCTTAGTGCTCCCCACTCCCCAGGGTTCCAGGGCCACACTTGGAGAAAGCTGCTCAACTGCGCACCATCCTTTCTCTAACGTACACGTGAGTCACAGGCAACAAGCCTTTTGGAACATTTGATTTTATTAACCCATTCATTTTTGAATAGCCGAGCGGATCCAATTCATCCAATTCCTAGCACTCTATTCAGTTCTTTTCATCTCAGGCTCATTTCTACCAAGGCCCCCCTCTCTTCCGCCTTCTAACTTTGAGATGTCTGACTTAAGCCTCAAGTACTCAGCATGCAAATAACTCACTTTCTTAGTTCTACTTCCAAAGTCCTGGGAAAGACTCATTGGCTCACCTTAGGGCATTCCACTCAGATTAAAGACTAGGGTCAGGATTCAGGAATATGATGGCCTGGTATGAGTCAGCCGATCCCCTCTGGACCAACCAGTGGCCATGGTGTTAGAACCACACCAAATTGTGATGTGATGTGGAAATTGTTTGAGGTTTGAGTCATAGGTGGGTGTGCATGTGTGTGAAGGGGGTGTGTGCTTTGTATGACAGAAGCATAAAGAACATTGAGGTGAATCAAGAATCTCCTGGCAAAATACTTATTAAACTTCCCTCATTAGTCTCTCTTATTGCCCCTCTGTTGTCCCATTTTTCTGGACTCCACAATGCTTATATTCCCCTAGTTCATTTAAGCACTGTTTTCTCTTCCTGGCAGAATGAGGAGCTGCAGCATTCCCTTTGGACAGGCGATTGTAGCCCTTGACCTAGTCAGACCCTAATTGAGTTTTTTCCTCTGTGGCTTCAAAGAGCTTCACCCATATCCTGTTGGTGGCAGTTATATACTTCAAGGAAAGGAGTTCCTGGAATTCTTAAATGCAAGAGCAAAACAAAGCAGGGGCCATAGTCTTTAGCACCCTCCCCCAAGGGTATTCAAGAGTGCCTAGGGGACCTTGCTCTTGTCAGTCAATCTTGCCCTGCCATCTGTGCCTTTTGTTTATAATGCAGTTGATTAAAATCTATTTTACTTATATAGCTGTTTCAAGTTCAATAATAAGAGGAAATCAGCTCCAGGACTTCCATGATAGAGTCATTCTAGCTATAACTTTAATGGCTAGAACCCAAGCATAGTCCTTCATGCTCTGTGTTCTCGCTTCAAGCTTGTGGGCAGCATCTTATCTACTGTGGGGGACTCTGGGAGCTGAGCCTGGGCTCAAAGATCATATGCAAATGTTACAGAACCCAGGGGACTAAACAAAGCCACTTAACCTCTAACAAAATAGCATGAGCCAGTGAGAGTAAGGAATTATAAAACAATGCTTTCATATCAGTGTTGAATGGTATATATGAATTGATGCCCAGAGAATGTGGGACCCTCTTCAGCACCACTTTGATGGTGAGAGCCAGTCATTATTAACCTTCACTGGCCCTCCTCTCAGCCAGGCATGTCGGTAGTGGGAAGTAGGTGCTGTTACTATTATAGCCCCATGAGAAAACTGAGGCTTGGAGAGGTCAAGTAGCTTCCCAGAGTCACTTAACTAGTAAGTCATAGATTAAGAACTTGCTTCCAAGTTGTCTGCACTGCTTGACAAGTTAACCATTGTATCATTCTGAGAAGCAGCTGGAGCGAATGAAAGTCATTCGGGCTATGACGTTTCACTATAGTATAAGTTATCGATAAGGGAATTGTTGTCTGTCTTTCCTCCCTGCCCACCCCTCCTTGTCCCACACCTCTCCACTCCCAGTAGAAGACAAGCTCCACAAGCGCAGGGGCTTTGACTATTTTTTCACTGTAGAATCCCCAGTGTCTAGAGACATGCTCAGTAAATGCCGAGAGTAAATGAATGAATGGAATTGCTACGTTATACTAATTTGTGACTAATAAGGGGTTTGTCTGGAGGACCTGAGAGCAGGCACAGCTTCTCACTTCCCTCACTTTTCCCAGAAGTCAGAATTTCCATTAGTGGGGAAAGCTCCACCTTGGTATTGATGCCGATTTCTTTCCTTACAAATAAATACATTTCACAAACATTTACTGAGTTCCTACTAGGTTCTGTGTTCAATGGTGAGGCTATAAAGACTTAGTCCTTGATCTCACAGAACTTACAGTCCACAGGGACAGTACAGAAGCAAACAGGCAACTAGAATTCAATATGATGAGTGCTATGATGGGCAGGTTCCAGTGCTCTGAGCGGTGCACAGACAAGGGCAGCCGACCAGAGGCTGGGCTGGTGGAAGGGCGGCAACCTGAGAAAGCTTCTTAGAAGAAGTGATCTGAGGATAGTAAGTAGGAGTTGAACAGATGAATTATCCAATTATAGGTTAAATAAAGATATTATATTATATTTTATTTATTTACTTTTTTTACATATATCTTTATTGATTTCAGAGAGAGGAAAGGAGAGGGAGAGAGAGAGATAGAAACATCAATGATGAGAGAGTCATTGATCGGTTCCAGCCCGCAAGCCGGGCATGTGCCCTGACCCGGAATCGAACCCCGATCTCCTGGATGCTAGGTCGACGCTCAACTGCTAATATCTTTCTGGCCGGGCAAGATATTATATTTAAAAGTCACAACTCTCCACCTTCAAGGAAGAATACCTCGATTCTATATTTTGAGTGCTACCTCTAAATAGCTTCCTATTAATTAAATGACATCTCCATCTAATATAGGCATGGAGCCAGGAATGAGGACATCCTGAGAGGTGTGTGTTTATACCATCCTGCTAGTGAACAGGTCTGTAGTGTCTTTTTGTTACCAAAGGTGAGGGGCTGGCACACCTTCACAATGGCCCCATTGTCAGAATGATTCTTGGGCAACAGTGTGGTAACCACATCCAGGATGACGGGACCCTGGCCTCAGGGTGCGGCAGAGCCCACTGGGAGGGGGAGATCCTAGTAACTGACAGACAAGAAGATAAAGAGGAAGGAGTCCAGGGGTGTATAGGGCGGACAGAGGGAGTGACGGATGAAGAGCTAGAGGCCTGCCCTGCCGGCGTGGCTCAGTGGCTAGGATCCAGGAGATCACGGTTTGATTCCCAGTCAGGGCACATGCCCAGGTTGCGGGCTCGATCCCAGCGGGGGGGGGGGGGGGGCGTGCAGGAGGCAGCCAATCAATGACTCTCTCATCATTGATGCTTCTATCTCCCTCTCTCCCTCTCCCTTCCTCTTTCTGAAATCAATAAAGATATTAAAAACAAACAAACACACAAAACCCAAATATCTTTAAAAAAATATTAAAAAAAAAAGAGCTAGAGGCCTGCAGGGCTCAGCTATCAAGGTTGGAGTAGATGGGGCACCTGGCTAAGCAGATAGGCATGGGGCCAGGTGGGACTTGAAGGCACTGGACTTGGGCGTCAAGAGTACATCTCTTGGAAGAGCTAGGAGAGGGAACTCCTTTGTGCTATAATATAGACCATGTCCTGCCTGAAGTGTCTGGCCTAGAGGTTGGATGGAGGCTGGAATTCAGCCCACTCTCCACTCTTCAAGCTGGGGACCTATGAGGGGGCACTTTTGTCTAATTTGCACAAAGGCACCATATGGGCTAGTAGAGTCCTGCAGAAGGACTGTATCACTGACTTACAGAACAAAAGGGGACCCATTTCTAGAAAGGAAGGAGATGCATATAAGAATGGGGTAAGAAGGAAGAAGGCAAGATCCCAGAGCCTGGGACCCAAGTACAAAATCATTTTTGATAGTTTGGCTCTCTACTTCATCCCCAACACCTAGAACAGGGCCTGAAATAGTTTAAGAAATTTTTGTAGAATGAGTGGGTGGATGGATGGATGGATGGGTGGATGAATCAATACCCAGATCAGCATTAGGGTTCAGGGTCTAGGAGTGAGGGCACTCACAGATGGTGGTGAAGGAGCCCCATCTGCCACAGGGAGAAAGCCAAGCAAGCATTACCCCTCCCCAGTCTCTGTTCCTAGCCAGATGTGGGGCTGCTTAGATGGCTCTGCCCATCAGCGACAGGCCTGGGGTTGGCCCTTACTGTCCTGAAGACTTTCACTATGTGGGATGTTGCAGGAGAATGTCATAGTTTACTAGTATACAAGCTTTGAAGTCAGAAATGGCTGGTGCCAAGCCAAGCTCTCTAGTTGGATCCTCTTGCAGACCACCTAGAATGGCAGTTTTCTTATCCATTAAATTCAAAGACTATTAGGATACAACTGTTAAGATCCTATGTTCTACATTTTAATGCCTACATTTGAATCTCAACTCCACCACTTACTAACTAGCTAATTCTCTCTGCGCCTCAGTTTCCCCATTTGTAAAACCGGAATAATAAAAGTACTTCTCTCACAGGGTCATTGTGAGCATTAAATGAGTCAGTACAGGTAAAGTACAGAGAACAGTGCCTGACATCACCATGGTTATGGTCAATCAAATCCTCCCGACTGCCTCCGAGGGGGGTTGTGAGGATTCCTGGAGCTAATGAGCACACTCAGCACAGTGCCTGACACACAGCAACCCCCTCAGGCTTGCTTCATTCCTACTGAAATCACCCAGTGTCCCTCCTCTGTGAATTCTCCAGAAGGTTCCCTGTGACCTTTAGTGTCTTCATTGTAAACTAGTACTTGGCCCAGCCTGGCTGTTAAGGGAAGGCGAGAACACTTAACCCTTCCTCTCTTGCTCTTTCTCCCTTACAAGGTGCTGTGAAGCTGGAAGGCAGGAGGCCATGGACAGACCCTGCTCCTGAGGGGGGAGGTAATCTGAGTTCAGGTGCTGCTCTGTGTTCCTGTCTCCCAAGGGATGAAGCTGAGCTATTTTAATCGCCACAAACAAGCTCTGGCCTCGGTAGTACATCCCCAGCCCCTCATGAAGCATGGGTGGCCTGTGTCTTCTTATCCCCCATTTTCAGGTGGGCACTTGTGGCTAAGAGAGTTTAGGTCCCTCCACCAGGGTAGGTGCTCCTCCCGTCCTGCTGGTCACTATATCCCAGTGTCTTCTCTGTGCCTGGCACAGGACAGACCCTCAGGTTTGTGGAGAATGGAAGGAAGGAATGCAACCTGTCCAGCGCCCAGTGCTGCCAGATTTCAAGATCTGAATCTTGAGTCCAGCTCTGCTTGACCCCACCCTCTCCTTTGTTTACTAAACAATATCTTAGAGTTCAGTGATTTGAGTTTTGTTTGGGGTTTGGTTTTTTTTTTTACATTTTTACTATGGTAAGAAGCTCATAGCATAAAATTCACCATCTTACTCATTTTTAAGTGTACAGTTCAGTAGTGTTAAGTACATTCACTTTGTTCTGAAACACAATAGAGTTTTAAAAGTTAAAGTTTAATGACATAACCCAGTTTATGTCTATTGTCCAGTAGCTCATAAAAATGTTGAGTTGTTGACATTGTGAATCCCTTGTTGGGTGGGGTATTTTCCCTTCTACTAGAGTTTATTATCCAGTGTGTCAAGCAGTCACGTCCATCTCGTATTTAAAAGCATCAAGGGAAAAGCAGAAAGATTTCATTCTGTGTTTTGGTTTTGCAGACACAGGACCATATGTTTACAAAATAGAGCCTCTGATCCAAATTTCACTGCACAGTAGGAACTAAATAGAACCTCTAGTGGAATTTTTCCAAATTCTTCACATCAAGGAAAGCACTCCTGGTGTTCTTTTTTAGTGAAAGAAAACAATGTATTTTAATAGTTTTATTTTCCACTTTTAATATTTCCTGGGTGGCATTAAGGATTTCCTTTTTTTTATGGTGTTTAGAAATTTTTAATCTGATAACATTGCATGTAACATGCAACATTGGGGGGGGAAATTTCAACATTTAACAAATACATGATTAAGAAAATAAAAGTAACTGTAATACAACCTTTACTGATAACCATGGTTACATATTCTTCTAGGCCTTCCTTGAAAATACTAACACACAAGGACACATATATTCATACATAATTAGGTACACATCCTTTTAGATATTTTCCTTAATATTATACAGGGTGGTGCAAAAGTAGATTTACAGTTGTGAGTATGCAAAACAGAGTTTACTCTTGTATTATTATTTATTTATTAACTATTGTATTATTTCCCATATGAACAACTATAAACCTACTTTTGCCACACCCTGTACATATATTTTATAGTAGTTGGAAGTTATATTATATATATTCTTTTGCAACTTGCATTTTTCATTTTTTTAAAATATATCTTTATTGATTTCAGAGAGAGGAAGGGAGAGGGAGAGAGAGAGAGAAACATCAATGATGAGAGAGTCATTGATTGGCTGTTTCCTGAACGCCCTCTACTGGGGATCAAGCCCACAACCTGGGCATGTGCCCTGACCAGGAATCAAACCCTGACCTCCTGGATCATAGTCAATGCCCAACAGCTGAGCCATATTGGCAGGGCCACATTTTTCATTTTAATATCTTGGACATCTTTCCATGCCAGAACATACAGGTCCTTTTTGACCACTGAGTAGTATTTCATTGTTTGTAGCATAATCAACTATCCAGTCCCGAACTGAGAAACACGGGGCTACTTCCAGGGGGTTGCTGGTTCCTACAGTGCTGCAGTGAGCTTGGAGGCCACGTCTTCATGGCACCGCTTGGTCCATGGTATAAGACAGAAGTCCTTGCACTTTCTCTCTGGAGTTTTCCATTTCCTTGCCATTATCCTGACTCCCTGGAGCACACCCTTAGTGGCTCTGGCAAATGTTACCTGGCCTCCTGAGCCTTCATACTATTACCTGTCCAAGGAGAATAAGAATTCTTGGCAACTCCTTTCCTCCGGGATGCCCTGAGGACTGAGATCATATTTGCTGAGCACTTTGCATTTCCTCAACAACTGGCAATACATAAATATAACATGTTTTCAGTTCCAACAGAGTTTTTGTATTCCTTTCAGGAAGAAGCGAGGGCTCACTTAAAATGTAGGTGTTGGTGCCATTACATACAGCTTGTCCTTTGTATTCTACATGACACCACTGGGTGAAGAGCTCTCCCAAGCTGCCAACATCAGCATGGGGTCAGGTGCAGGTTACTTCCTGGGTCCCGGGTGCTGAGAGGCAGGGGGGACCAGAGGGCCACTAGCTGAGGGGCTGCCTATGGGAACTATATCAATCACCTGAGATTTTAGGTAAAAACAAACATTTTCTGGTTTTCTGAGCTCTTTTCATGCTCATCTAGTCAACAATCAATTTTTGAGAGTCTACCATGAGCTAGGAAAGGAGCAGAGAGACTCCAGCAGTGCACACAGACTTCCTGCCTTCAGGAAACATATGGTCTAGCACATAACCCACGTGGACACTGTGGTCTCCATGGCATTTGAAATATAAGAGAGGTGGGTTCAAATTCCCAAACCCATGCCCTACAGAAGCCCAAAGCCTTCCAGATTGTGTGCAAACCACTAGCTGAGGGCTGCTGACCTCAGAGCCCTCTCCCCACTACTCCAGCTTTCATGTGGACTACTCTGTGCAGCATAGACCAGGGATGGATGGGAGCTCCTCCCTCTTGTTCCACAAACGCCCCTTCTCTCAAAACATTCATGAGTCTAAACAACTTCATTAAACATATTTGAGGAACATGGTAAAAAAAGAGAGAGAGAGAGAGAGAAGCTTTTACATCATGGAAAGACAAAGAACTTCGAACGGTAACAACTAACAGGTCAATGGTACCTACTCTCTTTCTTAACTTACATAACCTCCCAATAATCCTATGAGGATGATGCCATCATTGTTCCATTTTAAAGATTAAAAAAACTAAATGTAACCATTACTGTGGGGTCCTTCCCATTCTCTTAAGCTCATGCCAGCCCCAGCTCCAACCACCGCCATCACTGTATTGAGCACTTTCTCTGCCACAAGTGGCAGGCCAGGGGTGCTGGGAATTACAGAAAGTAGCCCTCAACAGATGACCCATGGGAGTTGGTATATAATTCCCCAGCTCCCTCTCCCTTTAAGTGTGGTAACGTGGAGGAACATGTTGTACCTGTGTCCCCAGATCTCCCTGGGTGGCCCATACTCCAGCTATAACAGCGGTAACTTGCTAAGTGACATACACTTATTGGCCTCCTCCCCTTCCCTGTCTCACTCTCCCACTCCCCTGGGCAAGTTTCCTAGAACCCTCTGCAAATAAACTACTTGAACTCAAATGATGACTTTAGGGTCTGCTCCTGGGGAAAGCTGAACTAAGATGCTGAATTGTGTCCCCAAGGTCACCCAACTGCCTTGATTCAAACCTAGGGAGTCTGGCTTGGAGGCTGTGATCTTTCCCACTACATTACCTGACCAGCCTCTCAGCTCCAATGGGATGCAGGGCACAATCATTTAAAGGCATTTCTGAGCAAAATGGCAGAGTGGGAGACCCCAGCTCCCCACTCCCCCACAAAGATCAACAATTAGATTGCTATCTATAAACAAAAGCAGCTCTAGGAGAGCTTAGGAGTCCATGTAAGAAACTTCAGCAATGCAAGGGGACAAAACACCTAAGAATAACTGCACAGAAAGGGAGTTGAATGAAGGCCCCTTGTATCAGTATGGTGCATTTGCCTGTAACAGAATATCTGACCAACGCTAGGCTAAATTATAAAGATGCTTAATATCTCACACCTCAAGAAGTCTAGAGGTGGATGGTCCAGAGCTGTTTGGTTGTTCAACAAAATCATCAGGGATCCCAGGCTCTTTCCATCTTTTGCTCTGCCATCCTCAGTGTGTTAGGCTATGTTTTTCCTCATGGTCACAATATGGCTACCTAAGTGCAAAGTATCACATCTTCATATTACATCAGACAAAGCAGGAAGGGAGGAGGGTTGAACTTGGGAAAGGGACTTTCTCTTTATGGACTTCTTTCCATAAAGAAGTCTATTATCTCTCAGGGCTTTTCTTTCCCTCTGAGCCAAGAACTCCACTCAAGACAAACTCTCTAAAGTATCTTCACAGTTCATTTGTCACCTTCTTTTCTTACTTCCCCTTCTTGGGGGTTTCTCCTTTGCAAATTGTGTTAGCTTGGGCAAGTTACTTAACCTCTCTGAACCTTGATATCTTCATTATAATGGTTTCTTCATTATAACGATATCTTCAATATATCTAGTTTCCAGGTTTGTTTTAGGAATGAGGTGATATAGCAATTTGAAAGTACCTAGCCTGGTGCCTGACACATGTGACATAAAGGTTGGCTAAATAGTAATGACAACTCAGGTTTGTATATGCTCATGACCAGGCTCCAGATGCCCACAAGTAAGAGCACATGGAAATTTTGTTGGGCTTTGTAGAGACTATAGAGTGAGCTGACAATCGCCAACAGATATTTATTGTGTGAGCTCTCTTTCTTGTGTGTGTTCCCTTTGTCCATGATGACAGTTACAATCGCTGGGCCTGTGAAGAAGAATCTGCTTGTACTGGTAATTTTGAGCAATTTGGTAAGAGAGATAAAATTGTGGTTACCTTCATTTCAGACAAGTTGTCAGGGAGGGAAAGCAGCAGCAGGCCAGAGGCAGGGCTGACAAATGCCAGTGGGCAGTGAACGGGGAGGGGCTTTCTAACCAGTGGGGTGGTTACAGGTCACTGACTTTCTCAGTGATAATTGGGACCTCGACTTGAAGCTCGTGTGCATCAAACTCGCCATCAGGGGACGTGTTCCTGAGGGGACTTACAAGTGCTCCTCACCTTGCCCAGGTGAGCCCTGTCATGAGGCCAGCTGCGTGCCTAGGGCCAGATGGCTCTTACCCTCATTCCCATCTCCGCCTCAGGACACAGCTGAGAGGGGGTGGGGTGGCTAAGCCCAGCTGTGAGGAGGGGGAGGCGAAGAAGTCAGGAAGATGTCTGCTGGTCCATATTTACTCTTGATAAAAGTGGTATTTCAATTCTTATATACACACCCCCATGCTCTGCCCCCTCTAAAAACAGTAGTCTCAGGACAACATAAACACACATAAACTAAACTCTCCTCTCTCTGTCATCTCCTCTAAGTAACTTGCACAGGCTGGCAGCTCCTTTCCTCAGCACCTCTCCTGTGAGGTAAGCCAACGCAGAGCTCCGTCGGCTATGTAGGTCTTGCTACCCAAAGCGAGGTCCCAGCCCAGAAGCCTCCACATCCCACAGGAGTTGTTAGAAATGCAGTATCTCAGGTCCCTCCCCACCCACTGAATCTGAATCTGCAGTTTAACAAGATCCCCAGGTAATAATATGCACCTTCAAGTTTGAGAAAGTCAGGTCTTCAGTACCATGTTTCCTGCTTACCTTATCACTGATGGCAGTCAACTATTGTGGGACTTTGCAGTTGAGAATCTGGCTTTACTCGTAAGCCAGGTTTTTCTAATGTTCTCTCACTAGGCCTCTCCTTTGCTCGACAGTCCTCAGAATCCTATTGTCCATAAAGAACCACCAATACTGCCTGAGTGTTTGCTCTACCAGTTACGCACATGCACATACACGGTGTATTACATACTTAAGGCCATTCACTATATGCTATTTTGAAATCTGCTATTTCCACTTAGCAATAAGACACAATGGTACATAGCATTATGCAGCCTTTTATTACATCAGTTTTAGTCCTTGCATGAGAGTCTATTTGTATAGATGTACTCTGGCTGATTTTATCAGTCTTCAGCTGCTGCATATCAAGGTTATTTATATTTTTATTAAAAATAATATTACAATGAGGAGAGTGGGTGGGGGATGAATGAAAAATGGGGAGGGGAATAAGAAGTACAAACGTCCAGTTTGAAATAAAGGCGTCACGGAGATGTAGTGTCAGCACAGGGAATATAGTCAGTAGAATCATAATAACTTGTCACAGTGATGGTTATTAGACTCAGTGTGGTGTTCATATCGTACGGTATATAAGTGTCGAATCACTATATTGTACACCTGAAACTAATATAATATTGTATGCTAACTACACTAATAAACACAATTTAAATAATACAATGACTATCACTAAGTCTTTGCTACCAGCTCAAAGACAGACCTATGTATATACGGGAATGTAATATATGACCAGGTGGCACAAATCAATTAGAAAGGGAGGGTTTTTTAGGTAGATGGTACTAGGAAAACTGGGAAAAAAATACTACAACCTTTCCTATGACTACACTCAAGAGTGAACTCCAGCCTGGCCGGTGTGGCTCAGTGGTTGAGTGTCAACCTAGGAACCAAGAAGTCGCTGGTTTGATTTCCAGTCAGGGCACATGTCTGGGTCGCAGGCTCAAACCCCAGTAGGGGACGTGCAGGAGGCAGCCAATGGATGAAGTTTCTTTCTCATCGATGTTTCTCTCTCCATCCCTCTCCTTTCCTCTCTCTCTAAAAAAAAATGAATAAAAATGCGTTATTTAAAAAAGAGCAAACTCCAGATAACGTGACAGTCTAAATATCACATGTAAAATCACACGATAAGATAAAACTAGGAGACTGGCTTGTGACCTGCAACTGTAGATGGACTTTATGTGCAAAATTGAAAAAAGTAGAAGCTGTAAGGTAAAAAATAAATATATTTAATTATATCAGTTTTAAGGATTTTTGTTCAACAATCAATAACATGAACAAGGCACAGACAAAGAGGAGATACCAGCAATGCCAAAATCTCACAAGTGACCAATATCTAGGCTCTAGACTATTCCAGAAACTCCTGCAAATCAAGATAAAAATCAAGACTAGTGTTAAGAAAATAGCTGAAGGGTAGCAACCAGCAGTTAACAAAAAAGAAAAAGAAAAAGAAAAAAGGGCAAGAAGAAGACAAGAAAACCCTGAAGGCTCAAAAGCATACGCAGAAGCACCGCCGCTCCCGAGTGAGCAGAGGCACCAAGTGGAGCAACCGGCTACCCCTTTACGGCTGCTGGACAGAAGGGTTAGAAGGCGCCACTGTCAAGCGCTGGGACAGGCCCGGGGATAAGAGCTCGGCCCTTTGCTGGGGGAGTGTGGCCAGGTGCAGCTTTCCTGGAGAGCTCTCTGGAAAGATAAAGCCAATTTTCATGTACAGGTACCTTACGGCCCAGCAATTTCAGCCCCGAATAGACATCACGGGCGCACAGAGAAGCAGGCATGAGGTGTCCATCTCGGTGATGTACTAACGACGGAACGGGGAGGTCACCGGGCTGGGTGTCGCTGAGAGACGGGAAGGTGAAATGTGTTGCCTGTGGGGCTAGGCACCATTTAGAAGAAACAGATATTGTCACACATAGCTTCGGGCTGGATCCAAAGACACGGTGATGGGGGAAGGAGCAAGAAGCAGAGTGAGTTATGTGCACGATACCGGTTAAGTGAACGAAAATATATACTCACACAAATATGCATTTTGCAAGAGCCCACGCAACCAAAAAGATGCCCCTTAGGTACAACAGCGAGATTGCCTATGTCAAAGGAAGGGGAATGAAAGAAAGGCAAGGGAGAGAAGAAAACAAAGTCAGAGAGAAGCACAGAGGCGTATGAATTATTTGGCCTTTTCTTTGCTCCTGAGAGGGAAAATCTTTATTCATATGCTTATTTTATAAAATGAATTCCTGGAAGTAGATGACTGCACCTCAGTCTCAAGTGATGATAAAGGTGGAAAAGCAGCAGGTTCCCCAGGGGCTGGAGAAGGCTCTTGAGCAGAGGACCCTCACTTACAACTTTGGAGCCTGGAGCTTGGGGCTATTTCCCTTCTCCCCCAGCGCAGCGGAGGCTCACCAGCCCCCTGACCCCTGGCTGTGCGAAGAGATAAAGGGGGCAGCTCAGCAGCTGCTCTGAGATGTGGTTGCTGATAAACACCAGGAGAATCAGATCATGCGTGTGTGCATTATCTCATGACTGCATCCGGTTAGCCTGTCACGTTAGCATCACAGGATCTTAGACCTGGAGGTGAAGGGGTCTCGGGTTTAGCCTCCCATCCATGGCAGGAGCACCTAGATAATCTTCCACCCCACTTCACCAGAGGGGAAGAGCTCAGTAGTGTGTGTGGCTCCCTGTCATCCTCCAGTCCCTGGTCCCCTACTTCTCCAGCTCTCTCTTGCACACTTGGGAGTCCAGATCACTCGCTAACCCAATGGATTCCTTCTGGCATAGGTCAGCCTTCCTCTTCTCTGTCACCAAAACTGGTCACTGTGGAGGCAGCTGGTCTGGGCTCTTACAGCCCCGAGGGTCATACCTACTTGAAGAGCCAGATGCAGCCCATTGGCGCTGACTGGAGGTGATCCCCACCCAGGCGTGTCTGCAGGTACCTCTGCACCCTCAATGCTCCAGGTCAGGGAACAGCACACTGCTGCTCTGGCCAAACACAGCCCGCCAGTCAAGAGCCAAGGCTGATATATTCTAAAGATTGTTAAAAATAAAAAGAAGAATATGCAACAGAGACTGGGTGTGGCCCACAAAGCCTAAAATACTACCTATCTGGCCCTTTGCAGAAAGTTTGCTGACTTCTGCCTTGGGTCCTTCACAACCAGCAGCAGCATTGGTGTCCCTGGAAGCTTGTGCCAAATGCAGGGTTTCTGATGTCCTGGAGCTCTGGAATCAGAACCTGCATTTTGACAAGAGCCCCGGCTGATCTCACACAGTGACCTTTTGGAAGCCCTGGCCTAGGTCTAGGTGTCTCCTGCGCTTGGTGGTTAAGGAGAAGGCCCTGGAGCTGGACTGCCTGGGTTCAAAAGCTTGTGCCACCACTTCCCTGCTGAGTGACTGGGGAAGTCCTCTCATCCGTTTTCAAGTCCTGTTCTCTGTTCTCTGAAATGGAATAATCACAGCTTTCACCCACAAGGGTTTTAGGTGGGCTTGGACCAGAGGAACAAGCCCAGAGCAAGGGATGAATAAATGTTAGATTTTTTTTTCTACTGTATTGTTTCTGATGTGAGCCCCGCGGCTCTCTGCCTCAGAACAGGGGAAACGTACTTTGCATAGATTACCCAGAACTTCTGCGAGATGGACTTGGCTGTTTCCTCAGAATCCCAGCTATGCAAATACTCTTGAGTCAGCAGGTGAGAAGGGCAAGGACAATCCTGGACTTGTCAGGCTATTTCTCTTCTATGCAAGGAGAGGGAAATGATTGCTTTCTGATTGTGGACAAATTGTATGGGAGAAGCATAGGCTCGTGCTCCCCTGAGAGACAGTCAGTGTCTGGATCAAACTATAACAAGGTTACAATAAAATAAACAAAACCCTGCCCCCTACCCCAGAAGCTACCATAAGCAGGCTGCCTGGCACATGACTATGCCACCCACTGGCCTTCCTTAGGCCATAAAATGGTTGCATTGCTTTTTGATTTGCATATAGTATCTGCTTTTCCTGCACAAGGTTCAAGTTGAAACTGCCTAGTTGGGTCCCAGGTGGAGGCAGATGGGAGCAGAAGGTAGAGGAAAGGTGGACAGTTATTTAAATGACCAAGGGCTTGGAGAAGCTGTGTGCATTGGGCATTGCTTCTGTTTAGATTTGCCAAGCTGTTGTTCTAAAAAAAAGCTAAGACAAAGGGAGAGCTCTGTGCTGGGGAGGCCCTGTGAGGGACAAGTGTGCCATTTATTTTCTACAGCAGCATGAGCTTTGCTCTCTGTTTGACTTTTTGAGGGCTGCTTGTTGGGATTAATGAAGTCCATCCAAATATTTTCAAGGCTACAGTCTCTAGAAAAGGCATTTGTCTCCAAGCACTGTTTACTTTAATAATACATACACAATTCACACCAAGTTACCTCAACAAAAAGCAATTCCCCTATTGTGCTCTGTGGACTTCTCAAGTGTGAAATGGGTGATTTTTTAACTTGTGACCATTTTCCCCATGATGGAAATTTCACACAAATTTTTATAGGAGATACATCATATATGTATTGAAAAAATATACAGTGAAAAGCTAGCACAAAATCGGGCATATAGCCACTTAGTTTTAAGACCATTTGGCAAACTGGAAGGAGACTTGGCCTGTGGAGATATCACTATAGATTTCTAACTTGGGCTCTTCCATAAATTAGTGGTATGACCTTATATAATCCCTTTACTTCTCCCCGGCCCCAGTAAAATTAAAGTAGTGGGTACCACTGGTGATGCATTGGGCTCTAAGACTCCCATTGGCTGGGGCTGCCACAGCAGGTGGGAGCCACAGTGGTGAAGGGGGTGATGTGTGTGTGTATGGGGGGGGTATCAGCCTCCTCCACTCCCTCCAACCAGAAGAGCTCCCCTATTTTCTGTTTTACATGTCAGGCATTGGGAGTAAGTTTCTATTTGAAGAAAAGGTCTTCAGGCTAAGTGAAAGCTAGAAGATTACCACTTTATACAATCACTAAAGTTGGGCGGCCATACATATTTTTATCATCCACACCAGGACATTTTGAGATTGGAAAGGAGATACTATTAGTAATTAAACTGGGGCAAGAGACCTATGTGGGAGCATCCCAGACAGAAATGTATGACCGTCCAGCCACTGAGTCCTGTGCCAGCTCAGAGGGCCTTGCTCCTCTCTCCTATAATTCTTTGGCTCGATTGTCCTTGTCTTTCTTGGCACCCAATTCTGATTGTAGCCCCAGGGATAGAGCAGTTAAGGATAGCTTCTGGGAATGAAGTCATTAGGTGACAGCCTCAGGGACAGCAGCCATCCAGGGACAGTTCCAGGGACAGAAACCACCAGGAGACTGCACTGTTTACTCATTGGAGTGAGCAGATGTAAGAAATGCACAAGGCTACCTGCAAGTGACAGATGACACGGGCTCAGCCTGGCTCCTGTTAAGAATCATGTGAGAATCACAAGTTCCATGGTGAAAACATCAGTGAATCAACCAGCAGTTACCCAGTAAGCAAGTGCCCACAAAGAACCCAGCCCAGGAGATGAAAGATTAACTGCTCAAATCACGGGGCCTCAGAGTGGAGGAAACAGTCCACAGAGGAGGTCACAAGGCAGGAAGCAGGTTTCAGAAGGCAGGCGATCAGATGGAGTATTGAGCCAAACTGGGAGAATCCTAGTAGGATTTCTGCAGAGGAGAAGAAATGCGGGAGGTCTGGGCTCTCCCCCCACCTCCCCAGCACATGCACAGCGCCGCCCTGTCAGGACCCCTGCCCCTGCCCTGGTTAGCTCGGCCTGGCTGAGGCGGACCGTTCACTGGCTTCACTACATTCCCCACCCTTTGCCCACCCGTCCCATGTTTGCTGATGTGATGTCCTACCTAGTGTTTCTCCTCCAGCAGTGTCCCTTGCATCAAAATTTACCCTTCCCTCCCTTCTGTTCCAAGTCTCACTGACAGTGAAGTTTATAGCAAAGTGACATGGTGGGGAGAAGGCTGGTGATGTAATGAGTTATAACAAATTATATAGAAGGTGCTCATTTACTTTTGACTTTTTTGGGGGGGTTGCCTTTTAGCTGGCAAATAATGGGAATTTTCAACTAGGAATAGAACATGGTTTTGCTTTCTAACCTGAACTCCCCTGCCTGCTATGTGTGTAACATTGGGCAAGTGCTGTAATCTATGTGGCTCTTGGGTTTCTCATCTGTCAAATGAGGATATACTACTGCTTGCCCCGCCTTCCTCACAGGAATGACAAGTTACCCCCCAAGTGACCCCATTACTCTGCTATCTCAAGCCCCCTCCCCATCCCATGCCCAAGTGAGTTCTGCAATTCCTTTGGGATTATGTTCTCATGTAAACTTTAACTTCATTCAAACTCTGTCCCCCTTCCATCTCACGCCTCTGGTGCTTCTCCTGTGCTCTTGATCATGAAACTTCTTTTTTTCCTTAGTTTTTGCACAAAACAACTCGCTTTGCATATGTTAATAAGTCAGGCTTTGTTGACTTTGGGGAGACAGAAGGACTTCGCATCACAGCTCTGCAAACAACTAAAGTTAAATATTAGATTTTCATTTCATGAACCCCTTGGCCATTCCTATCAACGCAGACATCAGCCTCCTGCTGTAATTCACGCTGCATGCGCCGCCCTCTTCACAGCTCTGACCAGCATAGAAAAATTTCCTGGGAGTCACTGTGCGGAGCAGTTCAACTCCTCCAGCCTCTGTCTCCAAACTCAACTCTGGCTTCTCTTGCTGTCTCTTCAGCCTCATTAATGTATTTGCCTAAAGAACGCACCACATTCTGTGAGTGGTTTTAAATAAGAACCCGTTTCTCTTCTTTTATGTCAGGATGACCCAGTGTCCAACTTAAAAGTTGGGTTGGGACCCGTGGGCTGGGAGGGCCCCATGCACTGAGCAGGGGGGACCACTGGCCAATGGCAAACAGGTCCCTCGGGGCCACTGGCAGACTGGGAGGGGGCCAGTGTGGGGAGGGGAAGGGCAGGCCCAGGAGGCCCAGGAGGCCCAGGAGGCCCCTGCCCTGTGCTCTCCGTGAGGCAGGCTGCTGGCTCCCCTGAAAAATAAACTGAAATCAACTACTTTAAAGGTAGGGGACCCTTCAGTGGCGGCCCCCAAGCTTAAGAAGCCACGTCGCCAGTGCCACGGTGGCTCTCACCTTCTATTCTTTGATAAACTTTCCTGATACCAAAGGAGTTCCAGGGGGAAGGGAGAAGGGAGAAGGGGCATGGGTGGCTCCTCACTCCTTCTAGCACCACAGCCAAAGACCAAACCCTTCCACGTCCACCCTCGGGGCCCTGCTCCCAAGGGAAAAGAGAGGAGCTCTTGCTGTGCTACAGGCAGAGGCACAGTTGTTTTCACTGGTGTCCCATTGACTAACTGTGTTACTGCAAGAAGATAATATGTTTGAAAGCTGTTTGAGAACTAGAAAATAGGCTGCAGAGGGTGGAAGGATTTAATTAATAACCATTATCGCTCAGGTGGGATTAAGCCTGGCTTGATGCTAGACTGTAGTTAGGGCCCAGGGAGCTCTTGGCATTCCATCAGGTGTGAAGGGAAGAAAGGAAGCCAGTTATTAGGACTGCTATTAGGACTGCTCCGTAAGGAATTCAAATGAGAGTACCCGGGCAGTGAGGTGCAGTGTGCTGGTGCTGCGGCGAGCGCTCCTATATAAATGCGAACAAGGCAAGAATGGGGTTGGCTGGCGAGGGGGCAGAGAGCAGGAGTTGCGGCCTCATTTCCTCGGACAGCAGCATGGTCTCACTTTAATTTGCAGATATTTTAAGCTTTGGGTGCTGATACCTGGAGGGCAGAAGGGAGGCAGGTGCATCCTAATGGACATAATAGATGAAAGCTAAAATCCAGAGGATTACTCCAGTTTCAGAAACACACTATTTTGTGCCCTCCTATGTGTTTCAGTCACTTCTTATTCCTGCAGTATTTGCTGGGAGAGATTTTATTTTAGGAATGACACAGACTTCTCAAACAAATGTAGTATATTCAGGGGTCGGAGCATAAGAATGAGCTTCAGAGCCAGATAGATCAGGTTTGAGTCCCCAGCTGTGTAATTCTGAGTAAATAGATTTAGCTTCTTTAAGCCTCAGTTTCCTCATCTATAAAATGGGGCTAATGAGAGTGCCGAGGGTATCTTTAGGATTCGTTGAAATACACAGGTAAATGTTGAGCTCAAGGAGTGGCATATAGAAGGTACTCAATGAATATAGCTATTATTGTTATCATTATTATTATCATTATTATTTCTTGGTTACTTATCCATGTGGTCCCACTAAGTAGTGAACTTGAGCCAGGACTGACTTAGCAGGGAATGTACACTACAGTCTCTGCACTATCATATGCTTTACTTTCTTCACCTAGAAAACAAAGCATCCTTTGAAAAAGGAATTGCTTTCGTTTCCCATGAGAAGTAATTTCTACAACCCACGAGTAAATGCACTCTAATGACTAGAATGTGACAGTAGCTATCAGGAGTGAAATGTTCCATAAACAGTACTGCCTCTTAAAATTACTCCAGCTCAGGGCTCTGGTTGAGTCTTCTCTTGCCCCCTCGATCTTTGCTGCTGCTTCCCATCCTTCCACCCACCCCCCCCACCTTTCTCCTATCCCATTGTTTTGGGATCCTTAGACCCGACTACTGCCACCCCAAATTCTTGAATAGCGTGGGGCTGTCCTGGGGTTCAGGATGAAGCTCAAAGGCCTAGATGCAAGTCTGCTTATCCTGAATGTCCTGGGGGATGGGGTGTGCGGTGGGATCTTGATCCAGCAAAAGGCAGTTTGCCAATGGGCAAACCAGTGGACCATGCCTCATACATTTTCAGGGAAACATCATTTAATCTCAGAACATCTGTAACAGTCTGCAACATATTTTCCCCAAGGTTTTACTCTAAACTGACAAAAGATACTGGACCCCCACACACAGATTCGGTGACATATCTGGGTATTATTGAACAAACATCAGTTAGGCTCCCGCCTCGCAGCAGTGTCAGCACGAATGGGAAATATGCCAGCGCTCTTATCATCGCTGACAGACTCTGCGACTCACCTGCTGATAGTGTCAGTAACACAGCTCCCTGCGACGGGGGCTTTCCTCCTACTTTGAAAGCATTGTTCTCAGGCAGGCAAAATAATTAAGGTGTTTTTGGAGTTTATGTTTACTTTTTCAGGGTAAGCAAGAATTCCATGATCAATGCAATACACCTTGCAGACACACAAGAAATGTCAATGAATTCAATACGTTTGGAAATACGCCAAGGGCTTATTTTTCTACAGCTTAAACTTCCTTTTTGCCTCCTCAATAATAGGATCTCCAACTCTAAAAGAGTGTCAGATTTAATGCCTTCAGTTTACGGATAAAGAGACTAAGGCTCAAGTATTGTAAATTATTTCACTGGGGCCACACAGACAACTAGTAGCAAAGCAGAGCCTGGAGCCTGAACTTAAGACATATAAGTCAGAGCCTTTCCTACCACTTCTCACTGACTAATGCTACTCATGTCATTACTTGCTCTGAAAATGGACCTTGTCTCTGTATTTCTCTGTCTTCTCAATTAGAAGCCACAGACAGCATGAGACATCTTTTGTTTGACCCTTAAAGTTTAAAAATAGTTCCGGAATTACTTAACTTTTTTTAAAAATGGAGATTTTTCTCAAACATTTACATTTCTGGTTCTCTTAAAATGTAGACTATCTGATAACACTGGGGTTTTCATTCTTGCAAGGCAACATTCAGCTGGATCTGGGTGGCCGTTGTCTCCTTCTGATGGAACTCGTGCTCTTGCCACAGTCCTCACCACTCCCTGCTGTCTCAGATCCAACCTGCTTCACCTCTTTACCTGCCTGGCTGCTGTATGCACTTGATCATGACCCTGAGTTGAAAACATGACAAACAACTTTATAGACATTATTGCTCCAACCTAGATCAGCTGGAACCTCACTGCTTCTCCAGAGCTGCCTAAAATTGCCTCCCATCCCCAATTCCATGGCCCAAGAAATCTAAGACTTTCCCAGTAACTGTGTGAATGCTAATAGATTAATATTCTCATGGTCTGCTTTGCCTCTAGCGCTGATGGTTTTGACTCATGACAACTTAAAAGGAACTAAATTTTTTCTTGGTCTCCTCCCTTAACCCCAGGCAGTTTAGAATTATGACTAGACTATAATGATGGGTTTTTTGTGGGGGCAGGAGAGGGTGTTATGGAGTAAAAATTTTAATAGCACCCCTCACAGCTGATATAACTTAGAAAGTCATTCTCTGTGAGGATTTTTCTCTGGCCTTTCTACAGAGAGGTCTGTCATTCTGTCTCCTCCCCTCCTCCTCAGTGTCCCCAACCCAGTCCAAATGCCATCTCCCAAATGTGCTGTTGCAAACTCATCGAGGTGCTCACAGGGCAAAGGCCTCTTCTCCATTAACACCGCCGGGTCTCTCGGAGGTAGTCAGGGTTCTAGGCAGCTAATGTTCTCAACCATACTGCCTTCACTCCTGTGCGTTGGCCTCCGAGGAGGTGAGTTCCCAGGCTCTTCTTCCTGTTCGGAACCAGCCTGGTTCCCTGACTTTAGACATGTATGAATCGTCTCGTCCTAAATATCAAAATCTGAAGTTTCTCTGCTTACATGGCTGCTTCCCCTTACTGGGCTATAAACCTCGTGAAGTCACACACAGGGTCTATTTATTTTTAGATTTTCATGACCTACTCAGTGGGGATGGTAAAGGGAAGGGGGGAGCAGGGAACAGAGAGAAGGTACTCAGTAAACAGCAGATGGAAAAAAGATGGAAGGACAGGAAGGTTGGGCACCTGATATGGTTGTACCTGTTGCTCACCGTGCAGGGGGCACCAACAGAATAGGGCAAATGGGTGCTGGGAGCCAGGCCATGTTCTGCTCACCAAGCCAGAACCCCTGTCTGGCTGCTGTTTCTTCCACTTGCTGGTCTTGCCCCCTTTTGCCACGCTGCCAGAAAAGGCACTTTTCTAAATTTGTACAAAGGGGCCATCTGGGCTGGGGCTGAATGGAAAAACATTTGTCTAGGAAACGTGAATTTTTTAACACCTCAATTTGTTTTAACCAAAAAAATTCCCTTAATTTTTTCAGGATTTGCCACAGTGGACTCTGATCCTGAGGCCAGGACCCCTCCAACCCTTGAGAAGTTGGAGCTACCCTCAGCAGAAGTTGGAGCAACCCCCCAAATATGAACAAAGTGGAGCATTTGGGCCTTAAAATAAGTTAAAACCCCTGCTCCCCCCAGGGTGTATCTGTGTTCTTTGACTATGTTGGATGTGCGAGAACTCAGCTCCACACCTTCACAATCCAGGCCTTTCTGGGAGATGTGCACTCAGCTGGCAGCCACTCAATGTGGCGTCCCAGGTCCCAGCGCTCAGCCTGTCACCTCCCATTACCTGCGCTCTGGTTGGGGAAGAGCATCTGGCCAGGAAGTGCCTGCTGGGCCAAAGGATAAATTTCGGTTGGATTTCAAGGCTGAGCTGAGCAATAGTTCAGCTGAGTTTTGGGTGAATGGACCAAAAGTAAAATGAGCATGTAGAGGAGCTCAGGCGCCACAGAGGTGGCGGAGGTGGCGGAGGTGGCGCTCCTAGTCCCCAGCACTGCTCCTCTGCACACTTCTCTAGATAGCCAGGAGCCCGAGGTGCTGCTCTGTACATGCCCCCTGCCCTTGGTTCCAAGATACTGCCTGAGGCACAGAAAGTAGCTAAACACAGGCAGCTGATCTGCCCAGGTTAGCCTCTCAGTGAGCCATTGTCATCTCCCACCCTGGATGTGAAGAGAAGTCTTTGTTCTAGACGCCTGTGCCTTTTCCTTCTCAGCAAACTAGGGTCAAGGGCAGGGACCTTCCAGAAAACCTAATCACAGGAGGGTTCCTCAAAGCTCTGCTCTTCCCTAGAATGGTTAAGAACTCAGGACCTGGGCTCTGATGGGCCTGAGTTGGAAGGTGGCTCCACCACATGCTAGCTGGTTACTTAATCTCTCTGGGCCTCAGTTTCCCCTACTGTAAAATGGGAATTATTTCCAATAATAGTTGTTTGAAGGGCTTTTTAAAAATCAAGTGAGAAAAAGTGTGCAAAGCACTTAGCATAGTACCCAGCAGGTTCTAAGTGGTCACACGTTGATGGTGATCTATAATGTTGACTCTACATCAAAGATGTATGTCTATAACCTCTTTCTCTAAAGCCTCAGCAACCCTAAGTGTGGTGCATGGACCAGCAGCATGGAGCTTGTTCACAACACAGACTTCTGGGCCGTGCTCCAGACCTTCTGGTTCGGAACCTGCATTTTAACAAGACACCCAGGTATTTGTATGAATGCTAAAGTTTGGGAAGCACTGCTCTAGATCATTCTGAGGGCTTCAGCCCCTTATAGTACTTTAGAGCATGTATTTCAAGGTGCATGTAGGCACCTCAACTTGTATTGCAATGGCTGTAATATTTCCTCCAGGCCTACCCTTTAGCACTAAAGTATCTGTCTAGACCTTTATTTCCTCCCTCTTCTTATGGATGCCCTTAAAAGAAAGTGCTGAGGAGCAGAGGAATGGCCAGAGGGGGCAGATGGAAGGAAAGAAAAGAAGCCAGACACCTGGATGATCCATAGTCTGAGTTATCAGCCTCCCTGAAGCCTCCAGCAGCTCCTTCAATCTTCATGAGATTAATGGGGAAGAAACAGGGTGAGGCCCAGAGAATCTGAGGCCCAGCATCAACCTGATTTGTTTCTAAACTGCATGGAGATTAAGCCTTAGAGATCCTGGACCCTGATCCACTTTACACGCTCCTCAGGATACTGTGAGTTTGGGCCAAGGCTGACACCATTCATTCATTCAACAAATATTCACTGAATGTCTACTAATGCCAGGCACTGTGCTAGGTAAGACCCGATCCCTGCTCCCCAGATCAAGCTCTTGCCATGATGTTCTAGGTGGAGTTAGGTGTGCAGTGTTAGGGGGATCCTGGGTGAAGGGTTTCTCATTGCCCCCGATGCTGGAGTGTCAGCTCAGTCCCCTGGTCAATGTCACACCCCCACCCTGGACAGCCCCAACTAATATCTGGCGGGTGAAGAGGGTGCACTTGCTTCAGTGCAGAACAGTTCTGAAGGGCCAGAGCAACCAGTATGATTGACTGAGGCCTGCATGACAACTGCAGGCGGGAGCTGCATGTGCTCTGCCCGAGCCTGCTCTGTCACCCCTCACAGGTATTGTCCCTGACTGAGCGCACTCCCTGTCAAACGTTTGCCAAGAAAGCTCCGAGTGTCAGAACCTCATTCCAGGGAATAGGCCCCAGACAATTACTTGCTTCTAAGTATTGTCTATGCCTAAGAGCCTCTGGCAATGGCTCAAACTGATATATTTGCATTTTTGGAAAAACATTTTCTTGAAGATTTTTCAAGAGCTCCTAGAGAAGAGAGGTTCTCAGTGTTTTACTTACTTTTTTAAAAGTATAAAAACAGTTTTAATTCACATTAAGTACATGAATATAATCTCATTTTAAAGGAGGTGGGCAATGTAGAGAAATACACAGTGAAAGTTGGAAGATACTTTTGATCTGGCTCTTTTTTCCTATCTAGCTCTTTTCCTCAGCACTATCCTGCTTGGGTGTATCCATCGAGGTAGGCCTTTTACTATGCATTTGCACACAAGTAAATGTACATAAACACACTTATTTTTAACATAAATGGGATCAAATTGTTTAAGGCATTTATTTACTAAAGTCTTGAAGTTTGAAGATCCTTTTGTCACTCAATGTAGATCCACCTAATGCTTTTTAATGGTTGCATAATATTTTATGGCATGGATACCTCATTTAGTTATTCCCTGGAGTTGAGGCTTTAAGCTCTCACCCATATCCAGTTCTTTTCTCCTCTGGACACATGCGAGGATTATACTTCCCTGCTCCCTTGGAGTTATTTGGAGCCACCTGACTAGCTCTGGCAGTGGGTTGAGTGTAGAAGTGCCCTGTGTCAACTGTGGGCTGAAGTATTTAATTGCAGGTGTGGGATCCTCCAGGACTCTATCCCCTAAAACAATGGAGAAGGCCTCCTACGGAGAAGGTAGAGCCACACATCCAGAGAGCCTGGATAGCTAAGTCTCAGCTGAAGGAAAGTCACCATAGGGGTTGTCTGGATTCAGAGCAAACCTTGTAGTGAGTGAGAACTTCCTTTACTATGTTAAGTCAGTGGTTTTTTTTAAAACCACAGCGTAACCTAGTATATTCTGATTAATGAGCTTCCCTATTGGGCATTTAGGTTGCTCCTAATTTTTCACTGTTAAGTAAAATGCTGCGGTGAACATTCTTTATATGTATTTCTGAGTACAGCATAGGTATTTTTATAGAATGAGTACCCAGAAGACAACTGATAGTATCTTAGTCAGTTTGGGCTGCCACATTAAAAATATCGTAAACTGTATGCCCTACAACAATAAACATTTATTTCTCACTGTTCTGGAGGCTCAAAATCCAAGGTCATGGTGCGGGCAGATTTGGTGTCTGGTGAGGACCCACTTCCTCAGAGAAAGCTGTCTTACTGCTATAACCTTACATGGTAGAAGGGGCTAGCTCTCTGAGGTCTCTTTCATAAGAAGGTTTCTTTTGTAATTTCATCCATTAGTGCTTTATCCTCATGACTTAATCACCTCCCAAAGGCCCGGTCTGGTAATATCATTATCTTGGGGGTTAAACAAGTTTTCATCCATATTTTTCCATTTATTTTCCAAGTTAAAATTTTTTGAAGACCTCTAGAATACAATGTGTTCAAGAAGTCTTTTATAGTTGAATCCTTTGTCGTCAAAGATATTTCCCCCTCTTGACTTCCCAAAGATGTCCCTGTGTTCATTTACTTTTTCACAAATATTCATTCTTTCTTTCTTTACAAATCTTTCTCAAATAGTTGCTATGTGCTAAGCACTGGGAATATACTGATGAGCGAAACAGAGTTCCTGTCCTCAGGAAGCTTTAGGTCTATCAAAGAAAAGTGACATTGAACAAGTCCATTCTCTTGGTCTCTGGCCTTATTAACCATCAGCAAAGCAGTATAGGGACCCTGCGATATGTGTGGGGTGGAAGCAATAGAGGGAGGATATAAAAACGAGGCATCGCTTCTTCCCTTAACGTTTAGCAGCAGCAACATTTCCTGAGCCCCAGGGTAGGTTCTTGGAGTTATGGAATAATAGATTGTCACAACCCCCATTTTGTAGGCGAAGAAACTGAAGCACAGAAGCAAAGTGACTTGCCCAAGGGCTCCTGACCCTTAATCTAGAGGTCTGCCCACTCTCTCAGATGCCTGCCAGGTAGGCTATTGCTGCTGTACCAAATACTCATAAACCCTTCCAGGTACAGAGTGAGGGAAAGGTGAGTACTTGTCCTGGTAGATACAAAAAAAAATACACTCCCCACCTTTAAACGGCTTACAATCTAGCTACTGCAAATTTCTTTCTAAAAGACTATTTGTATCATTTGGCTAAAAGCTTATTTTCCATGAGACTTAAGGAAAATTAGCTTAGGCGAGGCCTGGTAGAACTTATCTAAACGCTTGAACTTGTCATTAGGATGAAGGAAGTTGAAGCTCTCCAGACAGGAAGCCGTCGCTGAATTTTAAGAAGCAGGTTATGTTTCACTATTAACTCATCCTGAAATTTCACCTGCTTTCTTAGGGACAGAAAATTCCAACATCCATCAGGGAACCCCCTCCTATACGAGTTAGTCAGTCTTCCCCTGCAGAACTGTGTAAACAGCTCTGAGAATAGTAGAGGAAAATTTGGACAAAGCATATTGGGCCCATTAGCCATAGTCCTTAAGCCTCAGTTTTTTCAAAAGTGAAATGGGGTAATAATAAAACCTCACTAGATTGTTGGGAGGGTTAAGCACAAAGCACACGCGTACTTCTGTCTGTCTCAGGTGAGTGATCGGTAGGTGTTAGCCATTCCCACCATTCTGTTCAATGCCATGCCCTGCTCCTTGTTTATCAACCAAGAACCTGGGCGTCTGAGCAGCCGTATCCGGGAGAGCAGAACCATAAACCACAGCCATCTGCCTTTGTTTTGAGTATTTCAGAAATCGATGAACCCTAAAGAATGAATGGAGACATCAGTCCTGGCCTATGAGTCAGGGACCACGGCTCATTGTGTTTCTCGCCTGATGCGGAACACACGCCCCTGCTCTCAGGTGTTGCAGTCAACTGAGATTTCAGCAATTCGGGCTGGGGAAGCCCGTCCCACCCTTTTCTGCCCACCCTCAATCTCCTCCTTGCCTCTCACTTATTTGAAATCCTGAATTCTCTGTCTTTAATTCGGGCTGGCTTGCCTGTTCTATTCTGCAAAGAAGCACAAATTCACAAAGCTAATCTTTTTCTTAAGTCCCTGTGTGTAGGAATAAAAAAAATCCCCGTTTCTGCTCAGGCTGGTAGGAAGGGATGAATGGAC
This sequence comes from Miniopterus natalensis, assembly GCF_054644295.1. NCBI lineage: Eukaryota > Metazoa > Chordata > Mammalia > Chiroptera > Miniopteridae > Miniopterus > Miniopterus natalensis. The sequence continues at coordinate 172,370,671 of NC_142081.1, forward strand.
AGCTTGATGGACAGGGGCCAGGGGACTCGGGGTTTATTACCAGCTGTCTCACCCACTCGTGTTGACCTTAATTTCTTTGGGTCTCAGGTCTCTCCTCTGGGAACGGAACAGGCGGGATTGACAAAGAATACCTGTTCCTGGTCGGCCTCAGAAGGCCGTTGGCAGAATGAGTGAGATTATGTCTAGAGAGCCATTGAGTTCCTCGGAGAAGGGCGCTCCCTAAATACAGGGCACGTCCTATGTCAGTCACCGGAGAGCCAGGTGGTCCTGCGCTCAGAGCGCATCTCTGGCGCTCCCTGTCCCTGTAGGTGCAGGGCCGCTTTACGAAGGAGCCAGAGCACCCGCCGGCCAGAGGAGCAGGTCGCAGGCCCCGGTTCCGTTTGAGGACCTGTGCAAGCCTTAACAGCAGCTTGGGCCAGGGAGCAAAGCAGAAGCCAGGGACCCTTCCCTCAGCTTGGGGGACCCCCCTCCCCTCCCTCCCCTCCCTCCCCTCCCTCCCCTCCCTCCCTCTCCCTCCCCTCCCTCCCCGGGTGGGAATCCTGAGCAGGCCGGCAGGGCTCAGTGAGGCTCCTGGAATTGAATGGAAGTGAATATAAACAGAATTCCCTTCCTCAGGGGAGCAGTGGCCCTGCTCTTGCCTGTGTTGAATGTTTACTGACACTCGATGCCATTGTGGGTGCGGGGGTCTCCCCTAATGTACCGGGGAGTGTGAGGTGGCAGAGTGTGGGCCTGCCTACTCTATGTGTCGTTGCTGTCACTTCCTGAGGGTGTGAGGAGAGGGAGTGAGTGTCAGGCGGGCCCAGTGGGCTGGCATTGCTGGGAGACCCGGTTGTGAAGAGCTGAAGGGGACGAGGGGGAAACACCATGGGGACAACCTTTTCGCAGAAGGAAGGACAGTGGGCAGTGCTCCGTGGGAGTCACTTGGAAGAGGAGTCTAAGGCCCACTGTCAGGGAAAGGGTGGGAAGGACAGGCCGCCCGCCTGGGGTCGGGAACCTAGGGACATGCGCGCATTGCCTGGCCTGCAGCGTCCTGAGCCTTTCTTTCCACCTCCACTTCCAGACCCTGCTCCACTCTGGGGCTCCCACACACAGCCCTTGTGTCTTTGGCGTGAACGAAAGTTGGATTTGGATCCTAACTCTGCTTCTTGGATAAGTATTTCCTTCTCTAAACCTCCGTATCCTCTCCTATCAGATGAGGTGATGTCTACCTGTGAGGACGGCAGCTGTCGCAGGAAGATTCCCACAAAGGAGGATCGGTGGCAGTGGGAGCAGGACAGCGGCAGGAATTGGGAGATGTGGTCTTACATACAAGATCGCTGTATTGTTTGAGGTGTCGAAGCACCTGCCTTGGTAACATGCCTGGCACCCCAGAAAGACAGCAGCCCCCACTCTGATTGCTACCCCTGCAGGCACCTTACAGAGCCCGTTTCTGCGCTTACTGAGCGTCACTCCCCTGCCATTCGCCCTCCAATAAATACAGAGGGCAGCTTACACTCCAGCGGGAGGAGACAGACAACAAATAAAATAAACACGCAAGCTATGCAGTATGTGAGGCGGTAATAAGTTCTTTAAGGGTAGGGGAAGAATCAAAAGAAATGTCAGGATGGGGTTGCCAGTTTGGAGAAACTGGCCAGGAAAGGCCTCACAGAGAAGGGAATTTTTAGAGAAAGACTCTGGCCTGGGGGTTAACTTCTCTGACAATACCTACCAAGCTCTGGAACTGCCTACTCTCTGGGCCACACATCTGAACACACCTTTTGTTCTGCCCAAGGCCCTGTCCCTAGACCACTGTTAAAACCGTGTCATGCAGAAGCCAATGAAGGAGACTGGGAATCACGCCAGAAAGGACCGCTGTCTTTGCCAGGCCTTTGGAAGGAGGGGGGAAGGAGGGGAAGATGCACCCTGGCTCCCAGACCTGAAGGGACCTGCAGACAAAAAGTGGAATGATGGTGGGGATCTCTTAGAAGCCAGGTCCAGGGCTTTAGATCCTCGCTTCTCAGAGTGTGGTCAGACCAGCAGCATCAGCGTCACAGCTTGTTAGGTGTGCTGATCAGGCCCTAGCCCTGACCTACTGAAGCAGGCTGTGTTTTAACCAGACCCTCAGATGACTTGTATGCACAGGAAAGTTCATCTTCACCAAATAGACCTTAGTGTGTGTCTACCTCATCTGTATAGTGTTTATAAGCTGAACTCCCTTGTTGCATTTTAGGAGAGTGGAGCAGTTGTTGGTATAATGGTGAAATATAGGGTGAGAGAAGAAACTACTAGGGAAGGGTATGGTAGCTCCACGATCTTCAGAGAACAAAGTTCTCTATAGTTGCTCTGTGTTTCCTTCACTAGACTCCTTCCTGTGGACAAGATGACTATTTCAGCTTTTATTGCCACATCCTTTTAAGGTGTGGGACCTTAATTTGGCTCACATTCTTGGTAATGATCTAGTCACATTGCCATACATAACTGCAAAGGAGGCTGAGAAATGCAATCTTTAGCTGGGTCAGTAGATTTCTAACTTCTTTATAAACCATAGAAGAAATGGAAAATGGATTGTGTGGTGATTACAAGTCCTCTCTGTCACACCAAGAATCATTGGGGCAAGCCATAAGCTAGAGAGTAGGCTAGACCAAGGACTGAAATACAGGTACTCAGGTATAATTTGGATCAAGGTCCCATTAATCAGAACACTGAACTTCAACCAGAGGATAGCTCCTACGCCAATTCAGAGTAACTAAGGAGCCCTCATCAAAACTATACTGAAGCAGTGTTCACTGGTAAAGTTATATGAGGTATGGCTAGCCTTTCTTCTGCAAGATCCATGCCCATGCCATATGACTCATTAAATATTTTTAATGTCACTCACCTCTGGTCTCATCACTTGAGGTTCTTTCTACAAGGCTGAAATGGGTTTTCTTTTTCTCTCACTACCTAATTCACCTAATTCTCATCTTGTCCACAGGAAGGAGTCCAGTGAAGGAGTCCAGAGATGTAGTAGGTGAAAAATTATAACCCCTCATATGCTTCAGGGCCCTTTTTTCTCCTCCCAATACAGAATTTTACTTAACTTTTAATTTAATTGACATGTCCAAGAGTAAAACTGCCATAGTCTATTTCCTCCACTCCCTCCTCCAAGCTCCCCTTTCTGCTCTGCTTTTAGAGAACTGTGTCTCTGAAGGAGAGGGAGGTGTATGGGTTTGCTGCCGGTGGAAATCGTGTTCATTCATGGGATCATGAGGAAAGCATTCCAAGGACCCATGCATGGGAGATTGTGGGATGGCAAGGTTTATTTGGGAAGGCTGCCCCTGGATTTCAAATGTTCCATCTCCATCCATCCTTCCATGGAGAAAGTCCAATCTTGTCTTCATTAAGGCCAAAACAAAGGCCAGGGTCCAGTTTCTGTTTCATATTAAAGCTTAGTTCTTTGGAGCCCACACTGTCTGCTGTAGCCTGGGTTGGCTGCTATACCTGCATGGTTGAGTGTTCCTAGAGAGCGGGGGGGGGGGGGGGGGGGGGGGGGGGGGGGCAGGGGGAAGACCTTCTTTGTTAAGCTGGGTTTATATTATCTTGGGTTTGGAAAGAGCCAGGAGCTTTTTTAAAATAACCAATCAACTTCCCAAGCTTTTGCAGGCTTCTGATATGTCCACCCCCTTACCAACCCATTGTTTCCCCAGGCTAGACTGACAGGCCTCTATGGTGAAGCACCTCCCCCTGCGCCATTTTGACTTCTATTGTGCATGTGCCGACCTCTGCTTGCCCCCCCCCCCAACAATCAGACAATCTGGTACCACAGGGGGAAGGGTGGGTGTTAATCCCCTTCAGGGGACAATGCTGTGATTCCCTTTGTGGGGGGGAGCTGCAGCTTCTTGGTGAAACAAACCGGCTCAGGCTCCTCAGCCCATTGGGCTCAGCAGTGTCTGATTCCCTCTGCTCCCTTCCTTCCTCTAGCTGCCTGTGCTAACAGGTTACAAGAGAAAAGGGCAGCCTTGTCCTTTTGCCCGCCCCTGTTTTCTCTCTGTAGCAAGGAAGGCAGAGGCTAGCCAGGCAGGTGCTCACAATGGGTTGCTCTCATGACTATTTTTAAAATTCTGCTTTTGAGTGATGGAGAAGCTTCTCTGCCAACTCAGGCCGAGTGTTATCAGCTTTTATTTGCATATAAGAAAACCTGAAGCAATTGTGAAAGAAACCAGGCAAATGAGTCTGTTTACAATTGCAGGCGTGTCTCACGTTTACTCTTCCCCCAAAGGTCAGAATGCTGTTTTTGTTTCTGTGTGTAAGCGGTAATTTATGCCCAGCTCCTTGCGTGGTGATCAAGCTGAAGGCATATTTGGGCAGCCTTCTTTAAGAAAGAGAATGCCAAAATATATTCATTTTGCAAACTTTACAAAAGCATGTGAGCTTGTGCATATATTGTTACCTTGGGCCCCACCCCCAACTCACACACACAGTCCCTCAGGGCCTTGAAAGGGGCCTTTGCAAACCAGAAACTTCGAAGCTTACTCCAGAGCTGTTTCATTTACTTCTTAGTAAATATGCTTCTAATTCTAATGAACCACTTAGGTGTTTACTTGTTTATTGTTTTTCTTCCCCAGCTAGGGCTCAAACCACAGTACTGTATTTATGATGTGTATCTCACATTCCTAGCACAGTGTTGTTTATAGGAAGCAGTCAATAAATATTTGTTGAATGAAATTGGTTACTGGAGGGTAGGAAGGAAGAATGAATAAATATGGCAACGGGCCGAAGTACAATTATGCTCATACTACATGGAGAAAGCTGAGCAGGTTTGAGGTGGTTAGCAAATATCCTTGGGCGTTGCATTCCAAGGAAACACGGGCCATCTTGACTGTGGAATTGGCTTCATCCCAGCCTCCCTTCCATGGCCTCCCCTGACAGCTGTGATCTAGTCCTTTATCGAGAATGTTGCAGCTAGCCTCCAGTGGTCTGAAAGTCCTAGGTCCAAGGCCTATAGCTGCGGCAGCATCAGCCACGTCCAGAGTTGGGTGACCTTTGGAAAGAGCTTCCAGGCTTATTCTCTCCTATAAACTAATCTGCAGAAGCCATGATAACCAGTGACCTTTTCCTAAGGACACCCTTGGAGCTGTCACTGGGAAAACATTTACAGTATTGTGGGCAAAAACCTACCATCCCTCTGAGCTTGAAATGCCTTCTAACATCCTCACCACAGATGCTCCCAGGCAAGAGCAATCAGCAAGAGCAGGGATGGGTGGAAAAATTCACCATAAGGACACAACTTTCCTTTTTAAAACATCAGCAGCAGATTCCACCTAGAGAAGCAATGATGTCTTTGTGTGCACCACACAGCATTTGGTTCTTTGCAGGGGCTCCAAATATATTGCTGACATGCTAATATTATTGCATTTTCATTTCTTTGTCTCTCTGCCTCAGGCAACTTTGCTTTGATGCTTTCAGGAGTTGGGCATGTGAGCTAGGGTTAGGACCTTAATCATGACACGATATTAGGCATATTTAGAAAAGCCAGAGTGGTAAGAAGAAGGAATGTAATAACAGGGATTTAGAGATTAAAGCAATTTAAGAGAGAGAATGTGAACAAAAGTAATAAAAATGAAACTTGGCGTGGATCTTGCTGAAATACTGTAGTGCAAAAATACAGGAATCTAGGAAAGGGCTCCTCCACTGCTCTAACAGGGCCTGGTTGGAATAATCCAGAGGTTAGAGCATGGCTTTTACAGCCAGGGTCCTTGGGTTTGAACCCCAAGCCTGGCTCCTACTGGTCATGTGCTCTCGTTCAGATTCTTAACTTATCTGAGCCCTCTTCTCCACTTCTGCAAAGAAGGGACAAATAAGAGTACCTACCTCATAGGGAAGTCAGGTTTCCATGAGATCACACATGCACATTGCTTAACAGTTCATGGCCCTTAGCATTCAACAAAGGGTAGCAACTGACCATCACCAGGAAACCACAGCATATTTAGAAGAATCAGTCAAGTCTATTCATTGACAAGCAATGTGCAATTCATATACAGATGGGTTCTGAGCAGCCTGATTTCAATGTCTGCTCAGGAAAGGGGCTGAAATGTGAGTGTGAAGTGTTAAATGTGCTTTTCAGAATGCAGAGAAAAAGCCCTCGGTAACTGGTGACTTCAGAAGACAGCAAAGAAACCAGTTGTGGGTAGTTAGTAAGAAAAATTGAAGGAAGGAAGGAAGGAAGGAAGGAAGGAAGGGAGGGAGGGAGGGAGGGAGGGAGGGAGGGAGGGAGGGAGGGAGGGAGGGAGGGAGGGAGGGAGGGAGAGGAGTAGTAAACTTGGACAATATCTGCTTACAATAGCATGACAAGACAAGGATCACCAGTAGCAACACAATGAAGGCTCTGGGTGGAAGGTGGAGTGTGTCCGGGAAGAGCCTGCACAGAAGAGGGCCCAGCCCCCTTGGGTATTATGAGGTAGAGCTTTTCAGAAGTGACTAGATCATGAGGGGGAGCCGTCATGAATGGGATTAGTGCTCTTACAAAAGAGGCCCCAAAGCACTTTCCATCATGTGAGGACTCTACGAGAAGTCAGCAACTCTATACTGGAGCTCCAATCTCAGACTTCCAGCCTACACAACTGTGAGAAATAAGTTTCTGTTGTTAATAAGCCACCCAGTCTGTGTTTTGTTATAGAAGCCTGAACAGACTAAGACAAGGAACAGAAAGGAAAAAGAATGAAGAAAGCATACAACACCTATAAAACACTATCAAGCAAACAAACATATAGTAGTATCCTTTTATCTGCAGAGGAATACTTCCAAGACCCCCCATAGATGCTTAAAATTGAAGATAGTATCAAACCCTATATATATCCTTTAGCTTTTCCTATACATACATACCCATGAGAAAGTCTAATTTAGAAATTAGACACAGTAAGAGATTAACAAAAACAACTAATAATAAAACAGAACAATTATAACAATATGCTATAATAAAAGTGATGTGACTATAATGTCTCTCAAAATACCTTATTGTACCATACCCTCTTCTTGTGGAGATGTAAGATGATAAAATGCCTCAGTAAGTTGAGAACTTTCCCCTTTTCAGTTAAAGGAAGCACTTTATGGCTTTTCTGTGGCATATCCAAATTGACAGCATCACTACTCCTGTACTTTGGGACCACTGTTAAGTAAAATAAGGGTTACCTGAACACAAGCACTGCGATACCATACCGGCGTGGCTCAGTGGTTGAATATCAACCTACGATCTAGTCAATCTGATATCTGAGACAGCTATTGAGTACCAATGGAAACAATGGACTTGAATAAAACTATAGACAAAATGAACCTAACACACATATATATATAACATTCCATCCAACAACAGCAGAATACACATTCTCCTCAAGCACACATGGAATATTCTCCAGCACAGATCATACATTGGGCCACAGAACAAGTCTTAAAAAATTTAATAAGACTGAATTCCTGCCAAGCATCTTCTCTGGCCACAATGGTATGAAATTAGAAATCAATAACAGGCCTGGCTGGTGTGGCCCAGTGGTTGAATATCAACCTATGATCTAGGAGATGGCAGTTCAATTCCCGGTCAGGGCACATGCCTGGGTTATGGCTCAATCCCCAGTGGGGGGTGGGCAAGAGGCAGCCAGTCAATGACTCTCCTATCATTGATGTTTCTATCTCTCTCTCTCCTTCTCCCTTCCTCTCTCTGAAATCGATAAAGATATATTTTTTAAAAAATCAATAACAGACGGAAAATGGAAAATTTACATATCTGTGGAAATTAAACACTCTTGAGCAAGCAGTGGGTTAAAGAAGAAATCACAAGGGATATCAAAAGTATTTTGGAACAAACAAAAATGAAAAAACAACATACTAAAACTTAATATGAAAAAACTAAGTAACTTAGTAGAAGTTAAATTGGTATGCACCAAAAGCAGTTCTAAGAGGGAAGTTTACAGCATTAGTCTACATTAAGACAAAAGAACAATCTTAAATAAACAACTTAACTTTGCACCTTGAGGAACTAGAAAAAGAAGAGCCAATTAAATCCAAAGTTAGAAGAAAGCAAATAATAAAGATTAGGGGAGTGACAAATGAAATAGAGACTAGAAAGACAATAGGAAAGATCAATGAAACTAAGAATTGGTTTTTTGAAAAGATAAACAAAATCAACAAACCTTTAACTAGACTAAGAAAAAAGAGAAAAGATTCAAATAAATAAAATCAGAAATAAAAGAGGAGACATTACAACTGATACCACAGAAAAACAAAGGATAATAAAAGACTACTATGAACAATTGTATGCCAACAAAACTAGAATAAATAAATTCCTAGAAACATATAGCCCACCAAGACTGAATAATGAAATGACAAATAACAATTAAGATGACTGAATTAGTAATCAAAAATTTTCCAACAAAGAAAAGCCCTGGACCAGATAGCTTTACAGCTGAATTCTAAGAAACATTTAAAGAAAAATTAATGCCAAGTCTTCTCAAATTCTTCCCAAAAATTGAAGGGAGAGAACACTTCCAAACTCATTTACAAGGCCAGCATTGCCCTTCTACCAAAACCAGACAAGGACACTATAAAAAAATTACAGGCTAATATCCCTGATGAACATAGATGCAAAAGTCCTCAACAAAATACTAGCAAACAGAATTCAGCAGCACATTAAAAGGATCATACGCCATGATCAAGTGGGATTTACCCCTGGAATGCAATGGTGGTCCCACATACACAAGTCATTATGTGTGATACATCACATAAACAGAATGAATGAAAAGTCATACAATAGTCTCAATAGATGCAGAAAAGCATTTGATAAAATTCATCATTCTTTCATACTGCCTGTCAATGGATGAATGGATAAAGAAAATTGGTACATACATATAATGAAATATTATTCAACCATAAATAAATAAAAGGAAATCCTGCCTTTTGCAACAACACGAATGAGCTTTGAGGACACTATGCTAAGTGAAATAAGACAGACACAGAAAAACAAATACTGTATGATCTAACTCATATATGGACTCTAAATCAGTCATATTCAGGACCAGAGATTAGAACAATGGTTACCAGGGGTAGAGGTGTGGGAAATGGAGACATATTGGTAAAGGATACAAACTTCCAGTATAAGATGAATAAGTTCTAGGGATCTAATGTACAGCATAGTAATTATTGCTAATAATACTATATTGTATACTTGACGTTTGCTGAGAGTAGATCTTAAGTGTTATCACAGCACACAGACACACACACACACACACAAATGGGAACCAAAAATATGTTTTTACTAATGTTCATTTAAAAAAAGTATCTTCACTCCCTTCTTACATTGATCTGTTCAGTTTTTTCATAGTTGTAATTATAATAACGCCTGAAACGTCCTCATTTTTTTGTGTACTTGTTTTTGACTGCCCCCCTCACTCAATGTGACTATAATCTTGTTGAGAGACTGGGCCTTAACTATTTGGTTCACTATTGTATGCTCATAACTAGAACAGCGCCTGGCACATAGTAAGCTCTCAATAAATATTTCATAAATGAATGAATGTGTTAGCTAGAGTTAGCCGTTTGATTGAGCCATCTAGGCCAGAAGTCACCAGCTCCTAATGTATCTTTTTGACACACAATTCTCTTCCCTGTTACAAAAGGAGGTAGAGTTTCACAAACTGCCACGTGAATTTTGTTGAGTGTAACACAGATAGGCTGTGGGTGACGGTGAGTTTTGAGTTATCAATTAAAACAAAGAAGTATAACTAAGCTGGCAAATATCTCCAAGGGCAGAGGCTTGTGGATTCGATGTTTTGGGAAGAAATGGTCAGCTATAGATTAGGGCATCTAGGGAGCATAGAAAGTGCCTGATGTTATTTGGTGTGAGTCTGCAGACAAGGTGACAAGGTTGCTCAGTAGATCCCAGGATGGTAGGATCCTCACAGGGTGTCTATTCTCAGGGCGGATATCAGTAGGAAGGGGAAGCTGCTCCCCATGTTATAATCAAGAGGAGTGTCTGTGTACGGTGGTGTTAAATGTGTCCTTTTTAGCACCAACATACACACACTCCATTGGTCGGTGTTTTATCTGGTCCAGACGCTGGTTTTCCTGCTGGGCACCAATTTTATTATTCAGGAGTTGCTAAGCAATGTCATAACACTTGACCTTTGCACCTACATAGTAAGGTTCACTTTCTGAGCCTGTGAGCAATCTGGAAACAGCAAAGAATCATTGTAAACACAAATGCCATATGGCCCGTTCTCTTAAATGAAGTAGATGAATAGCTGACTGCAAGTGGGGATTCAAGTCTTTTCCAGAGAGCAATTTTGCCAGGAGCAAAGACTTATTAGTGGGAACCACCTGTTCAGAGACTGGCAGGGAGAGAAAGATGTGGCTTGGCCGACTGCCCCTGATCTCTACCCTCCGCCACTGCCACCGCCCCGTTCTAGTCACAAGGCCAGAAAACTGGAGCCAAACACCTTACCATGTGGTCAGGGATTCCACAAAAGGCAGAAAATGCTAGCTGCACAAGCAGTGCCATTTAATTCAGCCAAAAGGCAACTCATTTCTAAGAGACTATTTTTGTTTTGATTTTTAATCAAAATTATTTTCAGTCTTCATGTATATTTTTTAAGTACCAAGAAAGCAAGAAGCTGTGTACCGTAAGTCTTCTGAAAGTCCAAACTTTCTCATTATGCGCTGCTTTTCTGACAGCAGTTGTTAACCTTAGCTGTATATGTCACCTTTTCCAAAAAGGACCCAAAAGTAAAAAAATGTGAGCAGTTGAATTAGATATATTATGAAAGACAGGAAGGCTTGGGTTTACATTTAAGCTCTGTAATGACTTTGCATTAAAACAAGCACAAAGGTGTTTTCTTCCATGGATTATTGTTATTTCAGTATTCCTAGGTAAAGTAGAATAGTTAGTTACCCACATCTCCTTTCCTTTTGATTTTGGTGAATGAGTAGGTCTATAGGCCGCAACGCAAGATGAACAATATAAGTTCGGTCTAAGTGACTCCAGGGAAGGTAAGTGAAAGACATTGCTAGGCTGAGGAGGACACGGCCTGCACACTACAGTCATCATTATTCTGTGTGGCCTTACCTCAACCCCTTCCCATCTCCTATGAAAACAAGATTCAATTCACTGAAGATTAAATTGATGGAAAATAGTATGGCCATATTGATTTACTCAAGATTAAACACACTGGAAAGAAATAACTATAATCTGGAAATTGTAACAGTGGAAAGAAACAGAATGAAAGTTAGGGTGCAATCTGGACTGAGAATGAGGTAATCATATAAACAGGAGGCCCGAGTGGAATACTGAGGGACAAAACACAGGGCGGTTTGAAGTGATGTATGACAACACTCAGCTGGCACCGAGACAGGGACATGCCCGGCGCCTCTTGCTTACCCAGGCAACCTGCTCTGCAAGAGAGGTGAAGGGCAAGGGGCAGGGGGACTCCTCGCCATCTGCCCCAGGCTGGTGAGAGCTTGGCTGCTCTGGCCAGCTGACCCGCCTGGCCTTGCAAAGGGACTACCAAGACCACGGAGGAAATGGTCTGCGACAGACACAGAGGCATCAGTTTACAGGCCAGGACTCTTCCCCAGGTGGAAGGCTGAGTCTTTTCTCCTTGTCAGGCGATGCTCGGATGCCACAAGGAAGTTTACCGGAGGACCGCTTTCATTGTGGAGATGACCTACTGACATTTTTTTAAGGAGATGGAGCTGAGCTCGAATGAAACATGAATATAAAAATGTTTCAGAAGGAAAGAAAAGGGCAGATCAAGACAGCCCCTGGCCTGCTCACAGATGCCTTAATACTGAATACTGAAGGGAAAACTGACCTTTATTGAATATCAGGAACCTTGACTATACGGTCCCATTTGCTTCTGACATCAGGTCCATGATGTAATAGGATTATTATCCTGTTGTTACAAAAAGACAGTGAGACCCGGACAGGTTACATGGTTAATTTTATGTGTCAACGTGACTGGGTCACAGGGTGCCTAGATATTTGGGCAAACATTATTCTGGGTGTTTCTGTAAGGGTGTTTTGGATGAGATCAATGTTTAAATTTATTGACTGAGTAAAGCAAGATTGGCCTCCCCTACATGGTGGGCCTCATCAGTCAGCTCAAGGCCTAAATAGAACAGAAAGTCTGACCCTTCCCTGAGTAAGAGAGAACTCTTCGTGCTGGCTGCCTTGAACTGTGACCTAGGCCTTTTCCTGCCCTCAGACTTGAACTAAAACATCGACTCTTCCTGGGTCTTGAGCCAGCTGGCCTTTGGGCAGAAGCTACACCATTGGCTCTCCTGGGTCCACAGCTTGACCACTCACCCTTCACATCTTCAGACTTAGCCTACATCGTCACATGAGCCAATTACTTATAATAAATATATATGTACATATATACGTATATAAATAAACACACACACACACACACACACACACACACTTCCTGTTGGGTCTGTTTCTCTGGCGAATCCTGACTAATACACGGTTGAATCCCAGAGTGACACAGATGGTGAGCAGCTCCAAGCCAGGGCTGTCTGGCTCACTTTAAATTCTTGTTGAAATGTAAATAGGTGATAACAGATATCCAGCTGAGAACAATTCTAAACTCGTATGATTCTAGACTATGGCAGAGCAAAGGTATAATATAAATATCAGAGCACTGAGATCTAAAGGGAGCAAACAGGGACACTGGAGGAGACTAAAGGGTGTAGCAGCTGCCCAACTTTCCCCTGGGTTCACCACCTCTTCTATGAAGTCATGGACAATACTGTTAACCATTTCCCAAGCCCTTCTGAAGTCAAACATTTCACACACATCCAAAGCTTACGATAACTTTGCAGGGGAAATATTATTGTTCCAGTTGTGCGTGTCAGTTCACACAGTTAAGAAGTGGTAAAGGCAGAACTCAAACTCAGGGTTCTCTGGCTCCAGAGCCCACACCCTTCCCAGGAAGTCTGACCTGCACTTTGGGGGCCTGATCTTGAGACAAGGTGTCCCCAACATTTGCCCACCACCCTTAACATTTAATTGGTGCTGATACTCTTTGTGGGATAATAAGTTGCTGTACATGTGTAGAATGTAACATAAATATTATGTAATTTCTTAAGCCAAATCCTGGATCAAATTCACTTATTTGAGCAATTGGTAGGCAAGGAATCTGGTTACAGAAAGAAAAGAAATTATATCAAGACTGAGATGTTCATAGCAACTCATGATAACAGGTGCTTGCTAATAATAATTTTGTTCATGTGATTATAAAAGTATATGTTCTGATAATATAAGACAAAACTTATCCATTTAGAAGTACTGAGCGTTGATAATTATAGAAGAACCATTGTCATGGAGCCAGTAAGTCAATAATATGAGAGCTCATACTATTCTTTGCTGTAAGTCTCATAAGGAGTTTGGGAGTGGGGGGGGGGGGTCCCTGATGGGAAATATAATAAAAATAGAAATAAAAGTAATAAAATACATTTCATGTATATTTTATTTCATAGACTCTAAGATGATATCAAATGTGAGATTTAATATTATTTTATGTACCACAAATAAAAAATGCTGACAACTATAATTGGGAGATGCTATGCATTGTAAAATATTTTGATTTCAGAAATGTTAAAATGCCAAAAAAGGGTGTCTTAGAATCAAGTAAATATCATACATAGTAGAGAGGGAAAGAGAGAGAGAAAGAGGTCTCGTTAATGTTCTCCTTCAAGGCCAAGAGTCAGAACAACTATTTAAACAATAGTCTCTACATTGGAACTTAGTCGAGCTCTAATTTTTACATGTCACAACCAGCTTCATTTTCACACAATTCTTAAGTATCAGGAAAATATGGCCCATATTTTCCCCATGACCATATTTTCTACTGTGTGGCAAAAAAGGAAGATGTTTTAAACACAAATTTGTTCAAAATTTACATTTGTTCATACCTATAAAATTTTGTAAAGAAAATAAACACCTATTTATATTTTTCTTTTGTTTATTTTCTCTTTTTTTTCCCTTCCTGGTCAACTTGAAATTTAAAAGAAAAATTCTCTATCCATTTAAAAAATGTTTTACCCACTTCAGAAAATGTCTTTCTATAGGTCATTCTTGTTCACCAACATCCTTCTAATCTTTCATCATAGAACTGAACGTCTGAAAATGTCAACATTATATGTCAAGAACTCCAAAGGCATAGATTTCCACAGTGAGACCCTGAAGTTCTAAGACAGTGAAATGGGGTTTATGAAGAAAAATATGATATTATAACCCTTGTGCAATGGGCGCCTGTAACCAGGAAGGCAAGCCTTCTGAGAATCTAACACAATGCTCTGAAACCTGGGGAACACCCTCCTACTAAATAATCTGCGCTTCTTATCTGCAAGCATTTCAACAAGAAAATGTTAGAAAAAACTTTAGTCAAGCTAAGGGAAAGAAAAAATAAATAGCCATCACTTTTTCAGCAGAAGATATGGTTACTGAAAGTTCTTCATTAGGACAATTGCTCAAAACCTTGTATGATGGGTTTCCCAAAGGAAAGGTCTTTCCACTGGGGCTTCTCAGGGGCCTGCAGCACCACGCTCCTTTAGTGTCACCTGCTCGCCTTCCTGCCTGGGAGGCCATCTGGCTGACATGCATCGGTGTTTCCTCCCACCGTCCTTGGGTGTCCAGGGCCAGTGATTCTCAGAATAATTTTTTGCTCTTTTTGCTCATTTCGCTCACTGTATGGCAGTCATTGGATGATGTTCCTGTGAAAGATGCATTCTTCTGTGCACTCCCAGATTATTTATTCAGCAAGTCACTTATTGAGCACCTATTATTTGCCGGGCAGTTTCCAGGCACTGGGATTACACAGCATAGAAAAAACACAAAGTCTCTGCCTTCATGGAGCTTATTCTAGTGAGAAGAGACAGAAAGTAAGCAAATAAACAAGTAAAGACATGATGCAACAAACAGTAGTAAGTGCTACGGAGAAAAAAAGAAAGGAAGGTGAAAAGACTAGGAGAACAGCTTACTATTGAAGGCTTAATGAATAAGAAGTTTTCTGAGCAGAGACCTCAAAGAAGTGATGTTACGGGGAAGAAGAGCATTCCAGAGGGTACAGCAAGTGCAAAGACCCCGTCATAACCTCATGAATTAGACAGAAGGCAAAGGGGAAAATGAGGCAGAGGTGTAGGGTTTGGACATAGTACTTATTAAAGCTTTAAAAAGCCATGTAAAGGTATTAAAAGTATTCTTTTACAAGGGGAAGTGAATTTATATGTCTGTCCTAAGTTTTGAAAGTTGAACTTTATTTAATAAAATAAGTCATGATTTCTTAAGCCCACAGCTCCAAAACAATAGTAATGCTGCAAATAAGTAGGTACTATTGAAGAATAAAAATAAGCTTATTACTTCTGATCTACACAGATCTGTAAGATGTAAGTATGACTAGAATATCAGTAATTTCACCTGCATTGTCACCTCTTTAAAAGTCTGGTAACTGTGGTGTTTTTACTAACATGCTTGTAGAAGGACTTGGCAAACTACCACCTATGGGCCAAATCTGGGCTGCCATCTGTTTTTATATGGCCTGCTAGCTAAGAATGTTTTTTCTGTTTTTTAAAGGCTGGGGTGAAAATCAGAAGAAGAAGAATATTTTATGGCACGTGGAAATTATATGAAATTTAAGTTTTATTGGAACACAGTCACATCTATTCATTTACCTGTTTATACCTGATTTAGCACTACAAAGACAGAGCTAAGTAGCTGTGACAGGGACTGTACCGCATACCAAAGCTAAAATATTTACTATCTGGACCTTTACAGAAAAATTTTGCTGACCATGATCCCTGGTTCATGGCATTCTTCTTACTTTTATACAATGCAGATGTAGATGCCTTGCATTTTGGAGGCAGCTTTATTGGGATAGAATTACATACATGAAAATGTATCTACGTATTTCAGAAATACAATTTCATGAGTTTTGACAAATGTGACCGTCGTGTAGCTATCACCAAAACAGATACAGAACATTCCCATTGATCCAAACATGGCCTCATGGCCCTTTGGGAACAATCCCCTTTCCAACCACTAATTCCTGGCTACCACTGATCTGTTTTATATTACTAGGATTTTTCCTTTTATAGGATATTATACAAATAGAATCACACAGTACATAGTCTTTCATGTTTCTTTAACTTAACATATCACATTATTAGACCATGTATCATTAGTTTATTCCTTTCTGTTGCTGAATACTATTCCATTATATGGATATGCCATGTTTATTTAACCATTCACGTGTTGATAGGTGTTTGAATTATTTCCAGTTTGGGGACTTCGTTAATAAAACAGAAAAAAAAAAAAAATCATGCATAAGTCTTTGTGTGGATATATGTCTTCATTTCTCTTGAGCAAATACTTAGGAATGGAATTGCTAGGTCATATGGTAATGACCTAGATTTTAAGAATTTGCCAATCCAAATGGGTGCACTATTTTGCATTCCCAACAATGCATGCGAGTTACAATTGCTCTACATCCTTGTCAACACTTAGTTTTATCAGTCTTTTTAATTTTAGCCATCCTGGTGGGTATATTGTGGTACATCATTTGGTTTTAAGTTGTATTTCCCTAATGACTAATGATTTTTAGCATCTTTTCATTTATTTGTTTGCTATCCATGTATCTTCTTTGATAGTGTCCAGATTTTTTGCCAATTTTTGTTTTGTTTTGTCTTCTGTTTGTTGAGTTGAAAGAAATTTTTATATATTCTGAATACAAATTTTTTCACAGATATATTTTTGCAAATATTTTCTCCCAACTTGTGTCTTGCCTTTTCATTTTCCTAATGGTTCTTTTAAAGAGTAAATATCTGTAATTTTATAAAATTCAATTTAGCATTTTTCTTTTATATTTCATGCTTTTCAAGTCCTATTTTAAAAAATGTTTGCTTAACTCTAGATCACCAAACTTTTCTCTTATGTTTTCTTCTAGAATTTTATAGTGTTATGTTTTACATGTAGAACTATGATCCATTTTGAGTTAATTTTTGTATACAATTTAGATAATAAGATTCCATTCCCCTCACCCCTTTGGCATATGGAGATCCAATTATTCCAGCACCAACTGTTGAAAAGATTATCCTTTCCCTTTGAACTGTCTTGATAACTTTTTTTTAAAAAATCAATTAGCCATATAGATTTGGGTATATTTCTGGACTCTCTATTCTGTACCTTTGATCTATATATCTATCTTTATGCTAATATCACACCATCTTTATTGCTGTAGTTTTATCATAGGTCTTGAGTCATGTAGTATAAGTACTCTAGCTTTGTTCTTTAAAAAAAAAATTGTTTTGGCTACTATAGGTCTTTTGAGTTTCTAAAATAAATTTAAAATTGGCTTGTCAATTTCTATTTTTATAAGCTGGTTGGCCCTTGATTAGGATTGTATTGAATCTATAGGCCATCTTGGAGAGATTTGACATCTTAATGAATTTTGGTCTTCTCACAATCAGGTATATATCTCCTTTTATTTAGGTCTTTTCCTAAATAAAAGGTCCTACACATATTTTGTTAAATTTATCCCTAAGAATTTCATATTTCTTATGCTGTTTTAAATAGTACTATTTTTAAATTGCAACTTATAATTTTTCTTTGCAAGTATATAGAAATAGAATTGAAATCTGTATATTGATTTTTATCCTGCAATCTTACTAAACTTATTTATTTGTTCTAACAGGATTTTTTGTTTATTTGTTTGTTTTTTAAACCTCACCTGAGGATATTTTTTCCATTGCTTTTTCAGAGAGAGTGGAAGGGGGGGAGAGAGTGAAAAAGAGAGGAACACTGATTGGAGAGAGCCATATCAATTGTTTGCCTTCTGACCAGGGCCGGGGATCGAGCCTGCAACCGAGGTATGTGCCCTTGGCCAAAATCGAACCCAGGACCCTTCAGTCCACAGGCCGATGCTCTAGCCACTGAGCCAAACCAGCTAGGGCTAATAGGGTGTGGGGTTTTTTTCTGGTAGTTTTCTTTTTTTTTTTTAAATATATTTTTATTGATTTCAGAGAGAGGAAGGAGAGGGGGAGAGCGAGAGAGAGAAACATCAATGATGAGACAGTCATTGATTGGCTGCCTCTTGCACGCCCCCAACTGGGGATCTAGCCCGCAACCCGGGCATGTGTCCTGACTGAGAACTGAGCCCTGATTGCCTGGATCCTAGGTCGACGCTCAACTGCTAAGCCACGCCCAGCCGGGCTTTTCTGGTAGCTTTCTTAGAATATTATACCTAGAAGAGATTATATTGTCTGTAAATAAAGACAGCTTTTTTTTTTCTTTTCAATTTCTATGCCTTCTTTTTGTAGTTCTTGTGGTATGGTCCTGGCTAGCACCTACAGTATTTAATACAAATGATGATAGTAGATATATTCCAAAAAGGAGTGGGACTGGTTTAATGCACAGGACCACAAAAAAAAATAATTTAGGAACATAAAATATGTGTCTTCTCTTGGCTCTATCGTCCTCTATATTGGCATCACCATCAGGCAAATTTTTTTCACATGAAATCTGCCAGCAGTTCTAGGCAGACACCTCACTGTTTCAATCTAGTGCAGAGGTTCTCAACTGTAGCCAATTTTGCTCCCCCCTCACCCCAGAGATATGTGGCAGTGTCAGGAGGTATTTGGGGTTGTCACAACTGGAGGTAGGGGGCTAGCTATTAGTAAGTAGTGGGTTGAGGCCAGGGATGCTGTTAAACATCTTAAAATGCACAGGACAACTTCCCTCAACAAAGAAGTATCTGGACTTACATGTCAATAGTGTCATGGTTGAGAAATGGTGTAGGGGGAGCTTCTCCTACCCAACAATTTCATCCTAAGCCCCAGGATTGATTCTCATTGGGCCAATTTGTGTCATATTTTCATCTCTAAACCAATCATTGTCACCAAAGCATTAAACACACTAATTGGCCAGGTTTGGGCCATGCATTAACTGTCTCAAGTGTTAACTGGCTGGAGCTCAGATGTCACAACTACCAAAACTACTATGAACATGACAGTGGACAGCTTACTACAATTTAAATTAATATCTGACCAGGAGGAAAGGGGAAAGATGCTGGGAAGGCAAGAAAACCACATGCTCAAGAGATCCCTTGCTAGAGGAGACTGGTAAGAATCAGAGCCAGGCGGATGGGGTTAAAGTCCTACCAGGGAAGTGACATTCCAGACAGGACAATGGAGGCCTCTGGCCACACCTGAAAAGGATGACTGAGGGTGGCCTGATACTCAGGGTATATGTTGGGGCACATTAGCCACGGGACCTGTTCGCAGCAGGAGTTCATTCCCAGCTTCACTGCCGTAAGTTGGAACAGAAAGGGAATGAGGGGACTGACTCCCTGCAAATTAGCTCAGAAACCAGAATAGATTTAGGTGGCCTATGAAGGGCTTCAGTGCCTCCAGATATAAAGAAACAGGGAGAGAGAAGGGTGATATTGCAGGACTCTCAGACTCACAACAAAGGCGTTTGAGCATTTCTTGCTCGGATTCTAGTGGAGGGAGCATTTTCACCACTGAATCAGATCAATAACAGTTATCGTTCAGGTAACTTCTAAAGCTGGTGCTATTGTGCTATGTGGTGATTATGTTTCAAACTTCTTTTCTTTTTCTCCTCTAGAAAGAAAACAGGCAGCGCTGTTTTGCCCAACAGGCTCCATGTAAGCATAATACTTAAATGATCATTCTGTGGAAGGCTATACTTCCCTCTCATTCAGTGTTTCCCAACAAATGGGTATTATTGGGGGGAAAGCTGTGATTAAGGCCCATAATGCAATAATGTCACCTCCATTTAACATTTCTCCAAGTAAAAAGTTAATAAACCTTCAGAAAACACTATAAAGACATGTTACTGTGAAGAAAGGAAGGGAAGGAAGGGAAGGAAGGGAAGGAAGGGAGGGAGGGAGGGAAGGAGGGAGGGAGGGAGGGAGGGAGGAAGGAAGGAAGGAAGGAAGGAAGGAAGGAAGGAAGGAAGGAAGGAAGGAAGGAAGGAAGGAAGGAAGGAGGGAGGGAGGGAGGGAGGGAGGGAGGGAGGGAGGGAGGGAGGGAGGGAGGGAGGGAGGGAGGGAGGGAGAGAGGGAGGGGGGAGGGAGGGAGGGGGAGGGAGGGAGGAGGGAGGAAGGAAGGAAGGAAGGGCGAAGGAAAAGGGTAATAAAATAAATTTTGGGGTGCAAAAAGGAACAAGTATTGCAGAAATGCGAGATTAACACCAATTCATAATGAATATTTCTGACTTAAAAAGCACCAAAGGACAAACATATTTGTGTAATGAAGGTTTTGATCTTAGTTGTAGTGAAATGGGCTTTTGCCTCTATTCATTCTCTTTTTGGTTTCCAAGGTGATTGGGTTTTTGAATAAGGGAGCAGTCTGGAATCAATTTACAAGGTGCACACGAGGACACAGCCAGGTGGGTACTGCCCAAGATTATTACTGTACAAAAGAAACCTTAAAAGCAATTTTCCACTTACCTTTCTCTGCAATAGAAAATCAGAGGCTCTGGGAACATTTGAAGAGTTAAAATAGGGTAAGTGGATTAGTGTAATTCCCCGGTACTTTTTAAAGTTCTATATAGGAAAGTTTTTGAAAAGAATTCATTAACAAACCTCGGAAACCTGGAAGCATCACAGTCTGGGGGCAACCTTAGGTTCTACTGAGCTTTGTTGTCCACGTTTTTATTTCTACAATTCCCAAGAAGTTCATTCTTAATTTTCAACCCCTACCTACCCCTGCCACCAGCCAGGTTTAGAAAAAGGGGTCAGGAATACATTGCCAACAAAAGGGAAAGTCAGATTGTTGGGGGGTCCTTTTGTTCTTTTCTGCACTTTTTAGGGTATGCTGGCTCATTTCCTTAACCTCTCCTCCCCACCACCACCAGAGCTATTTTGGTATTATTTTTCTTTAAAAAATTGAAATTCAGTGTTAAAAAAATTAAACAACCCTATCTCCTTGGTGAAGGAGCAGGCAGGGCCCCAGTGTTCACAGGCCCTTGGTTGTGGAAGACAGTGATTTAACTCCCAAGGTACAAGCAGGGGCCATTCATCATCCTTGTCCAGTCTTCACATCACAGTGGGCTCAGATTAAAGGAGCTTAGAGGAAAGAGGCAGAGATACTGCTGGTTTAGTTGCTCTCTTGGTGTCTTTGAAAAAAAAGGATTTCTGTAGCAAGGAACACAGACCTACTCTAGGTTTGGCAGAGGGGGAATTTATTGGTGCTGTTGCATCCGGCCTCAGGCACAACTGTATTCAGAGTTTAGCTCTGCTGAGACTCTCTTTCATCTCTGTCTCAGCTGCTTTTCCTGTGAGCAGCTCATTTTCTCAAACCAGGTTTATCCCCAGCCTGGCACAGTGGCGGCCCAAATCTCCAGGGCCCATGAGTTCTCTGTCACCAAAAAGGAAACACTGTTCTCTCCTTCTAATGTTTAAAATCCCAGAGTGGTCCACTGATCGCTCTCTGCTCACTCCAGTTGGGTTTCATGCTCACATGTGGGAGCAGAACACATGATTGACAGCTCGAAGTAAGACCACAGGGTTGGAGAAGGAAGAACCACTTCCCCGAACCTATTTCTTGAAGAAAAGAAAGGGTTGTAAGACATGTTTTCTCCTACATTTCAACATCTCTGAAATCAGGATCAATGACATGTCATATTTAATTGGCAGTATTTCATTTTTTTTAGCACTACATAAACAGTGGTTCATCTTATAATCGATGGTATCTTAGACTCAATGAAATATGGTATGTCGGAAGGCATGTGAAGGTCAAAAGGAGTCATAACAGCAGACGGAATAACAGTACACGTGATTGCCTGGATCAAAGAGAAAATACCAAGGATCACAACTTCAAAATGAAGAGAGGGCTATGGAGTCAACGTTGTGCGGCACTGTCATGTTTTTGTAGGTGAAGAACCTGAGCTCTGTCACTGACTCAGACAGATTGCCTGAGGGAAATTGTTCAACTCCTGGAGCCTTTGTTTCCAGCTTAAGAGCTGACAGTTTGGTAGCTTGCCTACATCTCTGGAATGCTGTACAAGTTCAAGGGTTGACAATCCACTGGGTGTAGGCCTCTTACAGGTACTGGGGCAATGGGGAGTTTTGTCAACACTCATGGGTATCTAAAGAACCCCTTCTCAGGAGCTAAGTATTCCAGTCATCCAAGATCTCTAACGTTCATGAGTCACTTTAGTAACACATTAGCTTGTTTTATCAGCTCTAATCATTCAGAAAAACAGCAAAGGGACATCGTGGAAGCTGCAACCCAAATGACTTTGTAGGGCCTCTGGCTGTGCCCTCCAAGTCTGTTTCCAAGATTTATCTCCACTCAGAATTAACTAGAAGGAGGGGGGAGGGGGAGGGGAAAGAAATGCTAAATAGCTGCATCATGTTACAACAAATTAAGTTCAGCTTCCACAATGGCAGAATGCACCTGGTGCATATTAACCAGGCAGTTTATGGCAGTGACTTTTCTGAGGGTTGATTTTGTTTTTGTCTCTCATAGTGTTTCCAGATCTAAGGTCCTTGCAGCTCTTTTTGGAGAAATTCAAGTTTGGGTGAGAGACACTGACTGAGCCTGTTCTGCTACTTGTTAATGCAAAAAGTCCTGTTGTTCTATTGTGCCAGGGAAAACCGAATGGTGCTAATGAGAGTGGGAGATAATTTGGGATAACGTGAGGTACATGTTCCCCCCAAAATACACTCTGGGGCATTGGGTAGGCATGTGGATAAGAAAGAATACAAGACCTGATGAATAGCATTTTGGTGGTTGATCTGGAATGCCACCTCCCAGGCTCCTGCCAGCCCAGTGCCATGAGCTCCAAGTGAGCTGGTATCAGCACCCTGGCTTTTCACTTCACAGTAGGAATCAGCGGAGAAAGGGCAGCAATGCACGAGGCACATCTATCTTGTAGACACGCATCCGTAAGAGAAAGAGACACACCATCCTTCATTCTAGGAGGATTATGAGCAACTGGACTATAAATGCTCTGCCCTCATTTGAGGCTGGCCTTCCAGGCTCCATTTACCTCTGTGATTGATATACATTGAATGCCAGTGTTGCAGGACTCATGAGTTATTGAATGAATGACCCATGACTCATTTAAAAGACAAGAGATTCTGCCCCTATACATTAGTGCCTAATCACAGTGTGCCTACTCCTCCCATTCTTGTCATCTTGGGCATCACAGTCTATAGGGACATTTATTTGTTTATTCCATCATCCACTCAACAAGTGTTTTCGGAGCTGTACCTATCATGGGCTCAGCTCTGCTTGAAGCTCTGGGGCTACAGCAGTAAACAGAGCAAATTCAAAACAGAACAAAACAAAAAATACACTCTCTGTCTTTATGACATTTACATTCTAATGGTTATTGGTGGCTTTGCCTCTCCAGCATCCCTTCCTATGGTGTCAGCACTGTGGTGTCCCTTTGGGGAGCCATTCTCAGGCTCTGTGATGGAGGTGGGGTTGACTAATCTTTGCTTGCAGAGGTAGGTGTGAATTCAAGGCCTGCACGGTGGGGTGCTGAAGCCTCTCTCAGTCACAAGATTAGTTAATTGCTGTAGCTACTGGTGAGAAGCCTGCCCTTTCAGCTGGTGGGGCAGGGGGCAATTAGCTGGTGAGATGGAAGTCTAGAACTATTGCTGGCCTGCTCTGCCACCACACAGGGACAGTCTACCTGGGAATGAAACAGCCCCAAAGGAAAGCTGAGCTGAGAGATGGAGAGAGATTAAGAGAACCCCTAGCATGTTTTTCATTCCCATGAACCAACAATCCCCATTTCCTATTAGGCCAGTCTGTGTTCGATTTCTGTTATTTGCAACCAAAAGTTACCTGACAAATAGCATCTAGGGTGCTAGATGAAGTCATCGAAAAAGGAGTTGGTTTTCTGTGGCTTTCTCTCTTCTTCATTTCTGCACCCCCTCTCCCAGAGAAACCCAACACATTTATGCCAAGGCAGTTCTGGGATATCTCCCAAACCCATTCCATTCATTTAACCCATTGGACTGAAGGTGCAGATTTCCCCTACTCTGGCACTCAGGCCCCCTTCCTTCCATGGAGAGACAATACAGTGTAAGGGGAGCTGTTAGCTTCAGAGACCAATAGATGTGGCTTGGAAACCAATCTCTGCACCATGACAGCTGTGTGGCCTTGGGCGAGTCATGTCACCAAGCTTCCATTTTCTCACCTTTTAAATGGGAATTCGAGCCCCACCTTCATGGCATCGTATAAAAAAAAAGCAACACAAAAATCAAACCCCCTTTTCTTTCCATTCTAGCATTTCTCTCCCATCAAAACATTCACCATGCTGCACATGTTGTGACAAATTGATCAGGCTACTGAGAGCACATGAGTGGAAAAAAAACTTGGGGAGGGGGGAGAGGTGCAGGGTGTGTGTCTCTAAGCAAGGGCAGGCTAGCTGCAAATCTTTACAAGGGATTTCTATTTGGCTCATGCCCCTTCCAAATTTCAGGGTCAGCTTCTAACCCCTAGCCCTAAACATCAATATGTAAAAGGTTAATAGTGATAACAGTCAGTGAAGTATGTTTCTTTCCAGGGATATTTACCTTTTAAACTAGAACAGTCTCTTAATGTACACAGAGGACTCAATTACAGGCAATAAATTGGGGTTGTTAGGAAATAGTTTATAGGTATTGGGGAGTTGGTCTACCACATTAGCACCCATCTATCTCTCAGTGGGTGCAGGCAACCCTAACGGGTGAACTCCTGGCACTGCCTGGTCTGAATTCCCCAGCCCCCCGTCTCCTCTCTGATATAGACGTGTGCTGTGGGCTGCGGCGTCTGAACCACCTTCCCCGCCGCAGTGGCCTTGTGGGAAGCACAGCCCCTCCCTGCTATAGAGGCTCTGATACTCCACTCTCGGCCTCTCTGGCTAGTCAGGTACGGAAATGACTGACTTAGGTCCTTTCCTTTAGATGCATGGCCTGCGGCTCTCTGAGACAAAAATCAAAGAGAATGAAGGATTCTTCCTGGGGTAGAGGAGATGACAGTAACAACCTGTCCCTGAGGCAACAGTGCCATGGGGGCTAATGGGGTTGCCCAGCACCCTGTGCCTGCAGGTCTAGGAATCTAAGTGGTGGCACTCAGCTACAGATGCAGAAGTCGTCTCAATGGCTTGTCCTGAGAGTGCCATGTCAGGGGCTATGGATGCATAATGCCTTTGCCTGGGGCTCCAAACTCCCCAGGGACTCTATGAATTAGGAAGTATCATTTCAGTAAATTATCTTCTATATAAGTCAGCTAAAGCAAGTTTCTGTTGCTTGCGAATTAGAATCCTGATACCCATTTGTCCACCAAAGACTTTCAAGTTTACATCCCAGCCCTGACTTCTCACATATTCTGAACTTCACATCCTGTTTTTAGCCAAGACTCTCCACTTATATCTGCCACGTCTGAATTTACCCAAGATAATTAATTTCGTTCCTGAATGTCAATTCTTCAATTTCACATAATCACCAACATTATCGCTGGTGTCCTGGTCCCTCAGTAGTAATTAGTGACGGTGAATCTAACCCTCGACTCCCTTTTCTTTTTAATTCTATCTTCATTCTGTCCCTCAATCAGCCTGGTTAGGTAACAAATATTTATGGTGCGCTTTCTAAGCCCCGGCACTGGGAGCGCTGTGGTGAGCCTGGCAGACACTGGCCTTCAAGGGGTCGGGGTCCAATGGGGGGATTCTTATTCTTTAATCGTTCCCCAAAACCATTACAGATTCTTAGTCTCCAGAAGCATGCCCATCTTGTCCCTGAACGATTAGCAACACACTGCTTGCCTTGGGCTGTTTTTTTCACCAGCTTCTTTGGCCTGCCTTCCTCTGATGTATTTTGAATCACATCACGTCTCTTGTCAGACACCCACAGTGTTCATTATAGTGTTGCAAATCCAATTAGGGTCTTAGATAATATGGCCTCGCAGGCGCTTGGCAAGCACCTCTCTCACCCCTCTGTTGCCTCTCACTAAGCACCACACTCAACTGGTGCCCTCTCTTACCCGGCAACCTGCTCTCTGCTCTAACCCCCAGTCCTCCTGAAATGTAACAGGCCATTCCCCACCTAGAACGCTTCTCTTACCCTTAGTCAGACAGCAGAATATTCCTGGGAGGTCTTTGCACACCAATGCCATATGGCTCCAGGTGTTCTAGCGATCCCAGCATCCTCTGGACATGTGTATGTTTCCCTATACAGATTTTGTTGGCTGTGTGCTTGATACCATCGGGCATTTTTAGTTTATATTGGGGAGGGGTATGTGTTTTAATCTTCCAGACTATCAGTTTCTCAAAGGCATGCACTGTGTTCTTATTTCTAACTCTCCTTGCATGTAGTGTGAATAATAATAATGACATTAATGTTTGATTTTGCTTTATTGTTTACAGAGTGCTGTCACCAATATTATAAATGCCTCACTGCAATAATTTAGGTAGCAACAGAAGAAGCATGGAAGTTAGGCTTTAGGCTCTGGATTAGGCCAACCTAATTAAATCTCGACCCTGCAACATAATACAGCATGTGTCTCATTTTATGAATCTGTGAACATGGAGGAACGATAGTTCTGAGTTTATAGGGTTGTTATAAGAATCGAGTGAATCCAGGTATGAAAAGTGTCTGATACAATAAAATGGGCCCAAGAGCATTGCTGCTGTTATTTGTTGCAGCAACAGTCCTCATTCTACAAATGAGGAAAATGAGGCTCAGAAAGTGAAGTAATTTGCTTAAGGATGTGAGATTGCCAAAAGGCAGGACAGGATATAGGACAGGCTGTAAGGTGCTAAACGCAGTGCAGCTGCCAATATACTACAGGCCCCTTGCAATTTTCTTGTAGTTTGAGTCTTGGCTCTGAATTCTTTCTTAGCCAGAGCTCAAGAACTGAGGTTGTTGAAGCGAGGTTAACACCTGGTGCTGTTTTTTCCGCTGCTAACATTACCAAGGGCCCAGATCATGATAGAATATCTTCATTTCGTAGGTTTTGCCCCGGCCCATTGCAGACAGCACCCCTACACTCCCACTCTACCCCCAGAGGTAACTACTCTCCTGGCTTCTATCACCTCAGATTTGGTTCACTTATTCTCTAAGGACTTGCTTTTAAAAGACGAAAAGACAAAGGCACTTTATGCCTTTATATCTCCTGCCACCATCACCAAGAACAATTTCATTTTGGCCTAAGGTTCTTCTGAGTTTGAAGAAAAAAGTGGGAAGGAAAAAAACCAGGCTAGTGAGAAAGGTAGAGGTCAAGAGAGATGGGGCTTTGAGAAAGGCTACCTGTAAACTGAGGGAAAGTCCTGGAAGCAGGGCGAAAACAGTTGCTGTAACAGAATCAGTCTTTACACATTGGAGGGTTAACAAGTGTCTCTGAGGAATCCTGAACCTTTGGCCCTCCTTCATGAACAGGAACCGCAGGGAGACACTCAAGACCAGCTAAGCAGATGTGGGAGGGGATGGATGAAAGAAAGCCTTCGAGGTAGAAGGTCAGTTTTGCCAATTGCCTGCAGACATGAGCACCTGCTGTCTGCAGTCCTGAAAACAAGCCTCACAGCGGGAGGGGATTGACTCCTGGGAGGGTGAGGTGCCCAAACTCCTCAGATAAAGAGGGGCAAGAGGAGGGAGAAAGAAGGTGATTCTAGACGATGTGTCTGTGGCTGTTCATGTTCAAACAGATCCATGCAACCCTTGAGCCTCCAGATAATCTTTCCCTCATTAAATTGTTGGAGGATTACATTAACTATTCATTATTCCTCTGCTGACACCTGGATTATCTGTGCTGATAGAAGAGAGGACAGGGCAGCCTCTTAGCCACAGTGGCAGGGGAAAATGTGGCCAGGGACCATGCTGAGCTGGGCTGGGACACCTGAGCCAGCTCAGGGAGCCATTGTGAGAGTCTATCAGAAAACAGGACTCCCCTCACCCACTTTTCCCCTCCAGCTCAGCCTCCACTGAGAAGGAGCTGGGCAGTCAATCTACAGGATTGCCTGGGCCTAACTTTAGAGTCTCTTGCCATTTGAGAGGGATCTAAGGTTATGGTCTCTAATCTGTTGGCTAAACACAATTAGATTCCATTTATATAATGGAATGAGCCTTAATATAGGTAAAGATAAAGGCCTGTGAATTGGCCAATGCTCTTCAGTACCTTCACTTCCTTTCCACTGACTGCAGTTCTCAAAGCTGCAGAAAGTACAGCAACAGCTCCAAAAATTTTGTGTGTGGTGTTTTTTTGTGTGTGTTTTTTGGTTGTATATCTTTAATGAAAGAAATTTTAAGCATCTCCCAAATATGCACATCTGTTTGTAAATTACATACACAAACTATTCTGCCAGTGTATTCTCTATAGTAAAATCAACAACAAACAGCAAATAAAATTTACAAATAAAATTTTTAAAATGAGGTAAAAGATAAAATAAATAATTCTTAAACTTATTTTAATTTTATTTTCTGACAGTGCAAAACTGATTTTTGTTTTCATCAAAAAGAGGGAGACTGTTTCAGCAAGAGCAGCGGTTCAGTAAATCTATTTAATCCATTTTGATGAAACAATTTGATGAGCTGGTTCTAGCTGAATCTAAGCGAAGGCAGAGAGTTCAAATCTTGGTTTTCAAGACTCTCAGAACTGAGAAAGGTCCCTTGCCAAGGGACACAGAGATGAAAGAAATGCCACCCTGGCTGGAATTAATAACTCATGATGGTTTATTTTTTAGTCTCATTTGTAAATTATGCAAATTTCTAAAAAATTTGGTTAGAAAATTTTTATCCTCCTTGATTTCTACCAGTTCTTACAAAGTAACTTTGCACTGCTCTTATACTGTTAGTATTTTTACCAAATGGGTTCAGGGCACACTGACACTCTTTGGGAGATCTTTAAACAGGTAAGAACATTACATTTCCAACATTTTAAAGAGTGATGACATGTGGCACATTTATACTGTTTGTACCAACAGATAAAAAATTCAAACCATTTCCAAAATGCTCTTTCACAAAGAAGTTTTTACAGAAAGGCTTTCTTGTTAAAATGTCACCTTTACCTTGAGGAAACAGATGAAATGCATTTGTTCTATTATTTAAAAAATATCTGCATGGTAGTATTTGTCATCTTAGGAAAGGCCTGCAAATACAAAACACTTCTTTCTTGCAAAAGTAAAATGTGGAGCTCATCTTTAAGTTTGACAAATCTATCCACAACTTTTCCAGAAGACACCCAGTGAAACTCTGGGTGATTCAAAATATTTTCACAAACACTTTCCATCTCAATAGAAAGTACTGGTGACTCTACCATCTGAGATACCCTAGTACCCAGCAGCAGCTCTTAATATCTGATGAGAATGGAAGGATGGGGGGACACGGCCCACCCTCTGCCTTGGGAAATTGTTCCTACCTATAGAGTGTCTCGCACGCTTTGTGTGACAAGGAACCCTTTGACATTCAGGCTGAGGGTGCCAGTGACTAGCCACATAATACATCTTTTGTTTTGTTTCTGGATAAAAAATAACTAATATAAAGAGAAGCTTGAAATGTCCCAGAGGCTCACACTCCACTTAGCTGCTCTTAATCAGCCTGACTTTGAATGCACATACTTCTTCACTCTGGCTGTGAGCCTGCAGGCAAGTGATAGAAGCATGCTCGGCATAGGCTTCCTCTCCTTCAACTTGGGATGATGGCATTACTGACCTCAGAGGATGGTTGTGAGGATTACACGACATACTGCATGAAATCCCTTAGAAATGAGAATTGGCTATAGAAGCGCTTACACATCAGGTTCCATTCAGCAAGAAGCCCAATTTAACCAGATTTTGCCAAAAAATGAGTCTACCCGGGATAATCTATTCTTCCTCCCCACCCCATTCCCACCTTCTCCCCCAAGTCTGACTCTGGGCGTGGCAAATGTTTCATTTCACAGGGGGGATCCGGTTCATTGACTGTAGCTGCTTAGAGCACTGGGCTGAAATAAACTGTCCTGTTGAGTGTAAGCTCACTGGGGGGGAAGTGCTGCGATTGTCAGTGTCTGCCACGGGCGCAGGAGGAAGAGGTGATGGCAAGTTCTCCAAGATACTACTCATCCCTGAGCACCTTCGGGACCAGGGGTGTCTTGATCCCTACACAACCAGTCCTAGCATAGTTTCTACAATATGTCAGGGAATCTAACAAGGTTTGTTGAATAAAATGAATGCATAAACAAATGGCTCTATGTTGTGTGTCTCTACCATCCCCTCCCTTGGTCTGAAGGAAATTATTATTTTCTAAACAAAGTTTGATTGTAGGGAGGGCTCCAGAGTTGGACCAGCAGGTCAGCCCTGGTACCTCAGGTTGAAGAAGGGGTGCTGAAGGGGGGCTGAGGAGAAAGGTGAGCCTGACGAGGGCATGGAAGGAGGACATGGGGAAAGGGAAAGGGAAGGCTTGTGGGACACAAACTGAAGTCCGGAAAACTGTAAGTCACATTATAACCAAAAACCAAAGTGACTGTATGTAATTCTTTGAATTAAATAACAGAATATCTTATATCTTCGTAAGCCAATGTTTTTTTTTAAAAAAAAATGTTGGGTGACACAGATACAAAACTATTTTCATAACTATAAAGGGCTTAAGAGCTATAAGGGTAGCTGTGCGGCGCTCAGTGTTGCTACCTGTCAAGTGTAATCCTCTGCTGGTGAAAGCAGTTGGTTTGTAAGAAAAGCTGAGCTTGTGTGGTTTGACCAAAGACACTATGAAGCTTAGGGATTTGTGGACATATGCATGGAAGAGATCTTGGAGATCAGATCAAGGAGTCAAGCCTTCCAATTTTGCAATTTAGAAAATGTTTCCCTGGTTTTTGGACACATTCTCCATTTTTCTAGTCCATGTCACCGTCCTACCTACCACCCATGTACCATGTAGACTATCTTGCCTGTTTAAAATTGAAGTGAACTGACATTAATTGAATTATAGAAATTTAAAACATGGGTCATGCCCCCTTGAGGTAAGCCAAGACTCCTTGGGTGTTATAGAACTTGAACTAAGAATGAATGTAAGCTGTGTGTACCCATAAAACAAATATGCATTTATACACGTACATTATAATTAATGTATAATTACAATTTAATGTCTGCCATTAACTGTTGAGTAATGTTTATCATTCACCATAAATAAGCAACAGAAAACACCCACTCAAGTTGTTAAGCATACCTTTGATTTCCTAACTCTTTTATGCCTGGCTCAGAAAATTAAATCACTTACTGTGCTCCTCTAGGGCCGAGAGATTTTCTTGCCATTTGTTTTATAATGAACATTAGTCGATCCTTGAGCAATATTGGATATGAAGTTACACATTAGCCATGTATTGAATAGTGTCTGCTGTGTGCACAGAATGTAGGTGTGCAAAGTAAGTTCAGTTGACATTTGAGAAAACCCTGTAAAGAGCTCTCCTCCTTCAGGATCAAGTTCTGAGCCAGTCGAGAAACCAGACAAAAGAATAAGGCAGCTGGGAAATTAAGTCACCTTTTGTTCCCCCCAGATGAAGGTGGCACTGAAGAATGCGGCTTATTTATGAAAATAGTTGGGGTTTTTGAGACTAGACTCCAGAATTAGGCAAACCGGCCCCCCCCAGTCAGACAGGCCTGGATGAGCTCAGATGCAGCCCCAAGGGGGCCGCACAGAAGCGTGTGTGCACCCACAGAAGAGAGGGAGCGCCAGGCCCAAGCCCCAGCGTCGCCTTCCGCACTGCCTAAGCGGGGAAAGCCATGTCTTCTCTTCTCCAGAGTCTAATGTAGCTCTGGAAGTTGTGTAGTTGTTGTAAGGGGATGGTGCCAGGGTCCAGAGTCAGAAGAAGGACAGTAAAATTTTCTCAAAATACTGAACAAGAGCAGAACACTCAGGAAACATGTATCATTCATTTAATTATAGACTCCACTGCTATATTCTGGGTACTTAGGAAAATTACCTGGCGCATATAAGGGGTTCAACAAATATTAATCGAGTGAACAAACTGGAAGGAGTAAGGGAGCAGGCAGAGAGAGGAAACAGGAGTGTTACATGTGGCGCTCCCCCCTCGTGAAAAAAGCATCCTGCCCCACGGGTATCATAACAATAAAAGCCATCCAAGGAAAAAGTTGGTTTGGATTTGACAGGTGTCTTTTTAAAAATATATATTTTTAAATATATATTTTTGATATATTTGATAAAATAATATATATTTTACAAATATATATTATTGATTTCAGAGAGAGGAAGGGAGAGGGACTGAGAGAGAGAGAGAGAAACATCAATGATGAGAGTCACTGATCAGCTGCCTCCTGCACGCCCCCAACTGGGGATGGAGCCTGCAACCTGGGCATGTGCCCTGACCAGGAATCGAACCCCGATCTCCTGGATCTTAGGTTGATGCTCAACCACTGAGCCACACTCAGCAGGGCGGGACTTGACAACTTTGCCATCATAGAGTTATTTGTAGGTAAGGGGAAAAAATGGTATTCATTACTAATATTTACTGAACATATATTAGGAATCTTTAATAATGACATTTGCCCCTATTGCAAAGTCCTGTGCCAGGCCTCATATATGCCTATTGCCTGGCTACTCTTGGGCCCAGGCGCCAACCTGGATCCAGTCCACCGTGGCAGGGAAGATGGGTTCCTGGGCCATTCTCTGACCAATGGAACTATAGATTTTTGGGTTCTGAACTCTGCTTCTTCCTAAACGCAGGGTCTAAACTTTCATCCCAGGTGACTCTGCCTTCCGGCGTGCTCACCGTCCAGGTTACAAGGAAGGCCAATGCCTGCGCAGCGTCTGTCCTCAGGGAGGCATGAGGCGCACGGCGTCTTCCGTGATAGAGGAAAGGGTGCAACGGCCTGCAGGGCTGTGGGTGGGTGCAGACGGAGGCTGCACAAAATAAGCTGCGTTGGGGTCTGGCGAGCCTAACCACCAGCATTTCTCTTCCCAGACCAAGTGAGTTTTGAACGAACTGAGATATAAGATGAAAGCGTGAGGCCGCCTGAAAACCAAACTATCACCTGCACTCACCGAGAAAGCTGATGTTGGAGAGCGTGGCTTACACATGCAGGCTTCTCGGTGCTGGGTTCCAGAATTAGGCAAGTCCACCTACCCAGCCAAAGACGGCGCTAGAACAGTGAATCCTGGCAGGAATCAAGGCTGCTCAAGTTAAAAGGGATGATGTTGTAAGGGCGCAGATCTGCGCCTCAGCTAACGTGAGCTACTACTGCTAATATTGAGAAATTTGATTTCTGAATTAAAATGAGGAAACAGGGTGCTGAGAGTAGCATACAATCTGTATGACCTGCCATTATTTTCTGGGCTAAGAAATAGTTTCTCCTCCTCTGACCTGAAAGGCCTTGAATGCCGCAAAACTCGATTTCTATGAACCCTGCAGGCAGTGAAGAAACGTGCAGATTGTTAGGGTGAAGAAAGTTTAGACCCCTTCCCTAACATGCTAATGAACCCAAGCACTTTTCCCCTGAATCTCTACAAGAAGCTAAAGTTCCAGAATATGTGCTGGAAACCTTTGGGGTCATGTGATACCAAAGAATCCACTCATCACCTGTGGTCATTGAGGTGAGTTTCAGTCCGTTTTGTAGCAAAACTTTGAGGACGCATTTAAATACTTTTCCCGTTTTTCTTCTTTCTTTCCTTCCTTTTTTTGTTCCTTCCTTCCTTCTTCTCCTCCTTCCTTTCTTTCTTCTGTAACTAAGGAGCTGTGAGCAGAAGAAGATGGCTTGGTGCCAGAAAGGTACCAAGGTGAATTAACACTGATTTCCCTAAGGGAAAATGTAAAATTGCTTGTTTGCAAAGATAGGAAGAGGTGGAAGGGGTAAGCCTAATGTCTCCTGCAAGCTTCAGCCTGCTTCTCGGGGAGGGGAATGTTTTCAAGAGTTCCAGGATACATAAGGCACCTGCCGACTGTCCATTGGCCGAGGTCACCGGTTCTCCCTCTCAGTTATAAGGCCTTTGGAAAGAAGCCACAAGACTGGGTCTCATCTCCTGCATGGGGTGGTTGGGACTTGTTACCTGTTGAGTGTTTTCTTTTGTTGTGGGGACCACGTGGTCCGACAGGACAGAACCTGCCTGCAGGAGATGCTGCAGGCAGGTGGTTAGCAGGATGGGGAATGCAGAACATTAGGATCCTTGACTATTCTACTCAAATACTATCCACCCACAGTTATTTTACATATTCAATTCACTATATAGCTCTGAGGTCTATCAACGATTACTTTGTTTACTTATTTACTTACTGTCTGTCTTCCCCACAATAATATGAAGTCCCACAAGGATCAGAGCCTCATCTGCCGTGTTTACCATCACATCTATGTTTAGAGCTGGTCCTGACTCTCAGTAATTAGGCGATAAATATTTGCAGAAAAACTGTTGAAGAAATGAATCCTGTCGCACATGTTCATTTTACAGAAGACACGAAGCAACACAGTGACATGCCTATAGCCTGGTTCTTCCAGCGCCATTCTCCTTCCTCACCTCCTTCAGGTCTTTAATCAGAAGTCACCCTCTAAGAAGACCTGCACTGGCTACCCTATGGAAAACTCCACATCTCCCCCAGTCAACATGTCACATTTCCTTCACCAGCTCTATTCCTCACTCCCCCTAACCCAGCAGCACTTATCAGGCCTCTGTGTATTTTCTCCTGTTCATTGTGTGTCCCTCCCTGGAGAATGTAGGCATTTTTGTCTGTTGTGTTCACTGCTGTATCCCCAGCACAGAACAGAACACCCAACACATAGTAGATAATAAATATTTTCTTCTGAGGAATGAATGATCAGGACTATGGTCCTCAGCCTTTAGGGACACTATAGGACACAGTTTCCAGAGGATGGGTGCAACCTAAGTAAGCGGCAAGTAGATAGAACTTTAAAACTGAACTTGTGTTCTCAGTACCTTTACCTTTGGGATAAATTCACCTGAGTCTCATTTCTTTTATCTGTGTAATGTAGATATATGTTGACTAAATGATGCATTTCTGTAAACCCCTCAGCATGTGTCTGGCATATAGTAAGTGTTCAATAAACATGATTTCTCCCCTGCTCTTAACCTGACTCCTTGAGGATCCACAATAGGGTTCCTGGATCTAATAATCCAAGGAAAACATGGGAAGTCCCTTGAAATGAGTGTTGAGAAGGTAGAAATTATGAGCAAGGGGTACATGTTGAGGGGCCTGTGAGAAAGCACCTTCCTGCTCCGCTTAACTGTTCGCCTTGGCCTTGACGGCAGCGTGGTGCACACCCTACTCTGAGGGAGGAAGTCAGTCCCTTAATCATGGTGAGAGGAAAAGCACAGACAGGCTGGGATCTTCCCACTCAGTTCTGGGAGTGTCTGCAAAGCTGAGTAGGTCAGGAGGCGGGTCTTCTGAGAAAGTGACAGAGTGAGGCCAAGGGAACCTCCCTGCAAGCATTCCAAGTGCAGGACAGGCTGCCTCCTGTCTTCCTGTTTAAAGGTCTATGCTGTCATGTGACCAGGTGAAATGCCAGCCCAAATGGCAGGTCAGGAGCATCACAGGCATGGCACGCTGTTTTCTGCCCAGGGCTCTGCCCACTGGCACTGACTTGCAGCCTCATTTGATTCCTCTGTGAGTACAGCTGAGTCACAGGAAGAGAGCAGCTGCCTGTGGAGGCACAAAGAGGGGTGCAAGACACCCCCATTTTCCTCCAGGCTCTGGGGCCCCAGACACCTCTGCCACCTGTTTCCACGGCACTGGCTTCATGTCTTACCTCTGTCTCTTACTAGTTGGCACAGTAACTTAACTTCTCTAAGCTCAGTTTTCTCTTCTTTAAAATGAACATACTAACAATAGCTATTTTGTGGGATTGTTAGGGA
This sequence comes from Miniopterus natalensis, assembly GCF_054644295.1. Classification (NCBI taxonomy): domain Eukaryota; kingdom Metazoa; phylum Chordata; class Mammalia; order Chiroptera; family Miniopteridae; genus Miniopterus; species Miniopterus natalensis. The sequence continues at coordinate 172,406,475 of NC_142081.1, forward strand.
TTTGAAAGGAGATAATTCATGTACAGTGTTTGGCACATATCAAGTGCTCAATAAATATCAGCTATTGTTACTGCTGTTGCTGGGCATACAACAGTAAACACACAGACAAAAATGCCAGCTCTCATGCAGCCTACGTTCTACAGGGAGGGACAAAGCAATGAAAAAGATAAAATATATGGGGTATGTTAGTGACAATAAGTGCTCAGGAAGAAAATAGAGCCTGGAAGGGAATGTCCCAAGTTGGATGGGTGGAGAGTGTGGAGTTTTCCACAGGTGGCCAGCACAGGCTTCCTGTGAAGGTGACTTTTGATTAAAGACCTGAAGGAGGTGAGAAAGGGGAATGGTGCTGGGAGTCAGAAGACAATAAATAAAACAAGTCATCTTGATAGCCCTAAGAGCTGTGAAGTGAATCTCATCCATAAATGACCACAGTTGAAAGGCAATTCTTCCCATGGAATAGTCATGGATCCTAATTCTTCCCATGGAATAGTCATGGATGCTGCATTCAGGTCCTATGTCCACCTGCCTGTGACATCCCCTCCTGGACCAGGACTGTAAAGGAGCTGTACCAAGCTAGGCCTGGGTCAGTCTCAAATTGAGAAACCACCCGCACCAAGGAGTGGTGGGAACCATGAAGACATAACAGGGAGCAGAATCTTCCCTTTTTCCTGGGATCTGCCTTGGGGACTCCCTGGTCCTTTCACATCTCAATGACATTTGCAGCCTGCGAAGTCAGAAGAGGGGGGGAGTCGCTACTGTGGAATACCATCCTCCACCAGCCACCTGCTAAGTGCCTTCTTTCAGTCAGCCTTATATTTTCAGATTCTTTCCAGGCATTTGTTTCTTTGATGTTTTCTCTACTCCCCGCCATCAGAAAGCTACACTTCTGATCATTCTTCTGGTGACCGTTACAATATTCCTTTCCTGCTGACTCTCATTCCTTTGGTGTTTTTGCCTGGCGCCCTAACCTTGTTATGTTACCTTGGTTTGTGTTCTCTTTCCAGCCGCAGTGACTCCCACTGCAGGCCTGGCTGCCACTTCATTAGCAGGCTGTTTACACCACTTCCAGGTCATTAATAACCACAGTAAATGAGAAAAGGCCCCGCACCAGCCCCTCACACCCCTGAAGACACCTCCCTGGTGGGTAATTGCTATTTATTGTGCTGCTCTGTTTATTGTCTTTTATCCAAATGTGACTGTTATTCTCTAAACTAACTTGAACAGATTTTTCAAGCAGATTTCTCATGAGGCAGATATTCATGCTGAGGCTCAATAATGGCAAGGTCTAGGAAGCTCACTTTGCTGGTGAAATTGTGTCCAGAGTTGGACAAGTTAAAACTCCAGATGCTTCTTGACCCATGGATGCTGTTGCCCTGAGCGTGTTTTAGCGGCTTCCTGCCTCATGCTAACTCTGGCCATCACAGGAACTTGCTGTTTCTATTCTTCAAGTCCCCTTCATTAAAATCTATGTGCTTTCTAAAATCTAATTCTTATTTTTAAAAATTAACATGAGGTCCAACAATCCCTCTCCTGGGTATATACCCAAAAAACTCCAAAACATATATTCACAGATATATGTGCACCCTTATGTTCATTGCAGCATTAGTCACAGTGGCCAAGACATGGAGATTCCCAAGGTGTCCTCTGATAGAGGACTGGCTACACATCCACAATGGAACACCACTCAGCCATTGGACAAAAGACAAAACACTGCCATTTGCAACAACATAGGTAGACTTGAGAATATTATACTGAGTGAAATAAGTCAGGCAGAAAAAGCTAAGAACTATATGATTTAGCTCATATGTGGGATATAAAACTGAAACTCAAGGACACGGACAGCAGTGTGGTGGTTGAGAGATGGAAGGGGTTGAGGGGAGTGGGAGGTGAAGGGAGCCTAATATATGGTAACAGAAGAAGATTTGACTTTGGGTGGTGGGCACACAGTGCAATATACAGATCTTGTAACATAGAAACCCACACCTGAAACCTATATGATCCTATTAACCAATGTCACCCCAATAAATTTAACTTAAAAATTAATATGAACTAATGAGAACAAACTTTCCTTCTTCCTTCCTTTTAATATATTTGTTATTTTAACAATGCCCTTATGTTTAATTCTGTACAACATGAATGTTTCTGAGGGCATACACAATGTGTCAGGCATGTTTACATGTAGAAGTTCAAAGTTAATGAGGTGCTTCTGCTTCTGGTAGGATGTGTAAGCTCCTAGTAGACCAAATCTCTCACAGATAACACTAAACTCTGGGTAAAATACAAAAAACAACAACTACTTAAGGGAATTGGAGAGTGAACAAGAGCAGGAAGGTTCTGGAAAGGAACTGACAGTGGTAAAAAGGAAACAATACTGGTAACAATAAAGGTAACAAGCCTATTTTTATGGCTTTCAGACTTGGGGTGCCATGAGGGGTGGAGTGGCTAAAATCCTATAAGAATTTCACTTTTCAGTGAGAGGGGATCACAGAAAGGAAAGAATCAGAGAGAGAAGGAATTCAACTTCTGTGCATAAACTCTGCCCCTTGAACAATACATGCGTGAGTAGACTGTAGGCAGACCAGTTGAGGATGAACAAACTGAACCGAGATTCGAGTTACTGCCCAAAAGAGAGTTTGCATTTTGTGTCCATCTAAGTAAATTACCTGCTAAAACAAGTAAAGTAAACACTCTTTAGAGAAATATAACATAATCCAGAGTCATCACAACATAACATTCACAATGCCCAGGACATGATCCAATAAAATTACTCAACATACAAAGAACAGGAAAATGGGACCCATTCTCAAGAGAAAGGGGCAATCAATGGAGACTGACTCCGAAGGGACCCAAAGAAAATGAACTGTGTTAAATACATTATTAGAATACAATACAAACTGTACTTTAAGTATAGTACTAAAGTGAAGTACTCAGCATAGAAGTGGCGCACAAGACAGAATAATCTAAAAAAATATTTGATGGGTTTTAAAAATCAAAGTGATTTTGAAAATCTCTTGTCCAAAGAATAAAAACATCCAGTTTGTAATTTTATCACATTTAGATTTTCCTCAGACTCTAGTGGAAGACCTTTGGATAGGTCATGCCAACCGTGCTTGCTTGGCTAAACACATTTTATACTTCCTTTTTGAATGGAATGGATCTATGTGAACAATTCAAATAAATAACAGTACCTATAGATTAAAATAAAATAAAATTATAAATAAAGAAGGGAAAAAAGACAGGAAAGATTCCCCCTACAAGTTAGCATTTGAGCTGGAGTCTTAGGACTTAAAGGAAGAATAAGAGTTAAGTAACAGAGAGAGAGAGAGAGAAAACAAAGTATGGAGGAGTAAGTATATGGAGGGAGTGAGGGGTATTTTAGACAGAAGAAATAGCAGAGAGCGTTTTTGGGAAATCACAAGAATAGTTGAACTCCTCTTATACTGTGATATTGGTTCATCAAAAGTATTGGTAAAAGTGAAAATTATAGAAAATTATCTTTACATGCCTTAAACATTGTACCAGAATTTAAAACCTATAAATGGGTATTCCTGCACCAACCTTTTGGTTTTAGTCCCAGACCTTTTCTTGAAGTATGGTGTTCTGATTAATGTTCCATGTTAAATTTCTTATGTAAATAAATCCATATTGCATTGTGCACTATTTCCAGTTTTGATTTTTTAAGTGAAGCGAGAACTTAAAAACATGAATAAAGCAACTTTAAACAGAAACTAGCCCAGTCAGGCGTGGCTCAGTGGTTGAGCATCGACCTAGGATCTAGGCAATTGGGGTTCAATTCCTGGTCAGGGCACATGCCCGGGTTGCGGGCTGCAGCCAATCAATGACTCTCATCATTGATGTTTCTATATCTCTCGCTCCATCTCCTTTCCTCTCTCTGAAATCAATAAAGATATATTTAATTAATAAATAAATAAACAGAAACTATACTTATGTAATACCCTCCCATATAATCTTTATAGTTGCCTGATTCATACGTAATCCAACAGCATTTCAGGCAACGCATTTTAGTGAGTCTTTCCAAAGCATTCAATCTAGTTTTCATAGAAATATTCTTTTCTCTCTGATATGATGTTACACTGTGTAATATTTATATATAAATTAATTCCATAATGGCAATGACAAGTATAGAGACAAAGGACTCTTGGTAAACATACAACTGACTCGTGGGAACAGAAGTGTAATAGCCCATGAAAGAGCCACCTAACATCTCAAGTCCTACTGATTGGAGAGATTGGTCAAGAGGCTAAAGACCAGATGCCTTAATTTTGTATGTCTGCTGCAAAGTCCAAAACACCTCTCCAATATTTTCTAACCCAGAACAATTATTCTGACATTATGAATTCCAGTTAGGGGAAATAGAAGTGTCAGTAGGGAAGACATATTAAAGTTTTGGATCTAACAGAACACCACAACCACTCCACACATACTGATCCTTATCTAAAATTCTGTCCAAAACTGGTCATTTCTAGGTCACATCTGTCCTCATTGACTTCCTCCTTCAGAGACATCTCCATCAAGTAGTTCTACTTGCTGATTTCCTGTTTTCAGAGAATAACATTGGGTCGCAATTGAAAGTATAAGATGAGCTCAGGAAATTTACTAAACATCAAATGACCTGAGTTAAGCATTTTCTAAAAACCAACTTGGAAAAGTCATTTAAATTCAGTAGAAACTTATTATTAAAAAATTTGGTTGGAAATCATATATCAATAGCCTTCTCCAGCTACCTAAATTATGAATCACAATTGAAAAAAACCCCATTGTACGTGTTTTCTTGAATGCAGCTTAATTTAGAAGTCAGAGGCATCTATTGGTTAGGATAGGAAATAAAAGTGGGAAAAGTATCATTGTCAGACTAATGATTCAAATAATAGATAATAAGTTTTAAAAAAAACAATATTTATAGCAAAATATAAATTCCAAAAGATGGCTAAGGTAAAAGAAGAATGATTTATTTATGTACATATTTTTGGCTGACTAGTTTAAACTGAGTTGGGTAAAATGAAAAATGAATAAGAAGTAGTGAAGAATTAGTAGACTCTCTAAATGGACAAAGTTGGTAAATTACCCATATGGATTTGGTCTTCTTTTCTGATATAATACTGTGCTTTTCTGAGCTTTGCTGCTGTAGTATTTTGCATTTTATATCTAAATCATGATCGATGAGCACTCTCACTTTTCTAACTTCTGAGTTTGGGTCATCAACAAATGTTTATTGAACACCTATTCTGTGCCATATGCTGGACAAGGTACTGATCATATATTTATGAAGATAATTATTACTTGATGCATAAATCCTTTATAACTATTAAATTATTTTTTAAAGGAAGAGTTTTACAATATTCTCTGAGTGTCTCAGACTTCTAGAGTAAATATATTCTTTGATCACATATTCGGGTTAATTCTTACATAAACAGGGCTTCCAGTTGTCACAATCTATTTCCTAGCTGTCACAACATGCAGAGGGCATCACAAACACTTCCATTTAGGCTTTTTATTTGAGAACAAGGAGGGACCAAGTCTTGTGCATCTTCTCACAATTACAAAGATCTCATTTTAAAATATAGGTCAGAATTTTTACAGTATTATATTACTCTATTTGGATAACTGTTTTTATATTATATATCTGTTTATACCATCAGTCCTTCTCTTACTGAACTTATCAGCATTCAGTACATGTGGCAGTTCCTTCCTTCCTGAGAGGTTCTCACCCTTTCTGTTCTTTCATTCCATACTCTCTTGGGTTATTTTGTTTAAGAGCATTATTGAGGTATATTTTGTATATTATAAAATGTACCTATTTCAAGTGGCCAAGTCAATGTTTTTTCAGTAATTTTACCAAATGATGTAACCATCAGCATAAATCAGTTTTAGAACATTTTCACCCCCACAATATAATCTTTGGGCCTGTTTACAATTAAACTCCTTTTTCTCTCCCAGTCCATCCTTCTGGTTGTCCTTCTATCCCCCTGCCTTCTCCCTCACTCTTTTGCAGGCTCATTTTCCTCTAATGAGTCATTAAATATTTAAATGTCTAAAGGTACCCCTTGGGCCCTCTCCTCTTCTCACTCTACACTCTCTTCTTGGAGGAACTTATTATGACCATGGCTTCAATTACCACCTAGAAGGAGGTAGCAATCCAGACTAGACCTCTCCACGCTTCTCCAGATCTGTATATGCAAAAAATCTACCAGATACCTCCATTATAGATGCTGAAAAGGCTAACTCCATGTATTCAAAACCAAATTCATGGTTCTGTTCTCAACCTTAGTGAGTGGAACAATTATCAATTCAATCTTCAAAGCCAAAAATCTTGGGGTCATTCTTAACAAGACCCCATCCCTTGTCATTCTTATATTTAATTCATCACCAGATCTCTTTTATATCTCAAACATTTCTTAAATACATTAGCTTATTCTCATCACTTCTGCCATTAGTTTTATCCAGGCTTCCATTATCTCTCACCTGAAATAGGAAATAATAGCATCTAACTTGTGTCCTCATGTTCTCTCTTCCCGTTGCAATTACTTCCCCATATTGTAGCCAAAGTAAAATTTTAAAAAAGAAAGCAAATCTGATCCAATAGCTTTCTAATTTATTAACAAAATTAATCGCACACCACTACCCTGCCCTCTGTTCTCCAGCCATACAGCAAATTTTTAATTTCCTTAAAAGTACCCAAGTTCCTACACAGGACTATTGCACACTTGTTCTCTCTGTTTAAACCTCCAGATATATCACTTGCTTCCATTCACCAAGTTAAACTGCTACCAGTCCTTCAGATCTCAACTCAATCCACACTTTCTCATGGAAACTACCCTCAGTCTAGATCTAGATCTAGATCTAGATCTAGATTAGCATTCTACACTTTCCCATTGTAAAATCTTCTACTGTTTGTAATTATATACTTATTAATGGCTACTTGATTAATATCCATCTTTTCTATTAGACTGTGAGTGCCATGAAGACAAAAACCATGTCTGTTTTTGTTCATCCAAAAGCTAACACAGCACACAGGAGATACTCAACAAATATTGTAAAATGAATAAATAGATAAACAAAATGAACCAAACCAGTAAAACCAAGCAGAATATAATAGCTAAGATCTGGAAATTGCTTATCCTGTGTACTTCCCCCAGCTCCCAGATCTCTAAAATGGCTTTATTTCACATATAATGTGTTTTTACTCAGAAAGAAGAGCTCAGTTTAAACTCAGAGGCTACTTCTTGACTCAGACATATCATAGAGTCAAACTCTTATTACTTTCCTGTGACCATGTCTTCAACTGTGACATGTCTTTATTTCTGAAATGTATAATCTCCCTCACTGCTTGGAAATGAAATTAAGAACTAGTCTTTCACATCCAGTGATGCACTGATAAACATTCAATGATTGGCTCTCTGGGTGGAAAAGCCCTGATTGGTAGTATTTGATGACTTCAGTGGTGTACACACTCTGACCATAGTTGATTTGAAGTTACCAACCTGCTCTCCCTGAAAACAGAGGTGGGAAGAAACATGCACCATAAGAGCTGGCCCAGCTGGCTCCATCACAACACTAGATCTGAGGAACACTTGTCCCCATGGTTTGCTTTTCCCTCTTTAACTAAAAATATGGGCTTTTCTTGCCTCTGTCCAACTCTCTTTAACTTCATGATTATTTTCCTGCTTTAATACTTTCAACTAGTAGAGATTGGTATTTAGAATACAAAAACTTTGGGAAATTTTCATATCTATTCCCAAGGCTACAATGCCATTTTTGTCATGAACTCTAACCTGCCATAAGAGTCAGGCAGAGGGGTTCAATCTGCATTTGCAGCTTCACAAAGATTTGCACCACACAGTACATCTCATTAAAAAGAAACACACACACACACACACACACACACACACACAAAAAACCCAAAGAACAGCTCAGGAATCTGACCATGAATAAATGTTATTTCACAAGGACTGCTTAACAACAGTTTCACATGCCTTTGCAGATACTTCATAAACAGTTTTCAAGGCAGGGTTTATGCAAAGGATTAGTGAAAGGGCAAAAGTCTCAAGGGAGAGTCCTCACCAAAGCACATATCTCTCCAAGCATCAAATTGTCAACAAAATTAAACCTTTACTCCACCCTAGAGCCCAGTTTCTCAACCAATATTAGACAACACATTAGGTGTGTTGGCAAAGATAAGTCAACAACGAAAGCACACATGTCACATCTCCTGACTACCAATGCTTGGGCGTGGCCATCCAAACCTGCGGGAAATCCTTCCTCATGGTCCATCTCTTGTTATGTGGCTGACAGCAGAGTACAGAACCTTGCTTCTGAAAACAATGATAGCAAAACTAGCAAGAGCCCCAACTGTGTGTTAAATGCCTAATGATTAACAGAAGCCCCAGCCTGCGCCTTTGGGCTGCCACTCAGGGTAGTCTGTTTAGTAAACAGTCAACCACCAATATCTTGAGCAGGTTGAACAGATGGTTCCAGGGTTCAGGCCAACTGTGTTTCTCTCAATTTCACACAGCTTTGGGAAATGAAGGCCATAAAATTCAAGAAAAGTATAAACATAAACACTCCCTCCCCCCCACCCCCACCAATGTACAAGGGCTGCAATTTCTAGGTGATAAAATTTGACAAAGATGTAAGATTAGAGGGAGAGGAAGAGCCTGAATGGTGTGGCTTTGGAGTCATTAGAAACTGTCTGTGTAATTGAAGGTTGAGGAGAGGAAAATGAAATCCCCATAACATTTTCTGCATAGAGCACATGAAGAAGCCAGTACAATAAAAGAGTGTTATGAAGCTCAGCCACTGGCTCAGAAATCTGATTCTAAAGTAGAAACACCTTGTGATTAAGTTTTAAATGGAACATTTGGCCTACCCACCATAGGGCTTCATCACACCCCAGATTCTAAATGTTACAAGAAAGAAAAATGTTAGAGGCTGAGCTATGATCATCACAGCTTTGATATGATTATAATATTACCTGCTTAAGACAGAATCAGGAGACCTACTAGCCAACCCTAGCCCTGTTGCTGAACACCTGTTATGCTTCCTTTCCATTTGTAAGATGGGTACATAATGCTTGACTTTGTATATTTAATGGAGTTGTTGCTAAGATACATGAAACATGTCTTCTGTGCCGGAGGGCATTGTAAATTCATGCTTTTAGGATCTGATCTACTCAAATAAATGCTAGATAAAGATTTAAAAGAGAAAATAAAACAGAAAACTCTCATTCCAAACCAAGTAAACTTCTGCATGAATCAGAAGTACAAAGCAGGAAACAAAGCAGAAGATGTGCTCTCCCCACCTGAAAAATACATATACATCTCCATGTCTAGGGAAGAGTGAGAGAGCAGACCCAGCTGCCTATTGCTTCCGATGAGTGGGTGACAGGATACACATTGTCTTCAACCTCGCCAAAGGGCAGGGGCCCTGAGGTCCCAGTGGAAGGCAGAGTTCTGGATTATGAACCCAAGGAGTCTAACTGAGACATCCACAAAATACAGGGAGGGATAATATTAGGGAGAGAAACAAAACAAAACTCTTAAGATGTACCTACAAATCAAAATTCTAAAACACAGAAGATAAATTAAATCTAAAGAAGTTAGCCAACAATGTAAAAATCAAGAGATCAATTTATTCCTGAAAATTAGTTAATTATTATTTTACTGGCATCTATTATTCAAATGGGCCTATCTGAAAGTGACTGGTAAGTATATTTAAGGGCTTCTAAGAAACAGAGACAGGACTAGCATCATGAAAAAGAGTAAAAGTTCATGAGACAGAAAGGAAGAAATAATAATAATATCAATAACAACAGTAAAAACAATAATAAAAATATACAGAATATATGGATTAATAGAAATCCAAACAATGATTTCTGGTTTCAACTGTAACATATAAAAACTTGAAAGTCATCACTCCTATCATTACAGCAAAAAGCTGAACAAATTGAAAATTAACAGCTTTTCTGAACCTACCAGAGAACTAGAGAAGACAGGTGAATTCAGAGAGTCACAGTCAAGATCTGAAAGTGAGTACTTGAAACTGAAGATGTTAAAGCCATAACATGATACTGTTATCAGTGGAAGTGGAGTTCTTGGTGTGCCATGAGGAAAATAATTTCCTGAGGCCCCTACAGGAGGATGGGGTTTTGTGGAAAGCTTCATTGATGATTAAGGGGGTCCCGCTCCAAGGGGGTATCCCTCTAACGTCCCATCTCTGTCCATCTCACCATGGAAGAAGTCCTATCTTGTCTTCAGCAGGGCCAGAATTAAGGCCACTGCCCAGAATTTCTGTTCCACATTAAAGTCCAGTCCAGCATTTGGCTAGCTTAGATTGTGTTCCCAGCTGCAGTCTATTGCATGTGGGATCCATATAGCCACTGGCCATGTGGCTGCTTAAGGCCACATGGCTACAGAGAGAGAACAGGCAAGCACACAGGCAAGTGTTGGTCAGGGAGCAAGAGAGAAAGAGAGAGGGAACTCTTTGTCTGGGGATTTTAACCAAGAGCTTCTTCAAACTAACCAATTAACTCTCTAAGATTTTGCATGCTTCTAATGAGGTCTACCTCCTAGCCAATCCATTGTTCCCCAGGCCAGACTGAGAGGCAAGCACCTTCCCTACATCACCTCAACTTCATTGCACATGCACCCATCTCCCCTTTTGTTTGATTCCTTCCCCAGTGATCTGCAGGGAACTGACCAGTGAAGCCGTAGCTTCCTGGTGAAGCTTCCCAGATGACCAAGCTTAAAATGTCTGGCTTCCCCTTTTGCTCTCTTCCTATTATTAATATTAGTAAACGAGCTAATTACCACAATAACAGTAAGAATACTTAAAAAGTAATTTTAATGAACTGCTAGAGACTGAGTATGGACTAGCGTGAGAGTGAGAAACTCCTAGGGCTCCAATCTTAGGAGGACCTCCACACTTTCATGGGTGTTTCCTCCAGGAACCCCACCAGGTTCTTACAGTCATGATCCGAGAAGCATTCCTTTGTGGTTCTGGCAGGAGGAAGGAAAGAGTAATCCTTGTAAAATACACCCAGAGCTTTTTCCATAACAAAGGCCTACTTTCCAGGGAAAAGAATTGACTAGGGTCTCACCCCAGCTGGGGGAAGGACGTTTCTCCTGTTCCATCCTCTTCTGGCCAGTCCTCTTGTTTACCTGAAATAGCATGTCTGTCTTTCAACAAAAAATTGCAAGACATGGTAAAAGGTAAGAAAAAACACAGTCTGAAGAGACAAAGCAATCATTAGAACCTGACCTGAGTCACAGATATAACACAGATATTGAAATTATCAGACAGAGAATTTTAAATCATTATGATTAACATATTGAAGGATCTAATGAAAAAAGAAACCATAAAAGAACAAACAGGTGGTGTAAGCAGAGAGGTGGAAATTTGAAGAAAGAATCAAAAGGTAATGCCAGAAATAAAAAACATCATAATAGAAACAAAAAATGTCTTTGGTAGGCTCATCAGTAGTTTGGAAAAAGCTGGGGAAAGAATCACTGAGTCTGGAGATAATAAGTAGAAACCTCCCAAACCAAAGTAAAGAGAAAAGAGAGAATGAAAGAGAGAGCGCACCCAAGCTCTTTGGGATAATTTTAAAAGGTATTACATATGCATAATTGGAATATCAAAATTAAAATGGAGAAGAAATATTTGAAATAATAATGGACAGGAACTTTCTGAAATTAATTGCAGATATCAGACTACAGATTAAGAAACTCAGAAAACATCAAGCAGGATAAATAAGGTGAACACTTAGGCACGGCATACTTAAACTGCAGAAAATCAAAGACAAAGAAAAAACTCTCGAAAGAAGTCAGAGGAAAATAACATCTTACCTATATAGGAACAAGAATAGAAATTACAGCAAACTTCTCGTCATAAGCCATGTAAAGAAAAAGAAAGTGGAGTGAAATATTTAAAGCACTGAAAAAAACAAAAACAAAAAAACCCTCTCCAACATGGAATTTTATATTCAGTGAAATTGTCCTTCAAAAGTGAAGGGGAAATAAAGACTTTCTCAGACAAAAAAACAACAAAGGGAATTCATCACCAACAGACGTGCCCTGCAAGAAATGTTAAAGGATCTTTGGGTAGTAGGAAAATATATGTCAGAAATTTACATCTACATGAAGAAATGAAAAATGTCAGAGAAGAAATAAATGAAGATAAAATAAAATATTTTATTTTTATTATTCTTAATCTAAAAGATGTTTACTTAAAATAATAGTAAACATGAATTGGATGATTATAGCACATGGATAAGTGGATTGAATTATAGCAATATCATAAAGGATAGGAGGGAAAAATTGGGATAACCCTATTATAAAGTAATTATACTATACATAAAGCAGTGTAGCATTATTTGAAGATGAATTTACATTCATTTAAAAATTCTATTGCATACTCTACAGCAACCACTAAAATTTTTTAAAGGAAATATAATTGATATGCTAAGAGAGGATATAAAATTAAATCATATAAACTATTCAAGTAAAACCAGAGAAGGCAGAAAAAAAGAGAAAAAACAAACTACAAATACGAAAAATAGAAGGCAGGTACAAACATGATTGGTATCAATCCAACTATATCAATAATAACATTAAAAATGAGTGATCTAAATATACTAATTAAAAAATAGAGATGAGAAAGGCAACAAGATACCAGCATAGGTAATAGCAGTACCTGCCACCTCCCACAACCACATCAAAATTACAACTAAAATATAGAACAATCATCACTCAGAGCCTCCTGAAATCTGACTGAACAGAAGTCCTACAGCTAGGAAACTGAAGCAGCACATTGAGACCTATAGGAGGGGCGGAGATGTGGGGCAGAATCCACAGAATCATAGGGACGTAGCCATGGGCCCACACCCAGGTGACATGGTTTAAAACCAGAAAGGATATCTCCACCGTGGAGGTTTCCCAGAGGAGCGAGGGGTCCCAGCCCCACAATAGACCCCCAGCCCAGGGCTCCAGGGCCAGGAAGAGAAGTCCCCACAACTTCGGGCTATGAAAACCAGTGGGGATTGTGGCTGAATGACGTGGCAGCTGCGGGAGTCCCAGGCAGCTCCTCTTAAAGGGCCAATGCACAGGCTCACTCAGACGCGCTCCCTCTGAGCCCCAGTGCTGGGCAGCAGCTTGAAAGAAACCTGGCACATTCAGGGAGGAACTAACTTGCCTGGAATCAGGCAAGAGCTGGAGGGGCAGCCTTCTCACAGACAGAAGAGCTGGCAGAGGCCATTGCTCCTTTGACAAGCCCTCCCCCAACAGAGCTGGCAGGCGGGCGCCTTCTCTGAATCTCCATCAACCTGACTCACACCTTTTGCCCTGCACTGGTGATTCCCAGAGACCCTGCCTCTCCCTACTCACAAGCTCATCCAAGCCATTTCCAGTGGCTTTTCTATGCCAGCAGCCTCTCTAGCCTCATGCTTAGGACTTTCCTAAAATCTCTCAAACAAACAGCAGCTGGCTTCAGCCTGCCCCATACCTCTCAGTAGGAGGCCCCAGGCACAGCACTAGTGGCAGCCTGCATTGGCTCATAGCTTGGCCTCTCCTGGACAACTCCAAGCCCAGCACAAGTAGCAGCCATCTATGGCTTGCTGTGTAGGTCATGCTAGGTGGACCTGGGCAGGGCACAGGCAGAGGCTGACTTTGCACCTCCGGGAGGTCCCAGAGACAGTGCACCCAGTGATCAGCTTGAACCACACTGGATTACAACCCTACCACATTCACAAGTGACACATTCAAGGGGCAGACTCAGTGAACACCAAAGCTCCCCTGAAGTAAATCCTGCTCCATAGGGGTGTCTCCAGCATAGCAACTCTTTGGTTGTAGTTGCAGCTAGTACTCCCAGCCAATTGGCCTGGGGGTTAATTCCTCCCAGTGATGCCAATAGCAACCAAGGCTCAACTACAATAGGACAGTGCACATAGTCCACACAGTGGAGCACCTAGAAGGCCCAGTTCACATGACTGGGGAGACTGAGGCACTGGGCCCTACAGGAGGACACCTAGTATACATAGCTACTCTACCAATTCCAGGAGACATAGCAGCTCTATCTAATACATAGAAACAAACACCAGGAAGCAGTCAAAATGTGGAGGTAAAGAAACATGTCACAAAGGAAAGCACAGAAGAAATCTCCAGAAAAATAACTAAATGAAATGGAGCCAAGAAAGCTACTAGATATAGAATTCAAACAATGGTTATAAGGATGCTCAAGGGTCTTAGTAAGACTATTAAGGAATAGTGAGATCATCAATGGCATAATAAAGAACCAGTCAGAAATGAAGACTACACTAACTGAAAGGAAGAATAGTTTAAAGAAAATCAACAGTAGAGCAGAGGACACTGAGAATCAAATCAGCAATTTGGAACATGAGAAAACAAAAAACACCCAACCAGAAGAGCAAAAAGAAAAAAGAAACCAGAAATATGAAGATAGTGTAAGGAGTCTCTGGGACAACTTCAAGCGGTCCAACATTCACATTATGGGGCTACCAGAAGGAGAAGAAAAAGAGCAAAAAATTGAAAAGCTATTTGAAAAAATCATGCCAGAAAACTTCCCCTACCTGGTGAAAGAAATAGCCTTACAAGTTCAGGAAGCACAAAGAATCCCAAACAAAAGGAACCCAAAGAGGCCCACAGCAAGACACAGCATAATTAAAATGCCAAAGGTTAAAGACCAAGAGAGAATCTTAAATGCATCAAGAGAAAAGCAGTTAGTTACCAACAAGGAAACACCCATACGACTGTCAGCTGATTTCTCATCAGAAACTTTGCAAGGCAAAAGGGAATGGCAAGAAATATTCAAAGTGATGACAAGCAAGAACCTATAACCAAGATTACTCTGCCCAGCAAAGCTATCATTTAGAATTGAAGGTCAGATAACGAGCTTCTCAGACAAGAAAAAGCTAAAGGAGTTCGTCACCACCAGACCAGTACTACATGAAATGTTGAAAGGTCTTCTTTAAGAAGAAGCTGAACAAAAGAATCTGACAAACTAAATAGACCCAGAGACATTGAAGCATGCATCAGACAGTCGTATCTCAGAGGGAAGAGGGAAGGGGGAAGGGAAGTGGGAGATGGGAAAAGATTAACCAAAGAAGTTATATGCATATATGCATAACCCATGGACACAGACAATAATGGGGTGAAGGTCTGGGGAAGGGGTGGGAGCGAGGTGGAGGGGATCAATGGGGGGGAGGGGGAATGGGATACCTGTAATACTTTCAACAATAAAGATAAATTTAAAAATAAATAAATAATAAATAAAAAAATAGAGATGATCAGAGTGAGTTTTTAAAAACAAGATTCAACTATATGTTGTCTATAAGAAATCCCAGGAGGGAAATGCAATGAAAAAATTCAGTGAATGAAATAAACTCCAGGTTGTTCACAATCAGACAGGTTATTTAAAAGATAAAATTAAAGAACAGCATGTAACGCAAAAAATTAGAAAAGATTAGAAGTATAGTTGAGACACCTGAAGTCTTGATTGAGATGCTACAACATATTTTGAATAGGAGTTTTCCAAAGAGCTTAGAGGAAATGAGGAGGCACACTATTCAAAGAGGTAATGGCTAAGAATTTCTCAGAATTAAAACAAAGGATCTGAGACTTCAGGAACACCAAAGGCATAACAGGATAGATGAAAACAAATCTAAACCTAAACGCACTGAAGAGAAACTACAAAACATAAAGAAGTAACATAAAAGTTACCAGAAAGAGAAGACATGATTCTTCTCATTAACAGCAATCGATACCACAAAGGCAAGGGGATAACAGCTTCAAAGAGCTACGGATTGTATCTGTAAATTAGAATTAGGTTCAGCTACAAGTAATAGAAAACCAAAAATAGCAGCAGCTTAAACAAGGGGAAAGTTTATTTCCCTCTTATGTCAAAGGTCCAGAAGATAACATTGAAGATTACTGTGATGGCTCTCCTCCGTGCTCCCTAAGGATCCAGGCTCTTTCCTTCCTTCAGATCTGTGGTCCCAGGTTGTGACCCTTGTCTCACGGTGCAAGAAGACATGTCAGCCATCAGAACCATGTTCCAAGCAGCTGGCTGCAGGAAGAGGCAAAGGACAAGCAAAGGGCATACCTGAGCTGTCAATTAAAGAGGGCTCCAGAAATGGCTTTACAATACTTCTACCTAGATCCATTGGTTAGAACTTACGGACATGGCAACACCTAGAGAGGGTGAAAAATCCAGTCTTCATATTGTTGTGCACAGTTAAAAATTCTAGTTTTATGAAAGAAGCAGACAATAAATACTGGGGCACAAGTAGCAATTCCTGCCATACTATGTATGAAAGCAGTATGAGGTTTTTGGGTTTTGCTTTTTTTAAGAAAAGATATTTTCATTCCAAGAATTATATAACTATAGCATTATTTATAATAGCAAAAGCTAACAAAAAATTAACTGAGATCTGTTAAGATTTGGGAAACTCTGGGTAACATAGTGCTTATAATAGTGTTGCTCTGGCATTCTTAGAGCAGGGTTTTTAACCTGGGTGTTCATGGATGGATTTTAGGGAATCTGTGAACCTTCTACAATGATATGCAAACTGGGGTTTTTTGGGTTTCCTGGGGAGAGGCTTCAGAGTTTTGATAGGTTCTCAGAGGTGTCTATGACCACCCCCTCCTCCTCTCCTCCTCCCACTTCCCGGGGCTTAAGTTAACTTCTAAAAATGAGTTTAGGCTAAATCTTAAGAATTCTACTTAAATGTTTACACATTGTTAATGACTGAGAACAAATTAGTCCAAGCAAGTCCTGCAGTATAAAAGCTGCCCATAATTAAATGATGCAGTAGGTATTTATAATGGGAACGTTTGCCCTATAGTCTTTTGGTTTACACCACTCATCTGGTACATTAACTCCTTTATTATTAGTTATCTTTCTTTCTCTCTAAGTAAATCACGTCTCCTTTAAGGCAGGACTTGTTTTGCATACATCTTTGGATGATGTCAAGCACAACTCCTTGCCCACAGTAAGCATCCTGCCGATGGCTAGATATCTGTTTAATTATTCCCTAGTAACTGCCTGTCTGGCTTTGCCCCACCTAACCCCCCCCCCCCCCCCGCCCTGCCCCTTGCCTAGAGGAGAGTCCATTGGTGATAAAAAGCTATTAGTGCCCTTTTAATTTTTAAGTTCATTGTCTGCTTCCTAATCTTGCTCTGAAATTAAGTTTCATAGATATGGCATTGTCCTCCTCACAGAAAGGATAAGATCTTAAGCTTTGGATAGGTTAATTACTTTGAATATGTTAATTACTCGCCTTTGGATAACAAGCCTGCTGCACAGGTTGATAGGAACCAATTTCTCAATTCCCTCTCCTGGTCTTTTTGCAGGGGATGAAGGGCAAGACTTATCCCTCCCGCTGTTTGATACCACACAGTCTCCACATCCCAGTGAGCTTGCCCAAGCCCTCCTCTACCATTGTCCTCTAGACTGAGGACAACCAGAGAACCTCATACTCTCCGGGCTTAATGATCATCTTTACAGCAATCACTTAGACTAGACACAGGCACTCTCATCAGCTCCTTTTTTTTTGCAAATAAAGCAATAATAACAATATTTTGCTAACACTTATTGAGCTGGGTGTTGTTTTTTTAATTTTTGTTTTTAAAGCGCACCTACTATATGTCAGGTGTGACTTAGTGTTTTACATGAATCTTATTCTCCATGTCGCTCAAGGAGTTTTGTGCTGCTAATATTTTTATCCCCGTTTTATAGATGAGGAAATCAAGGTGCAGAAAGGTAAAGTAACTTGTCCAATAATGCCCCACAGCTAGTAAGTGGTGACAGATTTCGAATCCAGGCAGTGTAGTAACAAACCAAATTTTCTGACTTCTGCTTCCAAATCATATTAAACTTTTGGGAAAAAAACAAACAGAACAACAAACAAAACAAAAAAACTAAGTGCCTTGATTAAGTTTGTAAGATTTTCAGTATCGAGTAGTGGTTAAAAGCACACATTCTGGAGTCCAGAAAGCTATGTTTTATGTTCAGGCTCACGACTGCTAACTCAGATAAATTTTATAAACCTGATTCAGTGAATCATTTAAACCCTCTGAGCCATCTCTCATTTGCAGTTTTCGTCGTAGTACCTCTCTCACAGGATTTCTGTGTGGATTAAGTGTGAATAGCTTTACACAATACCTGGCACAAAGCACACACTCAATACACACATGCATAAACAGAGAGACACAGGGATATAAATAGGAGACCTGAAACTCCATCCAAATTATTTTATCCCATCCAACCACATTTTGCCATTAAAGAAAATATGGCGAGTGGCTTGTTGAATTAAAAGCCCTAAGGAATAAGGGGTGACAAGGAAGCAGGAAAAAGATTGCTAAACCCAGCTTTGGCACATGGGACTTCCTGTTAAATACCCTGACACCGGGCATGAGAACGGGCTAAGCTGTAGCAGCTGTCCCATTCAGCCACTGGGAATGTTCAGGCCTAATTCTGAAATGGCTCAAAATGTCCTATGAAGGAGTCTGAGTTCCATGAAGGAGCAGAGAGATGAAAATAACCTACACAGGTGGTTTTCTGCTCCGTGCAAACGAGAGGAAGAGGAAAATCTTAAATGTCATGTAATCTAACGAACAGGGAGGGAGAATGACCTTTCAGTAATCATGACCCTTGTCTAATTCACTAGGAAGAAAAAGCTCCAAACCAGACAAAAAATATTCAAGAGTAGAAAATCTGAAACTTTGCACATTAGATCGCATTAATGATGCTTAGGACAAAGAAGACAGGTGTCAAAGGTGATATTGTCTAGTAATTAATGTGTTGATTACAAAATGCATAATAATTGGAGGAATGTATTCCAAATAAAGCCTGGTGGTTTCAGAGATATTTTAGAGCCCAGTTGGCATGGCTCAGCAGTTGAGCATCGACCTATGATCCAGGAGATCATGGTTCAATTCCTGGTCAGGGCACATGCCCGGGTTGCAGGCTTGATCCCCAACAGAAGCCATGCAGGAGGCAGCTGGTCAATGACTCTCTCTCATCATTGATGTTTCTATCTCTCTCTCCCTCTCCCTTCCTCTCTCTGAAATCAATTTTTAAAAAGAAAAGATATTTTAGAAAGAAAATGTTAAAAATTTGCAAGAAGTAACAGAGAATAATTAATACAAGATGATTCCAGTGGTCTTTGTTCATAATTTTAGTGGGGAAAAATAGCCTGGTAGTGGGAAATTGTGTTAGGTGTTTTTAAATTGCCATTTTGGCTTCCTCCCTGGAGCCTAGAGAGGTTCATGCATTCATCCACTGGGATTGGATTGTTAAAGGATCACTGAAAAGCAGCATGGAGTAATTAATATGGCAGAAACTCATCAAGTTGTCTCTGGAAGGTCAAATGCATGATGCACAGAATACAATTAGAAGGGTGAACTGGCCTGTCAACTTTTACATTATTAGCTGTTTGTAGGGGTCAATACCCTTCAAGGACATGGGCCCATGAATGAAATTTCTAAGGAACTGTTGAACCTTTTGCATTTGCTTTAACCACCTAAGGCAACAAATTTTAAAATCCCTTAAAAATATTAAAAACATGTAACATTTAAAAACCAACATTAACAAATAGGTTAAGGTGATTTTTTAGTCAGTAAAAATTTAAACAAACATGTCCAGTAAATTGAAATCTTTAGTTCCATTCTGGTCAAATTAAAGTGTAACAAAATTTTCTGACCTTTGCTCCCAAATCATTTCAGACTTTTAGGGGTGAAAATGTTGCTTTTACAATAAAGCAATTTGTGAGAGGAGAAAGAGGGTGGAAGAGAAATGGAGCATCTAAGACTTTGTTATGATATCCTAACTTTTGAAATTTTAAAAATTAAATTAATACGTATATATTAATTATTCAATCAGAATGTTTTAAAGGAAAAAAGTCACTTATATGGATATATGTGTGCCCAGGATACAGGGTCAGGAAGAATTTGGGGACGTAGTTGGAAAGAGAGAGGTGGCTTAAGTATATAAGTTTTTGGAGAGGAGTGGATAGAAAGAGAAAGAAGGAAGAGCCTCTTGTCACATTCTACATTCTCAAGGCCAAAGTCCTATGACCAATTGTGACCATTTCCATTCCTCATTCCTCCAGATGGTTCTAGCTCTAAATAGATATGCCTCTCTCTCTCTCTCTGCCTCCCTCCTCTCTCTTCCTCTTTCTCTCTCCCTCCCATATTTTAAATACGTGATCTCATTTAATTTATGGAGCAAGAAACTGACGCTTCTAGAGGTTACCTAAGTTGCTCAAGGTGACCCAGTCCTCTTCTTTCTGGTTGGCCTTTTGCTTAAACTGCTAAAGGAAACCAAACAATATAAGACAAAACAACAAAGCTTTATATATTCTACTAAGCCGTGGGCCTCTCAATGCAATGGGTGCCTCCAGAGAGTTTATGCCAATAACTTGAAACCCCCATGACCCTTTCTCATAAACCTAGGCTCCTACTTAATTTTTCCTGGTAGGAATGGATTTCCACTAGCTCTCCTTTGCCAATTATTGGAGGGCCTGTTTTGAGGTTCATATTCATGAGATCTTTGGGTACATCTAGTTCTAACGTATAAAACACAATAAGGACTTTATAGCACTAATCTCTGCCATAGGCATAAAACTAACCACCTCATTCCATGTATGCAGCGGTTATTTTTTGTCCTAATTACTTCTTCATTAAACTACTCCTGTCACAGCAACGGGACATGCTAATGTTATCGTACCTCAGAAATTAATGAGATGGTGAGCTGGGTCTCTCCCCTCTGCCCCTTCTCCCTGCACTGGGCCCCAGCAGGGTGGCCCCCATGGGCCGCATCCACAGGCTGCCCTGCCCTCTGGCTGGGCTGGTCAGTGGGTAGGAGGAGAGTTGCAGCTGGAGTGTCTATTCCCACCTCCCTCTGTGTGGGTTCACTGTGGGTCTCTGTGTCCCTCTAGGAGGCCACAGTGCCTGTCATGTGGTTCTCTTCACAGCTGTCTCTCTCCATATCGGGAGTGAAGGCTTGGGCTGGTGCTAGCCCTGGGGTACTGCGCTGTCTCATGTGGGCCTCCCCAAACCCCGCCCCCATCTTTGTAAATGGTCCCTTTATTAAACTCTCCTAAATACCCATCTGGAGTGGGCCATCTCTTCCTGTTTCCTGTACTCTAATGACTACAGATGGGTATTCACATGACTTAAGACGAGGGCCTGCTTAATCGCATGTCACTGTTGGAGACCAAGTCCTACCTGTGCACAGCACTGCCTGCGATTTCACCTCAGCCACCCTCTCTCCTCAGGTGGGAAGAAAACACTCCAGTAAGTGCTTCAGGTTGTCATGCAGATGAAATGAGGCCTGAGTATCTAAAGATGGAGGTCGATCTGGGGCTCAGATTCGCCAACAAAAGCCACCTGAGCCCTTAGTACAACTCTGTTTAAAAACCAAAAAGAAACAAACAGAAATGTAACCTTGACACTAGGGAGGTAAATGCAATCGTCCCATCAAGTTGCTTGGAAGAAACCAGAATATTCTTCTGGAGATCATCCAGATTCTCTGGTTTTCAAACCGTTCTCTCGATCCCTTTGGGAGCATTTCATAATATTTATTATCAATTGGTCTGAGGATGAGATTAAATCACTTCAAAATCTGCAATTCAGGCGGGATGCCAATCAAATCATATATTTGCTTTCAATAAACAAAGTGCAGGCTGTTTGGAGCAGAACTCAGGCCTGGAGTAGGGTTTGCTCTGCTTGCTATTTCGTGCCAACCAACCCTCTGCCCTTTCCTGTGACCCAGGAGGAGAAGTCATTGAAAGAAGGTAAAGCAACAGGTTTGGTTTTGTTGGTTTCCTCTTTTTTTACATGAAGAGGAAGAAAGAAAGAAAGGCTGGAAAGAAAGAAAAGTTGGCATAAAAGCCAAGGAAACTGCACTCTTAAGGGCCTTATGTATGACTTTCGCAGCCAGTTTGCATCCCTGTGTCCCCGTTTCCTCTTCTGAAGAATGGGATGGCTGAGTGACCCTCCTGGGCCAGGGAAACGAGGCAGGGAGAACTGGACATGTTGCATCCTGCTGGCCCAGAGCACAGAGGCTGAGGCTGGACTCGGCCAGCTGCCTGGGTTTGCACCCTGCAGTCACCCTATGGAGAGTCTGCCCTTCGCAAGTCCTCCAACTGCATCAACTTCTTAATCTGAAAATTGGGATACTAGCAGTACCTCCCCTGAGAGAGCTGTTATGCAGATTAAATGAGTATATATGTGTAAAATGTTCAGAATGATGTCTGAAATAGAAAGTGCTAAGTGGTGCTGTGATCACTTAAGCCAAGGGGTAGGGGGTGGCGGATGGGGGGGTGGGAACCCCTCGCGTTACAGGTATTCTCGTTTCCATCCCAACGTAAAAACTGCGGAAACCCAGACTTGCACTAAAGGTCCCTCTAAGTTCAGCACAATACTCAGTTGCTTGTGTGACAAGAACTCAGTCCCGGGACAGTTTTGTGAGAGTGGGGCTGTACACTATTGTTTTTTCCCCTCTATCTGAAACCAACGGTTTGCAATATGTGATAATACCACCAGCACCTGTTTCTGAACGTTTCCACTCACAAGAACCAAAAAACTCCCATGAAGAAAAGCCTTTTCTTTCCGCTGCACTGGAGTCTTTCTAAAACAGCTTCTACTGGGAGATTAATTATAGAAGCCACAGTATTTCCTGAAAATGGTAAAACATTTTAAAGGAGTGCTGAGACACTCCTTGATGAATGGCTTGACTCTTTATTGCCTAACAATCCAAAAGAAAAATGCATGTTTGAAACAGAACAGGATGTAATGGAAATCTAAGTAGATGGAGTGTAAAATGGATTTTATTAACTATTTACAGTGGCTATGTAAATTGTTTTCATCTCTGCTTGGGAAAGTTCCCTGCCAGGGTTTCTGGGCCTTTCCTGGTGCTTACCGTGTTGATTTGTGGTATAAAGGTGAGTGGCTTCAAATGCGAAGGTTGTTAGCACGGTCCCCAGATAAGCCTCACCGGGGACTGCTGACCCTGCCTTAGAGGGGACTCTGTCCTTCAGGGAGAACACCCTCCATCAAAGAAAGGACAGAACCAAGAAAAACAAGTGCCTTCGCATCCTGGTAAATGTCTCACATCACCAATGTTCCTGGCAATTTGTCTCTATTGTAATAGAGTCAGGGTGCAATTGGATAGCAAGGTCATCTTTTAGGACACGATATGCAATGGACTCTATAATTTGTTAATCTAAATATAACCTCTCTTTTGCCCCATTTGTGAAAAGTCCATCCCAGAGGAGAACACTCCATATGTTTGAAATTAATTTCAATTTACTTTTTTAAAAGGTAATTTAATCTTGGCTCAAAATGTAGTCACTTTTCCATTCTTTGTGGGGTTTGACAAGTGGTTTGTGAATTTTTGAGATCCTTGGCTTCTCTGCTATTGGCCTGACCCATTCATTGAGCACTAGGAAAACTCTTGGGGCTCTGCTGTGGGGCCAGGGCTGTGTTGCCCTATAAGCACACTGGTTGCCTACAAAATGAAGGCACCAAAACACATCTATTTGAAAATAATTTGAAAAATTACTATTTCAAAAGAAGCACTGAGACTGTCATTGCAGTGGGAAAAATATCAGAAGACTGTTCTGCTTCTTTACACTTAATTATGGTTTAGTACTGTTTTTATTCTTAATTATATACAAGGGCGGCAGCACCGTAATCTCCTTAGTGCTTAGGTCTTCTAAAATCTTAATCCAATTCTGATAGGGCTCTGGGCTTAGATGTTCATGAAGGGCCTCCCATATGCCAGCAGCCGCTGCTGCGTCTTTGCTGTGAGCTCCGTGAGACCAGGGACCATGAGTCTTACCGCCCTTCTATCCTCAGTACCTAGCACAACACTGGTCACATAGCAAGTACACAATAGAGACCTTTGTAATTGTAGTCACTAGTTGTGCTATTAGCCACTGCGGTGACTGTTGCTATCAAGGCAGCCCGGTTGGACTGGTGGAGCCTGTGAACGTCCAGGTGCTATATCCCTCACCCCCGCAGCCAGCGGAGGAGGGAGGCGTGTTTGAAGCGGTTAGCGGATGCCACGCACTGTGCTGGGTGCTTTATGTATGTAAACTCTCCCTTTCATCCTCATATCAAACCCTGACAGTGGCGGTAGCTCCATTTTACACATAAAGAACCTGAAGCTCAGAGGTTAAACAACTTGACAAAAGTCATTCCGCAATAAGTGATATAGTGGAGCATCAGGCCAAGGTCAGCCTGCCCTCCAAACTAGTGCTCTTTCCATTACACATGTTGCCAGACCAATTTAAAGTCCCATAGACAGGTCACTGGGGTACAAAAACTAAGATAGATGCACGCCTTGAAAATAGCTCAGCAAGTCACTATCTATCAAGTCACACTGAGAATTAAAAACGTTAAAGATAACATTAACAATTAATATAAAACTGAAAAGGGGGCTAAAAAAACTGACTTCCTCAGGTATAGGCAAATGGGCAAGAGACAGAAGAGAATAATACCTTCCCCAAATTAATATATGTATTTTAATAAGCTATTTTTGTCTATTTATTTAGTTAAAACAGAAAACTTACGCCATCCAAAACTTAAAAAAAAAAAAAAAAGTTAAGAAGCTATACACAAAATTGCAGGTGGGAGTGATGTAGGAGGGATTCCATGCAAGTTTGGGGTCTCCAAGGTAATAAACCCTGAGTCTGAATAAATCTTAGAAAACCCGTAGGATCAAGGCCTTTCCTTAGAGTTTTGAGAAGAGCTGGCTATGGGAGGGAGCCAAGCACAAAGCTAAGGGCCACTGGATGGGGTCTTGGTGTTGTCCCACCTCTTCTGAGCTGTGAAGGTGGGGCGGGGGGAGGAAGCAGTCAGCACCTAAGGAATGGTGCACTGATGCTGGGGAAGGAAAGAGAAAAGGAGGGAAATCCTTTCTTATTCTCCCTTCTTCCTCAAACACTGGTTCAGTTCACGACTATTTTTAGGAAATCCTGGAATTTCCACAATTAATCAAATTGTGGCAACATCCAGGGAAGGTGGAGAGCAAACTCCACAGGTCATGGAAGGTAAGGAAGCTGGGAGGTGAAGTGGTCTCACCTGTCTGCCTGTGGGACATCTGTATTTCTAGGTGACATGAAACTAACCAACACTTCTTCCTAACAACAAGGGAAAAAAGCATCTCACTGGGGAGGGGGGAGGTGTTTAGCTTCATAAATGAAGAACTTAAGTGGGGCAGAGGCATGGTATCCTATGGGTTCTTTTGAAGTACGAGCCATACTTACTGCTGGATTGATGTGGGGCGAGACTAACATGCAAAGAGGTAGACCACAGCCTTTCAAAGTCCTTCCAGCCAGAAATGTCTATGGTCCTCCAGATAAGTCCCCATTCCAGCTTTTTCTTCTTTAGTAGTTTTTCACTGACTCCATTTATGACTGAAAAGAGCAAGTTATTCCCCAATTGCATGAGGCCAAGTCCAGGTTGTACAGAATAAGAAAATGGGAAAGCTCACAGGCTCCAACGTTAGACAGTGAAAGAAGAATTCTTAGGCCTCTGGTTATGAAATGAAATGGGAAAATGTGCCATTCACTTCCTCCCTGGCACAGGGAGAGATGAGAGGATGGGTGATCGTAGGCAATATTCCCATGTCTGGCTTACCAGCCCAACTTGCTCTCTACTTTCTATGATATTTGGATACAAACCGAAGTGTAAAATATAACATCAAAGTTAACAGTGTGGAATGAGCGTTCAGCATGATAAGTCATAAAAAGGAGATGGCTTATGAGTGCACAGAAAAGAAATTGAAGAACTTAAGCATAAAGTAATGATGAGTTGTGTCAACTAAGAGACATAGGGGAGAAAGGGGAATGAGGTTTGAAAAATAGATAATCCAAGTGGCAGAGAGCTAATTATCTTGACATCTCATCTTCCAGGAGGCTAACATTAGTTCACTTGCTGAAAGTCATCTAGGAGTGACTTGCAGAGATATTTTTAAACATGCCATTTTCATAACCCAGCCATGTCCAGTATGATAGTCAAACCCTCAAGGACCAACCATTAGAGCAAAATATGAAATACTCTTCAGTTTTGTGCTTTAGACACTGGGAGGTTATTAGCAATAATAAGCCCTTTACCATCATTCAAATGAGCTTCTGAAACTTGCTGCTGGTACTTTGAGGAACTGCAGCACCTCTCAGTGAATCACCCAGTACTTTATTTTGTGTCCCTATTTTTGTCTGATTGGATTTAATGGTTTTGGAAAATGATCTGGGCAGTGGGGTTGAGGGGTATTGGAAGAATAAAAATAAAAAGCAATACCTAGGTAAGATTCTAATTTCAGAACTCCCTCTAATTGACTTTGTTATCTTGGTCATTTAAATTAATAGAGTTACATTGTTTCAGGCACTTTACATAAATTAGCTCACTAAACTCTGCAGTAACCCTATGACATAGGTTTTGTCATTATTTATCCTGTTTCTACAGGTGAGGAACTGAGGATCAGAGAGGCTAAGTAACTTGCCCAATGTTACACAGGAAGTAAACCAGGGAGGCCATCTTGGTACCCAGCCTTTCCTCCCTGCACAGTCCATGCTCTCATGTTCAACCCATAAAGCTTGTGCTCATCTATAAAAGTCTCATGTTCTCCAATTACAATGACCTTCCTTGTCTCTTTAGGCCTTCTCTGAGGGTCCTCCTAGGCTTGTTCTAATCCATACCATTTATAGAACGCCATAGAGTTGGTCAACATGTTCTCATATATTATCTTGTTGAGTCTTCCCAACGGCCTTGAGAGGTAGATGTTGGTCCCTCCATTTTACAAGTAATAATCATATTTACTGAGCACTCTGTTACGTGCCAGACCCTGAGCTTAGAACTTCACATACTTTATTCAATCAACCTTCATAACAACTCTGTAAGTAAATATTATGATACACATTGAGGTAGTCAGTGCTAAGAGAAGTCTATTGTCTCAAATTAAACAGCTGGGAAGTGGAGGGGCAGGGATTGTGTTTGCTCCATAGCCTGACCTCATAGCACCTTGATGAGAGGTATGACTTTCCCAAGGTCATTCAGCCAGTGAATGGCAATGTTAGACCTTGAACTTGAGACCTTTATTCTTTCCTCCATAACTCAGAAACCTCCTATGCTTTGATCTGCTTCTACTTCTGGTGCTTGGGCACATAGGCTACTGGAAAGAAATTTTTAAAGAAACTCAAGTGTAAACACATTGAGGAATATACCCTACTTCATTCTAAAATGATATATGGCTATTATCAACTTGTTTTTTTTCTGGGAACAAAGAAGGTTTGTACTTATAAGTCAGAATCATTAGCAAAAGTGTTTCCCATGTATGATGAGTTGGTCCCTGCTGCAGCCTTATTCAGTTTTTGACGTTTATTATTGTGATAGGAAAAGGCAAGAAACAAAGTAGGTGGAATGCAGATACACCAAAATTCACTTCTAATACGCCAAAATACACTTCTAATACAGGCAGCTAAAAGAACTGACCCCGGGGCCAGTACAGTCATCAGTGGAGATATTGCCTAAGAAAGTAGGCTTGGCAACTGAATGCCCTTAGCTGTCTCTAGATTTTTCTGACTCAGTCTTGCTCCTCCAAAGTTCTTATGACGAAAGAACCTTTGGAGTCTTTTAATAACATAAATTGATAAATGAATAATATTTATATCAAACAGTTTAATCTATAAATGGTATATAATACTATTCAAGAGATATGGCTGCCCACATTTGAAATTCTACCATAAATGAGGAAATCTGGCTAATTTTAAACAGTGTTAATTTTTTAAAGACTAAAATTTAAGGTATGGAGAAAAAAAATTTGCTTGGTGTAAAAAGTTATCTGTCCTTGAAACAGAACTATAGGCAAAGAAAACCAGAGAGAAACAAAAATACAAGGGCTTGAGCACAGATAGATGCATTTAAAAATCAGATTAATGCTATGAGATCATTACAGAACAGGCTTTTGAACAGCAGTTTACTTCCCTGTCACTAGATGGGGCTCACTAGTTGAGGTTATTTTCCTTCCAGATTTGCATTTTGTGTCAGACAACATAAAGAATTCAACTGGGATTCTGGTTCAGAATTTTAAAAGATAAGTTATTGGAAGGTATTCAATGGGCATCCTAATAAGATTGACTTTTTTCTTGACCACAATGCTCTTATTGAGCAAAGCTAGCTTTATCCCAATTTAACATGAAATAGGTCACTATTAGAAAAGACAGCTTTATTGTGTTTGTATTTGGGATTAACGGATAAAATAAATAGTTCTTTTCTTCCCACAGGGGTTGATGAGCCAGCTTTATTCTAAATGACTGAAGACTCCTGTTCTTTTCAACAAACACAGCCCTCCAATTAGGAGCTGCAAATAAGATTATATGCCCTGAATACGTCTGAAAAGGTCCTTTTATAATTAGAAAGTTTGTATGTGGGAAGTGGAAGCATTAAGTGCTTGCTGTGGCTTTAGTGACATGAAGATTTCCCAAACCCTCATCTGAGTGCCCAAAAATGATAAAATAAAAATTATCGAAAACAGTAAGTGTATCCCATTTCTTCTTCTTCTTTTTTTTCTTTCTTGAAAGCCTTCACATTTAAGCTGCAGAAACAAATCTGTGGTTTTTTATTTTATCAGGCATAGTTTGGGAACAGAGTGTCATTTAATAGCACAAAGATTGTTAGAATACAAGTGGAAATCATTTTCATTAAGGGATGAAGTTAGAATGGCCTTGTCAATACAGAGCATTCTGTGTTTTTATTTCAAACACTTTCATGATTGTCACTCTATTACTATCATGACATGATATTTTGTTAAATACTGTTGAGTGTGACATTTTAAGCTTCCTGGCCTGTGGCCACCCAGTGGTAATTATACCCATCTAACCTTCCAGAGCCACCAGATTTCAGTATGTAAATGGGTATTTCCTGCCAGAATAAATGCCCTCCCCACAATGCATGCAAGGACCCAGTCAGGCGGCGCCCTCCAGCCTCACGGGATACGGTGCGGCCATGTGAAGCTGGCTGGTGGGGGTGGGGGTGGGGGTGGGAGCTGAGGGGGAG
Source organism: Miniopterus natalensis (assembly GCF_054644295.1). Lineage (NCBI taxonomy): Eukaryota > Metazoa > Chordata > Mammalia > Chiroptera > Miniopteridae > Miniopterus > Miniopterus natalensis. Next base: position 172,435,568 of record NC_142081.1, read on the forward strand.
ACAGGGCACAGCTTCCTCAGTTTTTAGAGGGAGAAGGCAAGGCAGGCAAGAGAGAGGAAGAGTTTGAGAGGAAAATGGCAGTTCCAGATGCGGCTGGCAGACCACACCCAGTCTCAGCTCACGCTCTTCCACAAATATATTTTGGGTGCTTTACCATATGCCTGACACTGTCTGGAAACTGGGGACACAGCAGGAGACAGGACAGAGATCCCTGTCCTTAGGAACTAATATTCTAGGCGCTTCTCAACTGTGTGACCCTGTTGCATCAATCTTTGCCACATATTTCTCTCTAAAATAGGTATAATAACACCCACCTCTCAGGGCTAGTGGATTGAAAACAATATAGCTAGAGGCCCAGCAAAGTCATGGACACCCAGGAGGCACTCAGTAAACAGTTCATGAATGAATGACTATACCTACCGAATCAGGGACTAGCTCTCTCTATACCTGGTTTCCTAAACTTTTAAATCCATTCAACAAAATTAAATTGCAGATACCATCTCCTGACATCTTAATTTTGTACACACACACACACACACACACACACACACACACACATCACACGCTCTAGAATCACTGAATATCTCAGGAGTAAAATAGATTTTGTTGAGCTTTACTTTTTCTAGCTTAAATTATGAAAAAAAATATTATTCAGAAACAAAATTTAATAACAATATTGAACGTGCTCTTTCAAACTATACTTTTTTTCTACTTTAGCCATTTCTAATCCAGAAATTTAGACACACCCCTCTGTCTAGGAGTCACCATGCCAAATAGGCAAAAACTGTGGTTAGCTGCTGGCCTGTTTGACTGAGAGAACTTTCACGCCCAGGTGGAACCATTGGCTATGTGTCACAGCAAGGTATAATTTATAGTAAGGTATAATTTAGGCCAGTGGCTCTCCTGGCTGCACATTAAAGTCATTTTAAGGTGCTCTATAAAACACTTAATGCCTGTGATATCTTGGCTATGACACCTAAAGCACAGGTAATAATAGCATAATAAACAAGTGGGACTACATGAAACTAAAATTGTTCCATACAGAAAAGGAAACAATCAACACAATGAAAAGGAAATCTACAGAATAGAGGCAATTATTTATAAACCATATGTCCGATTAGAGGTTAATATCCAAAATATGTAAGAAACTCCTACAACTTCATAGCAAAACCCCAAATAATTCACAAACTTAAATAGACATTAAGTTCTTAAATTCGGAACTTAAATAGACATTTCTCCAAAAGGGACATATAAAGGTACATGACAAGGTGCTCAGCATCACTAATCATCAGGGAACTGCAAATCAAAGCCACAAGGAGATACCACCTCACACCTGTTAGGATGGCCATATAAAAAAGCAGAAGGCAAAACCAGAGAAGAACGTGTTGGCAACGATGTACAGAAAGTAAAACCTTGGGCACTGTTGGTGGAATGTGAAATGATGCAGCCATTATGGAAACACCATGGATGTTTCTCAAAAATGAAAAACAAAACTATGTGATCCAACAATCTCACTCCTGGGTGTTTATCCAAAAGAAATCAGGATCTTAAAGAAATATTTGCACTCCAATGTTCACTGCGGCATTGTTCACAACGGCTAAGATGGAAACAGGTTTTCATTAGTGAATGAACGGATACCGAAAATGTGGTAGATACCTACCGTGGAATATTGTTCAGCCTTAGAAAAGGAGACCTTGCCTTAGGCTACAACACAGAGGACACTTGAGGACATTATGCTAAGTGGACACAGGACAAACCCTGCCCTATCCCACTTACCTGAGGTATCTAAAGAACTCAGGCTTATACGTGATCTTAGCCCAAAGGCTGGGAAGCGGTGGGAATATGTCCAATTTACAGAAGTGAAAGTAGAGCGGTGGTTCCCAGGGATTATGAGGGAGAGAAGTGGGGAGCTCAGTGGGGACAGTTTCAATCACGGAAGATGAAAGAGCTCCAGGGACCCGCTGCACGAAGTATAGACAGGGACACTGCGCCCGACACTGAAAACTCTAAGAGGGCACATTTCACACAAAAAACAAAAGCAAACAAAAACAACGCCGAGCCCGATTCTACTCAATTAAATCAGAATCCCTGGGGGATGGAAGCGAACATCCCTTTGTGGTTTCTGATGATGCCGTCGCTTTTTCCTCTCAGGTGTGCACATCAGAGGGCTGCGTGCTACAGGAAAATCTCGGCAAAGCTACATTACCTTATTTTTCAAGCCTTCACCCCCGCGCCCGTATTTATTCCTTAACTATAATACTTAATAATACCTATTTCGATCAATGGCACCACCACCCTTCAAGTTACTTGACCTGGAAACTTGGGTGGCATCTTAAACTCACCCTCCCACATCCAGTCATTAAAGGCTTAATTCTACACCTTAAAGGTCTATCGGTCCACACAAATCTCTCCCTCCGTCCCTCCCTCCCCCTCCCTCTCTCTCCTTCTCTCTCTTTCTCACACACACACACACACATCTTTAGAATGGTTTTTGTCTTTTCTAAAATTAAAATCTAATTATGCTGCTCTCATCTTTGGAAAATTTCGGCAAACAGCCTTAGCCCTCCGAATGAAGTTTAATCCAAGGCCAGTGTGCCCCGGTGGCCTCCTCTGCCCACTAGAATAGCGGCTTCAATGAAAAGGGTAAGCTTTCCATAGCGCACTTTAGATCCCTGTAACCAGCCCTTCTTCCCCAGGACTAACCGAATCGGGGGTTGTGTCTAGAGTGCGCCCTGCTGCTCTAAGCGTTGCGAAGGATTTGGACACAGCAGCGTATGGGGCACCCAGCTCTCCGTGACCCTCCCTGGCCTGCTGCTCCAGCCCCATGGTCACGGTCAGAAAATGCGCGGGCGTTTCCAGCCCGCCCTCGGCTTCCCGGGTGCGCCACCTCTCTCTGGCCCTGAAACATCTGCACAGGTCGTCCGCACTCTCGGGAGCACCTTCGGCCTCCCCGTCCTGCTCCACCTGACTAGCTCCTCTTCAGACTCAGGCTCAGCCTACATATCACATTAGCTTAGGGTTGGGGACAGGACAGTCACGGCAACAGACAGTGTAACAAACATGGCAGGTGGTGCCCCAGGGCTCTTGAGCCTACGCACTTTCCCTTGCAGAGCTGGCATTTGGAGCCAACCTGGCTAGCCTAACAGAGTTCATAAGGACTCGCTCGTTCCCTCTTCTTTCCAGGTTACCCTAAAGGGAATGCGAGAGGAAATGGCACGAAGCCACAGAATTTTAATTACAATTTAGAATTACAAATGTGAGTAAGCAGAAGTTTGCAAAATTTGCAAAACTGAGAAATTACTATGGATTTTGCAATGATGCCAGGAGTGGTTGTGAGTAGGTCCACACAAACAAGCACATGAGTTATATAAATACAGAAAGCTTCTCTCTCCCATCCCCAACCACTCACACCAAAGCCAATATGCTCCTTTTGCCTTCTCCCTACTAAAACGGGAAGGGGAGTGGTCAAGTGAGAAGAGGTAAACTTTATATAGCATATTTCATATCCCTATAATTAATATTTCTTTCTGAGTACTAATCAAATTGGGGTTTTAAGTGGGCTTTGCTATTCTAAATGTTGTGATTGATTTGGATATGGCTATTGATTTGCTTTTGAGACTATTATCTATTTGACAACCAGGGAAAATGATCCTTGGGTCTCACCTGCCAGATTTGATTCCCAAGAAACAATGAACATCCATTAGAGAGTCCATATATATTAATGAGCAAGAGGGTATTGAACTGAATACTCTGTAATTATATTCCACAATTGCTTCCACATTTAAAACAAATTCTAATATTATTTGCATGCATCATCGAAAACCAATTATTTATACATGTTGCAATTTTGACTCATAAAAAAGAAACACTTGTTTTATACTTTTTGAGAAGGGATAAATACAATGAATAGAATATAATGGGTTCCCTGAAATTATCAGTTACCAAAAATATTTCTTTTTCATCCAAGAAGGCCTGTTAAATAGGGATGTTTGCATTATTTCATTTACTTACTTGCCTATAGTTATTCTTGTTAAAATTTATAAGTCCAATGATTTGACTGTGACATCAAAATTATGTCCAAATAATTAGAGAAACATTGCCCATTGGTAATTAAAGTTTCTGGGCTGAAAAGAATGTAAAAGATTATATAAGAGATAATAAAGAATATTATCTTCTATTGAGTAACTGTCCCCTTAGTTCTTTGGAAAGGGAATGGTAAGAACACTTCTTCATTTCTACTCAAGTAGGACTTGGAGAGAAGGGCTAGTTGTAGTCAGTGAATGCCAATTGCATGCCAGACACCATCCCAGGAACTGAGGACACAGTGACAAGTTTAAAAAACCCTACCTCAAGAAACTTATATTTCAGAGGACTGCAGTTTAAAATATCACGCATAGGAAGTTATCTGTTTCCCAATCTGCTCTCCATTAACATGAAGCCAAGGCACTCCGAGCTCCTACATTGAGTGTAAGAAGGATTGTGAATATTTCAGAGGCTGCAAAAATGTCTGCAGACTCACAAAGTTTTGGAACTTATACGGGGAAGATTAAATTTGCCGATTTAACAAACAGATGAAACCAAACTTGCTCACTTCATCTGCACTCCCTTCACACCTGGGAGATGGTGTAGTGTAGGGGTTATGTGCACTGGCTCTGAAGTGAGGCTATAAGAAGTCTTTGCTGTTTATTAGCTTATGACTTTAAGCAACTGATGCAACCACCCCTTGCTTCAATTTACACTTCTGTAAAGTAGAAGTAATACTTGTCTTCACCCTGTAGGACTGTTATGAAGATTAAGTGAATTAATGCTTATAACAGGACTAGGCCCATGGAAGGGCTTCATAAATGCCTATTCCTGTCAAAATCTCATCCACTTCTCTTTTAGTCTAAATCCCCCTGTGTCTTTAGAATTCTGCTCTAAACCCATTGCCAATAGGTCATTTTAAGATTAACTAGAGACATTTCCTGGGGCTGACTTGACAAGGAGAGGAAGTAGGGGACAAAATTGTCCTTTGTCTCTGCCATCAGATCTGAAATCACCTCATTAGTGCATTTTTTCCCCATACTGCAGACTTTGGGGGCTTTGAAGAGTTCCATCTTGAAATGCACATTCCCCTGGGAGAGGCCTCTTCCAGGCTCAAGGAGAACAGAGGCGGCAAGTGTGTGGCTCTGCGTGAGGGGAAGCGAGCGCTTCGCAGCTGCATTTGTAAACACTGCACTTGGAAGGAAGAAATTCCTGGCCCGATGCCGCCTTTTCCCCTGACGCCCTGAGAACTGCTGTAGGTCCTTTCCCAAAGCTACATCTGGGACAAGCAGAGCCGGCAGGAACAATTCTCAATGCACAAGTGTGTGGGCTGCCAGGCAGATGAAGCGCTCGGGGAGCTGCGGGGGCCGAGAATCCCTCCACCTGCTCCCAGGAGCTCCCAGGGAGCCCAGGGCGAGGCCTGCGGGCTAGAGGGGCGCACGCCTTTCACTCTACCGCAGGTTCAGGGGAGGGGGCCGCAGCAGGCTGAGAGGCACACAGGCAGCTGGTGTATCTTTTCCACTCCGAATCCCCACCTTTTCCACTCCGAGTCCCCTGGTCATGTTGCTGTGGTGGCTAAGTTGCCATCCACCAGAGAAGAGATGCAATGGAGGAGCTGATGTTCTCATTAGAAGCACAGGGTGAGGTACAAATGTGAATGTGCAATTTTAAACTTTCTAGTAATCACATCAAGAAAAGGCAAAGGAAGAGAGAAATTAACTTTAATAATGTATTTTATTTTACCCAATTTATCCCGGACATCATTTCACCAAGTAAGCAATAATAAATTATTAAGAAGACATTTTACATGCTTTTTTCATACTAAGTCTTTGAAGTCCAGAGTGTATTTTATACCTAGAGCATCTTGCAGTTTGGACTAGCTACATGTGCCACGTGGCTACCTTCTTTGAAAGTAAGATAAAGCAGAAAACTGCCAGATTGCCGGACCGTGAAATGCCTTCCATCCAAGTGACGGGGGCCATCTGAGATTCATCTTTATAAGCTACAGGCTTTTCAGCCCCAAACCACTCCGTGTCGCTTGCTGTCTGTTCTGGCAGCAGGAGGCTGCAGCCATTCCATCCCGAACCCCTGGTCCTCAACATCACCTATGAGGAATCTTTTTCGTTGACTCCTTTTCATTTCCAAAGTTCCCAAGGACTTCAGCATTAAAATGCCTCTGGGGATTCACAGCTGCTTTGAAGCATCTCTAATTCTTCCCAACAAAATGTCAGGCTGGGTAAGGGTCAAGAGCTGAAAAAATCCCAGACTGACTTTGGGACAACACAGCAAACAAAGAAAATGGATTGCTCCATTTCTCCCTCGCTCCGGGAAGGGCAGGGAGCAGATGGGGCCTTCACCCAGCCTCCCAAGATTTCTTTCCCTTCCGCTCATTCCTGCCCAGGCCTTGGGAATCCACAATCCATGATGGAACTTCCCTCCGTCACCTCCTAGTCACAGACCCACCGTCTGAGGCTCTCTCCTAAGAACTTCTCATTCCCCACACATACCTCAGGAGAGCCTGTGGTCTCAGCCCAGAGGCCTTTATCTTAAGGAAACTTTTTACCCACAACTAGAACAGTTGTACCTAAGACAGAGTATGTTCTTTTAGCTCCTGGAGTTTTCTCTCATTCGTGGTTCTTCTATTTTGTAACTATTATGGACCTGGATGATTGCGAGATTAATATCTTATCCTCCATATGTTTCATGTCAGCAGAAATGGATCTGTTTTGCCCATTTTATGAAGAAAATAATTGGAGTGTTAGATCCTCCAACAACCCAACAACCCTATGGGTCATTAAGAATCTTATATTGCCCCCTAGCTTGGAAAAACTCAGTCTCGGCCCTCAACCAAATCTTCATTCACTGTTTTGCTTCCCTTTGTTTTATCTTTAAACGCAGCCAGTTCATCTCTGGCTCCTGTTTGCACACCCCCTGAAGGTGTCCCACCCAGTGTGCAGAGCCCCCAGGCGCTGCCTCCTTTCTCCTCACGCAGGGCCAGGCCTCTGGCCACTCATCGCCTGTCTCTTCACCTGATATTTCCGAGACTGCTAGAATTTTCCCTCCGTCCTACGGGCGAACCAAGAGCTCCCGCGCTTCCACTGCTGTATCCTTGCAGGGCAGGAAGCCGGACCCTTTTCCTGTGAACCAGCACCGCAGAGTCGCGCGGAAATGCTAAAAGGAAAACGTTTCCAAATCAAAAAGAATCTTGATGTCAAGGCAACTTCAAGTTCACGTATTTCATAAGTCAGCCCGGGGTTCATTTTCTACACTTCCTGCCCTTAGCTATGACTTGTTTTAGGATCCTGCCAGATGAAAAAAAGAATTTAGAAAGTGTCGTGCAGGCTGCCTAGTTTCCACAGATGACAAAAAACGAAATGCCCTCCAGAGACATCTTGGCGGATGGAATATTATTGCAAGAGTGTGATTCAGCCTCTTGCCAGGAAGGGGCTCTTATTTGGAAAGACTTAGAGCCTTGACACAGTGGCTTTAGATGGTCCCTCTGGCTTCAACGAGCATCATGATTCTCTGAAAATAATCCTCTCAGCAGCTTATGGGGTCTCTGATTGCGTGCAGCCCCGCAATTGAGTGCCAGGACCAGACAGGATAGCACCTTTTGGTTTCTGGGCTAGGACATGTGCTAGAGTGAGTTATAATGAACGGGACCTACTCATGGGGGAAGAGCTGAAAAGTCTTCTTTGTGTTTGCAGAGAGACAGAAAACCCCCACAAAGCCCCTACACAAAACTATTGATGACAGCCAATCTTATAGAGCATTTTTACGTGAGTCTTCTGAAACAGACAGCATTGGAACATTCTGGCAGCTGCACAGATGGGGAAACTGAGTCTAAAACCTGTTGGGAGACTAAGAGTAGGAAAGTCAGAACTTAAAATCATATTTCCCTACTTCACCCACTATTTTTCTCTCTCAATTTTATTTTTCAATTTAAGGCCACACTTTATTATCTTAGAATGAATATTTGTAGAGGACTGATTATACAAACGCAAAGTGCTATATTTTTATAACATTTCTCAAGTGACTTGAAAATTATCATAACCTACTAATACGCTTTAGAAAGTTTGCTGAAAGCTGTAGCAATCATGTGTATTTCTGCAGAATAGAATATTGTTTTTATAAATATAGAGAAATGACATAGAACAGGAAAACACAATTACTTGTAACCCAGGGGATCTTTTATTGACTAAAGATTCTTTTTCAGCAAGTTGTCCTGGAAAGTAAGCAGCAAAGGAGAGCACGCGAATGTGTACAAAGAAAATTCCCTCTTTCACACAGCTAAAAAGGACAGCGTCATGAGAAAGAACTGAACACACACCACACACACACACATACACACACACACACCGATCCTTCTTTTCCTCCAGGTCTTCATAAAAAAACCAAAATAGCTTCTGCAAACAGTAGACCATTCCAGGGAAAAAACAAATGCCCAGAGCACTCTGACTTGATCAATCAAACCCTGGACCTAAGTGCACAACTCAGCCATTTTCTTTTTATTATAACAGTTCATAAAATTGGGGCAATTGCTCTAGCAGGCTTGGCTCGGTGGTTTGAGTGTCGGCCCGCAGACTGAACGGTCTCAGTTAGATTCCGGTCAAGGGCACGTCCCTCCGGTTGCAAGTTCGATCCCCAGCCCAACCCGGCCGTGTGTGGGAGGCAACCAATCAACGTGTCTCTCTCACATCAGTGTCTCTCTCTCTCTCTCTCTCCTTTCTACTGTCTCTGAAAAACAATAGAAAAATATCCTCAGGGAACAATTTAAAAAAACTGGGAGAATAAAAGAGACCGAAATCCATTCGTGATCCTTCCAGCCCAACATAGCTATTTCCATGTCTGTAAATCCCCTTTCTAGTTTTTCTTAAAATGCGTATTTTTCTAAAGCCTCTGAAATACAGTTATTTTCTTGGAGTTCTATCAAATATTTCAGAAGAAAAGTTTGTTTAAATATCATCACACTCTTGGTTCTGTGATTGTCATTTTATGTTTACTTTGGTGGTTATTTCAGAAGTTTATCTCCTGGGCAAAAGTTTTTGCTTCACAAGTTGTATTCAAGTTACAGGGAACCTATTAATACTGTCCTCGGCTCCCACGCAGAACCCAGTGTTTGGTCAAAATGCAAATTGACGTGACAACATATATTTCATAGTAATTTCCTTCTCTCAGTCACAAATTATTTTAACAAATAAGGCCTGTCATTTGTATTAACCAATTAAAATTTATTATCATTACTTCAGGGCAAAGCCTCATTCAGGCAACATTAACAGATGCAGTGTGGTACATGATGGACAGTTTGAACCACTGAATCATGCGGCTGGTTTTTAAATAATGCCAGGGTTCGAGTGATTGAGCCCCACTGCAGAATTGGTCATTTTAAGCAAAGTAACTTAATTTACAGCATCTAATATGCATAATCACTCAGCCTCTCTCAGGTAGTGATATTGAGAGAGAGATTAAGGGATTTATCTTGCATTTCCATTTATGAAGTTTCACAGTTGAGTTCGATACTTTGATCTCACAGGTGGATTTTTTAAAAAATATTTGTCACTCTGGCCATGTGGCTTAGTTGGTTGGAGTGTCATCCCGTACACCAAAAGGTTGTGGTTTTGACCCCTGGTTGGGACACATGTGGGAGGCAACTGATCCATGTTTCTCTCTCTCTCTCCTGTCCTCTCTCTAAAAATCAATAAAAAAAATACCTTCAGGTAAGGATTAAATATATACATATAGATACAGATATAGATAAAGATGATATAGATATAGATAGATATAGATATATGTCAATTGGATTTTTTACCACCTAAATTGAGTTTCCCACCAGAATAACACTCACAGACAGGAAGAAAGAAGATATTTGAATTTGTCCTTGAAAGAAGAAAATCTATAGCAACTCTACTTTAAAAATACAACCAAAATTCTATTCAGCTCTTGCTGGCCAACTAAATTCTCTATTATCAACGTGCAGGTCACATCTGGGATTTTTCTTGAAAAACCAAGAGAGAATTACTTTTCTAATGACTTTGAGCCTAACCTTTCTCAATAAATAGCAGAGAAGGCAGACGATAGCTCATATATTCCAAACATATTTAGAAGGTAGACTAATTTTCACAACTGAAAACTTTGAAAAGACTCAATATATGGTTTTAGTCGTCTAACTTAAAAAGAAAGTACTGGAAACTTTTAATGGCTTATCATGGTTTTCACTTCTCTAAGGAATCTGCATATGTTTTCTTAGCTGCTGCTTTAATCTTTTACGATTAGCTTTCAGGTCATGTTCCTTTGACCATCCTAAATTTTGGAACCTTTTATTCCATGTCTCAAGCTCCTATTTTATAGCACCCTCATCTACCCACCCACCTATTCCTGGGCCATCTAACTCCTCTATCTACCGACTCAGTTGTTCCAAATTCATAGGCCTTTAGGGGCTGCAGATATAATCTAAGACACCAACCCTCAAAAAACTTAGAATCAATTCTCAAATAAAATGTACATAGTGCTGTAGAGGCAGATTCTGCCAAGATAAGTCACTTGCTGTAACTTGAGAGGTATATAATTTAAGTAAATTTAGAATTTTTTTTAATTGTTGAAAGTATTACAGATGTTCCTCTTTTCCCCCCATTGATCCCCTCCACCAGGCATCCACCTCCACCCCCCAGGTCTTCTCCACACTATTGTCTGTGTCCATAGGTCATGTATAAGTTCGTGATTATCCATCTAAGTTCTTGATGACTCTCTCCCCCCAAGAGGGAAAAAAAGACTCGGTTATGGAGAGGAGAGTGAAGAAGAATTGGAGAAACTAACTGATCTGACAAATACATATTGTGCTGCTTACTTACCATTGTAGAATAGTCATTGAAATAGAAATTATTAATTATGCTATTCATTAATAGGTTAATAACCGGTACATTTTGGTTAGGGCTGGCCTGAGTTAAATCCATTCTCAGTAGGATGGATGAGTAGGTCTGTCGTTCCATTGGAGCAGAGCCTCAAAGCCTGGAGAATGTATAAAGGATGAGGGGTGCGGCGAGGTGAAAGTAGAATTTCTCATTTAGGATCCACGTGCGAAGTGGTATCATTGTAAGTTAGAAATGGTATCTTTTATAGAGGTGCTTGCTTGAATTTCCGATGGCCATCTTGTGCGGGTGAGTGAAAAATGAAAGCCATGAGAAGAAACTGGTTTATATCTACTCTGGGCCAAACCCAGTCAATCCAAGGAAATAAGGTTTAAAAGAAAATTGAGGGCAGTCTTGAGACTTTCCTTGGACTTTCAGGGTTTTCCCTTATTTGTTTTTGTTTTGTTTTGTTTTGAGTAGGAATAGGTTTTTGAAAGAAACCACCTAAGGGTAAGTATTATAAACAGATTCTTTTGTTCTTTGTTTCATGCTGGGAAGAAGTAACTGTGTCAGGATAAGGCCAGGGAATATGAGCCATTTCTTGAAATTCAAGATGACCATGTAAATTTTGCTTTCCTTTAAATAAGTTTTGAAAACTATTTTGCAAAGCTAGAGCAGAGGACTTTGGCTGCCCTTGTGAATTATTCTAATGGGGCCATCACAGGAGGTGGTTGTTCTGAACAATTAGATGGAAGGAGAGTCTGACTTCTACGTTACATGTCACCACAAAGTTCCCTAATCATTTCTTACATGAACTAGGCCAGTGGTAACTTAGAAATGATAAAGCACATCTCAAGGAGCCACATCAGCCAGGGTGCTGTGCTTCACCCACCTTGAATGCTCTCCCCCTCTTTCCTCTCTGCCCCCCTTTTCTATGTGTGAGGCTTTTGCTATTGCTGATATCATATTTAGTGGCAGCTGTCACTCCTTGTCAGTAATTCAATATATTCATAGTTTGCAAATTTACAGCATTGATCAAGTAGGAAACATTCATTTTTTTCTTAATACAAAACCTCAAATTTTGTGCTCACGTTGGATTGTACCATGCCACCAACTTGCTGTATCTTTTTGCTCTGTTTGAAAACTTTGCCATAAATATGTATGACCTACTTTTTAAACTCTACATGATAACTGATTCGTTGATTAATTAGTTAAAATCAGCTCTGAGATGTTTTTCATTGCACTGTCTCTGTGAAAGGCATCTGAGGTCAGTGCAGCTCTCCTTCAGAGTTAGAACAATCAAGGGGGAAAAGATGAAAGCCGAAACATTCAGGAGAAGTAAGATTTTGTTTAACTAACTTAAATTTATCCCAAACTAACACAGACCAGACCAAAGCAAATACTGAAATTTGCTGGAACAATTGTTTCTGCAAAATGGACCATTTTATTGACTATCTGCTGTTAAGCTAGAAAACAAAGCCAATGACAATTACATTTGAGCAAGTGACAAGAGGAGATGGCTCTCATCAGTTCAGTCCCTTGTGCAGCCTTCAGTAGACAATAACTTTTTAGTGTCTTCTACTCGCTCACAAATCCCGAGACTGAGCTGCGGTTGAAGATAGCTTCCCTGGGAACATAATCGGCTTCTCCTGGGTAGAAGAGAAGCCCTGGAGGGCAATGCCAGGAGAAACAGATGGAGCAAACAATGGGTCTGAGTCTGCCTCAAGGACATAATCGTACCCACCCGAGGGCAGGGAGATGAGGCTGGGAAATCAGTGTGGGCACCGCCTCAACACGAAGCTATAAAGAAGGGAGCACGCCGCAGGCCCCTGGCGAGTGCCTGCACGCACACAGAAGAGGTGCATGAATTTGCAGTTGTCCTTCCTGACCTGCCTCACTCCCTTTTCCAAGAACTCCGTGGTAACGCAGCGGTGCCCCTCAGCCTTACTCTCCTCAGCTTTCGGCTTTTCTCCGGCATTTGTTACTGTTGACTATATTCTGATAAATTCCTTCCATGACACTGAGACTTCTTAGAGGGCAAGACTCTATCTAACAATACTAATCATATTATTAATGACTACTAATTAGGAAATACTTTCCATACACCCAGTCGTTTTCATAAGCCTCTTACTTGATCCTTAGAACTACCCTTTGATACCTCATAGGTATGATTATCACCAGGAAAATGGATTTTAGAGAAGGGAAGGGATTTAATTTACATTTCTGATATCATGTTTCTAGTATCCCTCACCCTGTAACTTTCTAACAATGGATCGCTGCGAGGACCTACCTGCAGAGCACCTCCCATGCTAGAGTACTGTGGGAATTGCAATTAAGTGCGGCATGTTAGCAAGAGTATGAGTTTCATGAACAGATCCTTGATCCTGATCCATGAAAAATGCTCAGTAACTGGTAGTTATCGCCACCACCACCACCATTGCCCTGCTCAGCAGCATCAGCAGCAGCAGCATCGCCGCATTATCATGACGACTTGAGCTTTCTTCTGCAGGAACTCTTGCTCGTTTCAGTATATTACACCTCCATGGTATCTGTAGCATGGTAGATACCCTTTCAATATTCCTAATATACTTGTTTATGGATTAACTGGTTGTAATTTGTCTTTCCAGATATAGCAATGTTGACAAAAGGACAAATTAGTGAAGTAACAAGTTGGCATTCTGTTCTAAAAATCAAACTATAAGCATTTTGGCTATAAGGCCATTTCCCACATTTTAGCACTCCAGAACCTTCAGGAGCCCAGCACAGAAGGGAGAGCCTTCCATCTCCTCTCTAACCACCATCTCCACTGACAAGTCCAGGTAACAAAGAGTCACTAGACAGCTTAAACCAAGGAGATCAGAGTCTTCATAAAGCAAGAAAACCCCAAGATAGTAAGTGTAATCCCAGCTAAATGCTTTGATAGACTTAAAGGAACACGGCCTTGTATGTTTTATTCTTTTGACCTTGCTCCGGAAGCATGGCCAAATTGTGTTTACCTGGATTTTACTGCAGCAGAGCTAAGGGAAATCAGCTAACATCAGAAGTTAGCATAAATATCTTTAAAACTTCATCTTCTGAAGCTAATCATAACACTGCCACTCAATGAAAATGAACCCCCAGAAAAAGCATTTCCAAATGCTAAAAGAGATTTCTATCTTCCCATCATTTCAACAGCAACCACTGTAAAGTATATTCTAAAACAAACACAGAGCACTAAAAATTCCACTGTTTAAGCTAAAAGTCAAACATCTGTCTCACTGTTTTCTAGTTTCACCTTGGTTCCTGAGGGTTTCAAGTAAAACTGCAGAAATTTAGAGTTTTACCTTTTACATTCATTTTAAGGTGTTAGTCCTGAGATTTTTTAATCATCTTTATTAGTGAACCATGGCGTCTCTTTCAGTCTAACAGACATGGAAAGAAAGACCATCAATGGAGTAGAATCAGCCACCTGATTCCAAAAGACTTGGGGAGAGAGTGGGGGACGGTGGGGGAAAGCCAGACAGACCTGGTTTTGAACCCTGCCTCTGCATCTTATTTTCCAAGTGGTCTTGGCATGTTACTTAACTTTACTGAGCCTAAGTTACCTACTCATAAAAAATGATGATATCAATACCTGGGTCATAGGATTGTTGTGAAGATTCAAAAGGAGAGTTTATAAAGTGTTTGCCTGGCATCTAAAAAGGGCTCAGGAATGGAAACCATTATATTATTACTGTCCCCCTTCACATGGATGGAGGAAAATTAACCATAACTACCACTCACTGAGCACCTACTGTACGCCATGTATGTACCTGCATCTAATTCTTAAGACCATGTTGCAAGAGCAGTATCATTACCCCCATTTTACAAATGACCCACACAGCTACTACGCAGTGGAGCTAGGGTTCAAGTCCAGGTCTGTTTCCCTCTAAAGCCTGAGTCCTTTCTGCTATCTTTCATTATATATAAGGTTAGAAGATTGAACAAATCACTTAATTTTTATGAGCAAAGTCATCATCTGTGTAAAATGAAGGACTTGGATTACAACCCACTCTTTCCAGCTCTACAATACTGTAATTATGTTATTCTATATGATCATCCAACCCATTGGTCTCCTCAAATCTAAGACAGTCTTAGATTACATGATGACAAATTATATCTGTATTCAGGAGATATTGATACAAATTATCTTTAAAATCCTTTATTAATCCTTTTAGATTGACTAGTCACTTAGAGTAAAAAGAATCTAGCCCTAAACAAAAATGTGAATGACATATGTGTATCATTCAGTGATTACAAATATTGGTGATAATATAATAATGTATCAACAAATAGTGAGCTCTCTTACAAGTGTTCGTCTTATTTCATAAAATCAATAAATTCATAACCCATAAACACATGTGATAACTAACATCTGAGAGAAAAAAAACACTTAAGGGCACCAGTAAGGCAAAACTATTCTTTTAAAATAATTATATTTCCTTGTAATTTACATGACTTCAAAGTTAATGAAAAAATACACTTAATAAAACAAAGCTTATTCTAAATGCATTTAGAAATGTTTTGTTTTTCTAACTGAAATGGGTTATCTTAAATTTACCTATTAACCATTCCTCAAGAAAGGGCTTATGTAAAACATTTATTAAAGTAGGTTTGCAAGCCTATTTTGTGAGGCAGGGGATTGGAGGAAGCATACTTAATCTACTATTTTGATGGAATCTGAAGGATTTTCATTAAAAGCTAAAATACTTTGAAACCAAGTATTTAAGTTTCAAACCAAGCACTAGAGGAAGTGTAAGTCAAATTTTGATTCAAGTCAACCTAAGATCCTTAGCTGAAAAAGTACTTATGTTCTTAAACTACATATTAGATCAGATTCTTGTATTCTTTGTTTTATAAACATGCACTTCTCTCCTGTGAATTCTGCTAAACCAACTAACTACTCATTTTGAAGCATTTAAAAAATACATTGTTCATACATTCATTTAATAAATATTTTGTACTGAATATCTATCTATGCCAAATACAAACCCACAAACAACTCAAAGTAAAAATATAAGAAGACAAAAATGGCAACCAAGCTATCGAGGAACCAGAGGGAGAATTTAATAAGGGGTGGGTAAAGCTCTATTGTGGTATTAAAAATGACTCATCAAAGAGCTAAAATATGAACCCTTTCCTGGGGTCACAGAGATGAACACATCAAGCAATTACAGAATAGACCCTCCTTGATGGCAAGGATTGGATCTTATTTGTCCACAGCTCTCTAGCACCCAGAATACTGCCCAGCACATAGAAGGTACCCAAATAAATCTGCCCTCTTTCAGGATCACTGTAGGACACTTAAATATATTTGAGATGTGTGCAAAGTCACTGCTTACTTCAATTATCAAAAAGATATAGGGTATTTGGGGGTTGTTTCTCATTCAAAATTATCACATCTGTCTGATTGATGGAGGTTTCCTGGTGCCAAGGGGTGTCTGTGAAAGACTTTGCCCTGTATTCCATTCTCTCTCCCTCAATATACATACACATACTTCTTTAATATTAACAATTGATATTTTCTTAACCTATTGGTATGGGCTCTGTAGAAGTACCTCAAGCTCCCTCAACTCCAACCCTCACTGATGGCTGGGGTGAGTATTCATTCTTAAGGAAAGTTTTTGTTAAATAACTAACGAGTAGGCTCTGGAAACTGAATGTTCAGTAAGCAAATGGCCCCAGGATCTTGTCATGGCAACCAATGGCACAAGCTAGACTCTCAAGAGCTAGGCTCTCAAGAGAATCACGGGTTTCCTGTTACAAAGATAAACTCATCTTTAATGATCAAATAAAAATGCAAATTTAGGAAAAACAAATCAGATTATTTGGAGAACAATATGCCCTTGGAGGATATTCATGTCACTGTGGTTTCCGAAGGAAAGGGCCTCTATTTTGCTTGCAAGCAAACTATCAATTCTAATTATTCAAACTGACATCCCATAGGACCTTTTATGAAAATTGAGGTAGATCCAGAAGAATGAGGAGGAACTGGGGTTTTCATTTTGGAAAATGGGAGAGGTCAGGAACCTGTAGGTAGTTCTGATAAAGAGGATTCTGTGGCAGAATCCAACTGTCTTTATAGCAGAACATTGTTGATTAACCTTGGGTAGGAATACTTCCTTTGCCATTTCACCTTCTATTAAATCAATTAAATAATCCCCTTCTTAAGAGATTATTTATGTGACACCCAATGCAATGTGAAACATGAATATGAAAAGTGTTTTTGAGATCACCAAATGAGGTAGTCTTTGAAAAATTGTTGCATATTTTATTGTAACAATTATTATTATTATTATTATAAATATTATTAATGCCTAAGATCTAATGGGTGTATTAATTACCTCTTGCCACAATAATTTTCCATAACAAGCAACTACAAAACCCCCATTGCATATAAAAACAAACATTAATTTAACTCATGAGTAGGCAGGTTGGCCAATTTGGGTTGGACTCAGCTGGGCAGTTCTGGTCTTCTCTGAGCTCACTCACAGGTGAGGTGGTTGGCTGGCTGTCACCAGGTCTAGGATGGCCTTGGCTGGGAGACTGGGGCAATTTCACTATTCTCCATGTGATTCTCATCCTCCAACAGAAAACAGCCTGGACATGTTCTCATGGTGACATCGAAGGACAAGAGCAAGAACAAGCCCAGATGCGGAGAAGTATGTGAAACAGGAGCTCTGAGGATGGGTCTTACACTAGGCAGTGCTTGTAAGCAGATTTAGCAATGCCTAGGGTTTAATACTGTCATACTTTCTGTGCTTTAGAAATTGACAATAAGGACCAACCCAATGTTTGGGATAAATTAAGAAAGAACAGTGTTTAAGGCCAAGACCAAAATTAGTAGTGACAGTGGTGGGCACCACTGAAGGACAGCTTCACTAAGCAGAAGGAGTATATCTGAAGGTCATCAGCAGTGAAGGTTTGATGGTCAGCTAAAGAAGCCAGAAGAAAAGAGTGTAGAGGGTAAAGGATCTGAACCCAGGAATCCTCAGACAGCCCCCCCCCCCAAAAGGGAAGGTCTCAGGAAGACCACTGGGAAACACTTTGAAAGAGGTTAATTTCTGGCAGGCTATTAGGTGGGGTTTAAAGCATAATTTGGATGACTTTCTCTGGAAATGTGTGGTGGTACAGTGAATATTCTGAGGAATCCCAGTATAGAACACCTTAAAATGCTGAGTGAAATATTATAATATTTAAAATCCTTAGCTGAGTTTAAGAAAATAAAAGCAATACTCATAGGATGAAAACAGTAAAAAGACGTGAATTCAAAGCAGTAACTGGGCATTAAAGCTAAATCTTATCTTCAGGAAATCTGCCAATACATGGTTGTGAAGAATTTGTTGTTGTTGTTTTAACAGGATATAAGCATGTGTTGGGGACAGGAGACAATGCCTAGGGTTTAATACAAGCTGGGAAGGCAAGTTGAGACCCTGGCATAGAGGTAGTCCTATAAAATTCAATAGCCTCAGTGAAGGCAAACTGGAAAAATAAACACAGTAAGAACTCTTGCCCCTGTCCTCTTTGACTCTGGGTAAAGAAGGAAAGTCTCCTCTGAGAATTATTGACCACAAGGGTACCATCACATAGGTTTACTGTCAAAATTCACATTACCTGGGTGTCCTGAAACACCCAATCTGAGGACTGAATTTAATGATTACAGATCTGCAATGACCCAAAGTGCCTGGAAGAAGCAATCACAAATCTGTGGGGAAATGAACCTTAATCCAACTCTCAAAGGACTGCCATAGAAAATTTTCAATGACCATAAGCTCATAGGGAAAAAAAATCACAGACACAGGAGGAAACAAATTGCCATGTGCAACAGCCAGCAGAAATAATAATACGAGACCCACAGGACTACCAGAAAAATTCAATTAAATTTTAATTAGGCATATTTAATATGTCCAAAGAAATTAAAGGGGATATTAAAAGTATGACCAAGGAACCAGAAACATTTTTTTAAGTCTAGGAATATCTGATAATAAGTGATTACAATAGGTCTTTAAGACTGTAAAAAAAAAAAAATAGTATTGTTGCTTGTTTTTCAAAGAGAATCATTGTCTGTTAGAGATCCATATTGAACTATTACAGATATGATGTCTGGGGTTTGCTTCAGAATTATCTGAAGTTAGATAAAGCATACAAAGGTTATTTTACTATTCTTTGTACTTTGATATGTTTGAAGAGTTTCATATTAAAAAGTATTTTTAATAAGCAGGCAAGTGTAAAAAAAAGTCAAGTAGAATTTCTAAAAATAAAAAGTATACTGATAAAATTAGAGACTCAGTGGATATATTATATATAAGATACAGTTGACAAGAAAATTAGTGAAATGGAAGATAGGTTTGAAGCAATTGCCAAGAATGCAGTACAGAGAGACTATATGATGGACTATATGACAGTTTGAGATTCTTAGGAGGTAGATGCAGAGGGCTAAACTATAGCTAAGAAGATATCAGATGCAAATAATAAAAATAAAAATAAATGGGGAAGATGTAATATTAAAGAGATGTTAACCAAGAATTCTCCAGAATTGACGAAAAACACAAATGCTCAGATCCAAGAAGCCCAACAAGCCACAAGGAAAGAAACCCAAACCCAGATGCATCATGGTGAAACTGCAGGTTACAATAACAAAGAAAAGATCCTTTAGGAGAGGAAAGAAGTATTATATAAAAAGGAATGGTTAGACTAAAACTTGAATTCTCAATAGCAGTATTGAAAAATCAGAAGACAACAGAAATATTTTCAAAATATGAAATAGAACTATTTTTCTCATCTTACATAGGACTCTAGTTGAATAAGCATGTAAATGTGAACCTAAATAATTTAAAACTTTTGAAAGAAAATAATAGAGAATATCTTAAGGACCTTGAAGTAGGGAAGACTTTTTCAAACAAAACACAAAAATCTCAAACTGCAACCAAAAATTTTGATAGATTTAATTAAATTAAAATTAAGAGCTCTTTATTCAAAAGACTGTAAAAAAGGCTAAACCATAAGCTACAAACTAGGACAAAATGCTTTCAATAGTATAACCAATAAGTGATTAGTATCTAGAATGTAAGTATTTTAAAACAACTAAAATGTAATAAGAAAATGATAAATGACCCAATAGAAAAGTAGATATAAATTATAAAAAGATATTTTATGGAAGAGAAAACATAAGCAGCAAATAAACATATACTAAAAATCCCCATACTGTAGAGTGAAAAAAAGGTCACAGAAGTATTCATTCAATCTAAATGTATTTATGTAAATTCAAAAATATGCAGAACTAAAAAGCTATTGCTTAGAGATGTTTTGTTTTGCTTTTTGTCTGGTAATCCTGTAAGGAAAACAAGAGAATAACAAATATAAAATTCAAGACCGTGGTTACCTCCAGAGAAGGTGAGTGATGTGATAGGAGAAGTACAGAGGAGAATTCAAAGATACTGAAAAACTCTCTGTCTTTAATTGTGGGATGAGTGCAGAGATGTTTGTTTTATAGGTATTTGTTTTATGCTTCAAAGAGACAGAGAAAGAGAGAGCGAAAGATCTAACACATAATATGATCTAACATATGTGTGTATAGAACATATTTGCATATAGATACACATTGTATGTTAGATGATATAATGTGTTAGATCTCTATATAAAAATATCTTATATATAAGATAAAATATATTAAAAATGTTTACATATAAAATAAAAACACATGCATTATTTATTACATGTTGTGGTGGATTGATTGCAAAATTGATCCAATTTTTCACCCTTTTCAGAGGAGGAAATGAGAGGGAAACTAACCTTCTTTTCACAGACTTCGTAAAAAGATTTTCTTAAAACAAGGAAATTCAATTCAGACAGTTCTCTGAGCAGGACTGCTGGCTTCCAAGTCTTCTCCAATTGCTCACTTCCATGTAAATTATTTTTGTTGGACATGTAATTTTATAATAATTGATGTGTTTTCCATGCTTCCCCTTTCCTGTAAAGGCCAAGGACCTTAAAATAACACCTGAACTCCAAGCTGAAACCTAAACATAGCAAAATAAGTAAATCCTCAGGCTATCTCTGATAGAGGCCAAGTCACACAGCTCAGAAACAATGAGCTCTATCGACCTGCCAAGGGAGGGGGCTATACTGAATTGTGACATAAAATTCTGCTAAGCATGAGATGATTCCAGAAGCAATCCTTTTCTATTTCCTATGTAGGGCACTAATATATTTTAGGTATAGCATTTCAAGTGCCCATTTTAAAATACAACTTAAATTCTAGAAGTTTTAGATTTATAGAAAAATTGTGAGGATAGCATGGAGCAGCGGTTTTCAACCCATGTGTCCCAAGAATTTTTAAAACATGCAGTACCTGACTATTTAGTTAGGGGCACTGACCTCTTTTCACTTCGGTTGTCAAAAATGACAACAGCCAACAAAACAATAGCCATCCAGTGTGAATGAATCAAAATTATGCCTTTTTTTTTTTGTCAGATTGGCAAAAAATATAACATATTTTTTGGTGTGCTGCATAATTTTGTGCCATGAGATTAAAAAGGTTAAAAATCACTGGTTTAGAGAATTCCCATATACTCCCTACCCGCACCCCCAACAACACACACACAGTTTACACTATTATTTATATCTTACATTTGTGTGGTACATTTATCACAGTAAATGAGCTAATATTAATAAATTATTAACTAATTCATGTTTTATTCAGCTTTCCTCAGTTGTCCCCTAATGCCTCTTTTTTGTTCAAGGATATCATTCCAGATCCCGCATAACATTAAGTCATTATGTCGCCTTAGGCTCCTCCCGGCTGTAACAGTTTCTCAGACTTTCTCTCTTTTTGAGTCTTAAAAGTTTTCAGGCCCAGCCTGGCGTGACTCAGCGGTTGAGCGTCGACCTAGGATCCAGGCAATCGGGGTTCGATTCCCGGTCAGGGCACATGCCCGGGTTGTGGGCTCGATCAGTGACTCTCTCATCATTGATGTTTCTATCTCTCTCTCTCCCTCTCCTGTACTCTCTCTAAAATCAATAAAGATATATTTAAAAAAAAAAAAAAGTTTCCAGGATTACTGGTCAGATATTTTGTAGAATGCCCCTTAAAAGTATTGATGTTTTTCTCATGATTAGACTAGGTTTATGTTTGTTTGTTTTTCTTAAGAAAAAAACCACAAAGGTAAAATGCTATTCTGATAAAGTATCCTTTTTAATATCTCATTTTTAAGGTGGGTGTGAACATGTAGGAGTGACTATATACAGGAAATAAACTGCAAAGGGATAAATCAAAATATTACCAGATGTTATCTCAGGATATTGAAGTTACTGGAAATTGTACTTTCTACTTTTTGCTTACCTGTGTTTTCTAGATGTTCTGCAATGGATGTGTTTCTAAATTAGAAAAAAAAAATGTTTTAACATCTGTTTTTGGAGCTGTCTACACCTGTCTGAAAAAGTGCTTAGCTTCCTGAGATGGACAAGTTCTTCCCAGGGTTGGTAAAAAAAAGGAAGTGTCTGTAGGTGTCCCATGTCACAGGGAGGTGGCCCTTCCTGAGCAGAGTCAGAATAAGTCTTTACTCTGTATTGCAGCTGCTCCTCCATCAATCCCCACCCTGGAAAGAAAGCCAGGGAGGAAGTCTAGAGGGGGAAGAAAAAGGGCAGGAATTAGTCCAAAAGAGTCATTCTTACTGAAAGCATGGTAGCTCCAAAGGAAAGCAAGTCCCTTTTCTTTCTCTGTCTCCCTGTCTCAGTGTCTCCTCCTGTTTCATTCATTGGTTTATTTTCTCAACTAGTACTCACTGAGTGCACTGAAAATTGATGACATCTAAAGACACCTCTATCCTTAAGGCACTTACTTTCTAGTGGGGTAGGGGCATCTGGCAGCAAATACTCCATTGGGAGGTGATAAATGCCATGAAGAAAAATAAAACAGGGATAGAGCTGGAAGGAAAAAGGGGGATTTGCTATTTTAGAGAAAGTGGTCAGGGAAAGCCTCTCTGGTGATGGCCTTGAGCGAGGATTTGGGTTCCAGGCAGAGGAAGTGGCAGGGGCCAGGACCCTGAGAAAGGATTTGAGGTCTTAGAGGTGCACTGGGGTGGAGACAGTGCCAGTCATATAGAGCCTGGTAGACCTATGTATACAAGGGTTTTATTCTGTTAGATGGGAAACCATTGGCAGGTTTGCAGTTGAACAGTGATAGGATCTGAACAGAGACAACAAATTAGAAAAAATGGTAGCAGTGGGGTGGAAAGAAGAAGGTACATTCTGGATATAACTTAAAGAGACAAAGGAATGTACTAATTAATTGGATATGAGATGTGAGAGAATTTCTGGATTTCACACACATATGAAACTATTTTTGTAGCAAAAAAAGAAAATACTTCACCTAAGTCTTCAGCCTTAGTTGAGATTTGACAAATTCTCATATATACACACACTCTCTTTGAGGAAATAATGGAAAGGGAGACCTTTTTAAAATTTATTTTTCCTTTCAATTCTCTTCTCTCTTCCATTCTCCCCCCAAAGACATCCACTCTAATATATTTGTGTCTTTAAATGTGCTTATATCCTTGCTAAATTTATAGTGTTATTTTATGTATTTTTCATTTCTAATTTACCAAGATGTACTGACTTAAAATTCATTTTGTTTCTTACTTTTTCTCAGCACTATGTTTTTAGGATCTATTTATGTTGCTATTTATACATGTAGTCCATAGCTTTAGTTTAATAGTACTCAACAGTATCTATACCCCTACTATTGAATATCTAGGTTGCCTGCAAATCTGTGCATTTATAATATCACTTCTAGCAATATTCTTATATAGGTTTCATTTTGGATCTCTTTGTGGGTATCTCTGGGATAAAGATAACCCTAGTTTTCTATTCACATCCTTTACTTTTTTGCGATTTCAGGAGTTCCTCATAGTCTGCACACTAATCCCTGTCATTTTCAGACATTGCATTTATTTTTGGCCTGTTACCCATATGTTAACTTTATATCTATAGTTTGCTTTATCTGAAAAAATCCTTAATTTTAATGTGAAGTGATCTGTTATCTTTTAAAAATTATCAAAATGTATGGAGCTCAGAAAAATCTCAAGAAAGAACTTAGACACAAGGTAGGAATGTGACAAAAACACGAGCATGTTGAACACTGGGAGATGGCATTTCTGTTGAATGGAGCATGATGGGAAACATCAGCATTGTAAGTTTCACCCACTTATGGAACTATGTTCTACCCCGCTCATCTTCTTCCCCCTCCACACTTTCTCCCTTTAGAGATCATATGCTCCACTCTCTTCACTGAGCATTGTAATTGAGAGAACTCCTGCACTCAGCACTCTAGCCAAGACCCCTTTTAAAATTTTGGATTCACATTTCAACTGCCTGATCTCAGGTGGAGCGGGGTTTCACCTGCCTTTCATTTCTTCTCCTTTCCCCTAACAGAATAGTTATAATAGCAAACACTTACCAAAAATGACATTTTTTTCTGAATAAGAATTTTCTTAAACCTTATATCAACTCTATGATGTAGACAATCTTACTATTCCTATTTTTCAGATGAGAAAACTGAGGTTCAGAGAATTAAGTGACTTGCCCAAGATGATACAACTAGTAAGTTATGGAGCTGGAACATACCTTTTATCTGCGGGGAACCTATTCTATATATTTGGAAGTGGAGCTGACACAACCCCAGCCCACAGGGTGGGCATATGAACCCAGTCCCTGGCACATGACTTATTCAAGATTGGGCATGTGATTCAAACTGTCCCAAAGTCCTTCATGCCTGGGGAAATGTTGTGTTTCTGCTAATGATTTTAAGGTGGTGTGTGTGAGTCCTAGGGGCCATTGTGCTCTCCAAATAAGAGAATCTGACAAGAAAAAGATTGATACTTGATGACATCGTTCAAGTCTCTCACCCAACCACAACAGAAGCCATTATGAACCTGGACTTTTTTGTTTTGTGAGTCAATTAATCTCCTCTTTTCCTTAACCTAGTTTGAACTGGGTTTCCATTACATGTGATTTCAAAAGTTCTGATTACTATAAATGACCTACCTTCACCTTTGTCAAATTCCTAGCTGCTACTATCATTTGAAGAGTCTTTCTCTAACGAAGGAATTCCCACATTATTAACTCAGCCTCATCAATGTGCAGATTTTTACCATTGTCATTCATATAAATTCAAAATCCAAAACTCAGAACCCAAATTCCCAGCTTTCTTGGCAGCTGGGATGCAAACACATGACCCAGGCTCTGGCAATCGTCTGACGGTCTGCACACCAGATTCCACTTATGCCTGGAGCTTCCGTCTTTGCTGGGGCAGGTGGCAGCCTACGTGTCCAGCTTTCCAGAGGAGCAGGAGTTACAAAGACAAGACAAGTTCCTGATGCAAAAGCAGCATTGGTGCTGGAGGAGCAGCAGCGCAGTGGAGTCAAGTTCCTTTCCTTCCGTTTGCAGTGGCAACAGCAAAGGGAGCAAAGGGTGTCAGATCAGTCCTTTGATACAGTTTCGGGCATTTGCTCATGACAGTTTAGGCTTGAATCTGTTTCTCCAGATCATCTAACAATTCATGCAGTGACCAATATCCTTTTAAAAATCACATTTCCACTTAAACTAGGCAAAATGGTTTCTGTTCTTTGCAACTAAAGAACCCTGACTGATACCCACTCATAAAACACAAGCTCCATGAGAACAGGAACCAAGCCTCTCATTCGCCATTTTATCCCTTGCACATAAAACCATGCCTGATACATGATGGGTGAATAATAAATCATAGAATGCAACGCTACAGAACATCACTATTTTGCTCACAGTCTATGGGGGGGGGGACCAAGAAAAATTGCACACAATCCCATTACCAGAGATGACTATTAAACCTTCAGCAACTCAGCTTCTAATTTTTTCTCTATAGATATATAGACATGTAGATATATAAAGAAATAGAAGATTTTTAAAGCAAAATTTGATTATAAAATACATATTGTCTCTAAACTGCTCTTTTTTCTTCCTTTCTTACTTTAAAAATATATATATCACAGGCATTAGTTCACATCAACAAGTTCTACCCACATCATCATAACTACCCTATTTAATGGCTGCAGGTGTCCCATGGTTTGTGCAAATCATAATAAACCAATTTCCCACTTTGGGATTTTTAAGTTAGTTCCTCTGCAATGCCATACATTTTATATATGCATTAAATTATTGTATGCAGTTATATATATTACATACAATATGTAATAATCAATGGTCTTAAAGAAATATTTCAGCATATATCTCTGCTCACTCGATTGGAACCTTCTCTTACTCTATTTCTCCCCAGGAATTGTCCTCATTCTTACATCTTTTACTCTATCCCTGGAATTTAACCAGCAAAAAATAGAAACATATGAAATTATCTACACTAAATATTAAAGGGCTTAGGGATTTATTTGCTTGCTTATGTGTCTGCTTGTTTATTTATTCATTTAGTTTGCTAGATTTGTAAAAAACAAAATCCAT
Source organism: Miniopterus natalensis (assembly GCF_054644295.1). NCBI lineage: Eukaryota > Metazoa > Chordata > Mammalia > Chiroptera > Miniopteridae > Miniopterus > Miniopterus natalensis. The sequence continues at coordinate 172,461,943 of NC_142081.1, forward strand.
TACATTTTAAATCCATTGCATTATGATTTCAGAGTCAAACAAGAAGTGTTTTTTCAGGTGAGTTTTTAAAAAGCCACCTTACTTTTGCATGTTGTGACATATTCTAGGTTATTAAATATAATGAACCATGCACCGTGAGAAAACCCTGAATCAAAAAAGAAAAAATCTGCCAAAGAAGAAGAAACATCTGCAGATTGCTGAGAACTGGGTTTGATAAGTGAGACCTGCCAATTTCCCTAGTTTGTGAGTAGTAGAAAATCCCAACAGGTATTGAAGATTTCCCTCAAGGCTAGGTAGGAAGAGATAGTGCCCCTAGTGATTAGAAAACATGTATTTCCAATTTAGGGCACCTGTGGTTAATTGCCTTTTTTGTCTCAGGCATAGCTTTCTCTGGGCCCTCCCCAGAAATGTATCATCCTCTCAAAGATACCTCAGTATAAATAATAGAATAATTGTAAAAATGAACAAATGTACTTCTCTGCATTCGAGTGGTTGCCATGGCAATTGAATGAACCACCAGTGTACATTTCCTATGAGCCAGCCACTCAGTGAAGGACCCAGCTCTGCATCTCTTAACCAGAAGCTGCCTCTGCAGCTGAGCTCGTGAAGCCCTATTTTTGTGCAGCTAGAGGACACTCAGCCCCACCGGAGAAGAGCTGCCCACCTTCTAAATCACAGATCTCTCAACTTCCCTCCCTGTAATCCCACTCAAACTGCACACTCAATCCATTTTCTAATGAAGTCAGCAGACAAGTGACTCACATACGAGCCCTAAGTGTTCATTAGAAATACTGGTGCTAATGAACTAAGATAATTTATCTGAAACATGCACTTAAAAATCACTCTTCTTTCTGTTTCCAGATTAGTAAACTATTTTCCCTTTAAATGATAGAGGAAGCTCAGCATGCAGTTGTCGGAATCTGTTACATATTTGGGGGCCAGCTTCATATTCTGTCTTTATGGTCCTATATCTCTCTCCCCCCCTTCTTCCAATTCTTCTTCTTCCTAAGGACTTGCTTCCATGTCAGCAGTTAATGTCCAGAATATGTTAAGGAAATCATTGTTATCAGGATTCATAACCGAGATACAGCCTGAAAAAGCCAAGAGAGGCAAGCGCTCTGGGGTGGGGAGAGTGGGAAGGCCAATGCCAAATACACTGGATGTTCGGGTTATGTTTGATAACCATGAAGGGAGATTCATGTACTAAACCCCAGAGTCTCCCAGCCAAATTGGCCTTTGATCTCTGGCCAACTCAGAACCCTTCTTCCCTGCCTCCAGCTCCATCCCTAAGGCTCTTAATGGTAAAATCCCTCATGTCTGGAAGACCCTTGCCTGGTTCTAGATAAGCACCCAGTCCTTGTCCTGTCCATTTTCCACCACTAAGAGGATGAAGGGGCTCATTCCTCCAGCCTTTGAGGACCTTGGACTCCGCTGAATCAGGTGACAACTAAAGATTTTGTCCCCAGAGAAGTGCACATTCACACACACACACACACACACACACACAAGCACAATTTCACTAACCTTTCATCACAGTTTCAGAGGGTTAGTGGATCCCCATTGAGGCCTAGGACAACAATCTCAGAGCAAAATGTATTAGACAGAAGGAAGGGGTGCGACCCCAGATCCTGGCATCTAGGTTTTCTGCCCTAGCTCCAGTTCACCCATGAGTGCTGATTCAACACTTCTTTGATGCCTAGTCTCTGGCTCGATGCTTTGAAATGGAAAGCGAAAGGGCAAGAAGATATAATCCTTGTTCTGGGGGATTTTGTAGATCAATGAGGGGCGTGGAGAAGGCAAATATCTGAATAAGCAAATAGAAAATAATCCAGAAGGCCAAAGGGAAAAAAGGCAAGTCACACACACACACACACACACACACACACACACTCACACACACACACAACCACATTACTGGAAGGAAGAGACCTTACAGGCTGGAATTCATCACATGAGTCTTCCTAGAAGAAGCAATTCTTGGATAAAAATCCAAATTACAGGTCGCACCAGACCACAAGGGAAAGGAAATGAAAACACTTCAGAAGCGCCGGGCTCTCTGGGGTTACCGGCGTGATGAGTGTGCTCGCCTCTCATTAATGCCCTGGTTCATTTTCTCCCACATCCGGGACGGCCAGGAGGAAGGATGACAGTTTATGGGAAATGAGCAACTTCTCTATTCGCCTAAGAGTGGTGTGGCTCTGCCTATTCTCTCACCGTTTTTAAAATAATTTCGGAAAGCCAGCAGTGCCAAGAAGCTCTTTCTTTGTCACCTGGGGCAGAGTTACTCAAATCAGAGAGCGGCTTTGTTATGGGAAGAGTTCATGGAGGTATTTCCTAGGCAGGGAGAAAAATAACAAAAGGCTTTTTTCTAACTTAAAATATTTATACGAACAGGAAAACCGTGCTATATAAATCAAATGCTATGCAGGCCTGCGGCTCTGGGCAACCTTCCTGGGGCAGCTGAGCTGTGGAAGGCCAGGCTTACAGAAAAACGCGCAGCGGCACTTGATGAGCCACATGTAACCATCCTGAGAATGAGTCTCGCATGAAGTGCGTGCCAATGGCTTTCCAAAACAACGGGAGAGGATGTATACTTTAGATAGCATGTTCTGGCTTCCATCATTCTTTAAAAAGATTTTCATACAACTGTCTGAGCTGACCAAATGATTTAGACACATCTAATCATGGCTGTAAAAAGAAATCATTGCCTTTTGGAGTTCCACTCTAAGTTTGCGTATCTAAAGTTTAGAAAGTTACATTTAAGAAACAGGAAGTTTTCATAGACACGGAGGCAGGACTGAGCCCAATTTAAAGTTTTCTGAGGTGACAACTTGTTTCCCAAATCATGTGGTCAAGAGCAACCTTTTTTTTTTTAAACATATCTTTATTGATTTCAGAGAGAGGAAAGGAGGGGGAGAGAGAGATAGAAACATCAATGATGAGAGAGTCATTGATCGAGCCCACAACCCGGGCATGTGCCCTAACCGGGAATCGAACCCCGATTGCCTGGACCCTAGGTCGACGCTCAACCGCTGAGCCATGCCCAGCTGGGAAAGAGCATCCTTAATGGCTACAGGAATGACCTAAAACCTCACATGGAAGCAAAGTGAGAAAGCGAACAACATTATTACGACTTGACCATTTCTATTTTTTAATCTGAGTTTTAAATTGGTGACATTATTACTGAGCAAGGACATTATAAATTGGAAGAGGAGGCATCGATCACCCACAAGGTCTGCATGAATGTGCCTATTTGGTTTTGCATTTAATTACAATTATTTGGGATCGTTTGCTATTATTTAGAAAAAGGAAGTGGAAAATAGTCACCAAAGAAGGGGCTGGGGGCCGTCATCCAGCTCCCATCCCTTCCGCTCCTTGGCTCCCTGATGACGTCCCCACTGGCAGATCAAGTGGCCCTTCGTGATCCTCTTTCTACTCAAACTCTGTAACAACCGGCACTACTCTTCCTTTCTCGAAGCGCCTTCTCAGAGCCTGTAACACAACACCCTTTAGCATCTCCTACTCTTTTATCTGGTCTTTACCTTTCCTCCACCCCTTGACTCCTCTTCCTGCATCCCTCCTTCCCCTCCCAAGTGGGAGTCTTCAGCCAATTTCCATTCTGGACTCTTTCCTTGTTCCACACACTTTCCCAGGTTGATCTCAACCATTCCACGATTTCAACCATCTCCTCTAGACCGACATTTCCAAAACTCTACTCCAGCCCAGCTTTCTGAGTATCAGGCCCAAATTTCAATTTTCCACATGAGACCTTTTCACTGGAATGTCCTATAGGCCACTCAAATTCAACACATCCAGAAAAACTCATTATTTTGACCCTCAAATTTGCTATTCGCCCTGCATTTCCTTCCCTAGTTAATATTACCACCATCCACTCACTCAATCAACACTTACTGAGAACCCACTCTGTGCCAGGCACTGCTTTAGGTACTTGGGATACATCAGTGTACGAACCAAGACCTCTGCCCCATGGAGCTGACACTCTAGTGGAAGCCAGAAGCCTTGGAGTCTGCCCCTGACTTTCCCTCTCCACTGCCAAGTTCCTACAAAGGCTATTTTTGTCTTCCTACCCCTTACAACAGGCCCATAGCCACCTCCTGCCTCTTCCACTTCGATCTCTAAATCGCTGAGTGGCTCAGAGCGTCAGAGGCTTTTCATTGCTTCCCAGATAAATCCAAAGTTAGCCTCGTGCGACGCCGCCTCCCTCCCCTCACTCCCGTCCCGAGTACTCACTTGGCACCCTGGCACTCGTCCCCAAACACATCACAGTGCTTCCCCACCCCTGGGCCTTCTACAGAGCAGGGACAAGGTCCCCGCCATCATTTTCTTTCTTAGCACAGAAATAAAGAATCACAGCAACAGTTACTGGGTATTAAGTATTTATTTAATTGCTGTTAAATACTTTATAAACACTCAAATCCGTACAGCAATCCTGTGAGAAGGGCGCTATGATTATTAACTCTGTGTTACGGAGGAGGACACTGATGCTCAAAGATATTAAGTATCTTGCCCAAGTCACACAGCTACAAGCTACAAGCTCTTCCAAAGCCCCTGCTCTCTGGCCAGGCTGACTTCCCCTCTCCCCTCTCCCCTCTCCCCTCTCCCCTCTCCCCTCTCCCCTCTCCCCTCTCCCCTCTCCCCAGTGCCTTGCTCATGTCAGGGTCTCACTGAATCCTGATGAAACAGTTCAGCTTCTGCTCTGTTCTATCTTCATCTTTTGCTGGCAGCTGCATAACCTGAGCAAGTGACTGTGGAATAAGTAGATTCCAGGCAGAATTAGTTGAATTAACAGGGATATCCTGGCACGCCCTCCTCCGATCTCAGAACTGCAGTTCTGTCAAGGTGGGTGGAAAACTTTCTTTTCTCCCCCCTTCCCTTGTTCCCTTAACTTTCGAGCATGTCTCGGGAGGTTGCAATGGTCAGAGGTCCCAGTGGATGGAGGTTAAAAGGGAAAGTGCACCCTGGAGAGACGATGTCCCACCTGATGCCTCGAGACACACTGCGCCCCTGCCTCACGGCCCACATGAACTTTCCCCCCTTGTCTGGGCTCCTCTCCTTTTCCTAGCCTGGCTGGGGTGACAATAACTGCGGGCAAAAGGGACAAAGCAAAAATGTGAGCCCTCCCTCCCCACCCCCAGTCCTAGTTCTGGAAGCCCAGCTCCCACCTGATAACTCAGCAGGCCTCTGGGAAAGTGTCAGGTTAGGAAAAAGGATCTGGCAGCCCCGAGTCATACATTTTCTGAGGCAAACTCAAATCCAAATATTTTGTTCTGCTTTTACTCACTGTGACGCAGCATTTTATTCAAACATTATGAAGTTTCCCATGGCCCCGCGAGTGAGTCGGAGGGCGAAAGAGTTCCCCCCGCCGTGTCCCTGTCTGAGGACCGAGCCAGCTCATGACAGAAAGGCTCCCGCAGGAGGGGCTTCCAGCCCACAGCCCAAGCTGGCGTGGCCACTGGGACAGGAATGAGGGCCTAAGGACAGGAGGAGGGCCTGAGACACAACCACTGGACACGGTGGGGGGCGGCTCCCTGTGCCAGGGCAAGGGCGAGGATGGGCGGCCCGTGGGCATAAGTATTGATCGCGAAAACGGAGCTTAGGAGAGGGGTCTCCTCACTGTCCCAGGCTCCTGAGTCACTGCCCTCAGGGAGCAGCTTGGGCCCTGCCTGCCATCAGGAAGGGGGGGCCCTGGCTTTATGAACCGGAGGCCAGAGGGTCAGCCAGGAGGCGTGGGCATATGGTGTGATCTCTGATCTGTGGCACACTTGAGCCACTCTGGAAAATGAGGTCACATAAGTGACCTTACCAGTGGCTCCGAGGTGCAGGCCTCCTTTGCCTGAGTCAGCCCTCAATATGGAAGGAATAAAATACTCACCGGGCCTCACCAACCCTCAGGCTTCCCCGACTGAGAACCTTGTTCCTAGCCTGGCAAAGCCCGCTCCCCGGCTTGGTTTAGGGGAGAGTGTACCCCAAAGGGAGCAGTGGGGAGGGGAGCGTGGAGGAGCCGTCCCTGCCAGTGGAGCTCTGAGAGTGTGCCCTGGGTGCTGCCATGACACTGTGCTCCCCGAGTTGTCCCCTAGAGCAGCTGGCCCCGCTCTGCCGCAGTTATGCAGGGGCTCTGGGGGGGCAGGTGGTTCAGTCCAGGCTCACTGGCTCCGGAGCAGTGGGTCTGACCCCAAACTCTACCCCACAGACATGTTCACTTCATGGAGAAGGACAGCAGGGAGGTGCAGGGGAGGCAGTGAGCAGCCCTGAACGACCCAGCAGAGGAGGAGATGGGGTTGGGAGAGGTGTGTGGGCTCCACTGCTCTAGAAGGCAGGTACAGATGGTGCTCAAAAGGGAAGAGAAGTCCTTCTACTTATCATTACAAATAACCTCATTTTATCCTTAATTTGTCACCCTTATTTTGTAGATTAGAGAATTGAGACTTTTAGAAGTTGAGCTTTGATGTTTGACAGGTCATTGTGACCTTCTAGGCCCCAATTTCTTCGCCTGCCACTAACCAAGTATCTAGTATATTCTAGCTTTCATATTCCATAAGGTCGAGGCTTTCACAGGGAACACATCATGCCATTGTTTCCACCACAATTATTGGCACAATCTTGAAAATGACGTTGGCAAGGCCGTGCCTTCTGGCTGCCAGTGACAGATGGGCCCCACAATGGGTCTCCAGGACCCTCTTCTCAAGGTGGGCCTGTCCGGAGGTCAAGATAGTAACCTCTGTGAGGGAAGTTACCAACTCACTCACTGTCAACTTACCACTTTACAAGACCTCCCTTAGGCCAGGGACAAAAATCCAAACTGGCCCAATGAAGGGGACAAGCAGATAAAGGAAGAAAGCCAGGTGATTGTGACGACAGGAGACATCGTAGGTAGTAATGTCTGACTTTGAAGAAATGAGACAGATATAGATAAAACAAATATTGAGGCTGGTGACATAGATCCTACAAGACCCTTTTGGGGCTGGAATGGTGTGTGAAGAAAGTGTTAACATAACAGTAAAAACTTCTGCTACGTTTTTCTGATGATTCTTCAGTTTCCATAGGGTTATATTCAGTGTATGTAGTTTTAGGTACTCAATTTTATTAAATAACTAGCAGGCTGGGCCCCTCTGGTTACCCTGACATTCATGGGAGCCTTGCCTCAAGTTAGGGTTGCCTTAGGCCCTGTGAGAATCAGACTCGACATTATATTTTTTCATTCCAATCTTTTACAGACATCATGATGCTGATTTTTAATATAGATCTTTTTATGATGAGTTTGAGGGTGGCAGAGTGACTTTTATGAGGACAAACCTGGTTACTATGCATGTAATTCACTGGGGCTTTTAAGATGTAGAAAATTGATTGCCTGCCTAGTGTAGGGACTTTTTTTTATTGCACATTCAAGTTTGTTTATGAAATTCTCCGGCACCAGATAATACTGATGCATGATAAGAACAGGGATTGTTTACGTGACCTTGTGGTGGTGGTTGGGGTTTGAGGGTCTCTTCTCTCAAACACTCACTTGTTATAGAACATCAATGACTGCACATGAAGATAGTGCAACCTGGTACAGAAGAGGCTCACCAGCACCATAAGCACAGTGGGTAGGATGGGAGAGCTGGGTACCGTGTCTTCCTCTCTCAGGAAACCCAGAGATCCATGCTCACCACACCACAGGGCAGGCCAGCCTCCTCCTGAACCATGGAGAACCCCCCCAGAGTTGGGGGTCTGTGGAATGGCAGGTGAAGTGTCCAAGTGGGCAAACCCAACAGCATCCGGCAGACTGTCATGATGGAAATCGTAGGCAGGCCTTCCAGGGCCCACCAGACATCTCACTGCTGGCATTCCCAGCCAACGAAGACAACCCTGGGACAAAAGACTGACCCCTCTTTATAATCGGATGTCAGCTAGCACTGCTCAGGTGCTCTGGATGTTTCTTGGACACTATGTTCAATGGATGGAATGCACACCCTCATCTAATCCTTACAGCAGTCCTGTCAGAGGGGGAAACTGAGGTTTATGGAGTTTAAGTAGCCGCCTAAGGCCACACAGTGTCTGTGCTTCTAACCACTAACACTTCATTAATCTGTTCTCATTATACCAACTAACAACCCGGTTATTGGTCTTCTTCAAACTCAGTATGTCTACAATCAAAGCCACCATCTTGCCTCCCAATTCGGCAATTTCTTGTGACTTCCCTACAGTTCATGGTAACACCCACGTCCTTGTCATTATCTCAATTTAGGCCCTTATCCAAATTTTGACTTTTATAAATGCCTCCTTATCAACATCCCTGTCACCAGTCCCTCTTCCCTCATCCATGTCTATGCCACAGTTTGCTTGACTTTTTCCATGTGTCATGTAACTCTCATATCCTTAACCCACAGTGAGTCAATGTGATAGAAGAGGCATGAGGTTTAGTGCCAGACAGTCCTGGGTGTGACCCTCAGCTCTGCCACTTATTACCAGATGACCTCTGAGCCTCAGTTCCTCATCTATACACTTGCTAACCTCTGAAAGTTGGTGTGAAGATAAAATACAGTTGGCCCTTGAACAATATGGGGTTGAATTGCCCCAGTCTATTTATATGTGATTTTTTTTTTCAGTCAATACCTGTACTATTTTTGATCTATGATTGGGAGTTCATGAATGTGGAAGGCCTACTGTATGCATTGATCTACACCATTTTATATAGGGACTGAGCATCTATGGATCTTGGTATCCACAGGGTGTCCTGGAAGCAATCCCCCATGATACCGAGTGACAACTTAAGTTTTTAGAGAGTCAAAAGTTATATGCAGATTTTCAAATGAAAGGGGAGGTCAGTGCCCCTAACCCCCATGCTTTTTAAGGGTCAACTGTATACTAATATATGTAAGGTGTTCTAACGCAGGCCTTAACCTTAAATGGTTGGTTCTTCATAAATATTAATTCACATCCTTTCAAAGAACCCTCGTGGCCCTGTAGATTAATTCAACCCTGGAAGCTACAATATGTTTCCCATCTCCCTTCCTTTCTGACTACCACTCATCTACACAAAACCCCTTCTCTAGCTAAACTCTACTTGGACTTTTCACTCTCCTTCCTGACCACCTCTGCCATTTCCCATGCCATCCCTTTTCTGTGCCAACCAAAAACTCCCCCATGCTCATGGGGAAGGGAGACTGCCACCTCCATCTGTGTTCCTGGACTTCTCTGACCACGGGAGCTTTCTTTCTCTCCTCAGATGCTCTATAATAGGTTTGAAGCCCTCACGGAAGACTGACACTATATTTGAATTTTGACATCTTCCCTACATCTCTTTGTTATCTCTCTAAATGCAATACAAGCACCTTGAAGGGAGGGACCAGGCTTCCACATCTTCCTCTGTTTCCCACATTGCCTTCCCTGTCTTCTTGCACTGAAGTAGTCCCAATAACTGGTTGAAGGCATTATGTGTGAGGCGGATCCTATTGAGTGTGATCCTATTGAGTGTGAGTGTATTCAGGTGTGTCTCACCCCTCTCTCTGCCATGCTGGATCTGCCTATAGCTCCCTAGTTCCCAAGCTCTCCCCAGTGCAAGACCATGTCTGCTGCTTGCTTGACCCATCACACAGACAGATGTTTAAATAAATGATGGGTTGATGATGACAGCCTTCACTAGAACTTAAAAAAATGATGAGATATTGCTACCCTGGTTCTCATCTCTCAAATAACATCTTTACAGTCCCTGCCAGGCGCCTGGTAATGAATTTCTTCAGTGTCCAAAGCAGTGCTGAGGGAATTAATCACTCTGCTTGTCCTTTAGGCTCAGTGGAATGCTCCTGGAAGCTCAGAAGTAGTGTATGTTTTATTCTGCCTTTTTCCATTCTTTACATCTCCTACCAGACTGTAGGTCACCTGAGGACCAAGGTCATAGCTTATTATTATTCTATCTGCTACAGGGGCTAGCACGGTGCTTTATATGAAGTTGGTAACCTCTGGTTGTCAACATAGCCAAATTCCAGGCCTTCCTGGAATTGCACCAGAATTCTCCCCACTCCTGGAATTTTACTGCCAGCTCCCTTAGGCATGGACGGGACAGGTGAGCCATGTGCTCCATAAATGGTGGGTATAGTGATGAGTGCCTCTTCCAGGCTGAAGCACTTATGTGCTGGTGTGAAACCATCTACAGCTCTTTTTTTCCCTCCAGCCATGGGCTCCAACACTTCAGATGATGGCGGCTCCATCCCCAGGTTCACTGAGTGATTTCAGTAAGCAGAGCCCCTTTGCCAACTTTCAGTGTGTACAAATAATGAGATTTAGAGATCGTTATTGCAGTAGACCCTGCAAATCTCTACCTATATCTTCAAGAAATATTTGTTGAAAGAAAGGAGAAAAGAATTTTGGGTAGAATGCGATAGAGTTGACTGTTTTGTAAAGTCTTTGACAATGCTTATGGAAGCAGTTCACATTAAGGACAACATTTGCTGCAATGCTCTCTCCTTTCCAGGGTTGACATTGAAACACCATACCATGGAGTCAAGCAATTAGACAGTCTGGATTCAGCAAAAAATAATGCAGTACTTCCCCTTTATCCACAGTGGATACAATCCAAGACCCCCAGTGGATGCCTGAAACTACAGATAGTACCTAGTCTTATATACATTATGTTTTCTTCCTATACATACATACCTATTATCATAGTTTAATTTATAAATTAGACATAGTAAGAAATTAACAACAGTAATAACAAATAGAACAATTAAAACAATATGCTGTAATAATAGTTATACGAATGGCTTTGGGGCCATTATTAAATAAAATAAGGGTTCCTTGAACACAAGCACTTCAATACCTCGACAGTCAATCTAATAATTGAGGCGGCTACTAAGAAACTAATGGGTTGGTAGCATGTTCAGCATGGATACGCTGGACAGAGAGATGATTCACGTCCCAGGCGGGATGCAGTGGGATGAAGGAAGATTTAATCACACTATTCAGAATAGTGCACAATTTAAAACTGATGAGTTGTTTACTTCTGGAATTTTCCTTTTAATATTTTCAGACCATGATTCGCCCCAGATAACTGAAGCCACAGATAACAAACAGTGGAAAGTGAAACTGTGGATAAGGGGAACTACTGTAATTAAATAAGAATTGCTGTCATTTATTAAATTTTACTACATTCCAGGCACTTTACTAAAGGCTTTGCATAATTATCCCATTTAATGCTCACTGTGACTTAATGGGGCAGTTATTTGTGCAACCAGTTCCCATTCTGCAGGTGATAAGACTAAGATAGAGAGAAACATGCTCAGGGACACACAGGTAGTAAGTGACAGGACCATGTTCTGAGTTCTCAAGAGAGACAAACTCCATTCCTGCTAAAACTGCCCAGATTTCCCTCTGGCTATATCTGAAGAACATAAAGTTGAGCAGTGAGATTGATGCAAGGTAGAGAGCTCATCTGAGTAATTCATCTCTGTAGATAATGTCAACATGTTTATCTAGATGAACAATCTGCAGTGAACCTCAGTTTCATTTCATTCCAATAGCTCTGATTTCTATATGCATGTGCTTCCCAAAAAGAACAATTCTAAGCTAAGACCTTAAGGACAAATAAGTGTTCATCAAGGAACAGGGTGAGACAAAAGGTGTAATGGTATGGAGGGCAGAGTTCCAGATAGAAGACATAAGGACAGGGACAGAATGCACACAGTTTACAGACTAATTTGTTTTGGGGGTAGCTTAAGTGAGAGATTAGAGCACCAGCCCAATGTAGAGTCTGTCCCTCTATTTCTCAGCTGTAAAGTGAACTATAACTAACATTTGTTGAATATATACTACAGGCCAGGCATTACTCTAAGTGCTTCACATGTATTATCTTAATGCAAGAACCTTATGTGGTAGGTACTATATTTATCTTTATTTTACAAAGAAAACAGGCAGGGGAAGGTTAAGTAATTTTCCCAAGGTCACACAGCTAGTAAGTGATGAGACTAGGGAATGAATCCAGAGTCCACCCCAACCACTATGCTCTGAGTTCTAAAGTACAAATTCCATGAAGCCAGAAATGTTTTTCTGTTTTTGCTTGCTATTGAATCCCGGGTATCTAGAACATTGTAGCAGGCCTTAAATAAGCAATTGCTGAATGAATGAAAAATAAAAGTAAATATTCAAGCAAAATATTGTAGTTTTGCGCTGCTAAGAGTTCTATAGTTAATCTCTTCTGTGTAAACTACTCTAAACCCTGTCAGAACATATCCTTGGATCTTATCAGTCACATACAGATTTGGTATTTCATCTCTTCTTTAAAATGAACCCCATTCCATTCCATTCAGATGTTCATTGAACCCCAGCTATGTGCCAGGGCTTCAAAGAAGAATATGCTCAGATATTAAGACTGGCTGAGTCCAGCCAACGCACAGATGTGTGAGCAAATAGTAGCAATACCACCTGATAATGATATAATAAATGAATTTCTAAAGACTTTTGTAAGGCAGATATGCAAGTTCTGGTTGCCCTGCAGGGGGAGTTCCTCCTGGAGGGAGCTGGGCATGAAGGAAGAGCAGGAGGAGACCAAGCACATGCCTGGCGGAATGGATTCCAGCAGACGAGCAGCACAAGCAAAGACCTGTGGTGTCAAAATGCATGAGAGTCCCCAGTACTCTAATATAATTCAAGTGCAAGTAAGTGGCCCCCAAGACCAGGAAAGTACGATGAGAACAGTTTGCGAGAGATTTGCATGCTAAGAAATGTGTTCTTTTTCCCGCAAGCCCAGGAACCATCAGATTTTACACAGTATGGGGGCATGATCAGATCTGACTTCTTCAGAGGAGATAGATGTGGAAATAAAGATATTTGAAATGACTATTTCTATTCAACTACCCTTTTTTAATCTCCGTGGGAGACCAACAGGGACAGATAAGCACCGTCAGAAGATCTGGATGAGATAGGCCAGACCGATTACAGGACTCCTGGCCATTTCTGATAGTTTCTTAATCTTACAGGGAATCTGAACAGCCTTTGTCTTTGTCATTGACCATATTTTCTAATCCTCACTTTGGTGCCTGACTCCGTGCCTTCATTTAATCTTTTGAAAGATTTATGGCCCCGGCACTAGTGCATGTGATGAGCTCATCTGATGTCAGTTGCTGTGCACAGAGTGGGGTGGAGAGATAGTTGGTTACAGTTGGGGACGTGTGACCTGTCTGATTGAAATGTACTATGTGAGGGAAGCATTTCTCTAGGGAAATAACTTGGCATTTCAGCTTCATACAAGGGCCCATTGGGGAGAAGAGAAGATGAGATGCCAATTTGCTAATGGGGATCTACAACCTTGAGCCCCCCATCTGCAGAGAGCTCCAGTGCACACTGGCAGGGACTGTCTGCATTTAGTTACATCTCGGAGGCTTTGGTGGAAATACAATCTCTAAATATTGAAGGCAGAGCTAGAGACACAAAAATCACTTTGCTTTTATTCGCCCCAAACCACATACACTCAAACAGATGAAATATGTATGAAGCAGGAACCATCTGTAGCAGAGCAAATCCCACTGAAGCATCTAGGGCCTCATCCTGAGGCTCGGAGGCATGGGTGACTCATGACAGAGATGGGGAGAGATGGCAACGGCACCTTTCATTTGAGCTTTTTCTGCTTCACATGCAATTTCTCCCCATGCAGTCTTGAAATTTCACTTTAAACATGCACCTGCCCATGTTTTAATCTTAGACCTCTCTATCCGCAGGATTCTGAGAGTGTCTCTTTTGGACAGGGGACTTACAATGCAAGAAGACTGACGCATGTGAGGAGTGCTGAGGGACAGGAAGGTGTGGTGGTGAAGGCTGTTTACAGCAGGTGGCTGTAGAGTGTCTAGAGAAGAGGTGTCTAGTTTGCACAGGGCACCTTATGGCCCAGCAGTGGGGCTGGGGATTTCACACTGTGTGGGGCATTTATAGTGGGAAGCCTCCTATTACTGTTTCTGCCAGTCTGGGAGCGGGAGGATAAGGCAGAAGCTGGTTATGGATGATGGCTGGTACATTGAGGGGGGGGCAGGTGGCACAGAGGCAGATGGGTAAGACTTCCCTACATAGCCAGTGAGCTTGGCAAGTCTAGGTGATATTGCCCGCCTTCAGAACAGCCTCCTGCCCCCAACCCCAGTCCCCACCACCCAACACACAAAAGCCCATCCTCTGTGTTGCTCTGTGAAACTCTCAGACCTCTTGTAATACCCCAACATTCTCAGCCAGGCTTCCCTGCTGTTCTTCAATATCCACCACTGGCTCCAAAGAGACAGGAATGGCAGCTCCCCTCCTAGCTACTGCTCTACACAACCTCCCTACAGGACAAGAAAGTACCTCTCAGGGCTCACTCCCTCAGAGCTTCTCCAGTTTCCTACCCGTCAAACCCCAAACCAGTGTGTGCCCCTCAGAGAGCAGCTGCGTGGTGTCAGGCAGTGAGGAGGGGTGACAGAGGAAAAGAGAAAGAGCAGACAGCTTGCCCTTTATAGCTCTGCCTGAGGACCAGGCATTGGAAAACCTGCCAGATATATCACCATGCCTGGGCCTGCCCTCAGGCCTCTGGGGCCGGGCACCTCCCTGCAAAGTGACAGGTGAATATGGATAAAGGGAAAGGTGTGGGGTGGAAATGGAGGAAATGCGGGCTAGGCTCCCGAGGCCTGGGTTACCATCCTGATTCTGCCACCTGCAACCAAACCTGATGCCATGGCCCACAGAACACGTGCAGACCTCCAAGTGCAGTGTGCAAGGCCCTGCATGACCAGCTGCTGTTTACCTCTCTAGCCACATCTCCTCTGCGCTCCACTCCCCTCTACACCGACACCCTCCTGCCCTTCCACACTACCCCACACGCACTCCCACTCCCTCACACACAGACACCTGGGCTCCAACAATATCCAATAACTTGGAATTTTTCAAACAGCTCATGCTGTTTCTGGCTCCAGTGCCTTTGCACATACTATTTCCTCTGCCCTCTGTGTCCCTCTACCCATCCACTCCATGAACTATTTTTGAGCATCACCTAGGTACTAGGCACAGTGAACAAAAAGACTCAGTTCCTGCCCTCATGAGCTTATGAGTACATTTGCTCTCTCTCGCTCTCTCTTCATCCACTTCGTGAACTCTTACTCATTCCTCAGAATTTCATTTTAATGCCACTCCCTCTGAGATACTGCTCCTGCCTGGCCAAGATCTCCCTCCTATGTCTGTATTACCCTGTAACCTTGCCCTCTCCACAGAATGAAGTTCTTTGCCTCCCAGACTCTGGGTGTGAAGACCCTTCAGCAGAGAGCACACTGCCAAATCCCTGTTGGTTTCAGTCTCAACGGATACAACTTGGCTCAAATCTTATTTGGAGGCCAATGTTTCTGTCCCTCCAAGAATTACATGCACATGGGTGTACATTTGGACACTCTTACATGCTTTAACTACTTCTTATTGGGATCCATTAATTTCTTTGGTAGGTGTTAGATAGTAACATATTATTTTCCCTTATAAAAGGAACATAAGTAACTTGAAATGTGATAAAATTGAAAAGGTGCAACCACCATTTCTCCTCTCTGAAGCCTTCCTGGACTTCCATGCCCCAGCCCGCTTGGGCTGCCATGACGAACACCGTAGATTGTCCGGCTTACACAACAGGCATCTGTTTCTTAGGGTTCTGGAGCAGGAAGTTCCAGCTTCCTGGCGTGTAGCTGCCCATCTATTTTCTGTGTCCTCACATGGCAGAGTGAGAACATGCACTTCAGTGGCTGCTCTACAGGGACTTGAATCCGAACAGATTAGGGATCCACCCTTGTGACCCCATTTAACCTTAATTCCTTCGTTGCTCCAAATACACCCACACTGGAGGTTAGGGCTTCAGCATATGAGCTTGGGGAACACAATTCAGTCCTTAGCACTTCCTTCATATTCCTTTGAAGCCCCAGCCTTCACAGCACACTGACCCATCTTACTCCATTCCCAAGAGAAAGGCCCCGCATGCCAGGTGACGTGTATGTGACTCTGACACTCTCTGCCCTCAGTTGTATTTTTAGGGAGCTCTTACAAAAATAACCCCCTCAAATTTGGAAAATATAAAATGTACCCACCCAAAAATCAAAACTTCCGGAAAAATGCCATAACCCAGGGACATTTAGATGTGCAACTCTCCAGCTGATTGACATAACTATCTGTCTATATTTTTAATAAAAACTCATCATTACATTGAGGAAATCCTGTAGCTTCGGAGGGCACACACACACACACATACACATGCACCATGCTTCTCATTCATTGCTTTGGGATAAAGACCAAGTATTTATCACAGCCTGCCTGGCCACCTTTCCAGTCTCATCACACCACTCTGTACCCCATCTTTCAGTCTTTCATACGCACTGTGCTCCCTCCAAACTCACAGCCTGATCCATGTATGCTGGGCCTTCTGTCTAGAACATTCACTCCTCATGCCCTTGCCTGGGTAACGCCTACTTGTCTTTCAGATCACAGCGTAAGGGGTGCTTCTTCAGAAGGCTTCCCTGAACCCCAGACAAATTCAAATCTCTCTTCTGTAGGGTCATGTAACAGCTGCTCCTCCTGACCTAGCACTCCCCTGGGCTGTGATGTCACATTTATGCCTGTCTTCCCAGATGGGACCTCCTTCCTCTTCACTACGTCCCCAGTCCCATAGCAGGCACTCAGTATTTGATAAAAGCATAGCTGAAGAAGAATGTATAGTTGATTTTTTTTTTTTTTTTGAATTTGCGTTTTCTGATGAGCTAAGTAAAACTGGGACCCTGTTTATTTTACCTCTGAGATCACGCAGCCAATTAGACAGACATAAAAGGGGTTGAGACCAGGGCCCCGGGCACCTCCTGCTGTTGATATGCTGTGGGATGAAGCCTTCTCCTGCAAATCAATGGAGAGCTGAGTGGCAGGTTTCCCAAATCAAACTTTTTAAGCAAGGTCAGGAAACTGGGGTTTATTTTTCTGGTGAAATGTGGAAATGACAACGTGATCAGGGTAAAAAGTTATGACTCAGGTTTGAAGGAAATTGCTTTTCACTATAGAAAATTATTGCGTGCTTTCCATCACTGAACACCGTTCCTTCTCTGCTTATGAAGTCGTATTCCTTTTCCACATATCACTTTTCCTTTGCTTCTATGATAGGTACCAAATAAGAGATATTTTATATTTTTTTAGAAGAGGCAGAAGAAGAGAAATAAAAAGATAAAGTGACCAAGCCGATCATTTTCCCAGGTTCACTATCCAGTCCTTTCAAAAAGGCAATAGGCTTTTTTTCATATAACATTTACCAATATCGATTTTGACTGTATTGAGCAGAAAAATCTATAGGGGAGGGAAAAAAAGCAAGTAGTGGGTAATAAAGAACATATTCTAGAAAACATAACTGCTGGAATGATCAGTATCTGGTTTATTGACAACCTGGGCAAAAAAAGAGGCACAGACAGCAAGGCCAGCTCTGATGGGGAAACGTCCATCACAGGTGGGGTGGGCATAAATCTTGTTCACATGCTTAAGCATACAAGAAACATAACGGTTTTTTATGATCTCTCATAACTTTTAATGATAAGCCTCATTTCTATGTAAGGTAAGCACTTTCCCCACTGTTTTTGCCACTGTCCTAAGTCTCCAGGGTGTCAGGGCACCTGGGGGTGTAGGAAGAAGACATCACAGCCTACACAGTCACATTCTGAGGGAGTGGGGATTAAGATTTAAACATGTGAATGTTGAGGAGACACAGTTTGGCCCATCCTGACCTTCCTTCTCTAACCCTGCTTCTCTATTCAACTCCTATTTATTTGTAGACTAGCAGACATGGCATCCAGCCACCCTGACTTTTTCATCCTCTGGCTTCAGTCTCTAGAAGGACTATCCCGACTTCTTTGTCCCAACGCCAGAAAGTCCTAAAGAAGAGACCCTTTGGCCCATGGGAGGTCAGAGCTGTCACAGTGGCATCTCCAGACTCTTGAGTTTCCAGGAAAATACAACAGAATGGCTCCCATTCCCACTTTACAATTTTGCACAAAATACGTGTCAAAAAAATTCTTCGTTTTCTAATTGTCTTACAGAGTCCACTTTTTGTGCCAATCTCCACTCTTCCTTTGAGCAAAACTGATTAAGAGAACATTCATTTCTTGGGTAGGCTGTCTTGCAAAATGTATGTTCCCTCAGGCTAGGTTATTTTAATTTTGACTAAACTGAGAAGATTGGAATCTGGGAAGAAGAAAGATATGCCTCCAGGTGCCCACTCCAAATAACTGTTCCTCCCTTGTAAAATGAGTAGAAAGTATATTCTCTCCCCCAGTGCAATGGCACGCTGCTCACACCACTCCGCCAACTCAGTCTTAGAGCAGGTGGGACATTTTAGTCAGGTCCTGGGAAAATGCCCTTTGTCACATACACCATGCCCACACTGTATGCTGTTTCTGCCCTGCCCTGTGACAAGGTGACTGCTCTGTGGAACAAAAGCTTTTTTGGACCCAGTATCTACAGAGGATTCCTCAGCACTGGGTTTTTTCTATTGACTGAATTGTGTCCCCCCAAATTTACGTAATGATGCTCTAACCCCCACTGTGATGGTCTGAGGAGATGGGCCTTTGGGAGACAATTAGACTTGCTGAGGATGGGAGGGCAGGTCCCATGATGGGATTAGTGTCCTCCTAAGAAGACGAAGGGACACCAGAGCTCATTTTTTCTTTTCGCCTACAAGCCAGTGGGAGAGGGCTTGGCTCACCAGAAGCTGACCACGCCGGCACCCTGAACCTGACTTCTAGCCTCTCCCACAAGGCTCAACTTAATTTTTCTCCTTTCCTTAAAGCACAAAAGCACAGTGTTTGGTTTTTGAGCCAGACTGCCTGGGTTCAAATCCTGACCTGGAACCATACTGTGTGACTTGGGGCAAGTAACTTTCTCTCTGAGCCTATTTTTTCTTCTGTATAAGAAATTGCATTACTGGTATATTAGAATGTGGCAGCCGCTGTAGGCACCCCATAGATGACATGAGGCTGCTTCTCCCTGCTTTTCTGGATTTTAGCTTCTTTGGGGGAAGCCATTCTGGTCACTGCTCTTGCCTCTCTTCATCCGTTAGATTTCACTGCTCCCAATCCATGTTTTCAGATCTTATGAAAACTACATCTCCCTCTTTCCTAACTTGCCTGGGAAGAATCATTCCGCCTATATGCACCCCCTTTTCCCATTTCTCTCTCTGAGGCTTCTAGATTTTCTTCCTTTCATATGTGAAAAAGATATCAATCTTTTTCTTATTGAAAACTTTCTCTTCCTCTAGCTTTATCAGCCTTCTCTCCTATATTTCGCTTTTATTCTTCCTGTGTTTCTGTCCTGGAAGTAAGAATAAACATATTTTTCATGCTACTCTAGTTCCCCCTTGATTTTTAGAGTAATCTGATTTCTAGAAACAGAAAGTTCCAGACATGGGTACTTGTAATTGATCTCTTGGACTTCAAGTGTGTTATAGTGTTATTTAATTGTTTTTCTGCCTCATCTAAAGAAGATGACACATTCTCTTTATAATAAGGATGCTTATTTTTTCTTTTTTTAGTGGGAAGTGTCTGTTTATCAACAAAACCTACCATCCTTGTATGGTTGAAGCCATCTAAAGCCATGGTTAGAGCTTATATAATCAACAAACCCAGGGTCAATATGAAACCACATGTTTGAAGCCAATAGACAAGCCAGATAATCGTGGGTAACATCTCCAGGAGCATACATGAAATTCAGCTTTTCTTTCTCTTTTTTTTTTCCTTTTCAGTTTGAAGTCTCTGCCTGCAGGCACAACTGAGAAACACAATCAAGGCAGCAAATACTGCTCTGCCTGCTCATGCCTAAAATGATCTCATTTCTGGCACAGCCTTGCCCACAAACCAGGGCCTGTGAGGTTTCAAGTTGAGTGGCAACATTCAGCACACTGAAGAGCATGTGTTCACTAGGACCCACGCTGGAACAAAACCAGCCACTCCCTGTAAACAGTTTCCATAGGAGCAATGCCCCACCCAGAGAGAAACCACACCTGCCCACGCGTCCTGGGCCCAGGGCTCACAACTACCCAAAACAAGACTACAGAAGCCTCATTTTCCAGCTGTTATTTTGTTTTCCAAATGCTCAACCTTGTCAGCTGCTCATGGATCTGGGCCCATGCAACAGATAATAGGGTCTTCAGGAGCCCAAGATATAACACCCATTCTCCCCATCCATGCTCACGTGGAGATCAGAATATCAGACCCTATCACCAATAAGGCAGTTTGAGAATGTGGCTTGGGCATATAGTCGCGGGGGCCTGCTGATACGTCACCCTGAAGTCCGCCACCTTCCGAACATGGGCTGACTTGGACAGCCAGAGCCTCCTCCCCCAGAATAGAAACAATCAGAGCTGGAGCCTAGACCTAGGATTCCTGCCCCTGGTAGTTCTGGGATATGTCACCTCCAAGGACCTCAGGTTTAACCAGAGGATCTCTGAGAGATCTTCAAGAACCAATGATTCTGTGGCTGCCGAAGGAATAGATCTTTTCTGTTTTGCAGTCCAGGCCTGAACTATTTTTCATTCTCAACTTCTTACCAGACAGGCCCTAAACCTCTGACGGGCCCCTCCAACTGATCTCAACTCACAAAGTGTCCCATTTTCGCCTCTAAATCCCGCTGGGGGTCATCCCGTCCTAAGTTAGCCTCACTCACCCTTTGCTGACTCCTCCTGCCTTTCTTCTCCTTTTGCTCACTATTGACTCCCCCAGACATCTCTGGACCCCTGGACTTGCCCCACACACTTGTCTCATCAATCTCGGTTCCTGCTGCTCCACTCCAAGGGCCACTGACCCTCCCCTACCTCCTCGTGGAAGTCAGGTAACATCACAGAGCATCCCCAGGCCTCAGGACAGAAAAAGGGATTGACTAAACAAACGTATCACACACGCCACTCATAGAGAAACATTCGTCGGCAACCCATGAGCCTGCCTCAGAGGGCTCGGATTGTTCGGATTGTTCACCCTGGGCATGAAACCGCCTAGCTTCTCTGGTGGGCGCAGTTAAACTTTAAAGACCCTCTCATCTGCCATGCCATTGGGACCCTGGGGGAAGCTATTATTATTTCACACAGATCAGGAGCCTTCAATCCAGGATGTTTCCCACTGATCTCAGTCTCACTAGTTACACGCTCTGTACCTCCCCCGCTGGCATTTCTGTATGGTAGCGCTGCTACGTGGATGTTGATAAGTGCTATATAAAAGTCTATTAAATTAATCTAATGGCTGCCATGCTGGTCCCCTAACGACATGGCAGATTCGAGGGTCTTTAAGTTGAAATGCTTCCAGGCAAGCTCAGAATTGTTCCTCTCAGTGGACAGTGGTTTAAATAAATAAATGTAATAAGCTATAGCTATTAAGGGGATTGTCTCACAGCCTAAAGATTCTGTGCCCAAACTAGAGGCTCCATGCGGGAAACCACTTTGCTGGGGCTCTTAGAGACAAACTTTCAAACCATTCAAATTTATTACTTCCATTTGCTCTCTGTGCTTTCCCATTTCCGCTTCCTATGCCAGTCTCTCCTGATGTCATTTTGTTTTTAGATTCCACATATAAGTGAGATAATATAATACATGTCTTTCTCTGACTTATTTCACTTAGCAAAACGCCCTCAAGGTCCATTCATGTTATTGAAAATGGCAGGATTTCCTTCTTTTTTATGGCTGAATGTCATATATATATATATATATATATATATATATATATATGTATATATATATATATGTGTCACATTTTCCTTATTCATTCATCCATCAGTGGACATTTAGGTTGTTCCCATGTCTTGGCTATTGTAAATAATGCTGTAATGAATATGGGGATGTAGGTGTCTCTTCCAGATAGTGATTTCATTTCCTTAGGATCTAGATCCAGTAATAGGATTGCTGGATGTAGTTCCGTTTTTTATTTTTCTTGAGGAACCTCCATACTATTTTCCATAGTGGCTGCACCGATGTACATTCCCACCAACAATCCACAAGAGTCCCCTTTTCTCTACGACCTAGCCAAACACATTATCTTTTTGATGATATTTATTCTAACAGGTGGGAGGTAATATTTCATTGTCGTTTTGACTTTTATTTTCCCGATGAAACATCTTTTCAACTACCTGCTGCCCATTTACAGGTCTTCTTGGAATATGTCTACTCAGATCCTCTGCCCATTTTCAATTGCTATAGCTTTGCAATATAGTTTGAAGAAAGTATATTGTCTCCAGCTTTGTTTTTCTTTCACAAAATCGCTTTGGCTATTTGGAGTCTTCTGTGGTTTCATATGAATTTTAGGATTTTTCTTCTATTTCCGTGAAAGTGCCATTGGAATGTTGACAAGGATTGGATTAAGCTATAGGCTTTTTGAGAAGTGTGGCCATTTTAACAACATTGATTCTTCCAACCCATAAGCAGGGATCTTTCCATTTGTTTGTATCTTCTTCAATTGTTTTCAATCAAAGTCTTACAGTTTTCAGTGTAGAGATCTTTCACCCCCTTGGCTAAATTTATTCCTGAGTACTTTATTTCTCTTGAAGCTCTATAAATGGAATTGTTTTCTTTATTTCTTTTTTCAATATTTTATTGTTAGTGTGTAGGAATGCATGTATGTAATTTCTGTATGTTGATTTTGTATCCTGCAATGTTATTGAATTTGTTAATTAGTTCTAAAAGGATTTTTTTGTGTGGAATCTTTAGAATTTTCTATATATATCATCTGCAATCAAAGGCAATTTTATTTTCTCTTTTCTGATTGGGTTGCCTTTATTCTTTTTTTTTTCTTCTTGTCTAATTGCTTTGATTAGGACTTTCAGTACTATGTTGAAGAAGAGTGGCGAGAGTGGGCACTCTTGTCTTGCTCCTGATCTTAAAGGAAAAGTTTTCAACCCACAATTTAGGGATGTGCCCTGACTGGGAATTGAGCCCACAACCTTTTGGTGTATGGGACAATGCTGTTAGCTGTGAGTTTGTCATATATGGCCTTTATTACATCCGGGTGTGTTCCTTCTATACCCAATTTTTTTAGATTTTTAAAATTGAGATATAATTGACATATGAATTATATTAGTTTCAGGTGTGCAACATAATGATTTGATATATCAATATATTGCAAAATGATCATCACAAGAAATGATGACAATAAGTCTAGTTAATTTGCGTCACTATACAATTACAATTTTTTCTTGCGATGAGAACTTTCAAGATCTACTCTCTCAGCAACTTTCAAATATACAATACAGTACTATTAACTATAGTCACCATGAGGAGTTTTAACATGAAATGATGTTGACATTTTCAAATACTTTTTCTGCATCTATTGAGATAATCATATGATTTTTATTTTTCACCCTCTCAATGCAGTGTTCCACATTTGTTGATTTACAAATATTGAACCATCTTTGCATCCCAGTGTACAAAGGCTCTTGTCTGTAAGTGACTGTCTAAACCAGTGTTCTTTGGAGGAAATATGAAAGAAAACTCTTATTTTTCAATGGGGAACACTCCTATATTTTGTTTATCCATTCATCAGCTGATAAACATTTGGACTGTTATCATTTGCGTTACTATAAATAACGTAGTTATGAACATTTGTGTACGACATTTTGTGTGGACATATATTTGAATTTCTCTTGAACATGCACCTAGGAGTGGAATTTCTGGATGATACTGTAGCTCTTCTGAGGAACTGCCTGACTGCTTTCTAAAGTGACTGCACCATTTACATTCTCATCAGCTATATATGAGGCCTCTAATTTCTCCACATAATTGTGAACCCTTTTATTATCTCTCGTCTTTCTTCTTGCCATCCTCATGGTTGTAAACGGTATCTCATTGTAGTCTTGGTTTGGATATCCTTGATGGCCAATAATGTTGAGCACCTTTTTGTGTGCTTTAATTGTCTACTTGCATTTTTTCTCTGAAGAAATGTCTTTAGAGAGCTTCTGACCACTTTTCAATTGGGTTACTTTACTTTCTAGTTGACCTCTTTTATCCATCCACTTCTTTCCACCTCCCTAGTCCAATACACCATTGTGTTTCACCTGGACCACTCCATAAGCATCCTAACTGACCACTCTTGCTTCCTTTCAATCTCCTAGGCACACAGGAGCTAGAATAATATTTTTAAATTGCAAATATGATCTCATCACTTCTTTTTTTTAATCTTTACCCAACAATATGTTATTTTTTAAATTGATTTTAAAGAGAGAGAAAGAGAGAGAGAGAGAAACATTGATGTGAGAGAGAAACATCGATCTGTTGCTTCCCATACATACCCTGACTGGGATTGAACCCACAATTTAGGGATGTGCCCTGACTGGGAATTGAGCCCACAACCTTTTGGTGTATGGGGCAACGCTCCAACTAACTGAGCCACCCATCTAGGGCTCTCATCACTTCTTTATTAATAGTTTCCCACTGCTCTTCGGACAGATCCCCAAATCCTTTGCATAGCCCACAGAGTCCAGAGTGATTCTACATCCCTGTTTTGAACCTCTCCATTTCTCACTCTATGCTCTCCCACACCAGCCTCCATTCAGATTCTCAAATGCTTCAAATTTCTTCTCACTTCTGTGCTTCTACACATTATACAGACAGTAGATTTTTACCAAGAACCTGATATATGCCAGGCACTGGGCTGGACACTGAATGCACTACAGTGACCAAGGCCAATACAACACCTGATCTCTTGGGGCAGATAGACTAGATGGGAAGACAGAGTTGTAAACAAGTAATTAAATAATGTCAGTTGCAAAAGGGGCCAGAACGGAAAAGTATAGTGCACTGTTTCCCCTGCTTAAAAAGTATTCTTCTCCATCCTGCCTTGAACAACTAGTCAACTAACATGCCACCTCCTCAGAGAAGCCTTCCATGATTGCAGGATGAGGTCAAATTCTTCTATAATGTGCCCTGTAACTTTGATTTAGTGCTTACACCAAAAATGTAAAACAATTATTTTAATTTTTATAATCATTTAACATCTACCTCTACCAAAGCATCATAAGCCCTCTTCCCTACTGGCATATTAAATAACGAATAAATAAAAACAGGAATAGAATTAATAAATGATGACTGAAACACAAGGTGCCCTGCAAGCCTTCAACATGACACCTGTCGTCTTAGACCTCCCTGCCCTTTCATCACGATTGCTCAAGTACCGGATAGCGCCTTTTGCTTTTAACTTAGTCCCAGGAATCCAGGTCCTTTCTTTTCGGGTCCCTCATTCCATAGGCAGAACGCTTCACTTGTCCTCTTCAGAGATGACTCACTGAAGTGTCACACAGACACAGCCATTGGAGTATAAGGAACAAGGACTGCGCTGGGAGTCCTGAGGCAGAGAATATATAGAAGTATAGTTAAGCACAGTTGGAGTCCACAGTACGGTCCAGGGACAGTCACGAACATGACTCAGGCTTCCTTCTGCCTGGCTGGCACACACGTTGTCAGCCTCTATTTTATTTCCTGGCTATTCTGGGTCCACCAGCACCCTCTCTTGGCAACTATGTATACGAAAGAGCCAAGGACCTTCCTGGCAAATTTTCCAAGCATAATCCCTAGGCCAAGACAAACTATAACCCAGGCGCTCCTGCTTCCCTTCAGATCCCCCATCCTCACGCTCTGAAGACTCCCTGCCCCAGTTCTTCCCTTGCCTTCACCATCCCCAACTACTTAAAACTACCGCATCATGCCTCTTGCTGGGGTTGCCCCTTCCGTCCCCCCCAGTTCCTCTTATTTCCATTTCTATTTCTTCAAGGCTTCCCTCACCGCACATCTCTAGGACCCCAAAGTCAATCAGCTTTCATTTCATTTTCTTAATAAACATAGTGGGCTGCTATTGGTGAATATTTTGATGACTACTCAATATTGAAAAATAAGATATAGCAAAAATGGGTACCAGTGATACGGATATATTTAGGGAAGAAAACCATACTTGCAGGCTCTTTGGGCCCTGCCTGCACACCTGTTCCTCCTACACCCCATCACTGTCGTTTCGACCTTTGTTAATTCCTTGAGGGGCGAAGTATGTCTTTAATCCCTACTCCTTGTACCAAGCACAGAGTCTGCATGTGGTAGGTAGTCAGAGCCTGTTTTAAAAAGGAAGGATGGAAGAATGGGAGAGATGGACATGAGGAAGGGAGGGGATGGTCTTAAGTTTATACAGAATTCTATTTCCTTACTACATTGTCTAGAAGCTAAGTTGCCTGACACGGTAGCCACTGGCCACATGGGGCTATTAAAATTAAAATTAATTGAAACTTAAAATTCAGTTTATCAGCACTACTCATATTTCAAGTGCCCAAAGGCTACATATGGCTTGTAGCTACCATATTATACAAAGCAGATATAGAACATTTCCATCATTGCAAAGAGTTCTATTGTTTTAGGGGAACAGAGGCACATTTGGTGGTTGTTTTGCTAAGGATGTGATAAGAAAGTGAAGACTCCAGTTCTGACCCTGAATATAATGAAGGCAATTCTACTTGTGTTTCTTCGAGAGGATTAGATTTTTTAAAACACAAAAACAAAAATAGAGATGCTTAGTTTATCTGAATTTAAGAACGTAAAATAATCTAATGATTTCATGGAGCATAAATCTGAAAGAAAAGTAACAAAAAATCCCTTTCTGACTATTTCTACTGCTCTTGACCTTAGCTTATGTTTAAACATCATGACCCTACCACTGGGATCACATCATTTAAGTAAGTGAAGTGGGCAAGTCCTGTGACACCAAGGGAACATCCTCATCACTGACTATAATGCACTAACACAGACTTTGTGAAACTGCATTTTTTTGAATATACCAATTTAGTTAATAATATGGAAACTCTTCAGGGAAGTCTCTTTTCAGGCTATTTTTAAGAAGTATTTTAGCAATAATGTGCACACATTATATATTTTTTACACTTATTAAAGTGTATTCCAGCAGGACTCTGCTTAAAGAATTTTTATTAACTTAGTTCTTGTAATTGTATTTTCTTAAAAGAAATAAGTAAAAAATTCTTTAACTCAGAATTTTCATTAATTTAAAATCAGGGCTTCTCCTCTCTCTTTCCAGACTTCCTCTCCCCTGTCACCTCCGCTCTAAAACAGAATTTACTGTCTTCCCAGAGACTGGAAGATCCGCTCACTTGATTAGAAAACAGTGAAGAAGACCTCCTGTGAAAGTTTAGGAAAGAGAGGAACAGTGGAAACCACACACCAAATAGAAAGCAACACATCCCCTGCAGAATGGCAAGAAAATCTATGACAAGGAAATCAAGAGAACAGTCTTAGCAACATATTCCAAACTTCCTGAGGTTGTTTATATCTTCAGAAAGATGAGAAGTTTCTATATATAGCCATGCTTTAGCAAAATACTTTTCAGCTCGGGCTATAGCCAAGAATTATAGGTAAAGCACAATGGAATTGTTTCAACCACAGAGAATTTTTTTTTTTAGTTTTATAAATCAGATAGGCAAGGTATTCAGATGCAAGGTTCTTCTCCAAACCATGCCACCTCTTTGGTGGGGTAAAACCAAACATTGAAAAAGTAAAGCCAATGTACAATACTGAATCGAGGCTGTGAAGATCAGGCCTAGCTTTAGCCCATTGCCTTGTTCTAAAGGTCGGGAGTCCTGGTGACTTCACCTAACAGAAAGAATCCAGAGAAACCACTAACCCTCATTGACATAAGATACACTTGACCCTAAGTCTCAAACCTGAGCGCACAGGACCTCCTAAAATAAATCTATGACCTCAAAGTCCTCTGACCCCTTGGCAATGCTTCCTTTTCCCTATGGCCATTGTAACACCATTAATACCTCAATGATCTTAATCATTAACCCTTTTCTGCCTCTTCTAGGATTAAATAAACGATTAGTGATACATATACTTCACTCCAGTCCATACCTCTCATGTGAACTCAAGACGGCCCTGCCCTCAAATTTGTTTCACCAATGTTCTTCCCCAGCCTCAGTCAATGGCATCTGCATCTTGCCCATTGCTCAGGTCAAACACCTTCGAGTCATCACGGGACTACAGCAAACTAAACACTTTTTGCACAGCCAAGGAAACCATCAACAAAATGAAAAGATAACCTATTAAATAGGAGAAGATATTCACAGATGATGCATCACATAAGGGGTTAATATCCAAAATATACAAGGAGTTCATTCAACTTAACCCCCCAAAAGCAAACAATCTAATTTTAAAATGGGCAAAGGCCAAAGCTTCCCCCTGTATAAGAATTTCATGAGCAGATTGAAACCCTTAGAAAATGTACAAATAAGTTCCCGCCTCCATTCGACAAGAGGAAGAAAAACCAATTAAAGCTGGCTAACCTTTTGATTTTTATATTGCTTGCATCCTCTTGCCCTCAATAGAAAAAAAGTCTTTTTTAGTTCCTAAAAAAATAAAATTAAAATAGGCAAATGGCTTGAATAGACATTTCTCCAGAGGACATACAGGTGGCCAACAGATATACAGAAAGGTGCTCAACGTCGCTAATCATCAGAGAGATGCCAATTAAAGCCACACTGAGGTATCACCTCACACCTGTCAAATGGCTCCATCAACAAATCAACAAACAACAAGTGCTGGGAGGGTGTGGGGAAAGGGGAGCCCTGGTAGACTGCTGGTGGGATGCAGACTGGGGCGGCCACTGTGGAAAGCAGCATGGAGGGTCCTCAAAACATTAAAAATGGAGCTGCCATTTGACCCAGCGATTCCACTTCTGAGCATATATCCAAAGAAACCCAGAACACTCACGTGAGGAATCCCTGCACCCCGCGTTCACTGCAGCCCGCCGAGGGGCGCAGGAGACTTACCCTGGAGGCTGGTCTCGGGCGGGCGGGGGCAGCCGCTCCGACCTGCGGGCAGAGCCTGACGTTTGCCAAGCGCCCGAGCAGGGTCCAGCCACCCGGTAGGCCACGTGGCCTTGACGACGCCTTGTCCTGCCCGCGCTGCGCCCTGGAAAATGGCTCGCCCGGGGCAGTGTGGCCGGGAGGAGGGAGGGCGCCCTGGAGCCCCGCCCCTCTGGGGTCAGCCGGGGTCAGGCCTCCCCCTGCCCGCAGGCAGCTCACCTCCCCCAGGTGCGCGCTCAGCCGCTGCGGTCTCTCTACTCGGACCGCAGCCCCAGCCCGCCGGGCACTCCCTGTGCCCGGCCCATTTCGCTTTTCCCCTTGCATTCATCACATTCTGATTCGCTACGTGCTTTACAGTTTCTTTGGTTAACTGTCTGCCTCCCCTCCATTAGTATGTCAGCTCCAGGAGAGCAAGGATTGTGTTTGTTTTGCTCCCACTCTATTTCCAGGACTAGAACAGTACCTGGAATGTAGTAAGCTTTCCATAAATATTTGTTGAATTAATAAATAAAGGACAGAAAGAGAAAAAGAGAGAAAGAAAAAGAGAGAGAAAGGAGGGAGGGAAGAAAGGAAGGGAAAGAATACCTGTTCACTAAGTATAAATTAGAATATACGAATAGGCAAAAATAAGAAAATTAAAATCATCTGTGATCCCACCATCCTGAATATTTAACTGCCATGAACATTGTGTTACATATCTTTTCAGATGTCCTTCTGTCTCTTGAGCATGTATGCATTTGAAGCCAAAAAACACAGGCTGTGGGAATCAGAGCTTGAATCCCAGGTTTGCATGTGACCTTGAGCAAGCAACTCAGTCCATTCAGGCTTTGAAAACAGACCACCACAGACTGAGTGGCTTGAACAACAGACATGTATTTCTCACAGTTCTGGAAGCTGGTCCAAGATCAAGGCTCTGGAAAATTCAGTGTCTGGTGAGAGTCCCCTTCCTGATTCATAGGTGTCTTTTGGCTATATCTTCACTTGGTAGAAGGGACAAGGGAGTTCTCTGGGGTCTCTTATAAGGGCTCATGACCTAATTGCCACCCAAAGGCCCCATCTCCAAGTACCATCACACTCAGGAGTAGGTTTCAACATGTGAATTTGGGGGGACACGTACATTCAGTCTGTAGCAGCAAGGAACTTAATTTCCTCAAGCCTTAGTGTTCTCATCTCAAAAATCAGAACTATAGCTCCTACCTCACTGGTGGGTTGTAAGGATTATTTAGGATAATGCAGAAAAAGTACATAGCACATTGCCTGGCACACAGTGAGCACTTGATAAACGGGGGCTTTCACTGTTACACTGTGAGGCTGTTTTGCATCTTCCTTTCTTTTCACTTAGTATTTCTGGGTATATTTCTATGTCCATACATATAATCCTATGGCATTTTTAATGGCTCCACAATATTCCACCATATGGATCCATCATAACTTATTTAACCAATTCCCTATTGATGGATAACTAGGTTGATCCTAATACTTTTCTCTATCAATGTTGACATAAATACCCTAGTTATAATCTTTTCCTAGATCCTTATTTACATCCTTGAGGTAGAAATACTGGGTCAAATATTTAAGGCTTTTGCTATTCCCTTAAGATGATACTTTTATGATGGTCCCAATGGAAAGCAGTTAAGAAATTACATGAGCTTTAAAGTTTTAGCATTTGAGAATGTAAACACCCACTCTGAGTAAATCATCTCATGAAAGAGGTCAATGATGACTGTCTGGGAGGTTCGTTATAGTAGAAGAGGCTAGTTTAGGTAAGTGGCAGAAATCCCCATAGATGAGAGTGCTAAGGTGCTCAGGGCTTCAATGTTGTGCACTATCAGACTTGTTCGAGCCTCTCCCATCCAACCCCATCGGCCATACTCCTAGAGCCCTAGTCCCAAGACCTCAGTCTTGGCTGTTGGAGTAAATCCCCCACCCTCCCTCAACCATCTTGCTCAGGAGAGATAAATGTCAAATGGTCAGGGAAACTAAGGGGAATGGAGAAGGGAACCCTCTTTAATACCGTTCCATTGTAGATCACTGAGGACCACGTGTGAGGCTGGAATGCCTGGAAATGGACAACTAGAGGGGCAGGGGTACCCACTGTCCCCCTTCACCACTTGCTTTTGGCACAAACATACTTAAGACACTCCAAAAGGTGTGTGTGCTGCCACCATGGCTCTTCAGCTGTCTCCATTACTAATGTAAAATGAAACATTTACATTTTCATAATATCTATCTCGCTACCATTTGCACCCCCTCTTAGGATCATTACATCTCCTTGAGTTCCTTCAAAATGGCAATGAAGGTCCTAGTGTGCATTTGGGGAGCCATTGGGAAATTAGGAAGATCCCTGTAAATGTTGCCATCCTCAGGCAAGTTGAAAGAAACACCCAATAACACCTTTAAAATGCTTGATAACTCTCCCGACCATTGCATTAAATAACTTGGAAGAGAAGGATCGTATATAAGCTGCTGGGGAGTTACTGACATCTTCCTTAGAGATATTTCCCGGGCAAGTTAACAACCAAATAAAACAGAATGAGCTGAGGTAGACACACAGTAGCTGGTTAATCAATAATTTAATTATAAGTAACGAGACTAGATTAACCTGCCAGTCAATGGGACTTTGAGTGAACAAATGAACAAGGCATCGGCATTGCTGGCTCTCCCCTCAGACTCGGGCAGCCCTGACTTCTGGTTTTATGTCTCCGGCCTGCATTCTCCTCTCCATTTTCCCTCCAGGAGCAAGAAATAAAAAAGGGCAAGAAACTGAATTCCTCCCTGCTCCTGGTGTTTCAGATGACAGTGGTGGAATGCTTCTTTTCAGGATTTGGTACTTGAGGGGCAGCCAACCAGCTGTCCAAGGCTGCTTAGGACTCCCCCAGGAGGCTGGCTCTGAGCCTTCTCTCAGGGAAGCTGTCTGGCCCTCTAGATTTTGGGGTGACTGATCCCAGAGGGCCCACTTCTTTCCTCCCAGGTCCCACTGTGCTGTGTGATTTTTGCCCACTTTTTCCCTTATTCAAAACATTGACATACACACTTAATAGTGCTCTTTTTTCCCCTCAACTAGGTGTAGTGAGGAATCAGGTTACTGTTACTATTATTATTATTATTATTGCTAATAATAACAATAGCTAACATCTTTGAGCTCTCACTAAGGGCCAGGTTCTACCCTAAAGATAAAATTCATTCCAACCCTATGAGATTGGATCTATGTGGTGGGTTTTGAGGAGACCCAATAACCAACATCCCAGCTTCCCACTGGCATTGAAAACTAATTGATAGATAGACATGGGTATCTGAAAATGGGGATCAAAATGTTCTTTGTTATAATATAACTGATAAGGGAGGCCATAGCTTAGGGCCTAGGCTTCCTAGTGCTGCATCCCAGAATTAAACTCACCACCCAGCCTCAAGCAGCACCGATCATTACAGAATCACAGCAGGAGGCCTGGCCCCATAAAACTCAGATCAGCGCTGACCACTGACCATATCCTTCCTGTGAGCAGCCAGATGTGGAGAAGGCGGGGAAAGGAGCAATAGAGAGCAGAAAGAGGCTAGGATTACCTGCTTCATGGAAACTGGAAGCCAGAGCAAAAAAGATCTGGACATTGTTATTACCCTACGGTCATGTATCTGATACACTAAATACAACGCACTCTATCCTTCCCGAGCCACGAGGGGAGTCACACACTGAGCTGCGTGGGAGAGGAAGTAGGGTGGCTGCGCCCCCACCCAGAAGCCCAGGGAGAAACACTTCTATGCCTGTCCCCAGTCTGTGTAATCCACAAACACTAAATACCTACTGTGAGTCTGGAACTGTGCTGCTAGACATTTGGGGATTATTTGAGTAAATTTATGAATGAATGAACAGATGAAGAAATCTAATGGACTGCATTCATTTCTATCCCTTCCATTTTTCTCACTTATTTCAGCACACTCTGTGCCAAATCTTGTTATAATCCAGACAGTCTTGGTCACAAAATACGTTGGGAATTCCAGGACCTGCTCAAGATGGAAACGAGAGAAAAGTAGCTGAGACAGTAGAGCGCAAATCTTCTCAGAGAAGCTCAGCAGCCCAGCTCCAAGGCCAGGGCCTTGGTGAACTCCAGTCCAGTCCAGTCTGGGACTCCAGGGTCTGAGCCAAGTGTATGGGGGACAAGGAGTGGGCTTCTTTGTAAAAATTTGAGTGTGTCATAGCTGGTGTAGGTCAGAGCAGGATCAGGAAGCTGGGTCTTGCCCTGGGCAAAAAGGGATGGATAAAGATGGGAAAGTCAAGGTCCCAGCTGACTGGGGATCTGGGGAAGCCTCTAGTCATAGGGAAATTTGGAACGGAATATGGGAGGTTAGGATGGACTGAAGGCTAGATAAGTGGAAACGAAACAGACTTCAAGGGCAGGGAAGGAGGCTAGCTGCAGGCTGTTGAATGGGAAGAGGCTGCCCCTCCCCAGCCCCCTGAGTGTCCATTTCTCCTGTGCCCATGGGAAGGAGGGAGCGCCCAACCTTCCACGGTCATGAACATTGTCCTGGCCATTGGTTCAGGACAGAGGTGTACACAGAACCCTCCCGTTCTTAATGATGGGGCAGGAGTGGGTGCAGTCACAGCTATTTTCTGAGGGTAGTAGGACCAATCAATTTATTATCCAAGGCAGAACTGTTTTTAAAGTGAAGGTGTCATTAATATTTACTAAAACTAGTAACTAAAAATACTGACCCTTCTTGTAATCTAAAAATATTTGCCAAGCCTGCCTCAAAGAATCACACTGACCCCAGGAATAGATATTTATAAATGGGAAACAATAGTTCATGCCACCTTCCTCTCCCAACCCAGGAGGCTGGATGTGGTGGCCCCCTCCGCTGGCCCATCTCCACTGCCCACACCTGCAGGTGGGTAGATAGCTTCAACCTGCTGGCAGCTTCTCATTTCAGGTGCCTGCCACTCTCTGCTGCTCCACCTGCGGGCTTTCTCACACCATGGAGCTTGAAATGATGCCAGAATCAACCCAAAGGTATTACGTCCCCTAGAGGGCAACCTTCGCCCAACAGGAAACAGGAGTTGGTGGATTTGCCCCCATCTCCCTGTAGTCTGGTGGAATGCCCTGTGGTGGCTCCATGTGCTGTTCAGGAACCCTCAGCTGGACCAGGTTGACTTCCCCACAGCAGTAACGCATGCCTTTTGCTCTTCCTTCTCTTACTTTCTCTACTCCCTCACTCCTGCTTCTTGGAATCATCTCCCAAATTAACTACCTGTACCCAAGTCTTATCTCAGGGTCTGCCTTGAGAAGACTCCAAGCTACGACACTGGGTAGCAAAGGAAACCTCATGCAAATCTACCTTTACTGAGGTTCTGTGTGTGCTGGACCCTGGGGATAAAAAGATAAATAAACCAAAGTCCTTGCTTTTGAGAGAAAAAAAGAGGTGGTTGAAGCAACATGGGCACCAAGACCAAGTCACTCTGAAAGAAGATTTTCTGGTCTTGTTCATTTTTCAGAAAAATCAAGTGATAAAATAGACCTGTGACCAAATTCTATGCAGCAAGAATGCAGGGGAAGAAAACACACTTTTTTCAAGAGCATCCATTTTTTAAAGGATGCATTTCCACGTTTACACAAAGAGCAAAAACCAGAGCAATTGTCTCGAGTTCTGAATTTATTCCCTGAAAGAAAGATTTAGGCTACTTCAGAGGGGAAATTGATACTGACATGGATCTCTGGAGTGCCTCAGTGCTTCGGATTCAGAGATAAGGTAGCTAAAGGGTGTCGCAGGGTGTGGGACAATGCGAGAAACACTGGGGCAGGAACCCTGGAAACCACTATCCCACTCCCCATCGCACTGCTCCTTGGCTCTGTGACATGCAGCCTGTCACTCAGCCTCACGATCCTCAGTCTCTAGGGTTATTCCACGGGGAGATCATCTGTCCTGCTTACTCTAGTGAGCTGTCACAAGGACCAAATAATAACACTTATCCCATAGAAGTTCAGGAGGCACCTACTATGTACAAGACACTGCAGTAACCACGAAGAGAAATAAGACTCAGGTCCCATCCTTGGTCTGCTTATAGGCCTATTGATATGTGTGAACCTGCTTTTTAAACTAGAGAGCTGCCAACAAATGTGAGAAGTTGCCCACAGGGCACTGTTTCTTAGTGCCACTGCTAGCTGCCTCTTCTATTGTATCTCCTCCATCACCTAGAGTCATGGTGGCACAAAAGGCACCACAGTAACACTGCACTGCTGATTCCACACACTAATTAACGATCAGGTTTAGTTAGAAGATACCATCCTCCTGGCCTGCGTACTGCTTCTGATCCCTGCTCAGCATCTCAGACCTCTGCCTGGCTCAGGTCAAGGCAAGCTTTGAACAAGTACACACTAACTTATCCCATGAATATCCAATTTTATCTATTATGAGCCTAGATCACAGCCATGAACGGGACGGCAACATCTTTGCCCTCATAAAGGTTTCATGTCAGCGGTAGAGACAGCTACGGAAAAGAAGCAGCCACTCTGGGGAATTCACTGCATGAAATGACTCTGTTTTGGAAGCTGCAGAGGCAAAATTATCCAGATTGTTTGTCGACACCCCCCACCTGCACCTGGCTATTTGCCCTGCTCTCTGCTCCATTTATTGTAGCTGCGAAGCTTTACCTAAATGCTCTGAATTTCCTCTGTCTTGCATATCCCTTTAATCAGATCCCCTCTCCTCCTCACCTCCTTGATCTTGCTTCTCAAATGTAGTTGCTAATGATGTGTGCATGTGCCAGACTTGAACAAATGTCGAGCAGCAAACTGTTCTGCGCCTGGTAATTTCACCCCGCACCCCAAGCTGCGCCCCGAGCGGGGATCCTTGAGTTGGAGCAGATGCTGCTCCCCGGGGCTTCGCGCCCATCCATCAGCTTTGTTGATGAGGGAAGAAAGGAAAGTTTCCTCCACGACTGCCGTTTGAATATAATTTATTGCCTTCTGAAAGAAAAGTGGGAAGGAGAAAAGGTACTGGTAGGTGATAACACAAACGGATGGTGACAGATGACAGTCAGATTTCAGTTTCAAAGGAGCGCGCTTGCAAGCCCGTCCGCGACTGCAGGGTGAGGGGCAACTCTCCACAGCTGGGCTCCGCGGGCTCCTTCCAAAGGGCCAAGGCGCCTGCTGAAGTCCTGGGCGGCATTCAGATCATTAATTATAATAAAGAAAATAATACACTGATCATGTAGTGTTGAAGGGCAAGGACACCATAAACAGAGAGCATGAATCTGAATCCCAGCAAGTTACTTAACGTTTCCTCCTGTGTAAATCAGGATAATAGTAACCCCTAACTCTAGGTTATTGGAGGTTTAAATGAGTTAATACATAGAAAGTGATTAGAACAGTGCCTGGCACTTAGGAAGTTCTAGGTTGATGTCTTCCCTATTTATTGTTGCTGATAATGAATTTTGCTCTCTGCCAGGTTCTGCCCTAGGCCTGTCTGTCCACAACTGCACTCTGCTCTCACCACCACCCACCAATGGCCCCAGATTGCCCTCACTCTTCAGAGGAGGGAATGAACGGCCATGCACTTGTCTTCTACATGCACCTGAATTTCTGACTTTGCCCTTAGGACTCATTTACTTTTTATATGAGTGTCTTATTTTCATTTATTTATTTGTATTTCCAATTAGTTGTAGAATAAATTATTTTAAATGGAAATAAGTGCTCCAAACTGTTCACAGGGGTTATCTTTGTGTGATTGGATTACGAGGACCTACTTTTCACAGTGGTTATGTTTGATACTTAAGATTATCTTTGGTACCTAAGATTGTGACTTCTCCCTGACTTCTTTTTATCTGTATTCTGCAATTAAAAAATAATTGTGGGTGTTTTTACAATGGAACATGTAAAATGAAGGTGTAAAATGGAGAAAAACTAGATTTAATCCATTCTCCCTCTTCCTCAAATAACTTAACCCACCTTGTTGTCAGAGTATATTAGCACTAAGAAATCAGGAGCTCAGTGCCTTATAGAAGACAAGGCTGGCTGATGGTATCCTTGCTGTTTGCTGAAGGGCTGTCACTCTGTCTCGGAACTCACTTGGCCTGTGAGATTCCTGAGCCCGTGCAACAACATGATTTCATATGAGAAATTTGTTTTATGATTTAGGATATATACAGACCCTTACATGTAGAAGTAGTATTTCTCATGCTTTACTGAAAAATACTACATCTAAAGTAAAGGTGTGTATATACCCAAAATCATTTAAAATTCGAATGAAAATAAATAACAGCAGCATCCCCCCCCCCCCCCCCCCCACACACACAAAGAATTGCTTAAATTTCTGGTGGTTTTGTTCATTCCTCATGACTCGGGCACTTTTATTATCAGGGTCTGGGCCTGATTCTGAGGTTAATTAGATGTTACCTCGCAGCTACAGAAGCCATTTCTCCTTCAACAACACCACTTGAACTTACTCTTTTTCAGTCTGCATACTGTTGAGAAGAGATTATAGACTTGATAGATTGGATTTAAAAAGGGAAAAATAAAGTAAAGGCAGGCCTACCTTGTGCTTTCCCCATTGAAAAAGCAGCATGAAAGCCCTAAGGTAGATTGAGTTCAAGCATTGATGGGGATCTGAAGTACTCCTCAGTCAGTCTATAGTCTCCACAAGTCTTTGGTCTTTCATGAAAGATGGGTAATGATCCTGGAACAAAGCATATGTTCCCTCCCACCACCCCAAATCTGCAATTTATTATTACTACTGAAACCCAAGGGCATAAATTAGAATTATCCAAAATGTCAAAAATGTGATAGAAATTTACATCAGTTACAAACTGCCAAAATAATGCTGTATAAGAAATCCCCACAACTTAATGGCTTAAAATAGCAACCACATATGATTTCTTGGCTGGGTGGTTCTGCTCACCTGGGCTGGCTCATCTCATCTCGACTGGGCTAACCTGTGCATCTGTGGTCCATTGGGCTGACATGGCCTAATCCACAGGGTTTCTCACCTCCACCAGGCTAGCCCAGGCTAGTGTGGATGTGCACACAACCTCTGAGTCCCAAACTCACAACTGACATGCCATCGCTTCCATTGGCCAAAGCATAGCAGGAGTCCAGCCCAGACCCTGGAGATGGGAGACAGACCCAACCTGTTGGTGGGAATAGCTGCAATAATGTTGCAGAGGGTTGTGGATACAGGAGGGGTGAAAAATTGGGACCATATTTGCAATTCATCTACCACAAACTTGAAACATGATGACATGTGAAATAAGCAACAGCAATTGTGAATTACATTTCATTGTCAAAATTGCCCCGAGACAGTCGTAAATCAGGGTTTTCATCAAAATAGAAGCCAAATATACTCAAAAATTTAATCAAGGACCATCTGAGAAGACATCAACCACCACAACATTATATCTTGCTCCTGACCCCCCATGAAGAGGGTTCCCCCACCCCGAGAGATCTAATCTCAGGGTTTTTCTAACACAATCAAGTTTTAGCAAAAGGTAGAAATATAAGTTGGGCAATTATTATGTATCTAAAAAAACCTTCTGTTAAATCCAACTCCAAAAATTCATATTCAAAATTGTATACATACTATAATTACAACCATGCAGAAGACAAAGATGGACCCAGAACACACAGGAGGGAAAGTAGTTGTATTCAGGTGATATGTTTGTGTTTTTTTCATTTTTCAAAATGTTCTTTAATGCTGGGGTTATATTGTCATGCAATAAAAAAGGAGGAGATGTAAGTAAGTTGAAAGCAAAGATTAATGAGCATTTATCTTCAATAGTATACACATTGTCCAACAGCAAAAACTCGGTATTGTCTTTTCATTGTATAATCCTCGAGGCTGACAATGAAATATTCAAACGCCAAGAAACACAAAAGCAGTTCAGATTTATACTTGAGGAAGAGTTCTGCGATTCCACCATCATTACTTAATTCATACAAGGCACCTTACGTGGTTTTATCTTCATCTTGTGATTTCTTTTATTTACTAGATTTCTATGTATGTGTCTAATGGCAACAAGCCAGCAGGGCCCGTGAGCTGAAGCATATCTAACAATGCAATCACAGTAATTTGAAAAATAACAAAAGAATAATTATGGCTATATATTCTCTGGGTGGTTTTGAATACAAATGCAAAATTTGGGATAAATGTCACAATTAATATATCTGAAGTCAAAAAACAAACAAACCTGGCTCTATAGGAAACATTTTAACATAGATTATCAAATAATAAAATTAACTTCATGTAACAGCAAAGGAAATGTGTTTCATGCTTTGTTTTCCAGAGTTGAGCACAAAGCTGTAATCTAGGAACTTGATAAAGGGACACAGTACTGTTTGAATCAGAAAAGTAGTTTTTGCTCTAAGACTGTTTAGTAGCTGTGAGAGGTGAATTGGTGATTCCAGCCTATTCTTGGATCCTGCCTCTGCCCCATACTACCCTACCAAGGCCAGAAAAACAAACAAACAAACAAACAAACAAACACCACGATATAAGAACTTCCTATCTAGGCCACGCTGGTTCTTTTCAAGTTATTTTTGCATACATTTTCTCATTTAATACTTTTCCAACTCAGTGCATTAACTAGGACAGACATTATCATCCCCACTTAACTAATAAAGAAACCAAGACATAAAGAAATGTAAGTATCTAGTTCAAGGACATACAACTGGTAAGTGGCAGGACTAGCTGGGATCACCTTTATAAGCAGCAGAAAAGGAGAGCACTTGGAAAGGACACCTCTTACTAAGAAAAACATATATATTATGACACACTTGTTAGAAAGAAATCAAAACTACAGAAGCAAAAAAAAAAAAAAAAATTTAATGCCCAGAGTCCCACTTATCAAAGAGAAACACTTGGAGCATCTTGGAGCAGCTCCTTCCAAATATAATGATCTTGCTTTATATTTCACTGAGCAAGTTGAAGCAATAAGAAGAGAATTTCTGCATTCTCCCCCACCAGGCCTACCAAGCCCACATCTGTGCCCTCATGGTCCGCCTCCTCTAGTGCAAACCAAGGCTGTGTTCCTGCCACCACTGCCTTCATCCTGCGCTCCGTCTAATTTCCTTTAACCTGCGGGAAGATGTGCCCTGCAATTAGCTTCT
Organism: Miniopterus natalensis; assembly: GCF_054644295.1. NCBI lineage: Eukaryota > Metazoa > Chordata > Mammalia > Chiroptera > Miniopteridae > Miniopterus > Miniopterus natalensis. The sequence goes on from NC_142081.1 coordinate 172,501,875, forward strand.
TATCATTGTTCCCCCCAGGCCAGGCCATTTCCATCAGTGAGCAAACACACTGTCATTTCTCCCACCCAAGACAAAGAGGCAAATAATGGGCAAACCTGCGCTGCCCCCACATCCCTCGCCCCCTCCAGCTCCGTTTCTCTGCTCCCCTTGATATCACAGTCGCAGAGGAGCTGTTGAGACCCTGGCTCCTGCTGCCTCTTGAGCATCCTAAGCAGGCTTGCAGCCCTGCCGCTCCACTGAAAGTGTTCTTGTCAGGGCCAGCGACCTTGACGCTTCAATCTAGGATCAGCCCTCGGGGCTCTTTCTAACCCTGCAGCACTTGACACCATGATCACTCCTTGAGACGCTCTCTTCCTTCGGCTTCTAGGACACCCCTTCTCTCGGTTTTATTCCTGCCTCAATGGCCACTTCTCACCTCTGCAGGTTCTTCCTCTCCCCAACCTTAACATTGGCTCAGTTCTCAACCTTTTCACTTGTCTCTGCCTACACACACTCGCTTGGTAAGCCAGCTCATCTAGCCCACAGCCCTAAATTACTACCTATATGTGGATGACTCTCACATCAGAAGGCTAGCCCTGATCCACTCCTGAACTCCAGGATCGCATATCTCCACTTGGATGTCTAGTATGCTCTTACCATTTGTTTATATGTGGCATCAGCTCTGAAGAGTTGAGAATCCTTTCTAATTGGCCAGTGTCTGTTGGACACCAGTTGGTGCTTTTTAATATCATGCCTACTACGTAGGCATCTCAACTTTCAAATGGCCAATCTGAACTCTTGATTCCTGCCTCCCAGTACTTGGTTCTCTCAAGTACTTCTCCATTTCAGTAAGTGTCTCTGTGTTTACTGTTCTCTCAGCCTGGAATTCTCTTCCCCCAGATACTTCGTGGCTTGTTCCTGCATTTAAGTCTCTGTTCAAGCGTCAGCAGTGACATCCTCCCTCAGCCCCTACTTAAAACAGGAGACCCCACCTCTCCCCCATTGCTCTCCCTTCCCTTCTCTCTTCTGTTTTTCTGCGTTGATTGCTTTTCTCATAAATGATTTATGAGGAGGTAGGATATGGAAGGACATGACATATAATATGGCAGATCTGCTCCTTCATTTATGTTTAATCTCCCTCCACTAAAAATTAAGCCTCAGTCAGGGAGGAACACACTTTAAATTTTGGTTCAGTACTTTTTTATACCTAGGGCCTAGAATTATGTTTTATATGCAATAAACTTTCTGTCTTCTGGGCAGGGGGGGAGACATTAATTAAACAAATGAATTTCACAATTATGTCATATTAACCATGCCATCGTATTACTGAATAAGTTTTCCCTCCCTCCTTCTTTCCTTCCTTCCTTCCTTCCTTCCTCCCTCCTCCCTCCCTTCCTTCTTTCCTTCCTTTCTTTTCTTGTGGATAACACTACAATGACCCTCCTCATGCATAATTTTGGTCCTCTCTGTTTCCTTACAGAATTGCAGTCATACGATAAGAAGATTATTGAGGCTTTTGTTACATTTTGGAAAACTGACATTCAGAAATACCAGTTTATTCTGCCTCTGCTGTCCCTAGATTCCTGCAATGTTAAGATCTGGAAGATTTGGGCCCATGCCACACCCATATCAGCAAGCGGAAGAAGAGCGTGTGGTCACTGTCGGGCAGCCATTTGCTCAGTGCTTAGCTTACGTGACACCCCACAATCCAAGCTCACTGAGCTCCCCGATCGACCCTGCACGCCTGGTACAGGAGAAGATGCACAGGCTTGGGAAGCACTACAAGTGGGGAAGGAATCCTGCACTTCCACTTGTGAACTGCATCCCCTTGCTCACGGAATTGAACTTCTTGGTCCCCTCATGTTTCACATGGGGATGACACCACCTGCCTCCCAGGACTGTGGCGAGGTTTAGCTGAAATAATGTGTGTTAAGCACCTGGCAAGAAGCTTGTCCTTCATCAATGCTAGTCCACTCATGACACCACCAGATGCCTTTCTCCAGATTTTCCAGCCCACCAGTGGCTTCATCGCACCTCCCCCCCCCCCAAAACTGCACCAGTTGGTTCTCTAACAGTTTAGGATTCTGAGTTTAAATGAATTACTTATACTTTTATTGGATTTGATGCGTAAAGTCTGTGGTTGAAGGTGAGCAGTTTTTAAAAACCAGGAAGAAGAGCCCTTCTTTCTGAGGTATTGCCAGCTGCCCCCTGGCTGCCCCTGACTACACCAGCCCTCCGAGTGATACCAGGCTGCTTGGGCCAACAGCCTCTCAAGTGAAACTTCCCTCTGGTTTGAAAAGAGCCTCCTTTGGAAAAATGCCTACCTGACTCTGCGGTTTCCTGCGTTGACTGTCTCCCAACAAGAGAGGAATCAGTGCCAGGAAGTTTCTAGCCCTTTACAAAGTCGTCTCTGTGGTGTGTGTTCTGTTTCTTCCCACTTACAGTCATTTGATGTATGCGTTCAACATAAACTCGCGGCCATTTGAATTCACGGGTTATTTGGGGGAGGCAGGTCTCACCCAGCATTAGGTCTCACCTAGCACTTACTGTGCGTCAGGTACTGAGGCAGGTGCTGCAGAGCAGCGGTGAGTAAGAAAACCGCAATCCTGCCCGCAGAAGCTTACAGTCTATGCCAGGGCCAGGCAATGAGCAATAGATGCCACAGAAATGATTGTATAACGTAAAATTGTGATAAGAGCCACAGAGGAGGAGAGGTGGTACCTTGACTGTTATCGGAGGCACTTAATCTAGGGAGGCAGGTGATATTTAAACCAGACCCTAAAGGACTACTAGTAAGAAGAAGAATAGTAAATTGCAGTCGATTTTATTTTCCTAAAACGGTCAGGATGGTATGTCTGCTCCAAGTGCTCTTCCAGAACCTGTCACTCCTCCATCAAGCAGTGGAGTCCCTGTCCCCTCCCTTTGCCCCTGGGCAGGGCTTTGTGACTGCCTTACCCAGTCGAGCACAGTAGAAAGGATGCTGTGTGAGGTAGGTCATAAAAGGCAATGCAGTGCCAATTACCCTTCTCTCTTGGGTTCCGCCCTTGGAATGTAGACAGAGGCCCCTGTAGAGAACTGGGGCCCCCGGTCCCTGGCCCTGGCTGGGTGGACAGCAAAGCAGGTTGCCAGCCTGTGAGGAAGTGCAGGTGCAGGGCGGGGCATGGATTTGGTGGTGGGAAGAGGCTGGCGTTCCTCTTGGATAGTATCTATTTTCTCTGAGAAATGTAAAGCTGGGATATTAGCCCAGAGGTGGGGGGGTGGGGGTTGAAGGAATGGGGGTGTCAGGCATTTGTAGAGTGAGAGAGAATAAGCTGATTAGACAGTAAGATCACGGGCAGAGTTAAGATTGCTGAACATTATCAAAGTGAACATATTTGAAATGACACCAATCTGTGAGATTTTCTCCTGAACCCCTCAACAGTCTGGAAGCAGGCTTGGGGAAGGTGGGTGGTTGGGGCTGAGTTTTTCCAGAATTATGAGACAGGAAGGACAGAGGGGTGACAGAAGGAGTTGGCCATATTTGCAAGAGAAGAGCTTGAAAGATAAAGGGAAAGACAGGAAAAATCTGATGGGAAGGGCAGGGGGGTTGATGGATTGGAGGGCACAGCTGGGGTCAAAGAAGAGCTTCAATGCAGATGCACAAGGCCTAAGAAAGTGGGCAGAGGGAACAGGAGGTGGTGGCAAGAGTGTGAGATTTGAAATGCAGAATTTCAGCAGTGGAGAGGAATCGCTGCAGTATCCATTGGCCCAGGTTTGCAGCCTCATTCCAGCCTTAACACATTCCTGGTGATTCTATGGTGGAAAACATGGGGTGGTAAAAAGGATGCTTCAGAGTCAGACACCCCTGAGCTGGGAATAGGGCCCCACTGCCCACTGCTGTGAGCCCTAGATGAGCTCCTCACTTGCCCACTTTCAGCCTCTACTTCCTTTTCTCCCTTTGAGTATTAAAACAAAGCCATAAAAATCAAATTAAGTCTTGTACAGATAGATAGATAGAGGTATATTGATATATATCAATGCATATTGGCGTATGTGCAGATGTACATCTGAAATAGATATAGTTATATATCAAATATTTATATATGTGGTATATATTAAATGGATATATAAAATTGATATGTCTTTATGTAGATATATTTATATTAATATTATATTGATATAGATCTATTATAGATATATTTATGTCTATATATACATATATCAATATTTACATACCCATTTATATATGTCAATTTACATATATATCCATTTATATATACTAAACATATATAAATACCAGCTATATAACTAGTATACAGATATATGTTAATATATATACAGATATATGTTAATTTTTTTATATTACAGGCATGAAGTTCTCACCACATAGCAGAAACTCCACAAATGGTAGGCCATCGCACACACTCCCAATTACCCGCCTTTTCACACTTAAGAAAATAAGAACCAGCTGATTTCATTATAATCCTCCCCCCATCCTCACGCCTTAAGAATTGGCACTTTTAGACCCTGGGAAGCCTTCTCAGCCAGTTGGGGACAGAACCAGTAGTGTGAGGCTTTCCCAGACACTTGGTTTGCTTCAAGCAGATGCCCACAAACCTTTCATTCATTGAGTGCCTGAGCCCTGGTCTGGGGTAGCAGAGCCGACTGGAAATAACCAGGTCTTTCATGCACTTAGATGCTGAATAGAATTTCTGTTTGTTTTCCCTCCCTCTGGGAAAGCTGCTTTTGACTTTTCAGCAAAACATAGATTTTTTTAAAAATCTATTTTATAAGTTTTTTAAAAATGATTTTTAAAAATTACAAGTTTTCAATTTATAAAATATGTGGGTACCCAGGTTTTACCAATGGATGCCAAAATTGGCCTCTGCAATTTACAAAAGACCACTCATGAGGCATGTGGGCGCGGCAGTTAGGAGGCCGGGTTTTCTAGGACCCACACCTCCATTTCAGATACTCTGTCCGGTCAGACCCCCTATTTCAAATAACCTGTCAGGCCATGTATCAGGGCATGTGTCCTGGTTTGGGGCTTTGAAATTATGATTACCAGTTAGAGGCAGAGGAGAAAGTAGGACATCCTTTTCTTCTCAAACTTAAAAGAAAATTATTTATAACAAAAACAACATCGTAGCAAGCAACATGACCAGAAATTTTACTGCAAGAAAAATTCACCCCTGAACCAAACATACCAAGAAATCAAAATGTTTTCTTTTTTTGTGTGTGCCCTTCACCATTTCTAATTTGTGAAATATTTGTGATCATAGGATTAAAAAACAAAACAAAACAAAAAACACCCAGGCAATGCCAAGGCTGTGTGAGCTCCCGGACCTGCACTCTCCCACCCTCTTGCCCAGCTCTTCTACACAGATATAGAGAAGCAGACCATGGGTCCCCTTCTCCTCTGCCCCAGCCCACCTGCAGATGGCCCAAATGAAACCCCCCAAATTCTCAATCAATCAATGTTTCAAAACATTACCTAGACACAAAGGGGGGTGGGGCGGAGGGGTGTAGGAAAGAAATAGAAGGCCTAACTCCCCAGGGGCATTGCCATGGCAACGGGAAGGGGGGCAACCAAGGGGGTGGAAAAAGGGCACAATTACAGTGAGAGGCCAGAGCCCAACTGGGGTTCTTGCCCCGTTTCGTGTGTGCAAGATGCAGCTGCCTTCTTTGTCCTTTCTGAATGAAGCCACTGATTGTAGTTTCTGGGGCAGTTTCCCAAAAGTGTGTCATGAGAAAAAGGCAAGATGTTAATATGCTAAGCAGAAATAAACAATTCCGTGGCCAGATGAGTTGGGACATGAAGGTTACAGAAAAACAAATAGGTTTCTGTGGGAGATCTCGGAGCATTTTCTCTAAGGGGCAGTGTGGAATTTAACAAGGGCACTGACTCACTGCATTTCCCAAGCTGCATGGACACGGGCCAGAGTGTCTTGAGGAGGCAGCATCTAAGATGCTCACTTTGAAAAATGCAGCTCCAGCATAATCACTCTCATATTTCCCCAAAGACCGTGTACCTGGTTCTCCCAGATATTTCTGAGTCAGGGAAAGCCACCCCTTGCCTTCCTTCCCATGCCTGGAAAAGGCAGAATTGAGGGGAAATAGGAGAGTAGGCTGAAGTACCAGTGGACAAGCGAATGGATACGCCCTGTGCAGGGAAGAAAAGGGTACAAGAGATGTCATTTACGGGGCACTTTCTCTGCTTCCTTCACTATACTTGCAAAGGGGTTACTGAGTCACAGCTACTGTTGTGGCCAAGACTGATGGCAGCCCCAAACAGAAGGTTCCACAACCCAGATCCCTGGCCACCTTCCCAAGGTACTGGAGAAGTCCCAGCCTTTCCCCATTTCCTTCTCTTTCTGAATATTCTCTTCCTAGTATCTATGGTAGCCTGGTGAATGAGGTCATGGGAGGTCCTGCAGTTCAACCTTCCAGAATTACTTAGGCTATTCCAGGTCCCTCCTCTTTCCTTTAATGTTCTTCTTGTAACTCCTTGGGTCACTCCATTCTCTACCCTCTAGTCCAATAGTTCCCAACTTTGACTGCACATTAGAATCATCTGAAGTCTATATATATCTCAATGGCCAATCCTCAGCCCAGACAAATGAAATCAGAATCTTGGGGGGTGAGACAGGCATCAGTCATTTTAACAGCTCCTTGGGTGAGTCCATTTTGCACACAGCGTTAAGAACCACTGACATAGTCTGAGGACAGAATTCTCTCTTTTAGCAAGCCTGGTCTGTGAGGAAGCAGCTTTCTTTTCATCTGAAGTCCAGCCCATCCTTTATTTTGAACCTAAGGTGTTCTCTCTAAGATACTAAAATTCTAATTTACTGATGTCTCTCAATTAGGACCAAAGAATTTTCTGGAACCATCTTGTTCTCTGCTCTGGGGATTGGGCTTCACTTCAGTTCCTCTGAGTATCTCTACAGTCTAATCAATATATCAGGGAGCACAGTTAGGCAGGGAGAGCACAGTGCCCCCTTCCAAAAGGCTAATCATTGCCTCTCAATGATTGTTGCCAATTTCTAAGTTCTATTACCAACCCCAATTTCACCATCTTGGTGCCATTAATCCACATTCTTGCTAGGAGTGACTCCCCCAGACACTCATCTTCCACCATTTGTCTTCTCAGGGAAGCCTAAGTGCAGAACATTAGCTCCCCTGCAAGATTTTAGTCCGTGCTCAGAAGGCTGCAGTAAGCTCCCCACTGGAATCTTAGAAAATGAACAGAAGATGTCACCTTAGAAAATCTAAAATTGAAAGTAATAGAATCAATATAAAATAGATAAGGTAGCCCTTCGGATTTCATCTAAATAACCTATGTTAAAGAGTGGGTTTATAAGGCTGGTAAACCCAAATGGGATTAAATCCAAGTAAAAGATCAGATGATTAGAATGCAACTTTAGAACTGGGATGGGATTAATGCAAAAACAAAAAGTTCTAAAACAATATGCTTTAAATGGGGAGGATAAGACACTCTGAGGTATAAGAAAAATATTAACATTTCAATTTAGATTCAATTTAATTTAAAGAAATAAATAAATCTTAATTTTAATATACAAATTGATAGTGGTACATGAATACAACTTATAAACAAATATATGTGGGACTAACACTCAAAAAGTTTTAATCATAAGAGTGCACAATTAAAAAGAGTCTGATCAGTGTGGCTCAGATGGTTGAAGGAAAGGTAACCAGTTCGATTACCTGTCAGGGAAAATGCCCAGGTTCCAGGCTCAGTCCCCAGTAGGGGGTGTGCAGGAAGCAGCCAATTGATGTTTCTCTCTCACACTGATCTTTCTCTTTCTCCCTCTCCCTTTCTCTCTCTCTAAAATCAATAAAAACATATTTTTGAAATAAAACAAAGTTTGGATATTATTGTTTTAAGTAATTATAGGGTGGGGATAAATAAGTTTACAGTTGTGAGTACACAAAATACAAAGTAAATTCTTGTATTATTTTTTTTCTATCCTCACCTGAGGATATTTTTTCCATTGCTTTGTCAGAGAGAGTGAAAAGGGGGGAGAGAAAGAAAGAGAAAGAGCAATGTGAGAGACGCATTGATTGGTTGCCTCCCACACACGCCCCAATCTGGCCAAGGATTGAGCCTGCAACGGAAATCCATGCTTAGAAGCCCATGGCCAGAACTGAACCCAGAACCCTTTGGTCCATGGGCTGACACTCTAACCACTGAGCCAAATTGGCTAGGGCCTTGTATTATTATTTATTAATTAGTGTATTATTTTCCATATAAACCTACTTTTGCCCAGCCCTGTATATTATAAAAATTTAGTGTACATAGAAAGCCAGTCATCAACTTGAAATGAGGAAGAAATGGTGAAAACAGGAAGAGTTGGTCAGTGTTTATCTAAAGCTACATATTGAAAAAACAGGGTGTCCTGACCAGAAGAATGCTTATCCAACACATATCAAAGCATGTTCAGCTATTATGGCTTAAATGTCAATTCCTTAAAGTTATCCAGTCCCCTATGCCTTCAGTAGTCCTCACAAGGCAACTTTCTGATAGTAATCTGACTTCTCATGTAGACTTTTCTACACGGAGATGCTGCATAAACCAGCCAACTCTTGACTCCAGGTCTGTTTAGAGACATTGTAAATTCCTGAAATAACTTCCTGACTTATCAGGCAGTTTGGTGGTCTGGCACAGGATTTCTAATAAGTTGGGTAAATGTGAGTCAGGTCCTGAGTCTGATTGCCTCTAAGAGAATATGAGAGTCTCTGAAGTTCTGTCCTGGACACCATCTTGATCTGCAACTAAAAGGACCTCTCCAAGCTGGCCTTTTGCATCATCTCAACACATATAGAACTTAAATTTGTCTGAGTCCCAGCCCAGCCAGAGTGGCTCAGTTGTTGCGCATAGACCCATGAACCAGGAGGTCATGGTTCAATTCCTAGTCAGGGCACATGCCGGGGTTGTGGGCTCAATCCCCAGAAGGGGGCATGCAGGAGACAATAGATCAATGACTTATCATCTATTTCTCCCTCTCCCTTCCTCTCTCTGGAATAAATAAATTTAAAAAAACATTAAAAAAAAAAAATTGCCTGAATCCCAGATAGATCAGGTTTTCTTAGTCTACCTATGCTTTCAGGAAAGGGAGTAGGCCTCATTGTTAGGTGCCTAGTAGAACTCCACACACTGCAGAACACAGAAAATGAAATATAGGTGGAAACGGTTAAAATGCCCCTCATCTGACAAATGGATAAACAAGGTATGGCATATCAATACAATGGAATATCATTTGGTCATAAAAAGAAATGAAGTTCTGATACATGCTACAACATGAATGAACCTTGAAAACATTATGGCAAGTAAAAAAGAAAAAAAAAACAATCACAAGAGACCACATATTATATGATTCCATAAATATAAAATGTCCAGAACAGGGACATCTAGGGACAGAAAGGAGATCAGTGGTTGCCAGAGCTGAGGAAGAAAGGCTCTGGGGAGGAAGGGGGATGATAGCTGAGGCATATGTGGCTTCTTTTGGGGGTGATGAGAATGTTCTAAAATTGACTGTGGTGATGGCTGCACATAACTGCGAATATGCTAACAACCACTGAATTGTACACTTTAAATGTATGAATTATATGGTTTATAAACAATATCTCAGCTCTTTTTAAAAAATGGATGTAGCCTGGCCGGGCGTGGCTCAGCGGTTGAGCGTCGACCTAGGATCCAGGCGATCAGGGTTCGATTCCCGGTCAGGGCACATGCCCGGGTTGCGGGCTCAATCAGTGACTCTCTCATCATTGATGTTTCTATCTCTCTCTTTCCCTCTCCTTTCATCTCTCTGAAATCAATAAAGATATATTTATAAAACAATAAAAATAAAAATAAAAAATGGATGTATAAGGTGAGGAGTTTATTGACAATTCCTGTAAGTCTCCTCACTGGGATTTTTTTCCCCCACTGGTCACTGTTTTGTTAACTTTAATTACTCTCTAGTGCAAACAAGAAAATCTGAAAGCTCATGAGACTCGGAGTTCTCATAAATGTCCACAGACATTATCTGCTGAAGCTGACAACCCATACCTCCATTTATGATAGAGAAGGGAGTTGTGAGCAGGGGAGTCCTGATCCCTACCTCACACCTCTCTGTAGTTCCTATAACCTCAATATGATATTTTACAATCAGAAGAAAGTCAGAAAATCCCAGCAAAGCTGATAATCTGGATTTTTAAAAATATCCACCCAATGTACATAAAGAGATTTAGAATTATAGAATTTCAGACCTGGAATATATCACAAAATTTAAATATTTAATTTAATCCTTTTATTGTATAGGCAATGGATATTTGATGAGCTCCCTTCCCTCTGGATATGGGGTAGAAACTTTCTTTGTCTTCTCACCCCCAAACTTGCCTACAGAGTGTCCATTGCCCACCTTCCTCCAGCCTCCTTTGCTTTGTTTTGCTCTCTTCTCTCCTTTCCCCAAATTCCTCCACCTAGTTTAGAAAGTTTGCAGTTGCCTTCCTATGTGGCAGAAAATTGAAATTGTCATATCCTACATTCTTCTAACTCTTTAGTTTATAGAAGAAAAAAAAAGTATGCTCAGTCCTCCAAGCTCTGGTACTGAATATTTAAAGAAAACTTTAGGAATTTGGAAAAAATGTTTTTCTCTCCAGCTCCTGGCTCTTGCAGTTCAATGTGTGGTTTTCCCAACTACTATTGCTGAAGGAAGCATTGAGAGTCCATCTTGACAATCAAAACCTCAAGTTTGACTCCTTACTTTTCTTTGCATTCCAGCTATAAAGATCCCCATCACCCCTGAGGGAGCTGTGTGCCTGGTTGAATATTTGAAATAATGCAGTCCCACCACAAAAAAAAGTATAGCACCATCTACACATCTAAAAACTAGCCAATAACTAAAGCCATCTATTCAAATGTTCTAGGATTCTATGACTTTAACCCAAGCAGCCCTGAGTCTTCAGTGCTCTTCCCATGGCTGTGGACCCCACCACTATCAGTCATTCTTCCCACAAGCACCTCCTCCTCCGTTGCCAATGGTAGAAGAAAATGGTCACATGGCCCCTGGATTCTGCCTCACAGACTAAAACAAGCCTGCAAATTCTTTGAAATCACTTATTTTAATCTCGAAGATTCATGCGTATGTTCCATTCTCCAGCAACACTGATCACTTCTTCTTTTACATATTACAAATTAGTTTTAAATTACATATCAAAAGCACTTAGCTTATTCTCTCCATCTGAACAAAATTGACCCTCCAGTATAAATCACTGCTTTAATCCTGGGACTTCTAACAAACCCTAACACATTGCTGAGTGCCTCTAGTGATGGGCACAAATTTCAAAAATATGGGCAGATGCCAATACTAAATCTGTGTTGTCAGCAGGTACTTCAAGCCACTATATCACTGACAATATTTGTGCAATAAATTAATTTGGAAGAGAAAATAAAGAACCAGCCGATTTGAGCAGAGTTGAAGACCTATTCAGAAATGTTAAGGAGTTAAAATTGGTTTTCTCATTGCTCAGAAAAACCACCAGCATTTCAGCATTTACTGTAGTCATATATAATATTTGCATGTTTGCAGCATCAAGTGGGGATAATATTTGGGGAGTGATAAACCACCATATTTACTTTGTTGTCAGCAGTTCCAAATTGTTCTAGAACACCAGAGCAGGAGTCATTCTGTGTCTGGAAGTTTCGGATTTTCTCAGAACTATAGAGAAAAGAGTCTTCCCACACACAGTAAGGCCACAGGGCTGGCCAGAGGGGAGGAAGAGCCCGTCTCCTCTAACAAAGAGCTGTAGAGAGGAGAACAGAGAAAGGGGCTGAGAAGGAAGGAAGTTTAAAGGTGCTTTCCCTCCCACCTTAGGGCCGCAGTCACCTTAAGGAAAGTCATTGTGTTTGTTTTCTATACAGGGTAACAAATTGCCACAAACTTAGTGGCTTAAAACAACACAAATTTATTACTTACAGTTTTCATGGGTCAGGAGTCCCACATTTTCAGCTGGGTCCTCAGCTCAGAGGATAAGCATGTCTTGGTTGGGCCCTCAGCTCTGCCTCTCTGGCTATATTTCTACCTGGAGGATCAGCTAGGGAAAGATCTGCTTCAAAGCTCATTCTGATTGTTAGCAGAATTTCTTCCTTGCAATTATAGAACGGGGGTCCCATTGTCTTGCTAGCTGTCACCCAGGGATGACTCAGCAACTAAAGGCTGCCTCAACTCCTTTCCTTGCGTCCCCTCCACAGACTCACACTCCAATCTCTCTGACTTCTCTGACTCCGGCCTCCAGACCTGATTGAAGCGCTCATGTGATTAAATCTGGCTCACTTGGGTAATCTCCCTTTCTCTTTAAAAAAAAAAAATTTAAAAAGTTTCAATTACAGTTTACATATTAGACACTTTTAGATTAGATACTTATCTTAAGAAGTGATCACCCTGATATGTCTAGTACCCGTCTAACACCATACATAGTTATTACAATAGGTATTCTCCTCTTAACATCAACTGATCTGCAAAACCTGGATTTAGCACCTGGATTCATGTTTTATTTAATACCAGGAAAAGGTGTGAGTACACGAAGGGCCTGGACCCCTAGAGTCACCTTAGAGTTCTGCCTACCCTAGGCAGCCATAAACACCCAGATATGAATGTAAAAGACTGTGAACACCTGGGCTAGCGCACACTTCCCTGTCATCCTGGAGGGAGGAAAACTCCACACCTGATGCCTCCACTTGTAATATGACAAGACAGTGATGGATGTTATGATAGAGGTAGAAAATCAAATGAGTCCAAGGCAGCACTGCCAGTTCCCCAAGTCCTTCTCACGGGGAGCAGGAGACCCAGAAGTGCCCAAGCCTGAGAGAGGTCCTGCAGGGACATGAAAGGCTGGTGATCTGGCCTGAGGGCAAAGCTAAAGGGATGAAGTAGGTAGAGACTCTAAGATCGAAGGTCTTTTTAAAAATTTATTGGGGTGACATTGGTTAATAGTATCATATAGGTTTCAAGTGTACATTTCTATGATATATGATCTGTATATTGCATTGTATGTCCACCACCCAAAGTCAAATCATCTTTGGTTTTAAACAAGAGCCAGAGGTTCAAGCAATGGGCACCAGAGACAAGCTCCAGCAGTCTCTGAAGCTGCCGGGTCCTCCTCACCCAGTCGCCAAGGGTATCCTTGAGAGAGGCAGAAAGGATCCAGAGAATTCCACAGGGATCCGAAAACCGGGGCTCCTCTTTCACTGCTGAGTTAGGTGAGCACACCTTTTCTCCATTCACCAGGGCCTTTGTGGAGAAGAAACGCAAGCAGAGGGGATGGAAAAGCCTGAGCAATGATCCCAAAGAGACTGAGGGGCATTCTAGGCACATGACTTTCAGTTTTAATACTGGCAAAGTCCTGGCTTTGAAGAGATGATGGTTTAAATCATTAAACTGAGCTAAGATTTAAACTAAGTAGAACCAAATTGAGTCACACACACACACTGCCCACCTTGGAAAAATCTCATTTCCTCTGTCACCCAGTTGCAATGCTAGTAAGTCTCCAATCCTGCTGGACCATTTTTCTAAGCACTTTTGCCCAGATTCCATGGTTTCATGCTCTGACCAGCCCTGTCATATTGACAGAAGAGATTATAGGGACCATATAAAAGATGGGGCTAAGAGGCTTGCCAAAAAAGCCCAAGACTAGCGAGTGCATTGCAAGACCAGTCTTGGAACCAGATTTCCTGCTTCCAGGTGTTCAGCATATGGTGACTCTTTTGAATCTAAGAATTTGCCACCTATACTTATCATTTTCAGTGATTTGCTTACTTTCACTACTAAATTAAATTTTAAATAGTTATCAATGTTAATTACTATCCACTGAGTGTCCCTTGGTTGCATGGTCACTTTAAGACCACAGGCAGGCCTGGTCACAGCTGAACAGCAGCCACCTGTGTAGGGTCTCACCTACTTTCCTTTATAGATGACAATAGAAAACCAGAACAAAGAGCAGGTTGGGCCAGAGCACTCGCTCTGTATGATGCTTCCCTCTTGTGGCCAACTTGCTGCTTTGGACAGGAAGTAAAGAATTCTCAAAGGTCTCCCTTGCTTAGGGATTACTCACCTATTCAGGTAAAAAGCTGGGCCTGGGTCTGAATGGACTCAGCCTAACCCCTGGCCAAAGATTTCACATGAAATCCTTACCTTGTAGATAAGGGAGATGGAGGCTTGCCCTGGAGAAATCTGGGTGTCCAAAGATTAAGGCTGATTAAATGAAGTCTCTGACTTTAAAATTACAGCTGGGAACTTTATCATTGCTCATAGACTCTCTAAGATACTGCAGTGCCTGGCTGCCAACAAATGGTCCCTATGTCTTGAGGATGTCAGTAGGTTGTAAGGAATAGCTGATGTTAAAGGATGGCTGGTGGGAAGGAGAGTTGGGTGGTGGTTAACCACTCCATCATCTTCATCAGAGCTGCTCTCAAGCCCACCTTGGTGTTCTGATTCTTTCATTATATATATGGTCCTTCAATTTTATATAGACTTGAATCAAAACACTTTCAGAAATTGCTATTGTTATTTATCTTGGCAAGCAAAGAGAGCTTTAAGAGTGGTCTCTTAGGACCCTCTTCCAGCCCCCTTGCCATCTCTAAGTCCCTCTTGATCATTAGCCTGGGGCCATCACAGGCTGTAAGCTCATAAAGACCGCAACCTCACTCATCCATGTTGACCAAATGGTGAATAGGGGCAGGTTTAGCTTGTTATATGGAGCCTTGTTCTACACAGTTTCCAACAAGAGCAGAACCAGACTAAGGTGGCAGAGAGAGGCTGAGGGTAGAAAAAATGGGCAGAAAGAAATGGTGGGAGAAAAGGCAGAGAAATTGTCAGCAGACAAATTCCTGGATTATATTTCCACAATCAGAAGATCCAAGAAGACAGCGTTATGCTAACTAATAGATTAAAAATGTTTCAACTGGCCCAGCCAGGTGTGGCTCAGCAGCTGAGCATCGACCTAGGATCCAGGCGATCGGGGCTCGATTCCGGGTCGGGCACATGCCCGGGTTGCGGGCTCGATCCTCAGTCGGGGGCGTGCAGGAAGCAGCCAATCAATGACGACTCTCTCATCATTGATGTTTCTGTCTCTCTCTCTCTCTTCCTCTCCCTTCCTTTCTCTGAAATCAATAAAGATATATATATTTTTTAAATGTTCCAACTGAACACGTCTCACACTGGGTTTATATTTTTTGGTCCAGTGTAGGGCTGGGGGTGAGGGTGCAGAGCAGGGTTAGAGTTGAGATGGCAAAAATATTCTTATTTGTGTCCTTGATAGAAAACTCACTTTCCACTCTTCTCATCCCTCCAAGACAAGGTCAGATGCGCCTTGTGCATACATTCAAAATGACCTATCATTTTGCTTACAGCTTTCATCAGAATCTTACGAAGTAACTCTTTGAGTACGTCTATTACTAAGTTTTTCCCCACCACTGAACCATAAATAAAGACAGGCATGTGAACAAATGTTTTAAGTTAATGAGTAAATGACTGAAAGATTGTGTATTTGAATAAGTGCTGAGCTCTGTGCCAGGCTCGAGGGATACAGAAAGGAACAAGACAGAGGGGGCCTGCCTTCAGAGAACTTACAATTGAGCAAATAATTCAAAGGCCAATGCACACTTCAAAGGACAAATACAGTGAGCTACGGGAGCCCATAGCAATCTGGCATGGTTTGGGGTGTGTGGGTCTGACACCTCAAAGAACGCATGGTGAGACACTAAATGAAGAGGTGGGGATCCAAGGAAAGAGCATTCCTGGCAGTGAGAACTGCACGTGCCAAGGCCTGAGATGGAAAAGAACTGAGCTCATTAGTGAGACCATTGTGGCTGAGCCAGGGTGAAGGCAGGAGTGATCACTTGGGGCCTTTCAGTCCTTGTGATGGAGCTAGACTTTTCCCTAAGGGCAATAAGAAGCCATTGATTAGTAGAAAGCTATGGAGTGCCATAATCAGGTTTGTATTATTTAAAATATAATGATTTCTCCGGCTGCTGTGTGAAGCATGAGTTGGAAGGAGGTGAAATGGATAAGCCCAGACCAGTCTAGAGGCTGTGGCGGCTGTCTAGGTGAGTGGCAATACAGACGTGACCTTGGTGCTGGTCGTGGAGATGAAGGGGGTGACTAGGAAACAATCTTGGAGAGTGCAGGGAGACAGGAGAAGGAGTCAGGGATGACTTCTAGGTCTGGGGCTTAAGCAGCTGGAGCATGGACACTAAAGGAGGAACAGGTCCCTGGGTCCCTTGGGGGACCTCTTGAATTTGAGGTCCTGTGTGTCCTCCAAGAGGAACTATCTAGTCAGTAAGAGGCTATGCGAGTCTGGAGCCCCGGGGAGAGGACAGCACTGGAAACAGAGAGCATATGGGTGGTAAATGAAGCTAGGTGAGTTCAAGATAAGAGAGGCAGAGGGACTCCACCTTGCAGCCACTGAGCAGACAGGCAGTCAGTGCCTGTATGAAGACAATGCAGCAACTCCCTGTGTGGTAGCTCCTCTTGCATTTTGTTTTTTAGCCCACGTATTCTCCTGGACATCAAATAATTGAATTCTCATATGTGGTAGAGCCGCTAGTTGTCCCCCCATTTTTATTCTCCCTTCTGCCTTAATTACAGACTCCTGTATTGTTAAGTCTCAGTGTGTCCAGCTGGAAAACCACATTTCCCAGCATTCTTTGTAGATGGGGATGGCTAATGGATACAAATGGAAGTTGTTGACTGAGACATCTAAAAAATACCCTCCTAAGGGGCCTGTCCACATGGAGTCATGTACCCTTTTGCTTTCTATCTTCCTTTATTTTCTCCCTGGAACTTGGGCCTGATGGCTGGGGCTCCAGGGGTCATCTTAGACCATGAGTTAATCTTGAACACAGAAGCCATACCTAAAAGGTGGGGGAATGGACAGAAAGACAGCTTCTGGGTCTCTAATGATTGTAGAGCTACCATAGCTGCCTAGGTGACTTGTAGGTTTCTTTTTTTTTTTTAATTTATCTTCATCGTTGAAAGTATTACAGATGTCCCCTTTTCTTTCCCCATTGACACCTTCTACCCCATCCCACCCCGCTCATGCCTTCATTTAAAGTGAAATAAATATGAACCTCTATACTGTATAAGCTTGTGATATTTGGATTTTGTCATTTACGCAACGACAATCTAACTGATAGATTATTTGTGTGATAATCAGACATGACAGTGAATTCAAGAAAGAGACTATAGGAATGCACGGGATGAATAAAGTGTGTTAGGCTGATGCATGAAGGAGCAAAATACTTTTTCATATATCATCAGGGAAAATGTCCATGTTTCTTGCAATGTCTTGAACTAGCAGTGCAACAAGCCAAAGTACATTATCTCAAACACATACCCTTGGGAGTCTACTAGCAACTGAGCATCTTTGAATCACAAGGGAATGTTAATTCCACATACTAAAAAGAAATACAGAAATAGTGCTCATTGTGATAAAGATCTATAATCAAATAATTGCAAAGTTTAAAATAGTTCAGACAGTTTAGAAAGCACAAGCATCTCAGCTACATGGGGTGCACACCCATTTTCTACAAAGTTTCCAGAAAATAATTAAATATATATATAAACCTCATCTTATTCTCAGCTGTCTTAGCCCACTAATTCTAGAAGTCTGTCTCCAGCTTGCCTGACCAAGGGTGTGGATGAGGGCTGAAATCTATCCCGAGTTTAGCTCCCAAACAAACACTACCCTGGGACCAGGCTGGGTCAGCTTGGAAGCAGTGGCACCTTTCGCAATTTGTTTACCTATAAGAGGCACCCTTCGGCACTTGTCACAAAGATGCTTGATCTGCCAGCTGGTCCCCTGGTGGCTATGTGAGCCCGCCTTCTCCTTTCCTTTGAAAACCCCATTGATGTAGATCGCATTCAAGAAGGTGAGGAAGAAGACATATTACGAGTCCCTCCAAACAGCAGAGAAGACAGATGAAGCCTTAGAGGGGTTGGCATAAAGAAAATTATTACAAGCAGACAAATACGGGGTAACCCACAGCACAGCCATACCCACTAAGTAAATATAACCCCGAATCGAAGAAAACATCTTACTTCCTCCCAAAACTAAGAAATGATGCGGTCAAAAGGAGAAAGTTTAAGAAGTTTCTTTAGCACTTCTGTTGCTCTCTAGCAACCCCTTGTGGTACTTGAAACAATCTGCGGTCTAGCGCTGCTGTTCCAGGCCAGCTCTTAGCTGCGAGGTTAGAGCTAGAAGAGCCCGATACCTTGAACATATTAGAATCCCTGTGCTCAGCACAAGAATCTTATAGACCTTGCAAGAAAAAGTTACCACAATAAAACTGGCAATGAGTTCACTTCCTGAGCACCAGTGAAACTCAATTCTTTAAGACAACCAATTTGGTTAAAAATTCTCTCTCTCTCTCCTTTCCACTTGTCAAACATTTAATAAGATCCTGCTATGGACCAGCCCTATGGTTGTGGCTCAGGTAAATAGATGGACATAGTATCATGGTTTTGTAGGGCAGACAACTAGGACATAGGCAAGGGTCAAATCACAAAAGACCTTTATATTCTGTTGAAAATTTTGAAGGAGATAGGGAAGCATAAAACATGTAAGCAAGGAAGTGATGTAACCAAATCTGTCATTTACAAAAGATCATTCTGGAAACAGGGTGAAGCTGGGTTAGGTGTGGGTATACGACCCAGTGATGGATTAGGAGACTGAGAAGTCAAGTTAAGAGAGTCTGACCCAAGGCAAGGGTAGTAGGCATAAAGAAAAAGAAAGGACAAGCTGAAGAGAAATTTGGGAACAGAGTGAAAGACATAGTATAGGGGTCGTGTTTCCACCTAAAGCAGCTAAGTGGCTGGTAGTGTGAATAACTGCGAGGCAAATGTAGATGGCTTGGAGCAGGGTAGAGGGTGTGGGGACTGGAACGGAGAATGTGATTAGGAATTTAAATGGTTTCATGGAAAAAGCTTTTCATCTGGAGTCCAGCTCCTGCCCTGATGCCACTTGGTTCTAACTGAATTTTCTTAGACCATTCATCTATTTGCATTCTTTAATCACAGGGCCCAACTAACACCCAAAGTTGTTTACATCTCCCCTGCAATCAGCTTTCTCAGGTGCATAAAAATCATACTGCAAACTCCTCATGTGGCCCTGAATGCCATGGTGTGCTCCTCCTTCTCAGGAAATGTGAGCAATAAAAGTCTTCTTTCCTTGGCCTTAACCTCTTCATGTTGTCACTCAGTCTCCTTTATACATTAAGACCTGGGCGCAGGCCACGTCTCCTTTATAATTCTAAACATGACACTACTTTCTTTTGCTCATCTAAAATACAAGAATAATAAGAGTTACTCTGTGCGATTTTATGAGGTTTATTTAAGATGTGTCATAACAGTCTTGGCACATTGTAAACATGTTCACTATTATCATTAGCCCCAAAGAATCTAAGCTGCTAGTGACTTTTTTTTTCCTTTTAAATATGTTTTTATTGATTTTAAAGAGAGGAAGGGAGAGGGGGAGAAAGAGACAGAAACATCAATGATGAGACAGTCACTGACCGGCCGCCTCCTGCACGCCCCCCACTGGGGATCGAGCGCAACCCGGGCATGTGCCCTGACCGGGAATCGAACCGCGATCTCCTGGATCCTAGGTCGATGCTCAACCACTGAGCCACCCGGCCGGGCCCTGTTAGTGCCCTTTGCCAACAAAATCAAGTTCTGATTTTTATTTCTGACAATATAGTCAATGAATCATCTTCTCTGAGCGTAATCCCTGTTCAGACGTGGGGTTCTTATCACAGCCCAGGTAAATTCATGTAATCTGACGAACGCAACAGATATAAAGCTACAAGGATCTGGGTTGGTTGGTCTTACTTAATGCAATATCATATTTAAAAATTCCGTTTGAAAAAAAAGTCAATAAAAAGGGCTCTCCTAGTGAATTTTATGATCATTCTAGTCAGAACTTTTCAGTTCAGCTAAACTTGACCGTTAAGCTTTTAAGTCCAATTGCTAGTTTATAAAAGCTTCCCACTAGATTCTTACTTATTGTTGCTTAAACACGATGATTTAGCAACAAAAATGGAATAAATGATATTTTGAGAAGGAAAAGAAGACAATCTGGGGCAGGAGGGGATAGAAGACAAATGGCCTTTTTCCAGCAGCAAGGTGGTACTATTGTTATTCCAAGAAATAACAGTTTCCACAGAGAGCCCTCCATAGTTTGGAGATGCTAACAAGAAAAGGCTTGTCCGAAACCAGTCAGAATATCAGAATCAAGATGGTGATTCTACTTCAAGGAAGTCAGCATGAGGAGAGTCCAGATTTCCTGGGGCAGTTAATGCTAACTTCCCTTGTTCAGAATAAGAGATTATAGCAGTACCACGATCGGGGTGAGGAAGTGAGGTGCCTAAAGCATAAAATGTAAGGAGGCGCTCAGGATTCCTGACTCTGCATATCCCCCGGTCCCCACCCTGCAGTACAGCTACAGGGATAAAGAATGGGTAGTCACAAAGTCGTCACAGAGATGTAAGTTACAGCATAGGAAATACGCTCAGTAACACTGTCATAACTATGTTTGGGCCCAGGTGGGTACATGGTCATCTAACCACTATGCTGTACACCTGAAACTAATACAGAATAATATTGAATGTAAACTTTAATTGAAAAAGAAATAAAAATAAAACATCATGGCAATGATTGAAAAGAGAAAAGCATTTCCATTCTAGCATCATTAACATTAGAGGGGCTCTATCAAGTGGCTCGCCCTCGGCTGCAGAATGATCATAATGCGGACGATTGTGAGCTGTACTCCACGCTGAAGCAGGCCTCTGTGCATGGACTGGGTTCCTTGCCAAGTAAACCCATCAAGACCTAACCAGAGTCCTGAATTTGAAGAGAAATTGAGACTCAACGATGTTTGCTTACTCATACCAGAAGTGGAACAAATGCTCACTCTTAGTGAGGTGAAAGTATTTCTGAGTTCACCTCAAGTTTGACAAATACACATGTGGATTTCATACAAAAATAGCCACCACACAAGACCACCCACGTACTTAATTCCAATCATGCTCAGGATCCGAAGTTCCTCATCCTCAGGCTCTTCTTCCTTTGGCCTCACACCAGGCTTGGAGAGTTTGCTAGCAGAGCTCTGGGTGTTATTTTAAAGAAGGATGGAATGCTTCCCAAAAGTCTAAAAGAGATGTTATGATGGCAAATGAGTGCACTCAACAGTGTTTGATTTTTCTAGATTCATGAGAGATTTATTAAAACATTTTTCAGTAGTTTTCATACGTGTCCCTGCTAAAAACCTCCTGTAAATTCACTATTATGATGGTTATCCCTTATTTCACTAGAGAAGAGCACAGCTATTATGTCATAGGCATTTTGGATTGACACACATGGGCAGGAGCTTGGAGTCAACATTGAGTCTGGCCTCAGGTGTTGCTTTCTCAATTAGCCTGCTGCCCTAAACTCCCTCTGTGTAGGGGTGGTTCATACAATCCTGCAATAAGTAATTTACTGAGCACTTACTCTGGACCGGGCACTGTTCTAGGCACTGGGACCTATCATTGTCCAGAAATGGCAATGAAGCCAGTGAAGTAGGAAGGGAGTGAGCAAAGGGGAGAATGGAAGAAGGAGATATGATAGATCCAAAGTCAAAATCATCAATAAAAAAGAAAGGACACAAATTATCAATATCATGAATGAATGAGGAGACAACAATATAGATCCTACAATAGTAAAAAATAAGGAATGTTATCAACAACTTTATGTTAATGAAGTCAATAACTTTTGGCTAAATTTATCACCCACATGGGCAAATTCCTTCAAAAACACAAATTACCCAACTTACTCAAGAATAAGTAGATAACCTGAATAGCCCTGTATCTATTAAGGAAATTGAATTCATAATTTATAACCTTCCAACTAAGAAATTTCCAGGCCCAGGTGGCTTCAATCAGGTGAATTATATCAAACATTTAAGGAATAAATAATGCCAATTCTATACAAACACCTACAGAAAATAGAAGAGGAGGAAACATGTTCCAACTACTTCTATGAGGCCATTAATACCCTGATACCAAACCAAGGCAAAGACATGACAAGAATATAAAACTATACAGGTGAGTGTTCATCACGAACATAGATTTCAAGAACCTTAACAAAAACTAGCTAATTAAATCCACCAATATATAGAAAAAGGATAATAAATCATAACGAAGAGGATTTTAAGCCAGGAATGCAAAATTACTTCATTTTTTAAAATAAGTCAATATATTTCACCATATTAACAAAACAAAAAAAACCCTATATGATAATCTCAACAGATACAGAAAATTCTTTTTACAAAACCCAACATTTATTTCAGATAAAATTCTCACCAAACTAGGAATAGAAGGAAACTTCCCTAAGCTGATAAAGGGTATCCACGAAAAACCTATAGCTAACATCATACTTAATGATGAAAGATTGAATATGTCCCTAAAATCAGGAACAAAGCAAAGACGTGACTTCCACCATTTCTACTTAACTTTCTACTGGAATTCCTAGTCAGTGCAATAAAGTAACTAGAAGAAGTAAAAGGCAACCAAATTGGGAAGAGAAAAGTAGAATTACAGATAACATTATTGCCTATGTAAAAAAAATCCTAAGGAATCTACAAAGTTGCAAAATAGAAGGTCAATTGCATTTCCATATACTAACCACAAATATAAATGAAAGAATGTCATTTACAATAGCATAAAAAAGTGAAATATTTAGAAATAAATTAAGAAAATTTAGGTAAGTACACTAAAGTCTACAAACTATTACTGAGATAAAATAAAGAAGACCTAAGTAAATGAAGAGACATACCACGTCCATGGATTGGAAGACTTAATATTGTTAAGGTGTCCAGAGCGTAAGTCCTTCAATATAAGCAAATTTCAAGTATCTATTGTATCGTATCTTATTAACACTCATTAGTTAAAGGTAGTCACATGGCCAAGTCCAATATCCATGATGTGAGAATGTCTGCTTCTCATATGAAAACGAGGGAGAGGAATATATTTCTGAAGTATAATTCAACTTCCCACAATGTTCACTGAACATTAATTATGTTAATATCCCTAGAACTTAACATAATACATGTGAATGGCTGTCGAATGATGACTAAATAAATGTATTTTAGAAAAGTATGTCAAAATATCATTTCATGTTTCAATTTGGAAGGATCTTTGTTTCAAAAATCATAACTGGAGTGTCACAACCTTACCTTATGGTGATGATGTTACCTCACTATCCAGATCCCTGGGACTCTACCATCACTACAGTCTCATGCTGGGAACAAAAGGAGTTATGATAGGAGTTCAATTCTTGCTAGGAGTGGGAAATTGCCATTTTTCTTCCTATTTTTTGTAGAGTTGAGGTGTAATGGTAGTTTGAACATGTAAACAATAGAAAATAACCTTAATTAATTATTGTCTCATAACTTCCCCTACATACATATTCTGTAGAGTTCTTTCTTCCTGCCCCTTTGGATGAAATTTAGAATACACTCACTGACATTTTTTTCTTTGCTTCAATAATAAAATGTTTACTATTTCCCCCAGTATAGTAACCATAAACTCTGAATTTCATGAGAAGTTTTAATTTTTATGTCTCCATCTTTGATCTATTGAAGAAGAAAAGGCTTCGGTGGTAAAGAAACAGTGTGGTCAATTTCTCTCTTTTCCCCAACTAGAGCTTTATTATTCCATTACTTTCCTACTTACTTCGTGGCCACTGGTTCCTCCAGGGTTAAGGGGAGTATCATTTGGGAAAGAAGTAGGAAGATAAAAGACTTGACTGGTACTATCTTGAGTTAATGTTAAGAACTGGGAAGAATCTGAGGATGTTCCTACTTGTAAGGTAACGAGTTAGCCTGCCACAGGTTCATGGATGCTGTCAGAAGACACAAGGCTCCTGGTACTCACGGTACAGTAAAAGCATGAACTTTATATTTGTCACTTCTCCTTGTCCCCCAAACTCTGTGGGGGGTATGCAAAGTGGCCTGCGTGGACAGTACACATGCAGTGGATCTGTGTCACAGCTGAAGAAACCTAAGAAAGGAGCCCTAATCTTTTATAATAGGCTACAAGCAAATCTGACCCACGTTTGTCCCAGAAGGAGACACTGTCTTTGTTACACTGGCCATCAACCAAATATGCCCTCTGCTTTAGAGAGAGACTGTCTCTATCTTCCATGATGTAGAGATCTTGCCTTTTTTTATTAATTTCTGAATCTCAGAACCTAGAACAGTGCCTCGCTAAATATTGAAAAACAGAGGGATAAAAGTTGGGAGAATGTAGCCCAGCCAGCGTGGCTCAGCGGTTGAGCGTCGACCTCGGATCCATGCGATCGGGGTTTGATTCCCGGTCAGGGCACATGCCCGGGTTGTGGGCTCAATCAAAGACTCTCTCATCATTGATGTTTCTATCTCTCTCTCTCCTGTCCTCTCTCTGAAATGAATAAAGGTATATTAAAAAAAAAAAAAAAAAAAAAAGTTGGGAGAATGTAAAGGAAGGGGGCCATGGAGTGTCTAAAATCAAGCAAGGACAGGGATCAGAGGAATCAAGACCAATAGGTCAGGCTACCCTAGCCTTAGCTCCTCATTCTCAAATGTCCCAACAACACTTTGTGTCCTTTGGTTGCAGAAAAGCTTTAGTGTTATCAAAAAGCTCCAATAAGGTAAACTCTACAGCCCACTCTTTTGAGTTTTGGTTACTGCCAAGTAAGGACCGTGGCACCTCCACCTACCACAATTCTCTGCTCTGTGCTGCTCCGCTCTGTGATGTAACGTTCCCCTCAGGTAATTAGCTGGTTGGGAGCAACTCTGCCAGCTGCCTCATGTAGGCTTAAGCATTTTAGACATCAAGTAAACAAAGAAGAGGCTGTTCTCTAATAAATATTTGTTCAAGGAATTAGTTAAATTATTTTCTGTGGCAGAATCCTAGCATCATGTTCTCATGCATTTTCTCCAGTTTAGGAAACCAAACCCCAACCTTCCAAGGGAGAGAGAAAGGATGTCTAATCATCTCAGGCTAATGAAAGATGCATCCACTCTGCAGTTGTCTCCAGGCACCAGATAGTGCACCCCGCCCAGTGGGACAGCAAGCTGAAGAAAATGAGAAATGTAATGGGACGTTCAGGACAGAGAAGAAAATAGTTTCCTTCATTGCAAAGAGTTAAATCCTAACCAAGCCTCCAACTTCCACCAACCAAACGATGCGCAGCTTCAGCACCACACGGAAAACACTGGCTCTGGCTCTGTGTGGAGCAGTCAGCATGAAATATAATGCAATTCAAAATAGACAGGATACACATGCTCCAGAGGGAAGTCATTAATACCCATGAATAATGATAAAGCAAAATACCATCTGCCAGGATCATGTGGCAAATCTTTTTAAAATTCCAATTAGCCTATAAACCAGAAACATCGAGCAAATGTGCTCCCCCTGCCATGGGAGACAATGTGTCCTTGATGTCTCCATCGCTTCACACGTAGACGAAAATGTGAGTGATGGCAACATTACCCATGTCTGCATATATTTGGGAGGATGCATTATTTCTTAGGACACAGGTGCTAGCTATGTAACCGGGCAGAACAGAATGTTAGAATCTGCTAATTAAGGCCACATATGTATTTTCATATACACTTTAATTGCGGGGGTGAAAAAAATGCATCTGTTATAAACACAGTGTATTAATTTCACTGTAACAATGTGGTTCCATTTAATTCTTGTATGTATTTGGAGTCGGAGCTAATGAAGCATTTCTATCGCTCTGTTATCCCAGGGAAAATCATCTCGCGTATGATGGATTCAGGTATTCTAAGCCACTTTCCTGAACTGCATTTTATGAAGCAAATTACTATTACAATCATAATATCTATTATTAGCCCTGTTGTGGTATAGCCTGAAAAGAAACCGTTCTTATTACAAATGCATAAAATAGTCCTACAGCCCGCCCAGGCGTGGCTCAGCGGTTGAGTGTGGGCCTAGGATCCAGGCGATCGGGGTTCAATTCCGGGTCAGGGCACATGCCCGGGTTGCGGGCTCAATCAATGACTCTCTCATCATTGACTCTCTCTCTCCCTCTCCTGTCCTCTCTCTGAAATAAAGATATATTTAAAATAAAATTAAAATAAAATAAATAAAATAGTCCTACAGGCCAACTAGTCCATCACTTGTCTCGTGAAATACCTCAAGAAGCAAAGCAGCCTACTTCTGAGCACAGACTTTTCCCACTAGCTCTTGCTTTGCCGTGGTTTATCACAGCACATGAAGAGCCCTGGAATTCCTGTATTTGGAGCTTCTGATCCCACTGCTCTCCTTAGTCACTCGCATGCTTTCCAGAACTCACTCGGTTTAATCTATAAAACATCCTCCCTGCTTCAAAGCGTTATTTTAAGAATCAAAATAAGTCCATGTGAAAAGTACCTTCGAAAAAGTTTCAAAACCCTCCCGTGGTAAAAGTCACTTTTGATTATCATGACGAGATACACGAGGCAGAATCGTCTGCATTATATTAAGAGGTAAAATTATACATTAAAAGGAGAACAGAAAGGTCTCTCCGCAGGCTTGGGGCATGGATTTGATGCTAGATTAGGTGGCTCTTGTTCAAGCAGCAGGACGATCTGTCTCCGTCCCGGGGCTGGCACAGAGGCCCGGCCAGTACCCCGCCTTCCGCAGCTCCTTCCAGCTCTGACGCCAAGGGGGTGTGCTTGAACCCGCAGGCCACTTGAACTTGGGTTGCAGTGGGGTGCTATATTCCAATTATTAACAACATAACCAATTTCCATTAACCATGTGTTAAAAGGAAGGTGAGTTGTATCATTTTTGAAAAATTCCTGGTCATTTGACTCAGCATGCTTCAGAACACAAACCCCGCAGGCCTGCACTCCCGCACCGGCCGCATCACAGGGAGCAGCGTGAGGCCGGGAAAGCCCAGAGCCGCGGATAAGCTGCAGAGCAGGCTACTCGCGTGCAGACGCTCAAGAATCACCGCGCCAGTCACACCTGAAGGCTCGGGCTCAACAGCAGTTTATTTCTGCACACCCTTGGGCTTAGTAATTTTATTTCTAGGACTCTATCCTAACAAAACACTACTCCGTGTGCTGGATGATCATGAAGTCACTTTAATAGCAAAGAACTGAAAAATGTAAATGCATCTAACAGGGACATGGGGGCATAAATTATAGTACATTCACATAGTGAGATCCTTGTAGTGGATAAAAAATTGAGGGAGGTCTAACTATATATACTTCTCACGGAGGTCTCTAAAATATAGTATTTAAAATAAAAAGCACTGTGGATTCTGGTCATAATGATGCGCCATCGTTTGTAACAAATGTACCCCTCTGTGGGGGATGGGGGCAAGGGCGGAGGCTGTGCATGTGTGGCGGGCAGAAGTTATATAGAAATCTCTGTACCTTCCTCCCAATTTTGCTGAAACTCTAAAACTGCTCTAAAAAATAAAGACGAAAAGAAAAGAAAAAAGAAAAGAAAAGAAGAAAAGAGAAGAGAAAAGAAAGAAAAGAAAAGAAAAGAAAGAAAAGAAAAGAAAAGAAAGAAAAGAAAAGAAAAGAAAAGAAAAGAAAAGAAAAGAAAAGAAAAGAAAAGAAAAGAAAAGAAAAGAAAGGGAGGGGAGGGGAGGGGAGGGGAGGGGAGGGGAGGGGAGGGGATCGCGTTACCGAAAGTACAATCCCATCTAAGTAAAATATAAAGCAAAAATAGCTTTGTCACACTTCACAGCTGTTGCGTGTTTTACAAACTGAAGGCAAGACCCCCGGGGCGAGAAGATTCCGCCCGGCTTGAGCGCGATGCGCGCGTCTCCGCGGCGGTGGGAACCGACCGGCGGCAGGGCCGAGGCCGCCCGCGCACGCGCACAAGCAGAGGCGCAGCCGGGCGAAGGGGGAGAGGGCGGCGCGGGTGATGCAGCTCCGTCCGCCTCTGCAGGCGGGGCAGGGGGACAGGGGAGGGAAGGAGAGGCAGTGGGAAGACTCTCACAAAAACAGGCTTTTTGTACATAACTCTTGTGCTGTGGCCGAACGCTGTCCAGAGCAAACGCAGGCCTGTGCTCCTCGCTGGCGGAGAAGCCTCACAGCGCGCTGCGCACACACAGACGGCGCCCTGGCGGCCGCCAGCGGGAGGGGCGCCTGGGCCAGGGAGGGGAAGGGCCTGAGAAGTGCACGTTGGTGGCCACGAAACAGCCACAGGATGTAAAGTACAGCACAGGGAACAGAGTCGACAATATTGTAATAACTATGTATGGTGCCAGATAGGTACTGGAAATAGGGGGGGGGTCACTTTGCAAAGTATGGTTGTCTAACCACTATGCTGTACACCGGAAACCAACACAAAATAATATTGAAAGTAAACTGTAATTGAAAAATAAATGTTTTTGCCCGGCCGGGTGTGGCTCAGCAGTTGAGCATTGACCTAGGATCCAGGAGATCCCGGTTTGATTCCCGGTCAGGGCACATGCCCCGGTTGCCGGCTAGGCAGCCGATCAAGGACTCTCTCATCATTGATGTTTCTGTCTCTCTCTCTCTCCCTCTCCTTTCCTCTCTCTGAAATCAATAAAGATATGTCTAAAAAATAAATAAATTTTTTTAAAAATAAAAATTTGCTATTATAACAAACAAACAAAGGATGAAAGATGAGCCATGTGTCAACCATCTTTAAGTCACATGCTGGGTCTGAGGACTGACTAGGCCAAATAATGTTTACATCTTAAATTTTCTGTTGGTTTCATTACAACCATAATACGGAGGCCTACTGGGATGCTGCTAAGAAAATAAATTGAACAGGATTGCTTTAATTTCTATGATTAAACTAAAGACAGAAATGTTAGAACCTTAGCATGACTTTAAATTATATATATATATATCATTTATTGAAATATAAAGATCTTCATTTACACGTTTAAAAACAGAAACACGAACGGGGATTGGTAATACATTTTGCATCGCTAGAGCCTTCCTGTTGAGTTAGTTCTCACACATTCACCACACCACTGTTTTGGGAACACTTACGTATTTTTCTCTTTATTATTTCTAAAATATAAATTTTGGACATTCAAAAGTGCAACAGTTAATGTGCCTGTGGGGAATATCACAGTTAAAAAAATATAAACAAAGGCAGTGATACAGCTTGTCATAAATGTTTTGGCAGTATTCTCCAAGTCTATATAGAAATACATATATACATATTGATGTATAACATCATTTTATCTCACGTCCCTCTTCACAAAAATAGGACCATTTTGCTACAGGTTGGCAGACCACATTTTAAGGACATCATGGATCATTTTAAAAGTCACAAATTGTGTTTCCCAGTTCAGCTTTGATTGTCTTCATAGAAACAGAAAGCAGGAAGGATTGGCAAATTTTCATCCGGGAACTTCGCAGGAGGCCATAAGGGGAAAAAAAATCTGTGATACACTGAAAACACTGTTTAAAAAAAAATGCAGTTACACACAACTTGGGTGGGAGCATTCGTTAGGGCTGGAACCTGCTGGTCTGAGAATTTTCATCCAGCCTGATGATGTCACACAAGACTCGAAGGAACATCAAAATGCAAAGTACCAACAAACGAAGGCTGTACAAGGGAGAGTGGGTGATAAACAGAATGCTTGAGCTGTGATTCTAGAAACATAAATGTATTTCAGGTCTAATTGGCTCTACAGAACCTAGTTAGGTTTTCTTTTTTTAATTGGCCAATCTGGCTCAGTCTTCATAATATGAAAAGGTAGATAAGAAAGTGGAGCTTGCATTGAGATTACACCAGTAGGTAGTCAAGTACCTTGTTATTGCTTTTACATCTTCCAAAGCATCACCTGCCAGGAGACATACAGTGATTGCAGTAATCACAGCCCATGTTTCATTCATACGGTGTCAGCGATTAAGCGGTATTGCAAAGAATGCCAATGAACCCACGCCAACCAATTTGACAGCTTGGATGGATGTGACAATTTGTTCTCCCATCTAACCCCAAAATATCAGTAAAACTTCTTTATTTTCTTTTTCCCCACCAAAATACTGGCCTGGCTCTAGAGACTGGGCACACTGAATTGCATCATTTTTACACATGCATTCCGGGGGACCGGAGGAAGAGGGAGTTCAGTCCCCCCATGCAGCGGGAAGCAGTGCCTTTACTTTTAGAAGACCTGCCAACCGAGATTTAGCATGCTCAGCCTCCGCAAAGAATGAAAAGTTAAATTAAGGGTAGCAATTGCTAGATATGTGGCATTAAATGGCACTGACCAAAGCCAAAGATTTAAACAGCAGGCTTCCTGCATGGTTGCTTTCTAGCGCAGTTCCTGATTCCAAATTATTTTCTTCCCATGGCAGTTTTCTGTAACCTCAGCTGGTTATTTCCCAAACCTGGCTGATCAGAATAGTCAAGGTGTTTATAAAAATACAGGTTTCTGCTCCCCCCAGACTTAATAATTCAGAATCTCTGGGATGAGGGCTTGGAATCGGGGGTTTTGGTTGGCAGTTCCATTGGGGAACAAAAGACCCAAATGAAGACATGCACAGCCTTCACTAGGCAATGACTTTATGGTCTCAGAGTTGCTAACTATTTCCCACTGTGGTAAGAGAAGAAGAAAGAGGGCTCATGGTCAGAATATTCTTCTCTTTTAGGGTTCAGAGAATTTTAAAAATACATATGTTGGGACCCACCAAAGTTATCACCAGGCATGAATAAAACCTCTCTTTATGCCATCTTTTTGCTGATGATTATATTTTCCACTGAGTATTAACAAGAGAAGTCATGTTAGCCATAGGCATATGCCTTTATATTGAGAACATTTAGGATTCAAGGGTTTTGCTTATTTGTTTCAAATCCCATTACTTTCCAGGGGAGTTAATTGTTTTTAATACAATGGATTATTCAGTACACAGTTAAAAATTCTGACTTCCTGGAAGACACTACTTTCTTTAACTTTGTTCTCTATGTTCAACTAAATTTAATCCACTAAAGCTATTACCGTATTTTATAGAGAAACATGTTATTTAATATAAACGTCAAAAACTGTCAAACTTGTCACCTACTTAGTAAAGATTTTTTAAAATTGTGCTTTCTCTGTAGGAAAAAAGTGTTACATATTACACATTTAGCATTACTGATAACAGTAGTATTATTATAAACATAGATTACAATATAAAAATGAGTTGTTGGGCTTCTAAATGACCCAAATCTATTAAACAAGGTTGGTTAATCATTAGCCTTAATCTCTTTAACACTAAAAAAAAGTAAAATGCTATAGTACCAGTACCTTTTAAGGTTCAAAAGTGGTTTTGCATGTACTTCACAAGAAAGTTCAACAGCAGCTGATACCAGGTTCCAAGCGGGAAGTACATGGATGGGTTGAGTGGTCGGTCTCTTCAGAGGTCCAGAGAAGATAGTTATAAATCTAAACACATCCTTGGTTAGAGTTATTTACATAATTACAATGCTGGAGTTTCGTTGCAACAAAAATTGTGTATTGTTGGAATCTCACCAATGCCTTGAAACACAAAGTTGGTCTTGTGTGGTCCATTATTTCCTTGTCCAACTACCTCCAAACTTCACACACTGAGATGCTACTGAAGCACTGCAAGAGGCAATGCTGAGAAAGGTCATTTCAAAATATCCCACTCACTCTCATGTAGAAGGCTCCCTGAGGCCCTTGGCTGGGAACTTCTCTTTACACACGATCCAAGTCCTCCTCTCAAACTTTGCATTGCAATAAAGTGGTTTTCTTAAAAGGATCCACGGTGGCTCCAGGAGTGGAAGGTACCCCTTGAATCTGCCAGTTAAAGGAAGCTGTCCTCCACCAGGTCTGAGGAGTCTATGCCAATGTCGTCCATCATGTCGATGTCCTCAATGGTCTCGTCTTCTCTCTTGATGAAGGTAGAACTGCTGGAACCTGTCTCAATGGCACTCTCTTCAGAGGTCTGCGAGCTGGAGAGGGAAAGAACAGGAAAGATTATGACCATATAAAGTGCAGCCTGACCATGGTGGTATTTCTAGGGTGGGCTCCCAAAGGCAAAGGTGCTCTCCCTGCAAGCTCCTTTGCATTCACACTTGGGCTACCCAGTTGGGCAAGATTCTACCACCAAGCCAGGTAGCTACTCATGATCCAACACACTGCAGTGGGCCACGTGGAAAACTAAGGGCCACAGGTCATCTCCACACTTCAGCTTTCCTTCTCTTCTGCTAAATCTCTCATCAAAGTTGCTAACCAGCCGAGATGAGACAATTTCTACTTTCCCAACTCATTCCTAGTAGAAGAGAAAATAAGCAATGCCTGATCAAAAGGCATGGGGAAGAAAAAGCAGAGGGATGGAACCAGGGGCAAACTTCAGCCAGGCCACTTCCTTGATCTCCCTGAAGCCTCCTGAATGTCCAAACTGTGTTCTCAGGATGTCACCCCACTGCCCTCCTTCCCCTCACCTTTATATCCAGTCCCCCTAAGTCTTGAAGGCCCAGGTGAAGGGTCTTTACTTACAAGAGTAGTGGCTGAAAGAGAACGTCCTAGAGTCGGAAAGCCTTAGGTCTGGAATGGTCCACCCCTTAGTAGCTTTGGGACTTCACACTAGTCACTTAACCCCCTGAACTTGTTCCCTTGCCTATAAAATAGGACGACAATAGTGCCTGACAATATTCCTGTTTGTTAGGGTGATTAAATGAGGTAATAACCATAAAGCACTGAGTACAGTGCCTAGAACATAATAGGTGTTCAATAAATGTTAGCTGTTATTATTGTTAGTATTCAAACTCTTACTGAATTTGAATAGGGCCTGGATATTAGATGACATCAGGAAACAGTTTAATTGTCTTATGTGTGATCATGCTGTTGTGGTTATGTAGGAGAGTATCCTTGTTCTGAAGGGGTGTGTGCGCCACAGTTTCAAATGATTTAGTTCCGAACAACTTTGCAAGGAAAATAAGCTATGAGTATGTATGCATTTGTGTGAAACACACACCACTATTATTTACATGTAGCTAGAAAAAGCAAATGTGGCAAAATGTTAACAGCTGCTAATCTAAGTGGGAGATGTAGTCTCTCAATTTTTCTGGACATTTAAAAATTTTCACAAAAATTTTTGGAAATAATTTTCCCTAAAATCTCCAGCCTGTCACAATTCCCTGCTTGTCCTTCCTTCTCTGAACTCATACTATTTTACGGTTATCCTGCCTTGTATTGCTAAATTTTTATGTATGCGTTTTTGCTCCAAGCAGATTATCATCTGCTGACAGGCAGGAATGGTTTCCTCTCCTTGCCGTGAGGCAGCAGCTCCCTGCTACACGCACAGCCATAAACCCCACTATTGGCTAGCAGGCCAGAGGGAGCTCTCACACACACCGCAGAGGCGCTCAGCCTGCTCAGCTCTTTCCCGCTGTTAGCCCAGCCTGATTCCTCAGCCTCTCTCCCCTCCTCTCCACACCATTTCTAAGCAGGGAACTGAGCCAGCCAAGGAGAAGCCTCTGGGGAAGTCTGCTGCCATCCACCCCCAGGCCCTTATGGCTTGGAGAGCTCTAAAAACCTATGGGGCTACTGGACTGAGCTTTCCCTTCACAACCCCACGGATTAGGCCCTTCCCCAGCATGAGCTCATGCCTGGGTTACTAGTTTGTACTCCACCCTACACCCCCACTTACACCCTGCTCCTGGAGCGTCACTGGGAACCCCAGCCCACCCGGCTGGTCTTGATAACTGTCTAGTCCTGACATCCCTCTTCCCTGGCAGGCAGACTCTGTTCCTGGTACTGGCCAATGGCTAGGGGCCTGAGTCAACCCTTGGATACTGACCCAACTCATCTGGGAGCTGCATGGATGACACTTCCTCGGATGATGTAATTTAGACCGCTGGTCCCCTCTTTGGGTGCAAGTTCGACATCTGAGTCCTACAGTAGAGCCTGTCTCCCTGGAACTTGCCCTGGGCCCGGCATACTTCTCTCTCTCTGATAGTCCATCTCACAGAGAGAAGGCAGAGTGTGGGCACAGAAGCTCACTCCCACAAAAACTCAGTACCAGACCATCCTTGCTGCTAGTTAGGCTTCATGGTGGGTACTAGAGCTGATGCCTGGGATTACTCCTGGTTTCCAAGCGTATCTTACAGCTCAGGGCCTGGCTCCCAATAGGCCCTGACCTAGAACCCCTCAGCTCTCTACAGCAAGGCCTTGTCTTCCTCCTGCCTACTCCCCTCCCAAGGCCAAGCATCCTGAGCCTGAGGAGAGGGTTCTTTGGGACCACTCAGACCACCGTGCTGACTCCTGTCTGCCTAAACCCAGAGCATTCCAGCTCTGGGACTCCCTCTCTTTTATAGGCTGAATTGTGCCCACCCCCAACTCATATGTTGAATTTGACATCTTAATATGACTGTACTTGGAGAGAGAACCTTTAAAGAGGTAATTAAGGTTATATGAGGCCCAGCCGGGCGTGGCTCAGTGGTTGAGCATCGACCTAGGATCCAGGCGATCAGGGTTCGATTCCCGGTGAGGGCATGTGCCTGGGTTGCGGGCTGTAGCCGATCAATGACTCTCACATCATTGATGTTTCTATCTCTCTCTCTCCCTCTCCCTTCCTCTCTCTGAAATCAACAAAGATATATTTAAAAAAAAAAAAAAAAAGGTTATATGAGGTCATGAAAGTGGGGCCTTAACCCAATAGGATTAGCATTCTTATAAGAAGAGGACGGGACACCAGGGGCACTTGCACACAGAAAAAGGCCATGTGAAGACACAGAAGAAGGTGGCTGCGCTAGCTCGTTTTGCTCAGTGGTGAGAGCATCGGCCTGCAGACTGAAGGGTCTCGGGTTCTATTCCAGCCAAGGGCACACACCTCGGTTGCAGGCTCGATCCCTGACCCAGGTCAAGGTATGTGCGGGAGGCGACCAATCGATGTGTTTCTCTCACATCAATGTTTCTCTCTCTCTCCCCCTTCCACTCTCTCTGAAAAGCAATGGGAAAAATATCCTTGGATGAAGATTAAAAAATTAGATTAAAAAAAATGGGGCCATCTGCCAGGCAAGGTGAGAGGCCTCAGGAGAAACTAAGCCTGTCAACACTTTGATCTTAAATTTCCAGCCTCCAGAACTGCGAGAAAATCAATTCTGTTGTTTAAGCCCCTAGTCTGAGGTATCGTCTTCTGGCAGCCTGAGCTGACTAAGACATGCACCACGCTCGGCCCACCTGTCAGGGCCACAGTCTCATCTGACCTCATGTAGTCATTTGGGACTCGATTTGTGGGATTCAAAGATCGAATGTATCTGCCTAGCAGAAGTTCTAATTTTCCAAACAACTACCAGCTATCAACTACAATTATTCTCTCTGTTGGGTATGTGTCAAGTTCTGCAGTCTCACCTCCTGTACGCCTAGAAAAATTCTGGGGACACCTTTCTTATGCTATTTACCCCAATGTGACTTTCTAACTTTATTTAGATGCAGAATCCTTTTTACATCTGAAATATTATTCAGAGCCCCCAAACACAAAGTAACCAAATAGATCACAGAGCTGTGGAGGGTGCTGAGACCCACTGCTCAGCCTTCCCCCATCCTCGTGAAGTTCCACCACAGATCCCCCAGAACCTGGATAAGCATTGTTTACTAAAGGAATATAAACATGTTCTTAAAGTTGTTCTAAGCAAAGGATCATTAGAAAGGTAAGTCAGACAGACCACTTTGCCCCATCTCCAAATCTCATATAAATCATGCATTCCAAAACAAAAACCTTACTTTTAAAATTACCTGGTGCATGCAAACAAACAAGAGTTGTCTAGACCTTATACCTCAGTTGGCTGAGAGTGGTCACAATCATCAGCCTCCAAAATAATAATGCCTGTGCTTCTGCCTAAATAATCGTATGTAGTCAACTGAATGAGAAAGAAGGAACAACAACATCACAAATGAAGGGGGGAAAAAGAGACTCATAGCAACCTTGACCTTGAACCAGGGGCCACTATCACCTTCTCCTGCCTCTGCTCAAGGGCTGTGCAAAGAGAGGGAGGAATTGGGACATTCCATCTGGACTGTGTGAGCCAATGGTTCTAGTCCTGGCTGTGCACTTGCATCATCTTGGTAATAAATTAGTGGATCTAGGTAATTATCACCAATGGCTTCTAGTGTCACAAAAAGAGACACAACTGGACAGTAGGCACCTCCTGACAGAAGGGCATGGCACCAGCTCTGAAAGCATGCTTGCTTCAAAATCTAACCTGAGTTAGATCAAGTCTCAAGATGAACTGCCAGTTTACAACAAAAATATGAGACAGAAGCACATGGTAAAATACATTACAGGATGCAATCAGCAAAATTCTAAATGTGAGAACTCTACAGGCAAATGCTCTGGTTTCTTCATAAATAACATGCAAGGGGGCAAAAGAGGAAGGACAATATAGAGTCACAGAAACTAAATGCAATGTGTGACTCTTATTTGGGTCTTCAATAGAACAAAGCAGTCTGGCCCGGTGTGGCTCAGCGGTTGAGCATCAACCTAGGATCCAGGTGATTGGGGTTCGATCCCCAGTCAGGGGCATGCAGGAGGCAGCTGATCAATGACTCTCTCATCATTGATGCTTCTATCTCTCTCCCTCCCTCTCCTTTCCTCTCTCTGAAATCAATAAAGATATATTTTTAAAAAAAATAGAACAAAGCAAACGTAAAATAGTATTTGTGAGAAGATCAAAGGAATTGGAGCACTAACTAGATATTAATTTATTGTCAATTTGGGGGTGAGATGATGATAATGTAGTTATTTTTAATAACTGTGGCTCTTTTTAAAAATAGAGCCTTTACTGCATGGAGATACATACTGGAATGTTTATGGAAAAAATGATACGATG
Organism: Miniopterus natalensis; assembly: GCF_054644295.1. Classification (NCBI taxonomy): domain Eukaryota; kingdom Metazoa; phylum Chordata; class Mammalia; order Chiroptera; family Miniopteridae; genus Miniopterus; species Miniopterus natalensis. The sequence continues at coordinate 172,538,701 of NC_142081.1, forward strand.
TCTAGATGTGCTTCAAAATTCTCCAGAGGGGGCAGAGGCAGAGAAACAGAGAATAGATATGGCTATGCATGTGGACTGGCCGTGAGGTCATAAACGTTAGAGGTGAGTGATGGATACCTGACGGTTCACTATGCTATTTGAATTGTGCATGTTAGAACTCTTCCATAATATGAAGTTAAAAAGAAAAAACAAATCAGCCAGGGCATGCTTGGGCCCCACTCCCAGAGACTCTAAGTTCTTGATCTGGGTGAGGCTTGTACATCGGTAGTTTTAAAATCTCCCCAGGTGATTCCAACTTGTAGCTAGGGTTACAAACCACTGATGTAGCATCAAACAACCCAGTCTAGCCTCTCTCTCACCTTTCTGGATTACTAATTAAGGAAACAGCAAAAGAGGCGTATAGTATCTCAATACTCTCAGTTGCTGTGTCAGTTTGATCAAATTACTTGAGGATTTCAATCAAAGGTTCTCTACCAGGGAAGGACAACCTTCCCTGCCCTACACCTCCCAAGTCACAGGGGGCGCCTATTAGCATCAGCTGGGAAGTGTTTTCAAAATTAAACAAACCCCTTGGGGACACTACCCTTTGCTCCCTTAAAACAGATTCACTACCGGGAGCTTGATCATCTGGGCAACGGCTCCTTTCCTTCATATGTGCTGGGGCAGGGGCAGGGGCAGGGGCAGGGGCAGGGGCAGGGGCAGGGGAGCTGTGCTGGAAGCTGAGGCCATGCCTGTATCTACCTGTGTCTGTTCCTCTTGCCCAGGTCTTCCTCCTCAGGAACAGGGTCAATGTCAGGCAGAGGAATGATGTAGCCGCTGTCAGCACTCAGCCTCTGCTCATCCAGGCCACCCTCCCAGTCCTTCAGCTTGTCCTCTTCATTTTTGTAGGTGACGCCAATGTAGGCATTATCAGCATCCACTCGCATGCGTGCCACGGCGGGATGGTCGCTCTTCAGGAAATCCAGGTGAATCTTTTCATAACTCTGCAAACATTTGTTTCACATAGTTAATCAAGTGTTATTAACCAAACTGCCCCCTCACATCAGCTTTATATGGTGTGGTTGTGGCCAATACTCACTGCCAGTAAGCCTGAGGGTGAACTCCACCCACTGACGTTCCAACAGCTCAACTACAACTGGAGGGCACACACAACCCACACAAGGGACACTCCTGGGACACTTAGCTCAGGTGATCAGGGAGACTGTGCCACTGGGCCCCACAGAACACGTACTACATAAGGCCACCCTGCCAAGACTGGGAAATGTAGCAAATCTACCTAATACATGGAAACAAATACACATACGCAGCCAATATGAGGAGACAAAGAAACATGTCCCCAGTGAAAGAACAAAACTCCAGACAAAGAACTAAATGAAATGGAGACAAGCCATCTACCAGATGCAGAGTTCAAAGCACTGGTGATAAGGATGCTCAGGGACCTCAGTGAGAACTTCAACAAAGAGAGAGTGAGCATTAGAAAATTAGAAATTACAAAAAAGAACCAGTCAGAAATGAAGAATACACTAGAAGGAATCAACAGTACATAAGATGAAGCAGAGGATGTGGAAGACAAGATAGCAGAAAACACCTCATCAGAATGGGAAAAAGAAAAAAAATCACCCCCAAAATGAGTATAGTTTAAAGAACTCTGGCAGAATATCAAGCTAGCAACATTTGCATCATAGGGATATCAGAGAGAGGAGAGAGAAAGCAAGGGGTTGAGAACCTATTTGAAAAAATAATGACTGAAAACTTCCCTAACCTGGCGAAGGAACTAGATATACAAGTCCAGAAAGTATAGAGAATCCAAAACAAGATGAGCCCAAAGAGACCCACACCAAGACACATCATAATTAAAATGGCAAATGTTAAAGAGAGAGAATCTTAAAAGCAGCAAGAGAAAGACAGTTAACTACCTATAAGGGAGCTCCCATAAGACTGTGAGCTAATTTCTCAACAGAAACTTTGCAGGCCAGAAGGGACTGGCACAAAATATTCAAAGTGATGAAAAGCAAGGGCCTACAACCAAGACTACTCTACCCAGAAAGACTATAATTGAAAATTGAAGGAGAGATGAAGAGCTTCTCAGACAAGAAAAAGCTCAAAGAGTTCATTACCACCAAACCAGTATTACAAGAAATGTTAAAGAAATTTCTTTCAGGAGAAGGGGAAAAAAGAACATAAGTATAAATAAGAAAATGACAATAACTACATACTTATCAATAATCACTTTAAATGTAAAGGAACTAAACGCTCCATTCAAAAGACACAGGGTAGCTTAATAGATAAGAAAATAAGATCCACACATATGCTGTCCACTTCAGATCGAAAGACATACCAACTGAGAGTAAAGTAATGGAAATAAGTATTTTATGCAAAAAAAAACAAACAAAAAGCTGGGGTAGCAATACTTACATCAGACAAAATAGACTTTAAAACAAAGGCTATAATAAGACACAAAGAAGGGTATCAATAATGTAGGGATCAATCCAAGAAGAGGATATAAACTTTGTAAACATTTATGCACCCACTATAGGAGTACATAAATATATAAAGTAAATATTGACAGACATAAAGGAAGAGATTGACAATAATAGAGCCACAGTAGAGGACTTTAACACCCTATTGCCATCAATGGATAGATCTTCCAGACAGAAAATCAAGGAGAGTGGCCTTAAATGACACATTAGACCAGATGAATTTAATTGATATTTTTAGAGCATTTCACTCCAAAGCAACAGAATATACATTCTTTTCAAGTGTAGATGGAACCAGCATTATTTTTAATAGCCAAGATATGGAAGCAACCTAAGTGCCCATCAATAGACAATTGGATAAACATATAGTACATACATACAATGTAGTATTAAAAAAAAACGAAATCTTTCCATTGTGACAGCATGGATGGACCTAGAGGGTATTTTGCTAAGTGAAATAAGTCAAGCAGAAAAAGACAAATACCATGTGATTTCACTTGTATGTGGAATCTAAAGAACAAAATAAATGAACAAACAAAACAGACTCTTAGATACAGAGAACAAACAGATGGTTGCCAGATGGGAGAGGGGTTGGGAAGCTGAGTGAAAAAGGTGAAGGGAAAGAAGTACAAATTGGTAGTTACAAAACAATCATGGGGATATAAAGCACAGGGAAAACAGTCAATGTAACAACTATATATGGTGCCAGGTGGGTATTAGACTTATGGAGGGATCATTTCATAAATTATATAAATGTCTAAACACTATGATGTACACTTGAAACTAATATAAAATAATACTGAATGTCAACTGTAATTTTTAAAAAAATTTTTAAGGGAAAAAACGGGCCCACCAATGGCAGGTCTTAAGGTCCCTTCTCTGAGTCAGCAACTATGACTATGTCCCTCCCCACACACACCCCTTCTCTGGGATTAGCATGGACCCTTCTGGCCTCATCACATACATAGTCTCTCAGGGCTAGTAAGAGGTCATGAGGACTTCCACAAGGAATACCAGAACCTGAAGCCTTCCTGATCCTAAACACAGAAGAAATCTAGCTCACAACTTAGGACCTTTGATCTAAAAAGATCCTATTTTCTGCCCTGCTGGGCGTAGCTCAGTGGTTGAGCATCGACCTAGGATCCAGGCAATCAGGGTTCAATTCCCAGTCAGGGCACATGCCCTGGGTTGCGGGCTCGATCCCCAGTTGGGGGTGTGCAGGAGGCAGCTGATCAATGACTCTGTCATCATTGATGTTTCTATCTCTCTCTCCCTCTCCTTTCCTCTCTCTGAAATCAATAAAGATATATTTAAAAAGTAAAAATTAAAAATAAAATAAAAAGATCCTATTTTCAACAGTAGTTCCAGTCTCTTTCCACCAACACTTCTTCACCAACCAGAGTGAATTTCCTTCTGCTTCCCCACTGCCTCACTTATGGGGACTCGTCATGGGCAGCGAGATCATCAATAGAGAAAAGTATTTCACTTCCAGTTCAGGGTGCAGCTTCCTAACACTGCTCCTCCTTGAGAAGAAGAGAAGCAGAAAGTATGAGAAGTCTACATGGTGACTGATCTGAATCTAAGAAATTCAGTTTATTACACAACTGTGTCTTGGTTTCCTTCTCAGCATCTCGGCAGAAAGTTGTTTCATTCATTAACATTATCTGCTTGGTTCCATGAAATTACATTTGTTCCTTTGAACAATGTTTCCTATTCCACAAAAAACCAGCTGGAGCCACAGATAACAGCTGAGGTTGTTCCTTCCAGTCAGCTGGCAAAAGCCAATTTTGCATGGATTTAAGTGCATTCAAATTAGCGATGTAATGGCTGTGGATGCCCTGAGATTAAGTGCACAGTAGCTTCAGATACTCAAACATCTGGAGAATAAAGTGCTTACAGGTGTTGTAGCCTTAAGATGAAAGAGGAGCCCTGAGGGAAGAGGAGGGTTTTCATTCACCACTGCTACCAGGGCCCTGGGGAGCACTCCATAAAACCGCAGCCACTGGAGCACACAATCTTTTTCCTCCTTTGAAAATATTCCTTTAAAGCAGTGTCGAACAGTGCTGCTGGCTCGCTAACTACCAGCTATTGTCTTCTCCCGTTGCTCTTTCCTTTCCACCCATCTTAAGAGGCCCACATAAACCTTTCATTGTTTTTAAATATTTGTTTTATTTTTAAATTACAGTTGACATACAATACTATATTAGTTTCAGGTGTACAACATAGTGATTAGACCTTTATATAACTTATAAAGGGATCAGCCCAATAAGTCTAGCACCCATCTGACATCACAGTTATTACAATATTATCAGCTATATTCCCTAGGCTGTACTTTGCATCCCTGCGGCTGCTTTTTTTTTTTAAATCCTCACCCAAGAATATTTTTTCCATTGCTTTTCAGAGAGAGTGGGAAAAAGAGAGAGAGGGGGAGAAACATCGATGTGAGAGAGACACATCGATTGGTTGCCTCCTGCACACACCCCTACCAGGGCCAGGGATCCGGCCTGCAGCATCAGTATGTGCCCTTGGTCTGAATCGAACCCGGGACCCTTCAGTCCATGAGCTGACGCTCTAACCACTGAGCCAAACCAGCTAGGGCTGTTACTGTTTTTATACCTGGCAATTTACACAACTTATCCCTTCCCCTTTTGTACCCAGTCCCCCAAGACCCCCAATCTGGCAACCATCTAAATGTTCTCTGTATCTATGAGTTTGCTTCTGTTTTGTTTCTTTATTTTAGATTCCACATATAAGTGAAATCTTATGGTATTTGTCTTTCTCTGTCTGACTTATTTCACTTAACATACACTCTAAGTGCATCCACGTTGTCGCACAAACCAACCTTTTTATACTGTCCAGGCAGCAGGTTCTCCACAATCTCTCTCAGATGGTAAAAGGAGGGTCTCTTCTCTGGCTCGCTGTTCCAGCACTTCACCATGATCTCGTAGCTGGAGGAGCACAGAACTGAGTGAGCACAGGGAGGACAGCGGGTACCCACCCTCCACCGCCCACACAGGCCCACTGGGCGTGAACCAGGGCCCATGGGAGAGGCTCACATTTCACTGGTGGCGTGGTCTGGCTTGGCCATCCGGTACCCACTCTTGATCTTATTGTAGAAAGTAGAATCCACCATCATGCCAGGGTAGGGTGTGCCACCTAGAAGCCAAAAAAGAAAGCAACCAGGATTAACAAGTGTGTGGTACATTTCTGAAACGCTTGGGGGGATACAGCACCTTTAGAAAATATTTGGGGATCCTCACCATGAAGTGTTGGTTCTTTCAAGAAAATAAAGTATTATCTCCCTGCCCAAATCTTAAATTTTAGCAGGACTTCTAGACTGGTCAAGAACAGACCCCCTAGGCAAAACTTCTAAATCTCTAGGAAAAGCTCCCAAGTGCTTTTCGATGTTTCTGACTACTGCACCTACATACACTAAGCGAACTAGAAAGGCAAAAGAAATTCTGAATCATTAAGGCCACAAAAAGTCATTTTCACAGGAAACGTTCAAAAAATTAGAGCAAACGTCAAAGTTAGGGCTTGGAACACTGAGATCGTTATCTGCTTTTAAGGGACTTCGCACACTGGGATGATCCACAGGGCATCCAAGGAGGGAGAACTAAAAAAACGGGGGCCAGTCCTAGCAGACCAGAGTGACAGTAAATCCTGAAACATTCACGTTTATGGCCAAGGCCAGGTCAAGTTCAGCTTCCTCCCTCCAGCCTTCCAAAACCACTCTAGGGCTCCTTTCTCCAGACTTCCAGTAGGATTTTAAATCAGGACCAATCAGTTTATCAGTAAGTGTGTGAGTCTCATCTCCCTGGATGAACTGTCTCTGGAGGTCATGGTCGTGAATCATCCCTCTCTTAGGCCCTCACCGGGCAGCGGGGGGCACCTATTCTATTCAGCAGCTGGTGACTGATGATTGACTGAGCACTAGGAGGTTTCTCTCCTCCAGAGTGATGACCAGGCAGGGGAGCCATGCCCTTTTCCTTGCCACACTACCTGTCACCTGAGCCTCCATCACCATGATGTGATGAGTGAGTGGCAACTCTCCACTGGTGAACCCACTTAACCCAAAGTGCAAAGTAAAAAGCAGCTGGTGAGTGGATGTTGTTAGGAGCATTTCCACTGGGAGAAAGTCACTCTGGTGTAGCTCAAAGAAAAGAAGGGGCAAAAGCCAGGGGTGAGGGTGCAGTTCCCCAAGACCCGTCTCATTCAGCGTGGCCATCACCACACTTCATACATGCACAACGTGTGGTATAAATCGGCTGCAGTGCGCTTGACTCACACCAGATGTCTAACACTGATTACATCCTGGAGCTTGGGAAAACATAGCATTTCCCTTCCAGTGTTGGTCCAGAACAGCCCAAACAAGCAGAGATGTCAGGCACGTACCGAGGGAAAAGATCTCCCAGAGCAGAATGCCGTAAGACCAGACATCACTCAGCGTGGTGTAGAGGTTGTCGAAGATGCTCTCAGGAGCCATCCACTTCACGGGGAGGAAGGTCTGCAGGGAAGGGGGAAGGAAATTAAACCCAGCACATGCGCTGACGATCTGCAGCAGCGGAAACAGAAAGACATTCTCTTTCTACTGGGCTAAGGATAACTTCCCCTAATAATGTTGGCCCACAGGAGTGTCTTCTGTGGGTGTTATTTGCTGCTGTACTTTCAGCACGCAGAAAAGGGCCTGGCACCTAGTGGGTGCTCAAAAAATATTTGATGAATGATGGATGGTCGGTTTTACCCCTTATGTACTTCCAAGGAATAGCTTCCCAAAATATTTAATCCTGAATATTTACCCCAGAATTATAAGCCCTGAAGGGACCTGTCCCCTATTTGCCTTGGAACAAAATTAAGAACAGACGCAGGGTTCTGAGAGCCAATTACATTTTTTAACTTTAAGAAACACTACAAAGAGTCTGACACGATAATTTGCAGCCTTTGTGAGGTTGTCCAACCTTCAGTGGAAATACTAAACCTGGCAGGTACATCAAGTAGCCGCATTAGCATCCTCCCACTCTCTAAAATCGCTGGGGAGGTAACAGAGATTCATAACCTTTTTGAAAAGACCTTGGCTCCACCAAAGTCCATTGGTTTTTTCCCAAGGGGTCTGAAGCTACAGGTCATGGTCACAGAGTACATGAAACATGCAGAGCCTGGACACAGCCCAGTGTCCTTCCTTCTCCAGGTGGATGCAGCAGCCCCGTGAATGGCCTCACAACCAGAGCAGTGGGGCGATTTGGATTTGTACCTACAGGTGGCAGACAAATCCCCAGCTATTCCATCTGCTTAGAGGTGAAAGGGGTGAGTAGAAAGGTTCAAGTGTAAGACAGAATGGCTATCTTTAAGGAAATTGTGCCTCTAAGATATATGAACTCAAATGGTCTTAACAGTTTAGGAGTTAGATTCCATTTGAAAATTTGATAAAAGTTAGAGAAGCTCTCCTCGGAAATGCATGTGTGTACACATATATGCACAATTTACACATACATGAATAGCTAACACTTACTGGGTGCTTGTATGTGCCAGGCACTGCCTTAAGCCTTTTACATGACTTCACTGATTTAATCCCCCACAGCACCTCAGGAGATAGGTATCACTCTCGCTTCCCTGCTACAGATAGGGAAACAGAGGTACAGAACAGTCAAACAACTTGTCCCAAACGCCACGCTAGTAAGTTCTGGGGCTGGTGCTCACACCAGGCCGTCTGCTGCAGAGCCTGTGCTTTTCATACTGACCTGGAGCCCATTCATGGACTTGGGGACTCCACGCTGATGTATGGGCACCGAATGGCTGCAAGCAACACCCGGCTTCAGAGAGTCAAGTGAGGGAGAGTGAGCACGCCAAGTGGGGTGGAGAGAGCACTTACGCTGCCTTTTGATACGTAGTTCGAATCATGCATGATGTCTCTGGCCAGGCCAAAGTCACAGATCTTCACGATTTTTCCTTGTGCCAGGAGGACGTTGCGAGCGGCCAGGTCCCGGTGGACACACTGCAGAGAATGAGAAGAAATGGTGTCAGTGTCAATCCATCTGCAGCTAGACAGCCTCACCCCAGCAAGACTGGCTGCTTCATGGTGGCATGTGGCACTGCCTGGTGCACCTCAGAGGGGATGTTCTGGCATAAAGAGCTCACCTCCAGGCTCCCCTCCCAACTACTCCCAAGAGCAAGAAAGCTCTGGAGAGAAGCAGACACCTGATGACGTCAGATTCCCCAACCTGCTCTGGGAAGAGAAGAGAGAAGCAGCCACTGCTGCTGGCCTCTCCAAGATCTCACTTCCACACTCACCTCACTCAGACCCGCCGCCTGGGTCTAAAGAGCGCTCTGTCCCAGTGAACACACTTACATTTTTTGAAGCCAAAAACTCCATTCCTCGGGCAACTTGATAGGTGAAGCTCAACAAATCCAACAGAGTCAAGCCTTCCGAGTTATCATCCGAAAGGAGGTCTTTGACTTCTGAGTCTGCAGGTGAGGGATTGAGAGTGTGGGTGCCGGCAAACAGCACGGATCATCGCCCCGAGCCGCGCCCGCAGGCTTGCCCGAAAAACATCGAAAGTGAGTTTCTCTCTTTTTCTGTTTTTTGTTTTTACTTTTTAAAGTTACAGTCTACATTCAATATTATTTTGTATTGGTTTAAGGTGTGCAGTATAGTGGTTAGACAATCATATACTTTACAAAGTGATCCAATCCCCCGGATATTTCCAGTTCCCACCTGGCACCATAGGTAGTTATTACAATATTATTGACTATATGTCCTATGCTGTCCTTATATCCCCATAAAATAACTTTCTTACAGAGTTTCTAGACCTCACAGGTGGGTATCTAAACTATGCAAATTCTAGATAAAATACCGTGGAATTTAGGAATGAGCTGTTCCGATGGAAGTGAACATCTGCTAGTAACCTGTCTTATTCCGGACTAGACTAAAGATAGGAATACAGTCAGACATGGTTAAAAATATGTTACATATTTAAGGCTAATGACTAAATGATGTAGCTGAACGTTGTAAAACAAAAAATAAATAAATACTATGCAAAGGCTCTATCTTTAAAAACAAATATATCAGCAGAAACACATATCTGGTTAAAAATATTATATCTGATAAATATCTCCATAAGAACCAATCTAATAGGTCCTCACACATATTTTGTTGTTTGCCTCCCAAATTATTTTTAACCGTAGCAAATCACCTCAGCCACCGTTAAAGCACACACACACACACAAATCTTCCACAATGAATATACATGAGGGCCTTTTGAAAAAGTATCTCTAGGAATTGCTTTTTTTTTCTCTCTCTCTCTCTTTTTAAAGCCACCTTCATCGTACTTGGCTTATTTGGTGAATAAAATCAACCACCAGTCAGACTAGAGGTAGGAACCTTAAAGATCAGTGCCAATAACTTCCAGTTTAGTTCCCTTCGTAACTTGTCCGCTTTCCCCAGTTAACTCCATCTGGAAGGGTCCCAGGGTTTTCGAGGAAGGAGGCAATCTAAGCCAACAGCTCTCAGTTCTCTCTGAAATTTTCAGGCAAGTGAAGAGTAGCTGCAGCCATTCACATTTTTCCAGCCAGCTAAGGGCAGGCCAGGAAGCAGCGGTCTGCCTGCCAACAGGGCTTGGGCTGAGCATGAATCAGGTTCCTCTGACATCTGGAGCCAGGTCCAGCCTGGGAAGCAATGTAAACTATTTTTAACAATACAGGAGTGGAGAGGAAGCACTGATTCTGACAGCCCTCACTGGCTCATCTTTAAAAAGGGCTTGGAAGTTTACCCATTTGGCAATGGGGAATGAATGGAACTTGGAACTGCAGCAATGGAAATATCATTGTGTACTGAGTGAGCTTTGCAAAATGAGCACATTCTTTTTGTAATGGATTGTACCTTTCACTTAGGAACCCTGAAAGCATTCAGAGTACATCAGTGATTTTCAAAACAATTTCCATAGCAGCTCAATGTTTTTTTTGCACTGACCAATGGGAGTTGCAATAATACAAGATCACAGGACAAGTCAACATCACATCCATCTAGTAGCCTCCTCCCCGCTGCAAGCCTGTGATTAGACTAGAACCCTAGAGGGGCCACCCCCCAGCAGATGTGGGGTGGTCCATCTGGTCTGGGCATCGGCTAGGCTCCCTGGAGTTTATTAATCAATTCAACCCTGTTAGGTGCCCATCTGCTTTGAAACAGACAGACCTTCCTTCAAACAACATTCAGTAGAAACACCCAACACCCCCGTCAGAAAAACATAACCTCAAATTGTCCACTTTCCAGTTTCTATCACAAACTGTATACTAGCAAAGCTAAAAGCAAGCGAATTGAACCCATGGATATCAGACCTACATAATTAAATTTTCAAAATAATATTAGGGACCAATATAAGATTGACATCTCTTAATTTTGTCAAATAAGGGCACTGAAAAAACAACATCAATATCACCATACTTTTGCTTAAAAAAAAAAGACATTAACACCAAAAAAGATCATTATATCAGAATAAACAATTCTTTAAAATGATTATGTTTAAAGTCTGAAAAATTCATTACATTGGGTCTGTCTTTGTTCTTTTTCTTCTTTCCAATGTCACAGGCCGAGCTGCATCCAGGGTCTGCGTGGCCTGGCTGTTCTACTTACCACACCTGCCCACCTTCTTCCGAGTGCCCTAAGTATCACATTAAACCGCTGGGGGAGCACAACACCCACAGAGTCAGCAGACACTTACCTAACACAGACTTCTTCTTGTACGAGGCTGGGCGGTCATACAGGGACCTCTGGATGTCCGAGTATTTAGAAACTTCTTTTCTTTCCAGCATGGGGACGTACTGTGTGGTGTCAGCTTGCTTCATGTCCATGTAGTCACCATTGTTTTCAAAAGATAAAACAACATAACTGTAGAGACAGAAAAAGAAACCTTATCCAGGTGCCCCTGGGAGTGATCGCTCAACATTCAGCAAACGATGACCAGGCACCAGCAGTCTGCCAGGCAGTGCAGTGGGCATGGGGGCGGCCAGGGTGGGGAAAAGCAAAACCCATCTGCACCCCTCACAGGGGTGGTCCAGTCTGGGAGATGAGCATTAATCAATAACCACACAAACCATCTCAACTCGGGTGTGACTGTTTTTATTGTTTCTCAGTTCACAGGTCACAAACCTATGCCACGAGACTGTGTGGCTTAGGCAGACAATTCCCGCTACTTCATAAATTTAGCACCAATGTGGTGTCCACTGAGTAATTTAATATGAAGTTAACTCATTGTATTTCCTGATGTTACAGAACTTCATATCTACAGAGATCTTTGTAGCCACTTGTGGGTTTCTGCAGCAGGGATCACTATCATTGGTTCGATTTATAGGCCCAGGTTCAACAAGGACCAGTATCTCAAGCTCTGAAATCCTCAGACAGTTTCTCTCAAAATAGGACCATGGAGGCACCCTAGGCAGTGCTGCATTTGATAGGTGTTCAGTGGACCACATAAAAACAGGAAAATTGTTCCCCGAACAATTCCAACTCTTGCTTTCATTCGAACCTATCAGCAAGGCTCCACACACGATATCCTGGTCCAAAACACCTGCAGACATCATGTATCTATTGGCACTGTGTCCTGAGATGATGGGGCAGGGTAGTTAGACTCTAAGTCTTGCTATCCTACCTCCTGGCACAGAATCTGCAGATATGGAGTCTATCAGGACATGGGTTCTCTCCACTGGTGAGGCTCCTAAAACCATGATTCACAGCAAGGTCTCTCCCTGAACCCACCTCCGTGTGCTTTCATCAGCAGGGTTCAATCCAAAGATGTCCAGCTCTTTCTTTGTCTTCTCTGGGTGGTGGCTCAGGAAGCTGTCCCTATTCTTATGCAAATAGTTGACCAAATCCCCATAGAAGCAGTACTCAGTGATGATGTAAATGGGGCCTGTGGGGACCAACACAGGGTTAAGAGATAGGTATAAAAATGAAAAACAGATAAGCCATGAATTGCTATGTTTGCACTGGCAAGAGATGCTGCTCAAAAACAATGAGCTTTCATCAATTCAATGGAATCCATTCAACTCCATTCAAGGGACTTACATTTGCTGGCTCAGTTGGAGAAGCCAAGTGGAGGTTTAAAAAGCTGGGTTCAACGGTTTTCACAACCACAGGTGTCCTAAGAAAACCCTCCCTCCCAGGTCAGGAAGCCTACCTGACTTGGTACAGGCTCCCAGCAAGTTGACAATGTTTAAATGTGGCCCCAGGTGGGTCATTATCTTCAGTTCAGACATGAGAGCTTGTTTTTCACTGGATCTGGCTGTGGCTGTTGAAGAAAAAAATCACATGTCAGTTCTAAGCAACCTATTTCCCTGAAAAAGCCAAAAACGTGGCTCATCCTGTGATTGGATGTTATTTTATTGACCAAGAGTCTAAAAGAGAGAGAATGACTTGGTCTAGATGCTAATACCTGATCTCTAGTCATCAGGGTAAAAAAAGTCATTAAAAATAACAACTCTTGCCCGGCTGGTGTTGCTCAGTGGTTGAGCATCTACCCATGAACCTAGAGGTCACCGTTCTATTCCAGGTCAGGGCACATGCCCAGGTTGCAGGTTTGATCCCTAGCAGGGGCATGCAGGAGGCAGCCAATCAATGATTCTCTCTCTTCATTGATGTTTCTGTCTCTCTCTCCCTCTCTCCCTTCCTCTCTCTGAAATCAATAAAAACATATTTGAAAAAAAAATAAAAATAACTCTTGATTTTCCAACACACAGGCAACGAAAACAATCCAAATAAACCTAATTGATAAGAGTCTAAATACACATAAAGCCTATAGTCCAAAGAACCAAGTTCTAGTCCTAAGTATGGCATTTACTGGCTCTGTGATTTTGAGCAATTCACTTAATATCTCCATGTACAAAACCATCCCCAGGGAGGGGCACTTACGTTTAAGCATCTTCACTGCTACTTTCATGACAGGTTGGGACCGGCTTAATCCATAGGCAGTTCCTTCAACCACTTTACCAAATGCACCAGATCCCAGGATTCGACCTGTGGGCAACCAGAACCATTAACACAGGCAGACGTCAGGCGGCCATCAGCTCTATTTTCTCCAGCCAGCGCCCGCCCCTGGGTGCACAGCTGGGCGGTGTTTTTCCCGTACCGAGGAAGCCTAATGATTCCTACAAGTCATCACGTCAAAGCCAGAACTGAGCCCACAGGGAAGGAAATTAGTATAATTGCTTTTGTCAAACATTTGCAAGGGAAAGGAAAACAGCCCAGAGAAAGGAGGGTGCAGGCCTCCCCGGCGGGAGCACACTGTCTACCAGCTCGTGCTGGGCCAAACCCTGGGCTCCACCGCACTTGCTTTCTGTGGCTCTCGCCCAAACCCCCTGGTTTTCCGCCCTTCTGTTTTCCATATGTAAACAGGCATCTTTTGCATCAATAACTACTTACCCACTGGAAACACTTCAGTATTCAAGATGCCCCTGACTCCAGTGAGTGACAAAGTGAAGTTCAGGCTGGCCCCCCTGCTGCCTGTTTGTCAGGGGGACCAGGAACCACTCAGGTGACCCTGCCCTGGGAGCCCAACACTTTGCCGCATGTTGGAAGATACAAAAAGAAGTGCCAGCTGTCATGCCCACTCTTAAAGGGCTCACAGTCCACAGGGATGCGTCCCAGAGTGGTTGGTCTCAGCACAGAGAGCCAAGCTGGGAAAAGATTCAGCTCTAGAAGGACAGTGACAGCTGACACTGCCTCTGACTGCAGGTCCGCACTGTGGGACACCGTCTGGAGATCACTGCGCCCCAGCAGCGGGGGGATGTGCAGGAGCAGAGGGCTGCGGATGTGCCTCTTGGCATGTTAAGGATGTTGCCCTTTGCCCTCATATTTTATTACTTTTTAACTTCCCTCAGCTCCTTGTCCCTTTTTGTAAAAGAAGGGGAAATATAATTTTAAAAAGCCTAGTTCCCAGGTATAAGTATTTGAATTGGGAGTAGCTAGGATGTCTTCTTTGACTTCAGGTTGAGTAACTTCCTAAGAAGACCTAACCTTGCTGTATTTTGGAATCAGACAGGTGGATAATTGAAAACTACCTTTGGCATCCTTCGAGGTACATACCCTTAGAATATTCATGGTGACACAACCTCTAGGCCTAACTCATTTCTTTGTCTTGTTTGCATTCATTCAGAAGGTGATTTTTTTTTTTAAATCCCCTGAACTAAAGCTTCATTTATTTGGTCTCAGCCCCAGATTAAAATTTTTGAAAAGTCTGACAAGTTGGCTCGAGTATTCTTACATGTTTTGCTTAAAAATATACCTACAGTTTTATATTACATACTCTAATACATAGTCTAAAGAAGTATCTAATACGTCCTCAGAATGTACTGGATCAGGATATATTTGTGGTTGCCCTCACTCGTCTCTCATCTGTTCCTTTGTAGTCACAGAAATTCATCTCATTTTCAATTTGTGTCATGTCTAAAGCAAAGCCATTTTGATGCGTATCGCTGGAGGTATTCTCGTATTCTTTTACAAAATGTTCTTTAACCATAATTTTCTATAAAATGAGGTTTTAAGAAATCACTGCAGTGATCCAATTAACTCATTATCAAGATAAAAAATACTTATGAAAGCCAATTTCTATTACCAACTGTTATTAAGCACAAGCTCAGATGGGCCTGTAAAGAGCAAAGTTATGGACAAATCGAAAGGGAGTCTTGGGAGGTCACCCCAGTGGGAGCTTACCCAGCACTAGTCCATCTCTTGGAAACTCCCATCTCGAGTCATAAGGCAGCTGCATCGGGTCCACATAAATATATTCATGTCCATCGGGGCTGATAGATTCAATGACCCTCCAGCGAATTTCATACCTTGGTTTCTATAAATGACCAGGACAGGTAACTGGTGAATTACCAAAGTCCGAATGCACTGAGGCTTAGCAGCACCAGCAGAAGAGTGGAACACAGTAACTCAGCACAATTACTGAGCTCCTTCTCTGTGCCAAGCACTGCTCTAGGTTGCTATCCTTCTTGTTCTGATTGGCTTCAAAGATGTTTAGTTCTTTGAGAAAAATATCTACCTGTTTCCAAATGACAACCAGGACAATCAGTGAGATGATCACAATCACCAACAGCACCAGGACTGCGGCTGCCACCGTGAGCTCAGAGCGCAGAGCTAGAGGAGAAAGAGGAAGGCGTGAGAAAAAACGTGCAGGAACACACAGGAGGGCAGGAAGGCAGTAGAGTGGTGACTGGGACAGAAATCCCTGACTCTGGCGGAGAAGCATGAGGGCTGCCTGGCTCATTTTCGGGATGGGCAATAGCATCTCTCAATTATCTACACCCATGAGACTACTCCAACTCTTCCCTTAAAAAACAAAGGGACAAAATCCAATCCGGGGAATGCAATACTTTCTCTAAAGGTGCTCCAACATTAACCTTCTGGACAGAGTGTGAATTGGAATATAAGGACTGACAAATGAGACTGAGAACTACTACAAGTTCTGAAACTTCGATTCAGTTTGCTTTGAAAGACTGCACGTTGTTTATGTTGCTTTTAGCGTCATTAGTGTTTTCCTTAAGGAATTCAACCTGTCTCAAATGTTGTAACGCGGAATGAGGCAAAGATCCTTCTTGGCCCCTCCATTCCCACACTCAGACTAGACAGGCTGGGTAGCCATACTGTTAGACAAGCAAAATGTCAAGGGCCTCTGCAAGGTGCAATTTTGGATCTGAGTCTGAAAGAAAGGACTTTCATACAGATGCCATGAGAAGGCGCTATAAGAGCAATCAGAGCCCAGCCAGTGTGGCTCAGCGGTTGAGCATCACCCTATGAACAAGGAGATCACGGTTCGAGCCTGGGTTTCAGGCTCAATCCCCAGTAGGGGGCGTGCAGGAAGCAGCCAATCAGTGACTCTCTCATCATTGATGTTTCTATCTTTCTCTCTCTCTCTCTCCCTCTCTCTGAAGTCAATAAAAACATTTTTTTTTAAAAAAGAGCAATCACAAGTGAGCTTCTGCCTTGGGACCCCATCTGGGATTCAAAGCTCCACTTCAGGGAGAAAGGGCTTGGCTGATCACTTAGACTTGTCCTGACTGGTGAGCAACTTACTGGGAGCCACCAGCTTTAGCTCTCGATTCTCAACCCCAAGGAGATTCTTAGCCAGGCATCGAACTGCAATGGTCTCCTCTACTTTGGCGAATGTCACCCGGCCCTCCACCATACTCCTGTCTAGGGCGTAGACCTCTGTGATGATGTTTGAGATGTTGTTGGCCAGAGTTGCCCACGAAGTCTCATTATTACATCTGGAAAGAAAAAGGGCACAAATATAGGGACACTTATCGGGAATAACAGAGGTGAGTGGAGCAGTGCGAGTTACCTAAGACGGCAAGCCATTCTGACCTGGTCTACATTTGGGGGTGCTACAGGTTGATTTTCTTATTTTATGTGCATATTAACTTTAAAGCTTGTTTGCATACACCCAAGATTGAATAACCTATTTGTGGATAATTGCAAGTTAGCTGATTATGAAGGCAAGGCAGAGATAAACAAGTCCAATCAAATAGAACTACCAGTTCCAAGCCTTGAACCCAGGAGCAAACTGAACAGGTTTTGTTTTTTTTACTTCAAGAATGTTTAACTATCCTAATTTTCTACCCTTTTAAAAAGGCCTGGAGCAGTTCCTTCTATCTACACTGTGAAGAGCCCTCAAGGTGTCTGTCATAGGGTTGGAATTATGACCTGGCTGTGTTTTGAGACCTAGATTGTAGCTCCAGTCAAGATCCAAATCTGTCCCCTTAGCCCTTAGGAGGGCGTAGTCTCAGCCTTCAGGAGAAGCAACTGAGGATTCCACACACAGCCAGTCACCACAGGAAGTGTGAACATGTGGCTCAAGTGTCCATTAGAAAAGACTGAGGACAGGGGATGAAGGAGGAACTGGGGAGTTAAATCTCATCAAACAGCAGGTGGCAAATGAGGTAGTGAGCAGTCACATGGGCTGTATTTTCATCTATGTTCACATGCCAGTCTAGCCACCAAAAAAAGGTCACCATATAAGAAATGTGAAGTGAAAATGTGACCCAGGCTAGTAAAAATCCTCTTGGAAGAGTAGCTCTTTAAATTCATTTTCTTCTTAAATGAGAGGCCCTTGGGGAATGTGATGAAAGCCACAGACCTTCTCGTCCCGTATTCATAAGCACACAGGTGCACGTGCACACATGTACACGCACACACAAGGGCCACGTTCAGAACCCTATCTTGTAGTCTATGAGACTTGGGCCAGATAAGAATCTCAAATACAAAAGAAACAAAATGCACTTGAGGAAGGAAGAAACGTTCCGCCCACGAATGAAAAAGGAACATCTGGTTTCCATACCTCTTAATGTCCTTACAGATCAACCACTCAATGTCAGGGAGAGGCGTCCCTGCCGCTGTGCACCTCACAGTCTGTCCCCCTGAAGAGCCGTGGTGGTCGTCCACCAAGTCCACAATAGATGAGGGAACTGCAGGAGATGGAAAGAAATCAGAATTGAATGGTTCCTCAGCCAAAACTCCTGGAAACTACAACATGGAATGTGAGCTCAGACCTCGCCCGTGGGGCGCACAAACCTACAAATCAAGTAACCGCCCCAGAGGAGGTTGTGTGCGTGATCGCACCCCAGTTCGCACAGGCCCACTTGGTTAAGAGCATTTTCACAGCTTCCGCGATCTGGGATTTGTGCCCTGTGGTGTTTTAAATCTGGGACGAGGAAAGCAAAAAGCCCCTGTGGTTATTTGGCTTGAAAGGCAAAGCGGCTCTTAAAATTAATATAGCTTGGGATTCAACCAATGGACTCAGCTCAAGTGGAATCTAAAGCAGCATGAACCAAAGTGCATCTGCAGGATATTATGAAGTTTTTAAAGATTTTTTTTTAATCTGTGATCAAGCAAATTAGAAATATGTTACTGATTGTACCACAGATTGACTGTGGGGGTCACATGAGCCCACCTAAGACAGTACCCGGCACGTGGAAGGAACTCAACGAACAGGAGCTGAACCCGAGTATAAAAAGACATGGGTACTCCTTTCTGGTAAGGGCCACTGTATCATGTCTATGGGGAAGCTAAGCAAAAAGGCCCAAACTCTCTGGAACAATCTAAGGTCACCTGGACCAAAAGGCATCACTTCATTCTTCCCAGAACAGTAGGCGCCGGACTGAGAAGCAGGTGGTAAGGAAGCTGCTGGAGCTGAGGAATTTCCAATCAGACTGGGAGCAGCCGGAAACCTCCTAGAATTACTAAGTCCTCAAATCCAGCCAAGCTCTCCCTGACACCGGGCACCTACAATCCCTGCTTCTCCCCTAGAAGCGTGCTTTCCCCTCCACGGCCTGGGAGAAGAGTACAGGCCCTCCTCAGGGGGCACACCCTCATTCACTGCGCGAGCCTTACCTCAGGCTGCCCTTGGCATACCTTGAGTTAAGAGTTCGAAAGTGTAGGTCTTCATGTCATCTTCGTTTTGAACTACGATAGTGTAATGGCCACTGTCTTCTTCCTTAGCACGGATCAGCTTCAATTTGCTTCGGTACCTTAAAAGGAAAGGACTTTGTTCCAGCAAGTGGCAGCCAAATACATTCCAATCACGTCAGCAATTACCATGTTCAATAGAAACTTTATTTTTGTAGAAAATAAAAATATCTTTATTTTCTTGTCTGGATCATCGGGATTTCTGATACACTGTAGCTATTGAAGGCCTGAGTTGTAGATGCTTAATTCTTAAGCGAGAGACCAGACATTTTGAGATGAGCAATGGCTTGTGTGGCTCCAAGAGCAATCAGCCCTGGTAAGGCTTGACTTCTGAATGGAAATAAACACATGCCACCAACTTTCCTTTTTGAAAAAAAACAACAAAAAAACTTGATCTTTACCTTTTGAAAAAATACTTGCTTCCCCTAAATATCAATCATTTGGATGGCTCAGCCAGACAATGAAACACCAATGGATGAATGAATATGAATACATATGGATATGGAGAGGTGGTCAGGATATAACATTCCTTCTTGCCTGTATTTGCTTTTAAAAGCTCTGGAAGGGCCTGGCCAGCATGGCTCAGCGGTTGAGCATCAATCTATGGTCCAGGAGATCGCAGTTCGATTCCCAGCCAGGCTCACATGCCTGGGTTTCAGGCTCAATCCCCAGTGCAGGGCGTGCAGGAGGCAGCCCATCAATGACTTTCCCATCACTGATGTTTCTATCTCTCTCTCCCTCTCCCTGCCTCTCTCTGAAATCAAAGGCGGAAAAAAAAAAAAAAAAAAAAACCTCTAGAAGGTTTCATAGGAACCTAACAAAACTAACAAAAGCATTTCCCTGTGGGTGGGAGGAGAGGGGAACTGGGCAGGTGGGGGGCTTCTGACAATACACCTTCTTTATGTTTGAAAGGTTTTAAGGTGCAGGATTCCATCACCTATTCAAAGAAATCAACTAGAAAAATATATTTCTTCATA
The DNA here is from genome assembly GCF_054644295.1 of Miniopterus natalensis. Taxonomy (NCBI): domain Eukaryota; kingdom Metazoa; phylum Chordata; class Mammalia; order Chiroptera; family Miniopteridae; genus Miniopterus; species Miniopterus natalensis. Next base: position 172,558,611 of record NC_142081.1, read on the forward strand.
CTTTATCAAAGCAAAGTTTCCCCAAAGGATTCCTACATATGTGTATTATAAATGACATTTGGCCACGCAAATGTGTGTGCATGTGCATCAATATAGCATTTGCCCACTTGTCTTTTTTTAAAATATATATATATATATATATTTTTAAATATATATATATTGATCTCAGAGAGAGGAAGGGAGAGGAAAAGAGACAGAAACATCAATGATGAGAGAGTCATTGACCGGGTGCCTGCTGCAAGCCCCTTGCTGGGGATGTGCCCTGACCAGGGATAGAACCTCGATCTCCTGGATCGTAAGTCGATGCTCAACTGCTGAACCACACCAGCCAGGCCATTTGTCCTTCTTTATAAAACATCACAGGATGGTAAAGCAACTAGAGTGGAGAAGAGCAATGGCCAAGGTGAGCAGACCTTGGCCATGCTTGACATTCTCATGGTGAGCAGACCTTGGGCATTACTGCAATTCTCATTATTGAAATGCCTCAGTTTCCGTATGTGTAGCATAGAAAACCTGTATGCATTGCATAGAGTCATTTAGAAAATGAATTAAATAAAATTACATATGTAGAAGCACTTCATAGACTCAAAAGTGCTCTGCAAATTAGAGTCTTCTAGACGAAGATGCTGGGCACCAGGACCTTGATGAGAGCATGAAGGCCTGGTTTTCCCTCATCTGCACCATACTGGACATGCTCCAGGACTGGATTTCCTTAGAGAGAACCCTTAGGCACATCTGGCTGATGACCAAAGGATCTTCTGTCATCCATTTTCCATACTTTCAGCCAAGAAAGCCAGTGGATCCACTAGTTCTGAGCTCCAGGAAGCCAGATACCCCATCCATTGTGTTCACCTCTGGCCCAAAACGGGAACTAGAAGAGTATGTGCTGAAGGAACTCTGCATCACTTTCACATGAAGCTTTCCTGCACCCCTCAGTTGCCACTGTTATTGACTATCGTTTGCAGACAGTGCTCGCACATGTGTTTGAAGTGCTGGCTGTGCCAGGGGTACCCTACCCCTCCTGGCCTAGTGGGAAGTTCAGTGCTTCCCACCGCTTTGTGCACCTTCATTGTGTGTCATCAGAAAGCCTTCCAGATCCTGAATTCCACTTCTTTTTCCACCATCATCTACAGATGGAAAATACCATTTTCTCAGATACTGCTTCTCAATTATGCATGGAATTTAGTTCAGAAAGCAGAAAGCAAATCCTGAGGTTAAGTGAACTGATGAGAGAGGTTCTGTCTCCTCCTCCTGGTGGCTTGAAATAGAGGACTGACTTTTTTTGTCTGTGGGATGGCTGCTGACAAGGGCACAGGGCTGGATTAGCTGAGCTCTTCATGGTGTACCTTCTGCTCCTGGGTTCTAATCAGAGCTTAAAACTGCAAAAGACCTCAAATATCACCTGATCCAATTTCTTGCCTTCGCAGACATAAGGTATTATTAACCCTATATTATAGATGAGGAAACTGAGGCTGAGGCGTGACTTACCCAAAACTCCACCACCAGTTAGGAGATGAGAGCAGCCTGCCGCTCATCAGAGGAGAGGGATCCAACCTCCTCACTTTACCTTTTCTCCCACCAAACTTAACCAGACTCCATTTAATTTCCTATGGAGGTCTCACTGGGGCAAATGTGTTTCAAACTAAGTCAATGATGATTTGTTTTATGTCAGTTTATGTGATAATTGCCTTGAAACTGTAATCGCTGTACATGCCTATTTGCAATATGAATGGTGCCCATCAAGGAATATATTCAATCTGAGTGGGTCCAATTTACTTTCCTTCCTCCAACCTCACTGGATCCAGGAAACTGTTTCTCACTGGGGGACAGAGCTTTTCGGTTCTTCTTTCTTCTTACTTTATCGTGAAATACTTACCAACGTCCTATTGCCACATTGCAACGTTATCATTAAAGGTACTTGATCTCCACCATCTCCTAACTCAGATTGCTCAGTTTTCTAGATTGACTCCTGGTTTGGGCTGTAGGACACACACAGACCTCTGCCTACCTAGGGACACACAATAAACAGAAAAGGCATAGGTGGGGAGGGTGTTTCTTTACCTTATCTCCTGGATCTTTTCTATGTCGGTGGTGATCTCGGTGAGGTTTTCGATGAGGGTCAGGTTGTCCTTGAGCCAGGATATCCGGGGCGGGGGGTAGGCCTGCACATCCACCACAAAATGTTTGACTTCATGCAGGTTGACAGCTTCCAACTGGCTGAAGCTGGGTTGGATTTCAATGAACCCTTTCTCTGTACAGGGAAGAGTTTCCATTAAACAATGATTACCGCACAGTGGGTCCCGAGCAGCGTGGACGCTGACAGTTTAGAAAGCAGAATGTACCATGGACAGAAATGGTGACTTTCTTCATTTCTTTGACCTCCCTGGTGGTCAGGCGGGCAACGCATTCGTAATCTCCACTGTCTTTCACCGTGGCCTTGGGGACCATCAGGGTGTACACCAATTTGATGGATGGGTCCTTGATTTCCTCCAGCATTATGACGCCTTTGTTTTTCTACAGCAGAAGGAAAACTGACTTTAAAAAGCTAGCTCCTAGGAGTGAACCCTCCCATCAACTTCAGATGGTGGGTGACAGCGACGTGACAATGCAGGTTCCAACAAACGGACCACCCTGCGAGGATGGCGGGAAGGGGGGAGGCTGTGGGAAATCTCTGCACCTTCCACTCAATTTTGCTGTGAACCTAAACTGCTCTAAAAAATAAAGTCTGATTAAAAAAAATTGTTTTTAAGCTAGTTCCTTACAAAATCACATTTTAAAAGGATATGTAATGACGTAATGAAGTGTTGGTGCTATACGGCCAAAGGAGAAAGGATATAATGAGGTACTATTTAAAGTATAATATCTATTAATTATTAAACATTTATCATGTAAACAAAGTATTTCAAGGATTTATCTCTCTAAAATATGCTCTGGGTAGTGCCTTTTCCTGTTTATATTTTACAAAGTTTCAACAATAAACCTGCACTACTTTTATTACTGGACAAAACAATTAATTATATACTTGTAGTATATATTAATTATATACTATCTGGGGCCCAAATAGCATGTACTTTGGTTTAGGGGGGAAAATGTCTATCTCTAATAAATGGAAAAAAAAATTGTTTTAAGGATTAAAGGCAATCACGTATGAACAGAAAAATCAAATAGCTTCCTATTTCAGGGAAGATGTATAAAACCAGAAATTTGCACATCAGGAAAATATATACGTATATGTACATATGGTTTTTGTTCTCCGGGCTGCTGTATTAAGCATGTTAATCATTTCTGCATGGTGCTGTCCCTGCCTCTTATACATGTGCCACGATTCATTAGAATGAGCGGGACCCTGTGCGTGAATCCAGGGTGACCAGAGATGACGCAGCGGTCCCCTTCCCCACTTCCGTCTCCACTCCTCCCTTCCTCCTTCTGCATGGGCTGGCTGCCAGCAGACTGCCTGGGATTTAGCAAACATCACTACATCTTTGCTGAATGAGTGAAGGGATGCCTGGCCACTAAAGGTGAGCCGTGCAAAGGAAGACCAGGCAGGTAGGAGGCAGGACAGTGTCCGGGGTGGCAGGCAACAAAGCAGAAATGGAAGGGGTCACACAATCAACATTACTAATGCCTCAAACCCCAAAGGCCTGGGAGCCAAGGAAGTACGAATGAATGACTACTCCAACAATGGGCAAATTTCAAAATCCATTTGTTTTTTGCTTTTCTAATATTTTGGTTGTTATCTTATAGGCATTGGCCCTTCCTATTTCTTTCTGACTTATGAACAAGAAGGCTCAGGGTACAACTTTGATACATGTTGAATGTCCTGGTCCAGCTACTGTCACATCAAACTCTCCCACTGCTCAAAGAGCCATAAAGTCATCCAGCCAAATGTGCCTGCTGTAGAGATGGGAAGCTGAGCTCCGGAGAAGCTGTGTCGTGCCCTGTCAGTGACACAGGTCCTCTGAGCCCTGCTCCTCGCCATGCCACCAGGAGCCCCTCCGGTACCTACCACTTCTCCAGGGTAAGTCCACCGAAGGTCAACCACCTCATTGTTAAAGACGATGCAGTTGAGCACAATTGTTTCCCCCGACTTATATACAGTTTTAGGAGCTTCCAGTTCTAGATCAAGTTCTGATGTTGCTATTTTTAAAAAAGGAACAAACAAAAGGACCTAAATATCCGTAGTATAGTTAGGATCTTAGAAGGTTTGGGGAGTTTGTTGTTGTTTTTTAAGAAAACTATGGAAAATAATTTGCAAACCACTTTGATCAAGACGAAATGTTAAAAATCTTAGAAGCCTTGATTTTGAGTTTGCATACATAATTTGGCATGTAGTTATAATACAAAATAACGCACACACATGAACAATAATAGTAAAACTAACTTCCAATTGAAGAGAACACCGCGGTCCCGAGCGTTTGGCTCACTGTGGCTGTCCTCTTTGGCAGGCGCCTTTACTGGTGTATTTACTCATTTCACCAGCCAACCTTTACTGACCAGCACTCCTCTAGGCACTGAGCTCCTGTCCCATCACTCACTCTCCTCTTCTTCCTCCTCTGCTCCTAATTATCCTCAGCACTTTTCCAGAGACCAGCACAGTGCCTGGCATAAGACAAGGCCTTCCTAAGAGTTAAACGGCACACTCTCACTGCCGCCCTGCCTGCACGGAAGGGTTCACTCAGTCACTGCCGCAAACATGTACTGTACTTTCCCACTCTCATTCAATCTCACATCAAAGGGATGAAGTCTACAACTACCAGCTTTTCTCAAAATCAAAATCGCTTTTCTCTAGTTACTAAAATTAATCTCGGCATCCAAACCCCCGAGGTGTGTATTTGTTTTTAGGGCCTCTGTAGTCAGGAATGTGAAAAAAAACAGTAAGAGGCTTATACAATAAACAAATTCCTTATAGTATTTTGAAGTCAGCTGATGAAACATGAAATCTTACAGGGGTAAGAAAGCTTTTATCTTCAGTAAGGCTAAGCGTTGTATTACTAGAGCCACAGAGGTCAGCCTAACACTGTATGAAAAAGGTGGGGTCCCAAATGCTCAAATCAAAATTCAGGATCTCCATCACCAGGAACAATAATTTAAAAAAAAATACTATGAGCATGTGATTATTTTGCCTGTAACTCCTATCTTTTTTAATTTTTAATTTTTCAATTACAGTTGATGTGCAATATTGTATTAGCCGCAGGCATACAACACAGGCCTGTAACTCATTTAAAGAAGGAGGGAGAGAGACAATTACCTGTTACAGCATAAATGTTAAATGGAATGGTCTGGAACTTCTTCCCTCTGACGATGGCCTCACAGATATAGGGCCCACCAGTGAAGGTCCCGTTGAAGCCCTGTCTGCTGTCATAGTCAGCCAGGACCACCCCATCACTGCTCAGCAAGGTCACCGGAGTCTGCGGGTCAGTCGTGCGGCAAGGTATAACAGCAAAATCATCGTTCTCCACGATGACCAAGTAATCAGTCATTCCTAGAGGCACAAAGGCTACATCCGGGTCTGTGGTGTCAAACAGAAAAAAGGCACGTTAGGTATTAATTTCAGCTTTATATATAAATATACATATATATATATATATATATATATATATATGCAAAAAAAAATTCTCCCATTGGTAGTCATTTTACTAGGTATGAATTTTACGTTCACACATATGTCCAGGAGCTGTCACCCCACTAACATCAGTCATCATAATAGCTAGAAGATGATTTTAAAGTATGAATAATGCCAAATTGCCTGTACCCTAATAAAAAATACTGATGATACATATATTAGCCAGGAATTGAAACGAAAATTGACACTACTAAGAACAAGTTGGAAAATATAATAATCAACTCTGTAGAAAACAGAAATGATATTTAAATTAGGAAATGCTTTGCCCAGCCGCCGTGGCTCAGCAGTTGAGCATCGACCTACGATCCAGAAGATCCCAGGTCGATTCCCAGTCAGGGCACATGCCCGGGTTTTGGCTCGATTCCCAGTGGGGGCGTGCAGGAGGCAGCCGATCAATGATTCTCTTTAACCATTAATCTTTCTATCTTTCTCTCCCCGTCTCCCTTCCTCTGAAATCAATAAAGACATATTAAAAAGAAAAAATTAGGAAATGCTTTTTAAAATTCCTACCTCCTATAGTCAGCTCATGGCTAAGCCTAGCCGGTCAGAGTGGCTCCTGTGAGAAAGCGCCACACACATTCCTCCAACCGCAGGGGTCAGCTCTGAAATCCATCACAACCAGAGGCCATGCCCTCCGCCCTCTGGGCTGCTTTCAGTCAATGACCACGTGGAACCGGGGTTCCTTAGGCTGGAGAACTCCAGGACCTTCCTTAGAAGCCTAGGACTCATCTACCCCACCTTCCCTCTCTCCTCCATTCAGGGTCACACTTACCATGCAGTCAAACAACTCTCCCAGCCTCTGCGGGATCCCTCCCCATTTTTCTCACATAGGCCTCTCCCTTAATAAAGCCCTGGCATGTTTCATCCCGCCTTACTCCTATCTTGGCATCTGCTTCTCAAAGGACAGGAGATAACATCATTACTATGAGATTTGCCCCGAAATTTTATTTTATTTTTTAAAGTATGTTTTTATCGATTTTAGAGAGAGGAAAGGAGAGGGAGAGAGAGAAACATCAACGAGAGAGAAACATCTATCAGCTGCCTCCTGCATGCCCCCTACTAAGATCCAGCCCAACACCTGGGCATATGCCCTGAATGGGAATTGAACTGGCAACTTCTCGGGTATATGGGAAATGCTCAACCAACTGAGCCACACGGTCAGGGCTTGCCCCTAAATTTTAATTAAAAAGAGAAAAAAAATCCCTTCCAATTCATCACGAGTAGATACATGCTTTAGTGAATTTGAGAAGAAGTGTATTTACTTGTAAACTATTATAATGAACCACAAGCAACTCCAAGATAGGGCCTACCTAATTAATTTGTGACCCCAACCTTTAGCAGGATGTCTGACACACAGGGAGTATTTGTGGAACTTGACTGAACTGAATAGAAATGAGTACATTCCAGACTTTTTGTGTATAATACCAATAAAGAATATGCTACAATAAAAATGATTTTCAAAACTTACTACAGTTCCAAAATGTCAACAATGAATTATTTCTTGATAATGACATTACAAATGATTGAATTCATTTTGTGTGTTCGCCTGTTGTTTTTTTTTAGTTTTTCATTTTCTTTTTCTGGGTAGGAGGAGGGGAAGGGGAAAAGGGAGGGGCCGGGGCAGGGGCAGGGAAGGGGAAGGGGCAGGGGCAGGGAAGGGGCAGGGGCAGGGGCAGGGAAGGGGAAGGGGCAGGGAAGGGGAAGGGGAAGGGAAAGGGGAAGGGGAAGGGGAAGGGGAAGGGGAAGGGGAAGGGGAAGGGGAAGGGGAAGGGGAAGGGGAAGGGGAAGGGGAAGGGGAAGGGATGGGCGTGCTCCCAAGAGTGAGAGCCTCACCTGTGGTGGTTTTTTTTCTAATTTTCTCCAATCAATCTTTGTTACTTTTCTATCTGCCTAGATCTCGAATGCGCAGCGCAGGAGGGCCCGGCTCACCTGGCACGTAGATGTAAATGTGGCTGCCTTCGACCTCGCTGTCCTTGGTCTGCGTGTGGTTGTAATAGCAGGTGTACAGGCCCGTGTGGGCCGCCGAGGCGTTGGCCACCTCCAGCACCGTCACAAAAAGGCCGCTGTTGTTCTCCTCGCTCCTGATCTTCACATTGGGGTCCTCGTCCGACATGGGGTACTGCCAGGTCACTTCGCTCTCCCCGAAGCATCTCAGAGAGAACGACGAGTTCAGCTGCACGACCTTCTCGTTCTCGTTTGGGAGGATGGAGGGCAGAGGGAGCTGGCAGAGGCCTCGCCGGGGCCCTGGGGGAGGAAGCGGGCTCTGGAGGGTGCGGCCGGGGACGGGCTCGCCCGCGGGGCCCAGAGGCAGCAGAGGCCGCTTCTCCCAGCAGTGGCCGTTCCACACGGACACCCGCCAGCCTGGGTGCGGGAAAGGCCCCCGGACAACAGCCACGCATCTGCCGAGAGCGGCCACTGCTCCAAAGGCTCCAACAGCGAGCCGAGCCCCCCGAGCCCCCAAACTCTCAGATGGATGGGGGCGTCTGGTTCCGCTGCCACTTCAGGCTCTCATGCGTGGCCGTAAAATCTCGCAAGATGGCATGGGCCCTTGAGCACACGTGGGTCCTTTATCGGGCATGTTTCCTACAGAGGTTTCCCTGGGTAAGAAAGGGGATGGGACAGGGGCAGGGACACTGACTGGACCAAGCACAGAGCAGACTTGTCTCGAGAATTACACACCTTTCGTTTTCTTACAACACTCGGACATGCCTTCTCTCTAATGACTTCCAGAAACCAAAGCGGGACCATGTGGATTTTCACTCAAAAACAGGGGTAAATAAAGCCCAAGAGTGAAAAGTCTATCTTAGAACCTAAAATTTCAGTCTAGCTGCTAACTGATAGCAGAGATATTATGGGTTAATTATTAACTTCGGCCTCTAATCTCCCCGGAGCCCAAGGTGGGGTGCCCCACCCATCTTTACTATGTGCCCACTATGATCCCTTCAGCTTGTTAAGGTGGAAGTCTAAGCACCCTGCAGACGGCATATAATCAGTGGAGCTTAGAGCTACTGCATCACTGATCTTGCTCAGGTCTATCGCACCCATAGAGAGACCTAAAGGCTCTAATAAGCTGAAGTTAACTCCTCAGACGAGGAAAAACACTGGTTTCATGGTGCACGTCTGCAATGCACAAATATCTAGATGACAACTAAGAAAAGCCCAATAACTATTTCAACAAATGGCTCCAATGGCATCCTCCACTGAAAAACAGTTGGTAAGAATCAAATAGTCTATTAGATTCCTTAGAAAGAAACAGCTGGAAAAGGTGGTTCTAAGACTATCCAACAATGTAAGCATCTTCCACTTAAGACATGTATGACTTAAGACAGGTATAATTTCCTGGACAAAAATTTTCTTTTTTCAAAAATATTTCTTAATTTCTCTGCTCCACCTTGGCTGGAAACCCATGTCCGAGGAACAGGAAGGGGGCAGAGGGTGAATTTAGGCTATTATTCCTAACAATATTTCAATGCTAGAGCAATACGTACTAAAATTGTCCCTGGAGGACATTCTTTTAGAAATAGGGAACTGAAGGTTTGCGGTGACCCTAGATAATGTCCTATCATTTCCTACTTTTCTTCACTCTTTTGGGCTGTTTATGGAAGCCTTTCTAAGTTCTGTGCTCCGGGCAGGTAAGAAGGCCCGGAGCACAGAACTTAGAAAGGCTTCCCCCAGGACTGCAAACACCAGGGAGACGGGGATCCATACCTGCGAGGAGACAGCCTAGGACCAGGAGTGCCAGATGGGAAGTCCCCATAGCTCTGGAAAACTGAAAAAGTCCAAAGTCAAACAGAGACAGTGTTAGCCAATAGAAACAGGAGCCTACTTCTCTTTTGTGTTTTGAGCTACAGAAAATTTCGACAGCATCATTTTAGTAAAAAACATCCCAGTGTAAGATTCACAGTTAAAGTAGTAAGATGCCTAAGAAGACTCAAATAGCCTGATGGGTCCCCAAGATCACAACACGAGCCGTCCAAAGCTGAAACGCTTTTTGATTGCGTGCAGTTTTCAAATTCCAAAATGTCTCGTTTTATGGTCTTGGAACGTGTCCAAGAGCACAGGAGAACTGTTCCTTTTGCGTCATTTCAATTTAGAACATAAAAAACAAAGATGTAAACACATGTATTTACTTTTCAAACTTGAACTGTTTTCACTCAAAATGGGTTGTCACTTGCTGTTTCACTCCAGAAAGTACATGAAGGTCACATCCTCTACAACCTTTGGAAAAGATGCTTGGCTGGAGCAAATATCTTATTCTCCAAGAGCTATTCAGATCTAGAGTTTCTGAAAGTCCCACTAACCAATGTCACTTGGAGGAGGATGCCACTTTCTTCTCCTAGGACCTGCTGCACTCATAGTCGAGCTAAACAAGGAGCAGAAAGCCTGGGGCACAGGTGTGGAAGGAAGATCAGTAAAGAAAATAAAGAAGGGAGAGGAAATGGGACAGGAAAGTATGACTAAATTCCTATATCTCAGGGGATGCAAGCAGAGCACAGGATCAAATGTGATGGAGTCTGATGATTTGTTTTCATGTGAAGGTTATCATAGTACCTACAGAAACCAAATTCTGGACTCTGATTCCCTGCAACAAAATCTGGGGAATGGAGGAGAAATGGAGACAGATTGAAATTAAATGTCCATAAGACACAAGCAGGGAAAGTAGTGGGCAAGTAGGAAGGAAAGCAGGATAAATAAAATGAAGGAACAGAAAAATTAAAGAGAGGCCCATGTTGCCCTGTGATAAAAGCACTGATCTGGTCAACTCTCTGGAAAGTCCCCTTTTCTGGATCTTGGTCTTTTCATGCACACCCCTGACTCACTTTATTTTATCTCCCCCTGCACTTCCGACATGAAGTCATTGATAAAGGGATCTTACTGAAGGCAATGAAAAGGAACTGTATACGGGCTTGCTGGCGTGAGGCTGCTGAGCACCAGAGTTTCAACTGAAGTGGCCTGGGGTCCCTGAGTGACTTAAAACCCAAGTCATGCATTGGAATGGCATGATGGGACTTAATCTGTTCCATCACTGACCTTGGAAACTAAGATGTGTGTACATAATCCCTCAGTTAAACTAAGAAAAAAAAATTAAGAAAGGAGAAATTCAATGTATGCTTGTTTATTCTAGTTGTTTTCGGTTTGGTGTGTGTGAGTGTGAGACTGTGCGAGTGTGTGTGCCTGTGTGTGTGATGGGAGAGAATTCAGTAGATAATCAGCTAGTCGTTTCTGGTGTGCCTGACCATAAATTTTTGCTTTAAAGTGGCAAGGTGACCTACTTGCAGAAATCAGATTTGTTTCCTTGAATTCTACCAGGAAAGTGAAGGAGGAAGGAAGATGAAATGCAGGTAACAGGGAAGGGGATGGGTTGGGCAGGAAACAATGATCACTGTTTTCTCCAAGACAGGAATGAGAAACCAGTATTTACTAAGCCAAAGTTTTCATGTATACGCTGTGTTTGTTAATAATAACCCTGTGACCTATTTGATTTTAAGAAGCGGCAATTGAGGATCAGAGAGTTTTAGCAAATGACCAGAAGTCACACAGCTGGTGACAAAGCCAGGATTCTAACGCAAAGTTTGTGATGCAAAAGCCATGCTCTCTCCAATCCACCATATGGTCTCTCTCAAGGGAAAGTCAGTGTTTCGGCCTGTGTGTTGCCCTCCCCGCTCCCAACGATTTCCTAATGCAAACTGGGGCCCTGCTTTTCCCCTCTGCTCACCACAGTGAGAGAAGCACAACTGCAGTGCTGTGAACACTAATGCAATTCGCACAATACTGGCCGGCTGAGGGCTTCTGAGGATCCTCGCATGTCCCTGGGGTGCAGGGTTTCCACACTGCTGCTATGATGGGCACAGTGGGCCCCAGAGCCAGGATGGGCAGCCTGATCTACCTCAATTAGCAGTAAGGGCTTGTGTGTTTGTACATATATATATCAGCCTCCCACTGATAATCCACTTAGCCAACTTCAAAGGAGCCCTCCAGAGCCAGCTTGCTGTCTTGGGTTTTATCACATTTATATCCTGTATTTCTTTAGCAGGGCTTGCCAACAACGCATCTTTAAAGCATTCCCTGGCTTAAGAGAGGGGTTTGCCGCTCTTACAGGGCAAGCTCTGAGCATCGTTCTGCCCTGGCCAGGCCCCACCAGATTTCCTTCTGTGCATGCAGATATGGTGGACCCTCTGCCAGGTGGGATGCTTACTGACTGACATACAAAGTGGGCAACGAAAACAAGGCCTGGGAGGGAGCGATAATGACGCCAATACTGAAAATCAACACGTGTTTGCTTAAGATTTCAAACTCCCTTCTCGGATAAGAGTGGTTGCCTGGCTAGAAATCAAAGCAGATTTGTGAGGTTTCATGTCATTACTCATCAATTTACTGGTAGCAGTGTTTGCCCTGCCGGGAGGTAATGGGAAACAACCAGGGAGAGCAGAGGGGCTTCCCTGCCTGGTGGCCCTGAAGTGACAACCACCAGGAGTCTTACCATACCCGGTGCTTTTCTATTCTGTGAGGAAAAGTTCATCCTTAACCAGTAACCCCTCTCCTGAAGCTCATCTAAAAGTCAGATGTGCAAATACAAGTACGTGACATTACAGATTCAGAGAAACATGGCACGTTATGCGTCAGCAAAAACAATTCTCTTTGCGAGGAGGAACAATAAATTTCACCCAAAGCTTTTTAAAAAAAATCCTAATCATTTCTCTCATGCCAACTACATGTTAGACTTTGGTCTCAATCCTCTATATTCACAACTCAAAAACATTTGCCGCACGCTAGAGAAAGAAATGGTGAAAGAGATCCCTACCTCGATCAGTTTCAAGCAAGGACTTGTGATACTCCCCACAATGCCTGCCCCCCCACACCCCACTCTCTCGTCTTTCTCATTCCTTCTCTTAGAAGGTATAGCAGAAATCACATTGGACTAGGCTCTGACCCATATCTGATACCTAGTTCATCTCTCTGAACCTCAGTCTCCTCTTCTGTAAACCGGATAATCACACCTGACTTGCCAGCTTGCCTTAGTACCTACTGTAAAGATTAAATTATATAGTTAAATTGCTTTGGAAACTACAGCTATTGGTTTTCTTATTGACTTTTTCTGCAGACTTCTCAGATGTTTTATTTTATTTTTTAAAATATATTTTTATTGATTTCAAAGAGAGGAAGGGAGAGGGAGAGAGTGACAGAAACATCAATGATGAGAGTCATTGATCAGCTGCCTCCTGCAGGCTCCCTGCTCGGGACAGAGCCCGAAACCCAGGTATGTTCCCTGACTGGGAATTGAACCTTGAAAAAGATCTCCTGGATCATGCTCAACCACTGAGCCACACCAGCTGGGCTCCTCAGATGTTTTAGATGAGAGGAATGTCAGGAGTGGCTACTTCACCTTCTCCCTCCTGAGAAAGTAAGGCCCCAGAGGCCATGTGACTTGCCCTGTATCATCTGCCCAGTGGAGAAGCAGATCTGAACTCCGACTCTGCCCAGGCCTGGTGTAGCTACCCAGACTACTTTAAATTGAGCCAATATACAATCACATAAACAGAGAAACAAATCTGTTTGCAGTCATGATTATCTCTCTTTAACAGGCTGGCATCTCATCCTGCGAGCAGAAGTGAAGAGACATTGAGTGGGACTCCATAAACAAAGGCAACACGCTAAGCTAGAGAGTAAACAGAGCAAGGGCCCTATTTCCAGAAGTAAGAGTGCAGCGTTATTCCCATAAAGCCACAGAGCTTGTTTCCCGGTCACCAACTGCACGATGCACCCACTGCAGGGCCAATGAATATTGAATTTCACTCCACCCTGGCATGATTAAAGGCCACAGGAGATGCTCTCACAGTCCCAAAAGCCACTGATGGCTTCAAGATTCAGATTTTGGAGGTTTAGTTAATTTCAGCTCTCCTAAGTTAATTCTAACTGTGAAAATTGCATATCCTGTTTTTTTCCCTGTGACAAATGTTCTACCCAGTCTCATAACTTCAGCCCAGGCAATCCAAGTGCCTGTCTACACTGGTGGTAACTTCAGGAGGGTGTGTTGACCAGGATCTATATCCGGGAGAGTGTGTTTTGTTGTTTTGATCTCCCTGTGCTCCATTAGACATTCCAGTGGGGGGTGGGGGCTTGAGCATTTTTACATGGAAGCATTTTATGGGACAATGTGAGTTCATAAATCTTTCTGCTCTCCCTGTACCAGATATTTAACCACAGAAGCTAACATGACACTTCCTTTTGATTGTAACCAAACTGGTGTGACTCCTAATGGGATGGCCTTAGGTGTAGCAGCTTGTAGTACCCTTAGTTGGAGATTACCAAGCTCGGGACACTAGGGCTTCACTCATAAAGGGAAATACAAATTCTGCTCTGATATGCCAAGAAGTAACTACTAAAGCAAAATAACTCCACAAAGATCCCCAAAATAAATGCCGATTCCCCACTGATTCTTGCAGCCTTATAGGAATAGCCATCTTTCACTTGGTCCTACCGGGCAAAAAAATGCATTTTCCTGACGCTAGGACTTGCTTAGAATCTCCGAGGATCCCATCCCCGCAGAGGGTCGCTGCAGTTCTCAAGTGTGGCAGCAGATGGCAGTGTCGGTCCAAGGACGGGCCATCCTGCAGTTCCTGGGGATGCAGACGCCTCTGCAGATTCTGTGCTAAAATGTCCCAAATCTTAATTTTCAATCTCTTCCTTTCTTAGATTGTCCTTTTAGATTTCGTCGTGACATCAGGTCCGAGTCCGCAGAAGGAAGCAGGAATGGGAGACTGCTCCTGAAACCCTCCGCGGAGCCTGGGAGAATTCAGGGGACAGGCACCGTCACCACCGTCACTGCGAGCGGCGGCCGCAAGGGCCTCGGGAGCCAGGAAGCGACAGTGCCGCCCCGGGCCGCAGAAGGTCAGCAGGAAAAGCCACTCGAGAAGGCTGAGTGGCTCCGGGTTTTGTTCAGCCAGCGTTCTCCCCACCTCGGGGTTCCCGCCCCACTCGAGGGGGGCGGGCACCTGGGCGCGCGGGGCGGCTGCGGGCGCGGAGCCGCCCAATCTGTTCGCACGCCGCTGTCACCCCTCGTAAACCCTCCGGCGGGGCCGCGACGGCCGCGCAGCCCGGGAAGGGCGCGCTGATTGGAAACGACTGTTCCCGTTACACAATATCGCGGGGTCGTAAAACAAACAGCAACAGGCCGCCTAGGCGGCAGGGAAACTTGGGAGAGGTCGGAAAACTAAGTCCCAGACTAGCTCTCCCTCCCCCCCAACGAGCGCCCGGGACCCTCCGACCTCCGCGGTCCCCGCTTCTCCTGCATTTAATTATGATGACGCGCCATTCTCATCCCCAAACTCGAGGACCTCCGCTCCCTACGGCCCACCCATCGCCGCCCGGGCGCGCCCAGTGCCTGCGAGGCGTCTATTCGAGGCCTCCAGAAGGAGGAAAGTGACCCAAATTATTTTTTGTGCGCCCCCCTTGGTCTCAGCGGGGCGCTCCGAGGCTGGCGGAAAGCGGGACCGCGCTCCAGGGGCCCGCTAGAGGGCGCAGCAGCCCCGCAAATCTTACCTCCGGCTGGCCAGCTCTCCAGTCGGCCGCCGGAGCTGCGGGTCCCCGACAGCGCAGCCCGCACGGCGGCTCTCCCACCTTCGCCCGGGATGTTCCGCGCTAACACTGCCCAGCCCCCGGCCCCGCCACACCCACACGTACAGGGTGCAGGGAGCCGGCCTTTGCCCCTCCCGCCGCCTCCAAGCCCTCTGCGGCTCGGTCACCCTGGGGATGGTGGCGACGACCGCCCCCTCCGGGCTGCTGCGCCCGGGCCCGCAGCGCTCCAGACCTCAGAGCTGCAGCGGCCGCGGTGCCCCAGGCAAGATGCTGGGCGTTTGCATTGTTTTCGGTTGAGACCTGAGAGGGGGCCGGGCCGGGTGGAGGGAGCGGGGCCCGGAGGAGTGGAAGGAAAGGAATCGGGGGTTTAGGGTTACAGCCGCGCGCCAGCGCCTCCTATAGGCCCGAAAGCGACATGGCCGCGGGCCGCTGCTCGCGGTGAAGGCCCCGGCGATCCGTCCGACACTGCGCCCCCTTGGCTTTAGGAACCGAACCTCCCTCCGTAACCCCCTCGCCCGACTCTCGCCTTTGCGGCGTCCGCCCAGAGCACCCTCGCGCCCGCCCGCGCCTCTCGCTTCGCTTCCGTGGGGAAGGGAGTCGCTCTAAGACGAGGACGCGCCCGAGGCAGAGGTCTTTCCCTGCCCCATTCTACTGCTAACCGATCCCTGGCTCACTGCTCACATTTAAACAAAAGGAAATGCCGCCGAGCAAATTCAGCAAAAGACAAGCACCGGCCGAGCCCGGACTAGAAGGCAGTGGGCAAAAGCAATTTGCCCCCTACCTTGCGTGCCGCGCGGGGACCGAGCCCGCAAGACCTCCCAGCGTCGCCCCCGACAGCTAATGTTGCTCACCGAGCCCCCGAAACCCGACGCAAAGGACGCTGAGATCCGCACCTTTCGGCCACCGAGCAGGCTTTTAACTCTTTCCCCAGAATTGCTACTTTTCCATCAGCAACATGTAACCGTCTCGCAGCTCCACGGAGGCCAGATGAGTCCCCCACCGCTGGAGTCTGCGAGGAGGCGCTGACCACCAGGTCCCCAGGACGCGTCCCCCGAGCTGCGCGCCGCCCACGGCCGGTCCCCAGGAGGCACAAAACCCGCCCGCCTCGGCGCCAGACGCGTTTGCAGCTGGAAAGCCAAATCCGAAGCCCCTCCCCTTTCACCCCTCCCCAGTCCGCGCCCCGGGAGGATAGCGGACCTGGGCTGCGCGCCGGGAGCTGGGGCTTTGCTTAGGGTCCTTCTCGGTCTATATAAGGCTGGTGCGAGGGCAGGGGGTCACCTACGGCTTCCTCAGCGGTGTCTCCTCCCCCCACCCCACCCACCCACCTCCTTCGGCTTCCCTCAGGGTTCTCAGGACTCCAGTCCTGGAGTCCAGCTGCACTTGGGTCAAACCAAAAGCAAGACTGCAAGAGCCCCGAAGCAAGGACTGACCAGGGCGTCAAAGTGAGGCTGGTCGGGCCCTCGCCTGTAGGGGAGCGGAGGAAGGGCCCCCTTTATCGTGAGGACTGTGGAAAAGAGGAAGCCGGGGTGGGGGTGGGGGGGATGCAACGCAGCAGCACAAGAGACCGGTGGGTCAGATGGGGGGAGGGTGTAAAAACCGAGCCTAGGCGGCGGCAGATTAGATGCGCACGCCCGGGGCGCCCCTTCCTCCCCCTCCGGCGTCCCCGGGGCTCGCTGGGCTCCAGGGTGTTAGTCCCCGGAGCCGCGCGGCTGATTGTCGCGCCCATTTGCCCTGGATGTCTCTTCCTGTTCTAAAAAGCTGCCTAGTTCTGGTCGGGAGCGACCGCGGTGAGGCGAGGCGATCCAAAACGTTGAGCAATTAGGCTGTGGAGCCAAAAAGCCATTTCCCACACCGCCCAGCCCCAAGCTTTTCCAGGCAGCCCGGCCAGGCGCGGGGCAGCCCGGACGCGATAAAGGCCATTCACGCTCCCTCTCCAGCCGGTCGCCTCTCCCTCTCGGAGATGAGTGGCAAGTTCTCGCAGACACTCTCTGCGCACCCTAATGTCTTAGCGGGGCTGGGAGAAGCCAAGTGCGGGACGGGCGCGCTGGCTGAGGGTGGACGGACGGCCGACAGCCCAGAACTTGCTTCGGGCCGAGACGTATGGCCAGGCGATTGGCACCCCTGCACACCTGGCCGCGCGGCCGGGGCTCCTGGCCCCTGGGCAGCCGTGCTCGGGTCGTGCCACACTCCCTCTCGCTCGGAGCTGGCCGCGACCACCCTTTCGGAACAGAACTGCCGTTCCCAGTTGTTTCCAAGCCAAGCGGACGTCGCCCCCTCCCCTTACGCTGCTGGGAGAAGTTAATCTCACGTGTAAAAGCCGATTTCCATGGGGATAGATGGCAGGGGAAAGGGGGGTAAGGAGACCGCTGGGCACAGGACAAGGCAGAAGGCGGCCGGCGCGGGGAGCGGAGTACGGACGGGACACCAGAGGAAGCAGCGCGGGGCTCGCGCAGGCGGCGAGTGCCACGCATCCCCGCGCGGGCCGGGGCAGGGGGGGAGGGCCGGGGGCGGGGGTGAAGATGGTTCGCCTCCCTCTGTCCGTCTTACCTGGAACAAAGTTTCTGCGTTCCGAGTCATCCCTAACTTTCCCACAAGAAGTTGGGTACTTCCCTGGCGACCTACTTCTTTCCTTCCTGCGGCCGGGACTGGGCGGCAGCAGAGCTCCGAGCTTTGCAAAAACGGGTCCACGGAGGAAGGGGGCGCGCAGAGGCGGATAGTGGTGGGGGGCGCAGCGCAAACGAAGGCCCCTTGGAGCGCAGTTGAAATTCCTCAAATCCCAGTTGCTGGAATGCCAGGCGACGACGACTTCTTCACTCGGGGCCAAATGTGTTTGTCATTACTCCAGACCGCCCGCCCGCCCGCCAGCCCGCGCCGCAGTCGCCCCCGCGTAACGGCGCTCAACCCGAGCGCACCGCGGGGCTGGCGCCCGCTCTCCCTAGCACCTCGCTGAGCCCACAAACCGCTGGAGAGCTCCCCGAACCCTCGCCCAAGTCCGCGCCCCCTCTGCTTATCTTGCAGCCGCCACGGTCGCGCTGAGTCTGGCCCCGGGTTGCAGTCGGCGCTGCACCGTCCAGTAATTACGCGCCTTGGGACGGCGCCGATTGCACCCGGCGGGCACCCAAGGTCCGGCCTCCTCCAGGCGAGCCCTTCACTCCTAGTCTCCCCGAAACCCCTCCCGCGCCCCACTAGGAGCTCTTCTCTCCCCACCTCCCACCCCCGGTGTTTCAGCCTCGCTCCCTGCCACCCGCTGCAACGCTGTCCCGCCAAACCGCGAGCGAAGAATGAAAATACTCATTAAAAACCTGTCGCCTTCCAGGACCCGCCGCCAAGAGGAGGGCAAGCACCTCTGCCCCCACTCCCAGCACTACTCGGTGCTAGTCCCAGTGCACACTAATTCCACCCCAACCCCAAAAGAAACCTCAAAAATGTCAGCCTGAACAATTTCTTTGGGAGGCCATAGAGTTGTTAGAAAAACACTGCTTTTAAAAATAGGTCTGGAAAATGGTTTTTTTTTTAAATCCCTAGACTTTCGAACTCTATGGTTATCTTCCCTCCAAGTGAAGTTTATTCAAAATAAATTACTGTCTGGACACTCCACTGGAATTCTACTCCAGTTCTGTTTTTTTTTTCTCATTGCCCAAAGTTTGAGTAGAGTCACTTCACTGCTACCCAGCGGGCCTAACAGGGACTTCTCAGAAACAAAAACCATTATTTCGTCTCCCTTACCTTCTCTTATGTCAATTCGCAATGAAAATCCTACATATGCAGGGGGAAGTGTGTCCACGGCCTCCAGTGCTCCCTTGCAGTCCCCTCCTGTTTCTCTCCCTCTAGCTCCAACTGTGATGGGCTCAAAACCCGCGTTTTGTAATTGATCCAACGTTATAGTCCATCCTAAAACTAATCATTTGCTCTAAGTAAATAGCTGTCAGGAAATGAAGCCCCACCCCCCCTGGCGTCTTCAAAATAAAAGTTTCCTCCCATCTCCCAACCTTCAGATTGCGCCTCCGCGTGCGCTCTTACGCAATCAGGGGGTCCAACCCCAACCCCCAGACTTCGACAACAACTCGGGGGCGGGGAGAAGCGGACCAGATGGGGTGGGGGTGGTGGAAGGGGGAGGTGTTGATGCTCTGCCGGGAAAGGCGTTCGTGAAAATACGAACTGCCCATCATCTTCCAGAAGGAGCTGGCCTCCTGGTTTGGGGGGGGGGGCATTACCCTACGCTGCTCTATTGCTTAGTAGTCTCTATGAAAGGAAGACAAACGCCATGTAAAATCGCACTTAGCGCCCGGAGAGAATATAAATCTGGAATCGAGAAGTGCCCCTTCTGTAGACATTCCCGGCCCATCCAGAAGCAGGGCCCTCGGGGGAGGTTTCCGGGCGGTTGCGCCGTTCTGAACCCGAGGACTTGTTGGGAAAGTGCGGTGTAGTTGCTAATCCTTTAATGGGATTAGACAAACTGTTGAGGCCGACGTGAAGACCGTGGCTTTTTTTGTTTGTTGTTTTTGGTTGTTGTTGTTTTGAACACGGGTTTGAAAGGGGATTCAAAGAATCAAGGGTCTGCGTAGGTTTGGAAAGTTCTCTGAAAGAAAGACCTTTACTCCCATGGAGCCACTTATCTTGTGGCGCCTTTGTTTTCGGGTTATCTGGGCGAGGTTGCCCAGGCTTCTATCAAGTACATTAAAAGGCCCAGGCTTGGGCTTTGGGGGATCGTCCACCACAGGCCCGCCACCTCCGGGTTCAGGGGGGAGGGTGCATTTTGACGGTGCCCCAAGCTTCCTCCTGCGGAGTGGGTCGGACCCTTCCACCGCCAAAGGGGTGAAGAGCGGAGCCCCAAACCTAATTCCCAAAGCGCAAAGCTAGAGAACGATCCTGCTAGCGAAGGAAAGGGGGCGCTGACGCTCCAGGAACCAAGCGACCTTCCAAGCCAGGGCGGGGGAGGGGAGCGCATTCATCTCCCCGCCTACTCCCAGTTTTGAATTCTCTTGTTGGGTGGGGGGCTCATCCTTTACCCCCACCCCACCCCACACTCTCAGAATTCCCCGGGCCAGGTTGGAACTGGAAGGTTGGCCAGCCATCACCTTCTCTCTCATCAGGAGGGTGGCCGCGGGACAACAGGCAGGGGAGGGTCACAAAGAAGTACTCCAGGGGGTGCTGTGCTTAACCGGGATGGGCTCCCGGGGTGTCAGGCTCGGGAAGACGCCTGGGGCTGGGCCAGGGGCCCCACTCTCCAGCCCTTCTGCGCGCCAACCTCTCGTGCATCTTCAGTTCGGGTGACTGCACTGCTCACTATTACTTCCACATGTTCCTGCAGGAAATCATTGAAGGCAAATATATGAACAGCCCCTTGTTCGGAATGCTAACAGGATACCGTAATGTTTGTAGATAACGAACGGACACTAACGACCCCCGTAAAAATTAGAGTGCGGAATAATAGGAAAAAGCGGGTTTCATGCTACTAGTAAAGACAAGTTGAGATGGAGGTTTTTCTATCAAATACCGAGAGGGCAGAGGGCGAGGCGGGGAGGCTGCTCTGCTACTGGGAAAGCGCCAGCCCCGCCGCACCAGTCCCCTGAACGCGGGACCCCAACGCTCCCGCCTACGAATAGTAACCTCACAGTTCATTTCGGAGACGCTTACGGGGGCCCGGAAAGGGGGCTCGCCCGGGGTGTCTTGGGGCCCTAACTCCTCACGAGTTTAAAGCCAAGAGAATGGATGAGCAAGTGAGCACCCAGTTGTCCTTCTGGTAGTAATTACCTGCCTAATTTGAATGATGCCTTTGTGATGATCATTAACAAACGTCTGCTAAAGGTTTCCATGTGTGACATTCCAGAAGGTTTAAAGGCCCGGGGAGCTGACTCCCGGGATGGCGCACCGGTGGGGGGTGGCGCGAGGAAACAAATGGTTGGGGGGAAGATGTCGCCGAGCCTGGGCCGAGCAAAGAGGGAGAGAGGTCAACATCTGCCTTCCCTGCTGCAAAATCAAAATAAACCGGGTGGTCAGGAGCAACCTCGGGGCTGGAGGCCCACGGAGAGAGGCGGGCCCTTGGCTAAAACGAGTCCGGCCCGCAGCCCCCACCCGCCCGCCCCTCCCACCGCTCATAGGCGGGTTTGAATCCCGCCGTGTGCGCCCCGCGGCCGCTCCCAGGCCTCGGAGGAGGTCGGTCGGCGCGAGGCAGCCGGCCCGGGGGGGCCGGGCGGGCCTGGCCGCGCTCTGCCGGTGTCGCCCTAAGATCCTTCCAGGCTGTTTCCCCGACGCCCGGGGTCCTGGGGGGTCCTGGGGGGTCCCGGAGCCGCAGCGGGCAAGAAGCGGGGCCCGTCCGACGCGGGCTGCGGGGCCCGTCGTCCTCGCCGTCGGCTTCTGCCCGGCGCCCCGAACAGCGACCTTCGCCGGCCCGCGCAGCTGTCGGAAGGTCCCAGCCCGCACTGGATTTTGGTTTTCAACCTCTTGTGTTTTTTTACTTGAGAAATCATCATGGGGTTAAGAAGGACGGTTTTCTCCCCAAACCGGGAGCCTGGGTGGCTGCGGCCCCGGGGAGGAGGCCAGCTCCGGGGCCCGGCCTCGCCCGTCCGGGCCCGCAGGCGACGCGCAACTGGATGCGAGGGTCTAGAGAGGGGCAGTGGGGCCGGCCATCAAAAAGAGGGTCCCCGAAAACTTTTTACAACCAAATTAAAATGGTCACTGAAAACCAAAACACACACACCCCCGCCCCGCCCCGCCCCCCAGGCTCGTTCTTCCGACCCCCGCCCGGCGGTAGACGCGGCCGCAGCTCGGGCGTCTCACCTTCGACTCCCGGGGGCGTTCCCGCTGAGCTGGCTTTTTGTTTCCTCCCCGCTGCTCCGCGGCTGTCGGCCCCACCCCCCAGTTCTACTTTCCCGTAGGATGCCGTGGGTCCTTTTGCCTTAGAAGACCTAGGACAGTGGCAGCTATCGAAGCCGCTGTGAAAATCACATGTAAACAAGCGCGATTTTTGAGGGGGCGGGGGCACACTTCCAGCCTCCAGGTTTGAAAATAAAGACGCTAACTGCCCCTTCCCCCACCCCTTCCAGCTCCCGACCGCCAGCGCCTCCCCGGGCCCCGCGAAGGGACCCTTCGTGGGGGAGACTCGGAGGAGGCTCGTGGAGGTGGCACACAGGTGTGGGGTCCCCGGGGGAGCCCAGGGAGCGCTCAGCCCTTGCCTCGGCTCTGAGCCGGCCGAGGCTTGGAAATGTGCTCCGAGCCTCCCTTTACACACCTAGAATTCAGAGCCGCCCAAGTCTTGGGAAAGGAGGAAGAGCTACTTCTCCAAAAGGGTCCCCACTGGCCTGTGTAACTTGGGGTGACAGTTCTCTCTCCAGGCTTCCTGCGCACCCCCTCTTCTTCCGGATGTTGGCTGACCTAAGGGTGCAGCGTCTCTTCTGGGTTCCTGGGGGGGGGCTCTGTCTCTGGAGATGTCTGCAGTGAGAAGTGGAAAGCGGCTCCTGGGAGGTGAGCAGCTGCGCCCTCTCCTAGGGCTCCTAACGCCACCACCTGCCTGCAGACCTCGTGAGGACCGGAGACTGCAAGCTCTGTTCCTGCCCGGCCCCGCCCGGGTGGGCCTGCACTCCTCCGAGGTGGGAGAGGTGGATCTGGATGCAGATTTTGGATACCCTTTTCCTAGGGAGAGAGCCCCACTTCCTTAATATTTTTGCGCCTCCTACTCCCCTCTCCTTCTCTTTAAGGCCTTAGCTCTTAGTTACTTTTAATTTGAAAACCACTGCGAGGGGAGGGGGAGGGACTGAGGGGATTGGGAGGTCTGCTCTCTATTAGGGGCCTGGCTGTCCAGCTTTCCAGCACACAGCTGTGGCTTGGGAGGGGAGGGAGGGGGTGGCTCTGTTTAGGTCAGCCGGACTGAAGAAAGGGCCTTGTCCTCTGGAAGTCCCAGGAGTACCAGTACAGCAGGGCCCTGTGATGTAAAAAGAAAAAGCTTCCCCCAGAGAGGCATTGTGAGTGGAAAGCCAGTTACCCAGGGGAGCCCGGGTTCCACAATTACGTTAATTATAGTACATATGTTTGAATATGAGCCACATTATTTAATCAGCGTATTATTTTATTTAATCCCCGAAACAACCCTCTGGGTTGTGCATGATTATCCCCATTTAATGGGAGAGCAAACAAAAGCAGGGGATTAAGCAATTTGCATATAGCAGTGCCAGGATCTGCCTAACCATGTCCTAGTTCCAGTTACTGTGTGATCTGGTCAAGACAGCTCATTTTTCTTAGCCTCAGTTTCCTCATCCCTATAAATGGGCCCAATGTCTGGATTGTTATGAAAATTAAATGAGATGATGTATACGAAGCCCAGAAAGAAGCTAAGGAATTTTCTTTCTCTTTTTTCAGGCTTTTCCACAGGCAGTCACTGTCCCGTTCACCTCTTGTGCTCTTGGATTGGCTTCAAGAGCTGGGTAAAGGTCTCTCTAGTTTTCTATTTCATATTCTATTTCATAAGGGTGGGGCGGGGGGGCATCTTCCCAGTTATTAACCCCCAGTGTCTCAGGCCCTCTCAAAAAACGGGCCGCAGGAAGGAAGACAGAAAGAAGGAGGTGAAGCCAGGAAGGATCAGAACGAGCAACTGACAATTTAAAGACAGGCCTGGCAGCATATCCCCCCACACCCTGTAAGGAAGCTGGGAGAAGGAACACTGAGGCCTCAGCCCTGGGGAACCTGATGTGAGGATCACTGAGAGAACCCCTTGATGTCTTGCAGGGTTGTGCACCAGACACCCTGACTTTTAGAGAATTCACTTGGTAAGGCAAGGTGTCCCATGCATGCATCTCACACACAGTCGCCCTCCCTAACCTGACTGCCCCCTAATCTTACTTTTGGAAGAGTTTCTCTTTCCACTTTTTAATTCATCAAAAACATATGGCACGTCCCAATCAGAATACTTTCCTCTCAGCTTTGGAGAGTTGCTTCATTGATTTAAGAAACGCTCACTGAGCATCTGCTTGTGTCTGGCTCTATATTAGGGAGAGAGGAGTAAGCAGAATGGCTATGGTCCTTGCCTTCAAGGAATTTGCTAGAATACTCTCATCTAGCCACTGGGGTTCTCCCCATTGCAGTCTCACTGCTGAGTACTGAGAGAGGGTCCATTGGGACAACACTCATTTCTTTGTGAGACTGTCACGAAAAAGACGGCTAGAGAAGGCAGACCAGGCAAAGTCTTGAATCATGGGCCATAGAACCTCCCCAAACTCTGCAGAATGGGTACAGCTGGGATCCCCAGCGTGGGCTGAGAGGAGCTTGTCTTAATCCAATGGAATACAATCCTTACTGAGCTGAAGATACCAAGACTCTGTGCCAAGTTCTAAGGATACAGCCCTGCCTCCCCAGGGCTTATAGACTAGTTGAGCAAACAATCAGTTAACATAAAGTTGCAATATAGGGCTGTGAGCAAATGTTAGAGGTGCACAGTGACGTCAGAGCACAGAGGAGGAGCCTAACGCCAACTTGTGGGGCAGAGAGGACATCTTAGAAGGAAGAGACATCTCTGTGAGCCTAAGGGGATTAAGACTCTAGTTGGGGAGGAATCTAATGTGCACGGGCTTAAAGGTGGAAAACAACACGAGGTCACTGGTCATAAAGGAGGTTTGGAGTGGCTGGAATTTGGAATTGTAAAGGTCCCGATGAGGACCACGAGAGAGGCCAGATCATGGAGCCTTCCAGGCCATGTCAAGCGTCTAGATTTAATTCTTTGAAACTATCAGAGTTAACTTAAGGAGGAGCGGGACTAGGGCAGAGTTGAGTTTTAGGCAAGATCAGTATAGGTGACTCCAGGAGGCATGGAGGCTCCCACTGTAATCTAGCAAGGTCGGATGATTCCCTGGCCCTGGAGCTGACGGCAGGGGGGTTGGGGAAAACGAATCTGAGAGAAGGAAGTGGAATTCGTGGCACCCTTGACTGAATGTGAGCTGTAAGGGGGAGTAGAGTCCCTGGCTTAGCCCAACGCTGGTGCTGTTTACTCAGGGGACAAAAGGAACACAAATTTGGGAAGACAAAGGACAAGTCTACTCTTAAACATGATACATTTGGAAAAGCTCAGGAAGGAAGGATTACAATGAGGGGAAAATCCAGAACAGAATCTTAAGTAACTCCAGCATTTTCTGGTGGGCAGAAAAGATGCTGAGGAGAAACAACCAAGAATCGTTATCGCCGGGATACTCAGCCGTTGTCTCTGAATTCATATAATGGGAGTTAGTTGAATTTAAAGAGCTGCCTACAGTTAACATCTAAGTTCAACATTATAAATCTTGGCCAGACATATCTGGCGATTTTGTATGTATGAGTGATTACAAACATTCTATGGAAACATGAGAGCTTTAATTATTATATGACTGGTGATACTAGATCATGTTTCCCTCATTTATACTCTTAAATATACATTTGTATCCACATTTGGATTTCAGATCACCCAAAGAACCAAGTGGAGTTGAAGCCAGAGCCTTGTCCTGAGGATACTTTACTAGGTCACTATCCCCTACTCCTAACCGTCCACCCTCAGCGTGCACTGGAGATACTGAGGCAGGTCTCACTTTCAGGGAATATATATTTGATTGCAGGGACAAAGACTGCATATTATCCTCCAGTCATCATTCTCCTTTCTCAGTAATTGAGCCTCTGGTTTAGGGGCTTTTGTTTGTTTGTTTTTCTTCCTGGAACAAAATCTTTCTTTCACAGTCTCTCGTACAGCTAGATGTGGTCATGAAGAAAACTTCTGGCCACTGGAATGTAAAAAGAAATTGTGTGTGCAACTGCCAAGAAGAATCCTTAATAGTAAAGGACACATTCTTCTCAATCCAGTCTTTTTGCTAGATGGAAAGCAGATGTATGACTGGAGCTTCAGCAGCCATCTTATACTATGAGGCAACCTTAAAAATGAAAACTGGCTCTAGCCTTTTTGGCTCAGTGGTTAGAGCATTGGCTTGTGGACTAAAGGGTCCCAGGTTCAATTCCGGCCAAGGGCACGTATCTCAGTTACAGGCTCGATCCCTGGCCCTGATAGAGGCTCATGCAGGAGGCAACCAATCTATGTGTCTCTCTCACATCAATGTTTCTCTCTTTCTCTCTCCCTTCCACTCTCTCTGAAAAGCAATGGGAAAAATATCCTCTGGTGAGGATTTTAAAAAAAGTAAGAAAATTGTACACAATGGTGTAATAACATGGAAAGTCCCTGGCCAGTGAACCTATAAACAAACCTTGATAACCAACTGTCCTCTTGAAATAAAGGAGAAATAAAATTCTATCTTGTTAAGACTCTTATTTTGAATTTTTCTGTTAAATGCAGCCAAGCTTGATCCTGTGGACAAAAAAGGGGCCACATGCTACACACCAGACTAGCTCAGGGGAGGCCTGCATGGTGGGTCTACAAACTCAGAGACTAAAAACAACCACATAGGATGTTCTGAACATAAAAATTCCCAACTAAAAACGGGTAATGATGGTAGTCATGTTCTAGGCCTGTAGCTTCATTGAAGAGGTCAGCCTTTACCTTAACTGAGCCTGTTGTCTTTTTGCATCTAAGAGAACCATACCCTTGGAATGTCAGAGTGATTTCCTTTTCCAGACCACTCAGGTCATCCCTACTCCACCAGAGCAAGAGACCACAGAATCCCTCATTGTTATCTTGTCCCCCAAATATCATCTCTGTGTGCTGTATATGTTAACTTCTAACTAATTTTTACCCACCAATTTAAAAGAAGTATGTGTCTCTCCATTTTCCCTTTTATCCAATTCCAGAGATTTCCCCATTTTGCTTTCTCCTGCCCCCTCGATCTACCACCACATGAATTTTGTGGGGGGTTCCAAACGAGTCACCCCAAGATGTGCCTCTGTGGTAGGCAGATTGTTTTGCTATCAAGGCAACTGGCAGCCAGCTCCAGAGAAACTTCTCCCTTCCTTTGACCACCTGGAACAACTTGAATTAGGGGCCTTGCCCAGGATGGGAGATGACCAGAGATAACATCTTTTGGTTTCTAGGGCAGGGCAAACTCCTATTTACTAAACGTCTGCTCTTCCTATCATCCTGCAATGACTTTTTGACGCTCCCAAGTCACATACCTCATCACTGGCTCAGGATGTCTTATTAGCTGATCCCCTTTCTCTCTCTGAACCTCTCACTCCTGTGGGGCCTCTGACTCTCTCCTGTATGCAGGGTTACCACATATGTGTATGTATTACATTTGTTATTTTCTCTTACTAACCTGTCTTATGTCTATTTGATTATTAGACCAGCCAGAAGAACCTTGAAGTTAAAGAAGAGTTTGTTCCCCCCACAATTTTGTGTAAACCTCCTTAATTGTCCTCCTTTGATTCTAATGCATAAAATAAGCTGCAGTACTGCCATTCTCCAGAGCGTTTTCTCAATCCATGGAGATGTTGCTTCCCAGCAATTGTCATCATTTTGGCTCACATACTCTTATAATGCTTTTACTTAGGCTAGACATTCTTTCATGGACATTTACTTGGCATAGTGGGGCAGGATTCCAAAGGAGCCCACCGAGGACCACCCTGCAGACCTGGACCCAGCGTTAGTTAGCAACAGGAGCCCATTGTGGCCAGCTCCCCACTTTGTATTGGATGAACTTGGATGAGTTTTCCTTGGAATTCCGGGCCGTCCTGTTTTAAGGTTAGCAGCTCTGACATTATTTGGGCTGTTCTTTAAAAAAATATCCTTGGCCTAACAGGCGTGGCTCAGTGGTTGAGCATCAGCCTAGGATCCAGGAGACTGAAGTTCCATTCCTGGTCCAGGCACATGCCTTGTAGGGGGCATGCAGGAGGCAGTAGATCAATGACTCATCGTTGATGTTTCTAATCTCGCTCCCTCTCCCTTCCTCTCTCTGAAGTCAATAAAGACATATTAAGACTATATATATATATATATATATATATATCTCCTTGGGGTGGTGTTGTAGGCAGCAGGAACGGCATCAGGTGTTAGAGCCATGGAGTCAGACCAGACCTGGGTTCAGCAACCTCGGTACTTGAGTTCTGGTTAGGAAAGAATTCAGAGCCAAGACTCAAACTATAAGAGAACATTTATTTATAAAATCACAGAGGTAGAAGGAGTAATTTGTAGAAGAAATGAGCTTAGGAAAATGGGCTTAGGAAACAAGTTATACAGGCAAAGGAAGGGGCCTTGGAGCTTGGAAATGAGGAAGCTAATGGTAAGGCATGTGGGGGGAGGGGGAGAGGAAAGGCGCTGGAGCGCTCCTGGAAGGGAGAGCACACTGGGCCGTCCATCCTAAGGGTTTTAAGGGTGGAGATTTTAGGGGAGGTCCCAGGGGAAGATCTTAAGAGAATATTCAGAGTTGTGGTCTCCACTGATTGACTGGTCGGTGCAGGGCAGGGGGTCATTACTCAATGCAGCTGGTCCTGAGGGCAGCCTTGGTGTCTACTTGTCTGGTTTTGCTGCTTTTCTGGGCCTGGAGCTGAAATACAACTGAGATCTAAATGTTATCTCCTAAAGAGGAAAGGTCTGGGAGCCAAACTGCATAACCAGTGATATGCTAGGGAACAAAATGTCACCCTGGGGGTAAGTTCCTACTCTACAATTGCCCTTTGCTAGGCACCCATGGGAGCTTTCCACCCTGGTGACCTTCTGTACCTGACCCATTGTCCTTGCTCTGCTCACGTCTGTCTAACTGCCTACCATGGTGGCACTAAAGGTTAATGGTAGAGCTAATGCAGGCTAAGGATAAGGGTTGAGATAACTCAGGGACAGGAGGAAAAAATGGGTGGCTTGTTATTAATTTGGGGTTTTCAATTGGAACTTAAAAAGTTTACCATGGATCTGAACAAAATCTTTTGCTGGATAAATGAGAGTCTAAACTTGTTCAGCTCTGAAGATAAGGGGCATTTACTCCCTTTAGCTCAAGTTTCAGGTATTCTTAGGTGACTAAGAATCTACGAGGAGGTGTTTGAGGGTAATCCTCAAAATGAGCAGGGCCCCATAGGGAATTCCAACACAACTGTAATTAAATAATTGACTCATCTGGGGGGACACACATAAAGGCGGGTCACCTAGCATTCTGAGTCCTCACCTTTGTATTAGACAGCCTGGGGAGAAACCAAGATACGTAAGAGGGTTGAAGCCACTTGGGAGGTGACAGCCCATTGGAGCTCAAGCCCTAAGTAGCACATTTCAACCCACTACTCAATATCCCTAGAAATTTGTTCAGACTCTGCAGATCTCAAATGAAAACTAAAATTAACATGAAATCTAACGTCCACAAGCCCCCAGGCCCTTGCCCCTACTAATACTCTTGCACATGTACAATTCATAGGAAGCCTTCACATGCAAGTACTTACAGAAGTGGGAAGATTTAGCCAGAAAGAGATATCTATCAACTTTAGATGGCTGAAATGGAGTTCTTTTAACACCTAAATTATTTTTTGTGTGTGTGCCCACACCATAGGAAAAGAAAAAAAAAAAAAAAAGCCTGCCCTAAAATCAAACTAAATGAACAAGAGGTTTACCTCAATTGTCAAACAGAGGCCTCTGAAGTGTAACAGAGAGACTTTCTTCTCTCCAGGATGTTCATAAGAAAAGTTTAGAGACCGTCTTTGAACTACAAAAAGACCATTTCCGAAGCTGCTCAAAGCCAACACCCCCTTTCTCCCTCTTCTCCATCTGTCCCGCTCTACCCTTTACTTTGTTGTCCAGACTTATCTTTTTTCCTATCTCTTCTGTCTCTATTCCACACTTCCTCCACTTCAGCTCCCTGCTGACCTAGGGGCAACACAGGACAGAAAGCCTGGAAGCTCCCTTTGGAGAAAAAAGTCGGTGTCCGGCAGAGAGGAACCAGCTAGTGTGTATGTTCTATGGACTAGAACAGAATTAAGAAATCTACCTAAAGATTTTTCCAATCACCTCCAGGACCTGGATGGATTCACAAAGGAATTTGATTTAACTGATAAAACATATGACCCTGGCTGTTCTGACCTATTCCAATGACTATGCCTGGTTTCTGAGAGGAAAGCAACAGAACAGATAAACCAGGTCTGCTGGAAAAACTTAGGACTTTTTAAAAAAGAGACACACCAGGAAAAATTCAGGGAATTAGCCCAACTTTATCAAACCATGCCTGACATTTTTCCCTGGAAAATGAACTGGACCAAGACCCAGCAATGCAAGAGAACCTCAAAAAACCTTCAAACAATACTAAGGCCTTGTCTCCAGACAGTTTAAAAGATCATCAAAATGATCCCTTACTAAATTTGGCATTTTTTGAAGGACAAGGGGAAGAGCTTATACAATATAAATTAAACTAGCCGACCCTGTGTACTAATAAACTGGCAATTCTGGCTGATTAGCTATCTAAAACTATTCAAAAGAGAGAAAAAGAGAAAGCTGCCAAAATCATGAACTTACAGCTCCAGCAGTTAAGCAATCAGTTCAGACCTTCCCAAAAATCTTAGACAAAGGGAGGGGGAGTCTGTTCGTATTAGAAAAAGTCAAGTCACCTTAAGAAAGACTGTAGAAAATGAGTGGGGCCCTGGCCAGTGTTGCTCAGCGGTTAGTGCGTCGGCCCAAACACCAAAGGATTGTGGGTTCAATTCCTGATCAAAGGCAAGTACATATCTGAGTTGCGGGTTCAATCCCTGGCCAGGTCGGGGTGAGCGCAAGAAGCAACCAACCAATGTGTCTCTCTCACATTGATGTTTCTCTCTCCTTCTCTCTCCCCCTCCCTCCCTCCCTCCCTCCCTCCCTCCCTCCCTCCCTCCCTCCCTCCCTCCCTCCCTCCCTCCCTCCCTCCCTCCTTCCCTCCCTTCCTCCCTCCCACTCTTCCTAAAAATCAATGGAAAATATATCCTCAGGTGAAGATTAACATAAAAAGAAAAAAAGAAAGAAAATGAATAGGATTTAGAAAAAGAAAAGAAACAAAAGCAACCATAG
Source organism: Miniopterus natalensis (assembly GCF_054644295.1). Lineage (NCBI taxonomy): Eukaryota > Metazoa > Chordata > Mammalia > Chiroptera > Miniopteridae > Miniopterus > Miniopterus natalensis. The sequence continues at coordinate 172,589,720 of NC_142081.1, forward strand.
GGCTGCTCCAAGGACTATGAGAGGGCATTTCCCCTTCTTCTAATACTTCAGGAGAAATTACCCTAAAAGGGAAAGTTACTAAGGCTCTTGTAGGTACTGGGCTACTCCATCTATTCTTAACTCTATTCAGTTCAGCTGCCCTGTCCCTTGGAGTAAAGCTTCTGTCCCAATGGCATGGGTATCTGAACAGCAGATGTCTAATCAACCTGCTCCCTTTTAACTAGGGGATTTACAAGGCACCATATATTTTTGGTGGTCAAATCTTCCCCAGTTTACCTGATAGGGTGAGACTTTCTTGAAACCAATGATGCCCACATATTCTTTTCCCAGAAGGGTGAAATGTATTTAAAACTAAATAAATCAGATACTGAACCAAGTGGGAAAATAATGACTTTAAAGGAAACTCCTCAAGAGGAAACTAATCTTGAGACTGACTGAACATTTGTTACACGGTGTTCCAGTGCACCTTCGGGCCTTACCCAGTACAGATATTGGTAAGGCTAAGTCAGCCACTCCTATTAAAATAACTATTGACAATACTCTGCCTTTATCTAATATTCACCAATATCCTTTAAGACCCGATGCACTAGCTAGAATTAAGCCCATTTTGCAAGGTTACTTTAAGAGGGGATTATAATCCCCTGCATGAGTCCCTTTAATTTTCCTATCCTTTCTGTATAAAAACCAAATGGAAAGGATAGAGATTTGTACAGGATCTCAGAGCTATATATAAAACAGTTATTTCCAGGCATCCTGTGATTGCAATCCACATGCTCTATTATCAGCTATTCCTGTGGACTGCCAATATTTTTCAGTGATAGATTTATGTAGTACCTTTTTCAGCATTCCTGTAAAAAAAAAAAAAAGACAGTAACTACCTCTTTGCTTTTACCTGAGAAGATCAGGGGTGTACCAGGACAGCAACGCCCCTGGGATATACAAAGAATTTCACCTACTTCTCAGATACTAAAGGCTGATTTGAATAATGTTGAATTTCCCAGATATTCCACTCTAATTCAATATATAGATGATTCACTTATATGCTTTGGGACATGTTAGACACTCAAGAGGACCTAATTTACCTATTCTCACAGCTAGCCATAAAGGGACATAGGGTCTCAATGGATAAGCTTCGATTCTGTTTACCCCAAGTAAAATTCTTTAGTTACTTGATATCCTTTCCTCTTCTAAAAACAAACAAACATAAAAAGAGCTTGGGAGTCTTCCCTCTTCTTGAATTTTCTGGAATAGTTTGAGAAACCATCCTCAAAGTGCAAAGGGAACCCACGGTTTGGGAGAACATATTTGCCAACCACACATCTGATAAGGGGTTAGTTTCCAAAATATACAAAGAACTCAGACAACTCAACAAGGGGAAGACAAACAATCCACTTAAAAAGTGAGCAAAGGACATGAATATATGCTTCTCCAAAGAGGACAAACAGATGGCCAACAGACATGAAAAAGTGACCGAAGTCACTAATCATTAGAGAGATGCAAATTAAAACCACGATGAGCCCAGCAGGCATGGCTCAGTGGTGGAGCGTCGTCCCATGAACCAGGAGGTCCAGGTTCAATTCCCGGTCAGGGCACATGCCTGGGTTGCGGCCTTGATCCCCAGTGGGGGGCGTGCAGGAGGCAGCCGGTCAATGACTCTCTCTAGCCATTGATATCTCTCTCTCTCTCTCTCTCTCTCTGTCTCTCTCTCCCTCTCCCTCTCCCTTCCTCAATCTGAAATCAATAAAAACATTTTTTTTTTTTAAAAAAGACACAATGAGGTGTCACTTCACACCTGTCAGAATGGCTCCATCAACAAATCAACAAATGACAAGCACTGGCGAGGGTGTGGGGAAAGGGGAACCCTGGTACACTGCTGGTGGGAATGCAGACTGGTGCAGCCACTATGGAAAACAGTATGGAGTTTCCTTAAAAAATAAAAAATGGAGCTGCCTTATGACCCAGTGATTCCACTTCTAGGAATATATCCTAAGAATCCTGAAACACCAATCAGAAAGAATATATGCACCCCGATGTTCATAGCAGCACAATTTACAAGAGCTAAGATCTGGAAACAGCCCAAGTGCCCATCAGTAGCTGAGTGGATGAAAAAGCTGTGGGACCTTCACACCATGGAATACTACGCAGCTGTAAAAAAGATGGATCTCTAACCTTTGGGACAGTATGGAGGGGCCTGGAGAATATTATGTTAAGCAAAATAAGCCAGGCAGAGGAAGACAAATATCACATGATCTCACTTATATGTGGAATCTAAGAAACAAAATAAATTGACAAACAAGATAGGTCCACAGACATGAAAACGGGAGACAGACTGACAGAGCTCAGAGGGAAGGCGGAAAGGAGGGCAGCAAGAGATTGACCAAAGAACTGCTAAGCATATATGCACAGCCCATGGACACAGACAACAGACAGGTGAAGAACTGGGGAGGGATGAGAGGTGGGGGAGGGGGGCAAAGGGGAGAAAATGGGGGGCATCAGTAATACTCTCAACAATAAAATAAAACAAACAAACAAAAAAAGCATAAAGTGTTCCTAGGTCTGACTGGATGTTGTCACAATTGGATTCCAAATTTTTAATTAACAGACCAACCTCTATATGTCTTATTAAAATCAGATCAACCTGATCCAATTCAGTGGAACCCAGAAGGGAAACAAGCTGTAAAAGCTCTAAAGAAAGAATTATTTAAAGCTCTTTCTCTGGGACAGCTTACTTATAAACTTTTTCCCTTTTTATACATGAAGATAAAGGAAATACTTTAGGAGTTTTAATTCAAAAATACAGAGATCATCATAGACCTATAGGATATTATAGTCAGCAGTTAGACTCGGCAGCTAGAGGGCTCCCATCCCGTAGGACAGCCGTCTCTGCTCTGCCATGTTACGCAAACAAACACAAGGAATAATCATGGGCTCTCGATTTATGTTCCTCATTCTGTTGAATCTCCACTGAACGTTCTTTCATCACACTCAACACTTCTGTCAGTCGGTGAGCTTTTAATGACCTACTCTTGCTTTCTGCATCTAATATTACTATAATTTGATGTAACAGTCTTAAAAAAAAATACAGGCTTAATTCACTTTATTTTTCTTGTATAAAATTATGTGGTAGCCACAGCTGGAGCGTGGGTCCTCTGCACAGAAATTCTGATGTGGGTCTTTACAAGATGGTCAGTGAATTACTGATAGGGAGACTTGGTGAAAACAGTCTATTTCCAGAGGCTGGAGTAAGGTAGTTGTAGGTCTCGGAGATGGCACCAAAGGTGGCCTTGGAGAAGTTGCCCAGGGTGGCAGTGCAGTCCCTGGCTAAGGTGTAGCCGTTGTCGATACCAGCCCTCAGCAGCAGCTTCTTGGGCACAGGAGCTGAGGCAATGCCAGTGTCCCCAGGAGCAGGGATGAGGTGCACCGGCACAGAACCATAGGGGCTAGTCCCCTTGCAAGGCACAGTGTGGGGCTTCCGATCTTATGTCCCCAGTAGCCTCACAGCACAGGGACAATAGAGAGCTTGGCCAAAATAATGACCCTGCAGATGGCAGTGGCTACCTCCTCCGAGCACTGAACACCCAGACCAACATGTCCATTGCCGTCTCCAATGACGGATGATTAATGCCTTGAACGGGGTCCTCTGCCAGTGCATGTCTGTTTTTGCATGAGCATAGTCTTCAAAACCTCGTCCTTGAGGGATGCCCCCAGGAAAAAGTCAATGAGCTTAGATTCCTTGACAGGCAGGGAAAAGAGATAAATCTCCTCCAAGAACTTGATCTTCATGTCCTTGACCAGGTGACCCAGCTTGGTGATGGAAATCCACTTCTTGCCCTTGGCCTCGCCTCTCTGAACTCCACGTCCTTGGCCCTGGTCTGACCCGGCCATGACTTTTCCCTGGATGCTGCTCCCAAATCCTCCAAGGAAGTCACCATAGCCTCTCATTCCAAGGTCCTGGGGCCTCCAGGCCTTCCTGCAGCACCAATGTCATCCGTCATTTGGTGTTTTCCCAAAGAAGATGGATGCAACAACCTTAACCCAGCAACTTTGCTACCTTCTTTGCAGAATCCAACGACTGTGTTTTGCTCACTGCCCACCTTCTTGTCCCTGGGAATGACTTACAGGAAACTCCTATTGATAATGCTGACTTAATTCAATTTACAGATGGATCAGATCTGAAAGATGAACAGGAACATTACTCAGCTGGATATGCAATTACGTCCATGATGGACATCACTGAAGGTTCTTATTTACCTGACTAAGAGCTGCCCAACAGGCTGAACTAATTGCTCTGACTCCAACTCGAGCTTGCCAATCGGCCAAAGATCAAAATCCAGTCTGTACACTGACGGTTCCTATGCCTCTGGAGTAGCTCACAACTTTGGAATGTTATGGAAGCAGCCAGGCTTCTATGACTTCCTCAGGGAAGCCCAGAAAGAATGAAAAACAGGTTGCAAAACTGTTAGGTGCCATACAGCAACTGACACAATGGGCAGTTATCAAAATTCCAGGACGTTCTAATGCTGCAATCATGGAAGCAAAGGGAAATCATTTAACTGATGCTGCAGCTAGACAGGCAGTGTGAAACAGCCAGATTATCCAGACCCAGAAAGTCTCCTTGCTTCCTATTAAATCAATAAAAGGTTGACTTTTACTGTCCCAACAGAGAGCTACAGAAGAAGAAAAGAGGACATGGCAGTAAAAGGGAGAAACTTTGACCCAGACAAGCAGATATGGTTTGGACCCAATCAGAGACCAATCTTACCTACAGGAGCTCAATTACCTAGACTTCAACATGTGCATGAGCTAATACACTGGGGTCCTTAGAAGATGATTTCATGGAGAAAACAACACAGGGTGGGGCAAAAGTAGGTTTACAGCTGTTCATATGGAAAATAATACAATAATTAATAAATAATAATAATACAAGAATAAACTCTGTTTATCATACTCACAACTCTAAACCTACTTTTGCCCCCTCCTGTATTACTGGAAACCTCTTACTGTAGCTCATAAAATGTATAGCAGGTGTTCTATGTATCCAAAATATCACCCCGGAAAATCACTGCATGGGTCCCCAGGACATCTCCTACTTCCTTTAGGTTAATCTGAAGTGTGGTAATTGGATTTTATCCAGATGTCACCATCTCAAGGACACAAATATGTGTTAGTTATGATCTGTCTGTTTTCTCACTGGGTTAAGGCATTACCTTGCAGAAGAATAACAGCCTTAAGGGTAGGTAAATTATTATTGGGGAAAAAATTCCCAATTGCAGAATTCCCTCTGAATTACATAGTGACCAAGGAATTCATTTCACTGGGCAAATAATGCAATCCACCTTTAACATTTGGCCTGTGCTACAGCATTTTCATTGGGCTCATTACCCCAGTCCTCTGGATTAATGGAATGTACAAATCGTACAATTAAAACTCAACTAGGTAAAATTTTTAAAGCTTTTAACCTCCCTTGGACAAAAGCTATCCTTACACAGATGGTCAGCCTGAGATCTACTCCTTTTTGTAAACGCAGTCTTTCTCCTCATTAAATAGTCACTGGCCACCTCATGCATCTGGATAAAGGGTCATATGAGCCAACCTTACCAAAAGGAAACATTATGCATTATTATCAAGGACTTATTAACCAGCTTAAAGAAAGTGATAAACTAGCAACTGATTCATTCCACAGTGAGATGAAGACTTCAGAGATTATGACTTACAACCAGGAGATATTGTCCATTGGAAAAGACATCAATTAAAGACTCTCTCCAGCCCTGGCCGGTGTGACTCAGTTGGTTGAGCATCATGCCAGGCACTGAAAGGTCACTGGTTCAATTCCCAGTCAGGGCACATATCCAGGTTAGGGGTTCGATCCCCAGTTGGGGTACATACGAGGAGGCAACCAGTCAATATCTCTCACATCAGTGTTTCTCTCTCTCCCTTCCTTCCCCTCTCTCTAAAATCAATAAAATTATATAACAAACAAACAAACAAATAAATACTCTCTCCAACCTTGTTGGAAGGGACCTTATCAAGTATTACTAACTAATCCATGTGCAGCTGAACTTAATGGTGTAAATTCAAGGACTTACATTTCTCATCAAAAACATTTTTTAACGATGCCTCACTGCAGATGGACATCTGCCCATCTCTGACCCTCACCTCTGCCTACAGCAGACATCAACAACTGCTCAAGGAGGAGAAGCCACCCACATCAGAGGTAGACAGCTATCCCTAGACATCTAGAAGGCCTGTATTCCTACAAATTGATGTTGAACTTTGATTGTCTTTATCTATCTGCTAATAATATTGGTCATTATAATAGTTATAGTTGTTCTTTGGGCTTTTCTCAAAACTTCTTCTTGTATAGCCCAACTATTAATAATTGCTGAAAGCGTATGAGATAATTTTTGTATTAACAATAATACTCTTTATGGTTTCTCTCTGGAAATTTAGAAGGAATATTATTACAGAAGAAACGAAAGAGATGTATGCATTTTTGAGAGAAGTTAAAAGGAAGTAGTTTATCCTAATAAGTTGGTTGTTTCCGAATAAGTGAAAAGAGACAAACTAAGAAGGACAAGAGACATTGTAGAAGGTTAGTAGAAAAGGAATCTTGAGAAAGGAATTTTATGTAAAAATGCTAGCACCCAATTACGGGAACATGCTTACCCCCTAACCAACAAGGACTACTTGTTCACTCAGGTGGAAGCTGGAGTGGATTTTGAAAAATATGGCCCTCTGTAACAGCTGCTGAGGTGCAGGACATTTACTTATGAAACCCTTACTGTCCTCCTGGCCTCTGGAAATTTTTTGATGGTAATTGTAATTTACACCTTTGTGTTCTTACAGCCCTGGCCCCAATTAAACCTCAAAGTTACCGTTTCCAACTGCACAACTAGTAGGAATCAGATTAATAATGAATGACACTTGAGTGCTTCCAATGGGGAGTAGATGGAGCATATTAAAATAATGATAATAATAATAGCACCAGTAAATGGCAACCCATCTCATGGTCACGTTGTGAAAACCGAGGAGGTATATGGTGTAAATGTTAAACTGTGGTAGGCAGTTAGACAGACTTGAGCAGAGCAAGGACAAAGCAACCCTCCCTCCTCTACCTGGAAAGGACAATTATAGGGTGGGAACTTGCCCCCAGGGTGATCTTTCCTCCCCTGAGGTTTGGCCCCCCTGACCATTGCTCCCTAGAGATAACTTTTAGACCTCAGTTGTATTTCAGCTCTAGGCCCAAGAAAAGCAGCCATACCAGACAGTGACACCAAGGCTGCCCTCAGGACCAGCTGCGTTGAATAATGACCCCTGTCCTGCACCGACCAGTCAATCAGTGGAGACCACAACCCTGAATATTCTATTAAGATCTTCCGCTGGGCCTTCTCCTAAAATCTCCACCCTTAAAACCCTTAGGACCCGTAGTGCTCTCCCTCCTGGGAGCATATGCGCACCTTTCCCTTCCCCCTTCCCCTCCCCCTCCCTCTCACTGCCAGCTCATTACTATTAGCTTCCTCACACCCAAGCTCCAAGGGCCCTTCCTTTGCCTCTATAACTTGTTTCCTAATCCCATTCCTCCTACAAATTACTTCTACCTCTGTGATTTTATAAATAAATGTTCTCTTATTGTTTGAGTCTTGGCTCTGAATTCTTTCCTAACCAGAACTCAAGTACCGAGGTTGCTGAACCCAGGTCTAGTCTGACCCCATGGGTCTAATACCTCATGCCTTTCCCGCCGCCTACAACAGTACTATACGCAAAATACAGAAAAGTGAGACAGGCAGCAAAATTTGGATCATGATAGCTCGCAGGTTAGAAATGATCCAGAGGGGTTTTTTCTTAATGAAGGCCCATAAGACCTGACTGCCTCCCATTTACCTGCCTTTCTCTTTTGAGAAAAATTCGTCCTTGATTTGCCTCCAAGGTTACAGTCTTGCCCCATCCCCAATGGCTCACCATTTCACAAGACAAATGCCGACACTAAGACTTCCTAGGAATGAGCCTTCTTACCACCGTGGGACCACATTATCCAAACAAGAGGTTGGTCATCAACGCATCTTTCATATTGATTTATGACTAAAAGGGGAAATTGTGGATCAAAAAGGGGCCATGTACTAAACCTGACAAGCTCAGGGGAGTCCTGCATGGTGGTCTCTACAAACTCAGAGCCCAAAAGAAACCACATAGGATGGTCTGAACATTAAAATTTGTAACTGAAAGCGGGTCATGACAAGTAGTGGTATCCTAGGCCTGTAGCTTCCTTGACAAAGGTCAATCTTTACCGTAACTGAGCCTGTCTATTGTCTTTTTGCATCTAAGATAACATACCTTTGCAATGTCAGAATAATTTTCTTTTCTAGACCCCTTGGCACAACCACTGCAACAGAGCACAAGACCACAGAACCCCCCATTGTTGTCTTGTTCCCCAAATACCATACCATCTCTATGTGCTGTAAGTATTAATTATTAACTATCTTGGACCCACCAATGTATCTCCCCGTTTTACTTTTTATCCAGTCCCAGAGATTTTGCTGCTTTGCTTTCCCCTGCCCCCTTAATCTACCACCAATGGACTCATGTAACCCTTCTTAAATTATCTGCAAAACTGCCATTCTCCAGAGCATTTTCTCAATCTGTTGAGATTTTGCTTCCTGGCAGTTGTTGTCATTTTGGCTCAAATAAACTCTTTTAAGAACTTTTTTTGCCCTGGCCTAGTAGCTCAGTGGTTAGAGCATCATCCTGCTAAGCCAAGGCATCAGGTTTGATCCCCAGTCAGGGTGCATACGAGAAGCAGCCAGTGATGTGTAAGCAAGTGGAGCAACAAATTGATGTTTCTCTCTCTGTCTCTCTCTTTATCTCTCAAATATATATATTTTTTAAATTTTTAAAGACTTTTTCTTAGGCTAGACATTCTTTTGTTGACAATCCTAACTAATAAAGTTAGAAAGGGTTTGCTCATCCTAACTACAAACACAACCACCCTCACTCAAAAATGAAACGTGTCTGGGGATAGAAGGGCTGAGAACACACAGCTGTGTGGTATCCCCATCAAGCCCCCCGACACTTGGATGCCTCGCTGCCGACGTGCTCACATTTACAGTGTTCCTGTGGGCTTCTCGGTGTGTGTGTGTTTACAACACTCGATTCAGACATGCTGCTTGTTCAACTCAATCTGTCTTTGGATAGTCAGCGACATAAACTCTGCAGGAGAGAAAAAAAGCACATTCGTTCTCCTTGTCTCATATTTTCATTCTTCCTTATATTCTTACCCTTTCTTTTACTCTTACAGTCTGCACACTTCGGGCCTTGTCTCTTTGCCGCTACCAGATCCTCAATGTATTTACATTCTCACTTGGTTTTTTGTGCTTTAAAAATATGCCTTCAGCTGTGGCCAGTGTGCTCAGTTGGTTGGGCATCATTCCCGTGCACCAGGAGGTTGCAGGCTCAATTCCTGGTCAGGGCACGTCCTCAGGTTGTGGGCTCCATCCCTGGTAGGGGGTGTGCAGAAAGCAGCCCATTGATGTTTCTCTCACATTGATGACTCTTTCTCCCCCTCTCCCTTCCTCTCTGTCTAAAAATCAAAATTTTTTAAAAATTTCAAATGCCTTCAGAAAGGAAAACTGCATGCCCACATTTTGAGGAAATAAAATGATCTGTAGGTTCACCATCCAGAGAGTCTAGGCCAAACTTCCACCAGGCTCTTGGCGGAGAAAAGCAGCCCCAGGAGGCATGGAGAGGATGATTCCTGCTGGAGTCAGGAATTTAAGCAGAGAACTCCAAGTTTCTCCTTTCCCTGCACTAGCGTGCTATAGATGTGCAATGTCCTCTGAGTGCTAGTCTCAACCCTCCCACCCAGCTACCGTTCATTTTTTTTTATATGAAGTTATGCCTTTATTTATTTATTTTTAAATATATTTTTGTTGATTTCAAAGAGAGGAAGGGGGAAAGAGAGAGAAACATCAATGAGAGAGTCATTGATCGGCTGCCTCCTGCACGCCCCCGACTGGGGATCGAGCCCACAACCCGGGCATGTGCCCTGACCTGGAATCAAATGGCAATCTCCTGGATCATAGATCAATGTTCAGCCACTGAGCCAGGCCAGCAGGGCCCCCTTAGTTTTTAATCATATATTCCTTCTGCTCATTTTGAGTAAAGGGGTCCCTTGTACCTCTAAAGTAAGAATGAAAATCAGCTCTCCTCTGTGACCTCACGTTACATGTCTCCTTGGCATGTGACCTGCTGGATTGCTGGGTTTTATCAGGCGGTTGACAAATGTTTATTCAGCATCTCCTGTGCCAGGCATTGTGCTAGACTCTGGGGTGCTGTGGTAGAGAAACAAACAAGACCTCTGCACTGTCGGGTTTAACTTCTGCTGGGGGAAACAGACTGAAAACAAACCAGGCCCTGATTAAATGGCAGGCGGGACAAGTGCTCTGATGTCATCTGGGGCTGTGGGAGGCTCTGTGGGAAGCCAGAGCTGGTCTGATACCTCAAGTAATAATCCCTGAGGAAGTGATATTTAAAACTGTGAGCAATTCTGAGGAAAACAGTGATATTCTGTTGTTGTTTGTAAGTGATTCATAAAGTTAGGTCCCATAAGAAGCATATGTTTGGGGCAGCTACAGAGTGTCCTCTCCTGGTTTTGAAATGACAGTTTTTAGTGTCCCAAAGGAACCGTAATTTTTTGATTATTGAATTACAAGATTGAACACACTCAACTAAGAAACTGCTCTGTTCTAAAGAGACAATTTGGTTCCTCTGGAACTGAAATTTGAATGCAACTCAGACTCCTGACATCCCCAAATCTGTTCCTTTGTCATCCTGGGGTGAAGTCGTCTTGGGGAGATAAGAGGAACACGTGCTGTCATCCAGCTTCCTGAGCTAATGTTTCACAGGCTGACAATGACAGAATGGTTGCCTTCGATTAAGCACATTCTCAATTATTCCCTGGGTACATACAGCCTATTAGATTATGCACTGCAAAATGAAGAAGGCAAGGCCTTTCAAGGATTTCACGATAGTCCAGGTTTCTTACTGTGTGTGCACTTAGTTAATTATTTTATTGCTCCCTGAGTGTATTTATAAAGTGGCTTCACTGTGTGGTAGACGTCTCAATAGTTAAATGCAGACTCTTCCTTGGAGAAACCCGACCTGTTGAGCTCAGGCTCTGCCCCGCTGTGGTTTTACACCACTAGAGGGCGCGCGAGGCCAGCTCAGGCTCAGGCGCGGTCCATCCTAGGAAAGCCCAGTTAGGGCCTGAGGGGAAGCCAAGGGCTCCCAGCGCAACCGGGTCAGGGCCTCTCCCTTCCCTCAGACCCCCATCGCCCCTAGAAACCGGTTCAGGTCCAGTCCAGCCCTCAACAAGCCTGAAACTGCACTTGAAGGTCTGACTGTGTCTGGAGTCATCTTGGAGCACTAAGGCCTGTGTGTCCGTGCAGAGGGGAGGGGAGGGGAGGGGGGTGTTTGATGCATGAAAACCGGAGCCATCTTTCACCCCTTCCCAAGCGTCAGGGTCTGAGCTAGATGGACAAGTAATTTCCACTTAAAAATGTTGGTGATAACAGAGGTTTGAATAGAAAGCCATGAACACACAGAATCGGGGTGCTTTACCGAACTTCAGAGGCTGAGGAAGGTTTCCTGGGGCAGTGTCTGAACTAAGGCTTGAAAGAGAAGTAGAAATAACCAGGGGAGAAAGGCAGGAGAGGTGTTCCTTATGGAGGGAACAGCTTGAGCCAAGGCGCGAGGCCAGAGTGGGAAGAGAGAGGCCACACACTCCTCAGACGCAGGGACTGGCAGCCTGTAGGCAACTCTATAGCCGATTTGAAATCCTACAGGCCCTCAGGGATTTCAAAGAGATAGCTCAGGGCCTGAACTTAAGTTCAACTCAAATTAAAATGTCCAGAATTGGCTTCTGTATCATATATCGGTCCTCATAATGTTCAATCTGCATTGATTGCTGGAATTTTCAAACATTAAAACAAACATCTTAGATGCTGGTAAAAAATGTCATAGTAAGTTTTGCATTTATTATACACACACACACACACACACACACACAATTTTGACAGACTGTCCTGCATTGTGGAGCTAAAAGAGTTAGCTTTCTGAGGTTTCTCCCATGGAAATAGCCATCTTAAGTTCAGCAGGCACTATTGGAGATATGTCTTACTAATTGTCCACGGTAGTCCTGTGAAAAACCTAATTACTGTGGGTTAGCCCCATCATGTCTACTTGGGAACATTAAGGCCAACGGAATCAAAGTGATTTATCCAACTAAACTACCTGTTTTTATGGTTAAGTCATGTTACTGCAGAAACAAATAGCACTTGACAGATACATGCATGCATCTTTAAGAAGCATCTTGATAGTTCAGATCTAATACCTATTTCCATCCTGGTTGATTTCAGACATGAGAGCAATGCTTCCAACCTTCCATTTCACTCTCTACCACTAACCCACCTTCTACTAAGTAAGGGTGCAATGGCATGATTTTATCTGTAAAAACTCATACATGAACATGAATTTGATTTAACACTCCTTGAGATGATTATCACACATGTGAAAAGTAAGGAATGACTAATATAAGTTCTGTCAAAGATGCCTGTGGGTCACCTGAATTTCCCAGTGACAGGAGCTGAATGACATGTGACAACTTGGGGATATGTAGCTGCTGTTTCTGTAGGTCCCAAATCAGTTGGACATCAGCAATTCATAGAATTTAACATATCTAGCCTACTAAACTAGTCTATTACTGCAGGTAGCAATTCACATAACATACTTAATGAATTCTCTATAACTGTGCTCTTGAATACTTAAGTTTTGGCCTGACATGTAAATGATATTTCCAATAAAAAACTATTTAAAACCACAGGCTCACGCTTCAGATATCGGTTATCTTATCTGCCTGTCTGAGCACTGTTTGCCTTCCCTCAAGTCCCCAGTAAAAGCTGAGAAAGTGAAATTGGCCACTCAAGGGTTCCCTGCCCCCACCCCACCTGGATGCCAGAGGATGAGCATGTCTGATGGGTGCTACTTAAAACGGTGTCTTGCCAAGATGACTGGTGAAAATGCACAGCCCTCTCTGTGAGTGTTACCAGTTTCATTCTAAAGCTGTGTGACAGTCACATCCTTATATCACAATCACACATACCTTCCCCAAGATAAATGCCAGCTGTATCTACATATTACCTAAAAGGTGGGTGAAAAATAAACACTTCAATTATGCTGATACCTTCAAATCCAGACAGACCACTGAAAGTACAGGTCACTTCTTTAATTTCAGTTTTTCTATTTCATTTTAGATGATCCCATACTCCTGTGCCATTTTCCAAAAGTGTTCCTGAGTATGCTGGCTTATCCGATGGCCTCGCAGCCATGGGCTGGAAGGGCAGCAATTCACCCCGCTTGACCAAACAAACTGAATGGGAGAGGCTGATGACTTGCCCAAGCTGTCCCGCTCAGGTAAGGAAGGAGCAGGCACCCTCCTGGCTCCCAGCAATGGTCTCCCCACCGCCATCATCATGCTGTTTGCAATTAGAAATAACTTATGTAAACAAAATGGGAATGGAGCTGCTAATCAAGAAACTCAGAAGTAAAATGTGTTTTCCTCCTCTAACCTGAGCTGGACAGGTTTTCATGTTCCTGTGCCTGTTTTCTAGTGTTATGGTTCACACCATGGAAGTCAAAGGGCTTATTGAATACCTTCTCGGAGCTGGGCTGGGTGCTTGCTAGGTGACCAGGAAGCGACACCATAGAAATCACAAGAAATAGAAAGCTATTTCCCAAAAGTTTGAAATCTAGTCCTTAAGAAACAAACAGTAGCATATGAACAAAATCGGGCAGTCTATGATTCGGTGCCTGGGGATAGGGTAGGGGTGTGGCTTGAACAATGAGGATTTTCTTGGAAGCAGGAGTTGAGCTCTCACCAGGTCAGGTTTCAACTGGTCCAATTCAAACTACTCCTCTAAACCTGCTGCTTACCCTACATTCTCTCCACAGTTGATGTCACAACTACAAGGGCCCCTCCAAGTTGAGCATTGACCTTAACTAGCCTTTTCCCTCCCCATCTGAACCTGTTTCCTCCCCAAGATCTCTAGATTTCTCTCCCAAATCTTTCTTTGCACCACATTTTCCTTTCCTTCCCTTTTGCCTCTAAGGGCCCTGTTTCAGGTTTTCAGCATCTCTCCTCCAGACTGATCACAGCCTCCTAACTGCTTTTCCCAACTCTAATCTTCACCATATTGCCAGAGGGGTCCTTTGAAAATGCAAATCTGACTGTGGTACTCAAAGCTCTTCAGTGGTCCCCCAGCGACTATAGGATCAATTTGCAGAATCCTTGGCATGGCCTCCAAAGCCCATCATAAAGGGTCCGTGACCGCCTCTCCAGCCTCGCCCTGGACACTCTACCTGCACCCAGCAGCCCCAGTGTCGCAGCTCTGGCCATGTCCCATTGGGTCGGAGCCGAGACAACTCAGAAAACACTCCACTTTCCCTTCCCCCTGTGTCGCCGGTGGTATTTGGGTTCCTTTCCTTTTTTTCCTAGTAAAAGTTTTTTCTTTACTTGCAACTGTCTATGATCTAAGGGGAAGAAATAGGGCTTTTCTACCCTCTGGCTGGAGGGAGGAATGTAAGGCTCTCCTTGGCACGCTCCTGGCCGTGGGAGTTCGCTTGTTAGACCCAGAGCTAGGGAGTGAGGAGGAGCCGGAGGAGAGGCCGTGGGCTTCCAGGAAGAGTGTCTCATTTGGAATGGGAACGCTCCCTCTTTTTCTGTCCAGCCTTTTTCTGCTCAGGACTGCCAAGGTTGCCGTGTCCTGAGTCATTTTGACCTCCATTTCCACTGGGACGGGCCTCGCCCCCACAGAGGCGGTGGGAAGTCTTGGTTCACAGCTGTAGGTTTTTACCCACACTGGAGTCTTCCCTAATGTTTCCCATCTCAGGTTATAGCATCACCACCATCCTCTCCGTTGCCCAAGTTCCAGATGTAGATCCACTTCGTTCTTCTTCCTCCCTTACCACCCATCATTCAGGCCACTAAGGAGCTTTATTGATTTTACCTTCCAGTAGTGTCCCAAATCTGCCCCTTCCTGTCTACCTCCAGTGCACCCACCTAGTCCCAAGAGACTCCCCTGACCAGGAATTAACCTTTCATTGCTTTTCTACACCTCCTGCCTACAGTCAATCCATTCTCCACACGACAGTCAGGGTGCTCTTTTAAAATGTAAACTCTTGCCTCGAGGGTGTGGCTCAGTGGTTGAGCATCGACCCATGAACCTGGAGGTCACTGTTTGATTCCCTGTCAGGGCACATGCCCGGGTTGCGGGCTCGACCCCCAGTAGGGGGCGTTCAGGAGGCAGCCGATGGATGATTTTCACATCACTATTTCTGTCTCTCCCTCTCCCTTCCTCTCTCTGAAATAAAAAAAAGTAAACTCTTATCTTTTATGTAAGTTAAATATATGTTGTTGAAATATCACTTATATACAAAAAGAACACGTCATAGTGTATAACTCAGTGATTTTATGTAAAATATATAATTCGGTGATTTTACATAAAATAAACACACTCATGACCACTATCTCGGAAATCCCTCACGGCCCTCCCACACCGCCCCCTTTCAGAGATACCCACTACCCTAACTTCCAACACCATAGATTGTTTTGCCTGCCTGAAAACTTTATGTAAATGGAATTATACAGCGTGTACTCTTCTATATCTGGCTCCCTTCACTCAACACTTTGTAACTGAAATTCATTCATGTTCTTGCTTATAAGCTATAATCTGCTTATTCTCGTTTCTGGGAAGTATTCCATTGTATGAATTCCCCACCATTTATTCACCCATCCTACTGGTGATGGCTACTGAGTATCCAGTTCTTAGCTATCAGGAATAATACTGCTCCCTGGCGGGGCGAGGCTCAGCGGTTGAGCGTTGACTTGGGATCCAGGGAATTGTGGTTCGATTCCCGGTCAGGGCACATGTCTGGGTTGCGGGCTCGATCCCCCGCAGGAGGCAGCCCGATCAATGGCTCTCTCATCATTAATGTTTCTATCTCTCTCTCCCTTCTTCTCTCTGAAATCAATAAAGATACATTTAAAAAAAAAAAAAAGAATACTGCTGTGAGCATTCTCATGGGTGACTTTGGGTGAGCCTGTGCATGCATTTCCTTTGGGAATATACCTAGAGGGGGAATTGCTGGGTCATGGAGGGTGCATGCTCTAGTACACAGGCCAGCTTCCCAAGGAGCTGTACCCATTTATGCTCTCACCAGCAGTGTGTGAGCGCTCCGTCGGCCAACTCTTGATGATCATCTTTCTAATTTCAGCCATTCTCAACATGCTTGTCATTTTCAGTTGAAATGCCATATTAGCTTTCCAGATCATTGAAGGGCACTCATCCTCCATGGCATATGCGCTTCAAAGGTTTGCTTTGGCTCCAATAATCCTACTGATTTAGCCTTAAAAGTATGTTTCAAATAATGGGCTGAATGTTCAACATATCTTAGCACTATATGAATGTGCATTTCTGTAGGGCATATGGTATTTTAAATTAAATGTCATTTTGTTGTGTAAAAGACCTAATTTCAGAAAAAAAATAATGGTGGTAGATCGTATCAGTAAACCCTTGAGTCTCCTAGTTGCTCAGGATACAGAGATGCGCTGGCACCAAAAACAATATATTGTCAATAAAATTAGATTTTATATCATCTAAATACAATACACTTAGATTATATACTATTTCAAAGCCATTTCTTTCCACAGAACTTGCTATAATTACAGTGGTATTATACTTCTCCATGTTATAATTCTAAAATTGCCACGTGCATAGAGGGGAGATTCCTTTGTACCTTCATAATAGATCCCCCCGCCCACTCTCGAGAGTGCACATACACAAATGCACAGTCAGCTATGCCATCAGAATATACTGTACAGGTCAAACCGTAATTAAAATAATTGTTATTTACATAGCAGGGTAAATGTATCCACTACTTGAGTCATAATCATAGTAGTTAGAGACAGAAAACAGCAATTAAATAATCCAGTCAACCCCAGCAAATGTATGTCAGTCAAGATCCCAGCAGAGAAGATTTGAGAATTAATTTCAAGCAAAAAAAAAAAAAATCAGGCACGTGGTATCATTCTTCATTCTCAGATTTCCAATCTCTTCACTTTAGTGTGGTTTTCATTCATTCACTCACTCATTCATTCAACAAACATAGCTCACCACTTATCATAGTAACCATCTACATTGCTCACCATGTGCCACCCTCTTTGCTAGGAACAATATCTAGGAAAATAAGAGAGGGTCCCTGCCTTCAGGGAGCCCTCAGTTCCTGAAAACAGACGAAGATGATTGTACTCCAGGTCTGCTCCCAAGCTACTTGTAATTAAATGGGAGTGACTTGTATTTATGCAAACAATTGTAGTATAAGCATCACGTAAAACAATCACTGGCGTTTATGGAACTCTTACTACATGTGAGACACTGTGCTAGATGCTTTATACATGCTATTTTACTCAACCCTCCCCCCCAACAGATTATTAGGTAGAAATTATCCCATTTTATGGATGATGACAATGAGGCCTAGAAAAATTAGGTAACCTAGTCTCAAGCAGCCTCCACTCTTCCCAGCCCCCCGCCCTGTATCATTAAATCTCTCCTGAGGCTGTGAATGTCCAGGGGTGCATCTGGGCTGCCTCTGAAGGAACTAACCAAAGGCTCAGAAGTGAGTGGGGCTCAATCTGTAATGGCATCTTGCCTTGGCAAGGGGCCCCAAACTTTGGTTTTATTGTAGCTGCTGCCCTGGTACTGTCCCCACTACAGTGTTTTCCTCTCTCTATGGCCCCAGCTGCAGCATGACCCCAGAGGTTGGTGTCAGTGTGGATTCAGGCGGTGGCAACCTTGCAGAGATGCACCCTTCCCCCAAAACATTTTCTTCCCACTTCTGCTTACTCTCTCACCTCCTGTATCTCACTCTAAGTCCACACTCTCAGACAATTAAATTGTCTCTAGCAAAATGACTTCCAAGGGCTAAAGGGAAATTATTTAGAAATTTATTTAAAAAAAGAAGGCATTCACTTGATATCTCTCTGCAGTCCTTCACCCAGATGATCAAAACCCCCTTTTAGGGTGCTTACATGTCCTAAAACAGTAAACAAGAGTGATTTTATGCTGCCCTGTTTCAAACACTAAGCCTCTGATGCAGAATATAATAAAATGAATCACAAAGTATCTCATCACTACCCTTTCCCACCACCTTCTCTCTTTTAAATTATATAATATCTTAATCTTTCACTCACCAAAGTCTGCAAAAACCCTGTGAAGAAAGCAGGGCAGGTAGAATTATTTTCATGTAATGGATGGAAAAACTGAGGCTCAGAGAAGGTAAGTGACCTGTCCCAGTCACACAGCCTGTGACAGCATCAGGCTAAATGCAGATCTCCAATTTCCCAAAGATTGACCATTTTCTCTAGTCTGGTGATTTCTGGCTCTTGACCTCTGAACTCTGGGATCCAAAGGTCAGCTCTTCTCTACCTGTATGTTAATGGTTTACTCAAGTACCTTTCCTTCTAATGGGCCATCAAAGGTATTGCTAATACCAAACCCTATGACTATCATAGTTAATCAAATCTAAATAAAGTGGCCCTGGCCCAGCAGCTCAGTCGGTTAGAGCATCTTCCCTATGTCCCAAGTTGTGGGTTCAATCCCTGGTCAGGGCACATTCAATAAATGAATGCATAAATAAGTAGAACAACAAATTGATCTCCCTCTCCTTCCCTCTCTCTCTAAAATCAATAAGTTTTTAAAAATATTTTAAAAATCTAAATAAAGTAAAAATTTGCAATGAAACATCTTTAAGAAAAAGCAAATGCATAGCTTTTGAGCTCGGTTTTTTATTGAAATTTGGACTTAAATTTGTCCTCTGACTGAGCGGTCCATCTTCCAACAGTTAGTGAATTCAAAAGTCCTCACTAGCCATCCACCATGCTGGCAGACAGTGAAGTATATGGAGTTATCCCCGACCTCAAGTAGTTTGAGCCTAATTGTGGGGAAACAAACAGAACAATCAGTGAGTAATGTTACTAGCTCTTGAATGTGGACTGTGATGGCGTGTAATGGGAAAACTGAGCCAGGGCACAGATGAACAAACCCGAGCCTGATGTGCCAGCGAGGGCTGGGCCTGGTCGCGCATTCCAAAGGCAAGAGCTCAGCGCTCTGTTATTGTTTGTAGTCTTCATGCTTAGCTGTTCTAATGCGAAGTCTCCTTAAGGGAGGAGATTACTTGTTGATACATCTCTATTCCCACAGCTCCTATTTAAGCAGAGTTGTCACAAGAGTGTGGCCTCTGGAGCTAGACTTTATGGGCTTCATCACTTATTGGTCCTATAACTTTGGACAAATGTATTAACTGCTATTACAATGGTTTGCATTTGGTCAAGGTTTATCAGTTCAAATAGAACATAAAAACATAAGAGCAGAAGTTTAATGACTAACCCTTTGTGAGACATTCATTCAGTGGTCCTCGCTGAGCTCCTACTATCTGTGATGGGTATATAGTGGTGAACAGCGTAGATTAAGGGCTCTCTAGGAACCAGCACAGAAATGAGATGCAATAGAAGAGTTTTTCTTTATGATGAAAATTGACCATTTTGAGTCACATTGGATTTTGTTTTTTCAAATCCTCACCCAAGGATCTGTTTCTATTGATTTTTAGAGAGAAAGGAAGGGAGAGAGAGAGACAGAGAGAGAGAGAGAGAGAGAGAGAGAGAGAAACATCGATCTGCTGCTGCCCATATGCACCCCGACCGGGGACGGAGCCTGTAACCTAGGTATATGCCTGACTGGGAATTGAACCCACAACCTTTCGGTGTACGGGATGATGCTCTAACCAGCTGAACCAGCTGAATGGGGCCATATTGAGTATTTTTAATTAATAGGCTTGACATTTTAAGACATTTTTAGGTTTACAGGTAAACTGAACAGAGAGTTCCTATATATCCCACCCACCTTTCTCTCTCTCTCCCTCTCTTTCTCTCTCTTCACACACACACACACACACACACACACACAGCTTCTATCATTAACATCTTGCAGTAGTGTGGTACATTTGTTATAACTGATGAACCAATTGTGATATATTATTAATAACAGCTATAGTTTATATTAGGATTCACTGTGTCTGTTGCACCGCTCTATGGGCTTTGACAAATGCACCCTGGGTGTGCACCTTACAGTGCCATGTCAAAGAGTTCTGCCACCCCACAAACCCTCTGTACTTCACCTGCTCGTCCTCCCCTCCCTTCCCCACCCCCAGCCCCTGGCAACCACTGACTTTTTACTGTCTGTATACTTTTGCTTTTTCCAGGATGTCATGTAATTGAAACCATAAAGTATGTAACCTAATTTATAGACTAACTTGAACTTAGAAATACACATTTAAGTTTCCTCCATGCCTTTTTATGAATTGATAGCTCGTTTCTTTTTCTATTGTCTGATGTACCACAGTTTATCACACCCACTTATCAAAAGACATCTTGGCAGTTTCCAGTTTGGGGCAATTATGAATGAAGCTGCTATAAACATTCACGTGCGGGTTTTGGGGTGGATGTAAGGTTCCATTTGGGTAAACACCCAGGAGCATGATTGCTGGATCATTTGATGTGATTGTGGTTAGCTTTGTAAGAAGCAGCCGCACCGTCTCCCAAAGTATCTGTACCGTTTTCATCCCGCCAGCAATGGATGAGAGCTCCTCTTACTCCATCCATATCCTTGCCAATATTTGGCGCTGTCAGTGTTTTGATTGTCACCATTCTAAGTGATAGTGGTATGTCATTGTTGTTTTCATTTGCAATTCCCTCATGGCACAGTTGCTGATAATCTTTTCATATGCTCATTCCATCTGCCTCTCTTCTTAGGTGGGTGTCTGTTCAGATCCTTTGCCCATTTTTTAATTGGATTGTCTTTTTATTGCCGAGTTTTAGGACTTCTTTGTATATTTTGGATACAAGTCTCTTATCAAATATGTGTTTTGCAAAACACTTCTCCCAGCCTGTGTCTTGTTTTTTTCATTCTCTCAAGAGTCATATTATTTTGAATGCAAGTTAATACTCCTCAACCCACTGGGGTTAGATATCCATTGCGCCATTGCTTTAGCAGTGCTAGCTTTTTTCACAAAATAAATGTAGAAGGAAGAGACAAAAACAGATAAAAATATCTTAAAAGCCGTGGAACAATTTCAAATTGTCAATGGGGGGGTGGGGGGATTCATAGCCAGGGAATTCATCGTCAGAGATTTTACGTTGTAATTGGAAATTAGAATAAATAGGCTCGAACAGCACCGGAAAAATTACATATAGAGGGAGTTTCACTAGGAAAAATCCCATCCTGAATAAATGTTTGGAAATAAAGGCTCTACTTCCGCACCCACAGAGTTCCATTTATTTATTTATTTATTTATTTATTTATTTATTTATTTATTTTAATATATCTTTATTGATTTCAGAGAGAGGAAGGAAGAGGGAGAGAGATAGAAACATCAATGATGAGAGTCATTGATCGGCTGCCTCCTGCACGCCCCCGACTGGGGATGGAGCCCACAACCCAGGCCTGTGCCCTGACCGGGAATCGAAACGTGATCTCCTGGATCCCAGGTCGACGCTCAACCGCTGAGCCAGGCCCGGCCCAGCCCAGAGAGTTTCTTTGCTTTAGAATAAGCCTCTGTGTTTAATAAGCTCCACTGGGAGCATGTCCGAAAAGGGTATTAAATCCTTGATGGGTGGTTATAAATCTTATTTCTTGGCCCAGACACTCCCCTCACCCATCCCTAAAGAACTTTACGATGTCAGTCCGTCGTCCAGGTCGATGACTTCACGGTCGCCGACCGCCCAGCCAGGCTGCTGGCTGCCGGTGCACTCGCCCTGCAGGGGGAGCGACGCCCCCGGCCGCTTGAGGGGAGCGGGGTGTAGGGAAAGGAGGGAGAGCCTAGGCACGGACGCGAGCCGGCTGAAAGTTTTCCAGGAACATTTGGAATATTCTTTCTACACTTGCGGCAAGTGACAAGGGTTTTCTTAATGAGCACATGTGGCCAAAACCCCAGTTTATGTATTGGAAGGAAAACGGTCTCGTAGAGCAAGCAGCGATGCTCCGAGGAGCTGGCTGAGAATCGGCGCCAGGCCCAGATTGCTAGGAGTTGGCTTCCCAACACCCTGTTCTCAGACCACCTGGGAGTGATGTCTGGGCCTTACCCCAGCCTCTAGAAACCCTCAGGGCCCCCTGTCAAGGTGTCGGCCATGGATAGCACCACCCTTAGAGTGAAGGATCATCAATCTGAAGCCTTCGAACAGAGGAAATATGAAGAACAATATTTTCCACATGGCTGCACAAAAGAGTTCATTTAAAAAAAAAACACCCACTTGCAACTATTATGGAGACTTCTAAATTAAATGTACTTTTTAAAAAAAATCTGGTCAATATTTTGCCAGGAAATTTACACTTAAAGAAATAGTCTTTGAGGATCCTGGGGAGACAGAGGGCATTTATTAACCTGACACATTGTTCAAACCAAAATGGTTGCCCTGAAAAC
Organism: Miniopterus natalensis; assembly: GCF_054644295.1. Lineage (NCBI taxonomy): Eukaryota > Metazoa > Chordata > Mammalia > Chiroptera > Miniopteridae > Miniopterus > Miniopterus natalensis. The sequence goes on from NC_142081.1 coordinate 172,612,301, forward strand.
ATAGACCTTCATAGGAAATCCTGAAGGGAGCCCAGTTCTTTCTGTGCCGGGACGCTCGCTGCCCACTCAGAGTGCCCATGCCAAGGGGAAGTCAAGCTCCAGAAACCTGGTTCCAGCCCTGTCCATATTGGCCGGTGGAAAAAATGAGGTGCTCCCCTCGGCTTTCTGCTTTGCCTGGTTTTGTTTTTCAGACTGTGGTGATCACATCTGTTCCTTATCTTTCCTCTTCCACAGGGATTTTGTTTACAAGGGTCCCAGAAACAACAGGGTCTGCCAAACCTCCACAGAGATGACAGAAGACAAGACACCCAAGGATCTGGCCTGTCTGCAAATCCCGGAGCCAAAGGCAGGGTTTTCAGAGTGGCAGCCAGGACTCTCCAAGTGACTCAGGCTCGGGAACTGGGAACAAGACTGGAAAGAATACGGCCTTGTCTGGGGAAGCTCCAGAAACACAGATGCAGCTTCTCCAATGTCATCTCCTTACACGCGCTTGCCCCTTCCTCCTATCCCAGTTCTCTTGTTTTCTACAAGGCTTTCTGATGGCTCTGTCTGCCACTCCTCTCTTTCCCTCTTCTAGATTCCCAGAAGCCAGCGTCAAACTCCAGACACCACTATTTTGGTAGAATGGTTTGACAGTGGGATGGGGGCCTGCAAAAGGTGATCTGGAGGCTTCACCTAGATGCCCACATTTTTTAAATCCTCACCCGAGGACATGCTTAGAGAGAGGAAGGGAGAGAGAGAGAAACATCTATCAGTTGCCTTCCATATGAGCCCCAATCGAGGATTGAACCCAAAACCCAAGTACGTGCCCTGGCTGGTAATTGAACCGGCAACCTTCCCATGCACTTGATGATGTTCCAACCAACAGAGTCACTCTGCCCCAGCTAGACACCCACATTTTCAAGAGTTCACCTCTGACTTTTCACAGTAGAAGCCAGGCCCTTGGTTTTATTTTATTTTTTAATTTTACTTTTTAATGTCATATGTCAACCAGGAAAAGGCTAGATGCAGTGCTACTCAAAGGCAGGCCAGGAACAGCTCTAGGTCCACAGCAACGGCGTTCTGGTCAACAGAAAGACTTGTGCAGAAACTAAGAGGAGGCATCTAGACACTTTCATAGCAGTTTCACAGGGGCCCTGTGTCTGTTAGATCTAATTATAAATATTAGGGAGCCTCTGTTTTATAGGTTTTTGGGTTTTTTTCTAGATATTCATTTTTATTATATTTACAAAGATATTAGGCTGTAATAGATTAGAAACTTAAAAAGGACAAGCTTTACCACGTAGAGTTTGAAAAGCAAACCTCAGAGGATATTATAAAAGGCACTCATATGCCCATTAATTACCAAAGCTTCATCAGACCTGAACATTGCATCATATTTGCCTTTGTCTTTTTCTAAAAACAAAAACATTACACATTGCTCCTTCTTTTCCATTTCCTCTCCCTTCCTTCCCTTCCCTCCCCACCCCACGCCCTCCCCCTTTCCTTTTGGGTGGATAGAGCACGGTAGGCCTCCATGACTAGCGAGAGAGGGAGCCACAGTGGCCCTGCCTGGGGAGGCCAAGCTGGAGCTCAATAGAGACATGGGACACCCACGTGGAGGGGAGGGTATGGGGTGTCAGAGCCCAGGAGGGATGAGGAGGGTGTCCACACAGAGGGGCAGCCTCTGGCATGGGGAGTCAGAGCCCAAAGAGGAGAGGAAGGCTTCTTTGTAGGGGAAAAGGTGATGGAAAACATGAGAGATTAGCTATATTCCAGGGAATTGATCAAATTAAAAATATAATGAGGATAATAGGAATCAGGTTTTTATGGAAAGGGAGAAAACTAGAATAAATTCTGTGGTGTTGGACTGGAATTAGAATGTGAAAATGTACAGTTTTTCATATATATAGCTCAACAAAAAAACAAGTATGGATGTAAATCTATGCCTGTACATGTATATGCATATTCCCTAGCTCTGTCCCCTGGGAACAGTGACAATGAACATGCCTGCTGCTCAGGTCTTAACTTCTAAATACTTAGTCTCCACTAAGAGAAATGAGGGCTCCTTGGAGAACTGGCTGATTCTAGGGCTAGGACTAAGCAAGTACAAGAGGAGCCTGGAACACCTTATGCCAGAAACCAAGAAAATGCTCAAACAATTACGAGGACCTGTCACAGGACACAGAAGTGAGCTCGAAGGGACGCCCATTGGCCAATCCAGGCAGAATGTGGCCATAAAGTGAAATAACAGTACTAGCTCATTGTAACCTATTTCATAAACTGGAGGCCATGAGCCGACACAGATGTACATAAGTAAATAAGTTGAGAGTTTAAAGAGGTAAGGGATACTGACATAGTCATTATAGAAAGAGGACCTTCACAGTGAAGCCCGGTAGACGCCGTGTAATCACCTAATCAAAACCATTAATAGCAGCACAAATTAAGACGGTCACCACGTGACACACAACGAGAAAAACACATTGCTTTTGTGATATGTCTGCCGAAGGTGGACAACATGAATCTAATCACAAGGAAACATCAAAACAACCCAAATTGAAGGACATTCTACAAAATAACTGACCTGAAATCTTCAAAAGCCACAGGGTCATAAAAGTCAACAAAGGACTGAGGAGCTGAAAGAGCAGATTAAAGAGACATGATAACTAAATGCAAAGATGAGATGGGAGGCGGCAGTCCCAGCTGTGACAGTAGGGATCAAACGGAGAGGAGGGACCCTTGAGGAATGTGCCTCAGATAGAATCAGACTCGGGCTGACTAGATGCGGGTGAGGAGAGAGAAGTGAGTCAAGGGCAGCCTGGAGGGTTTGAACCTGAATGCCAGCGAGTCCCAGAAACAGGGGCAGCCGGGCTGCTTTGAGGGGAAGATGACCGCTTTGGTCTTAATTTTTTTTTTTTTTAATCTCTATTGATTTCAGAGAGAGGAAGGGAGAGGGAGAGAGAGAGAAACATCAGTGATGAGAGAGTCATGGATCGGCTGCCTCCTGCACACCCCCGACTGGGGATCAAGCCCGCAGCCTGGGCATGTGCCCTGACCGGGAATCGAACCCCGATCGCCTGGGTCCTAGGCCGACACTCAACCACTGAGCCATGCCTGGCCGGGCTGATCTTAAATATTTTGAACAGATAGGGCTGGAAGACAGCCTGGTAAAGGTGGCAATTGGAATATGGTCATGGAACTAGAAAGAGAACCTGAGGCTGCATAGAAACGCACGTGGGAGCTCTAAAAGGCATAGAAATAACAATAACTTCCTTTTACTGAGGACTTACTTTCTGCCAAGAACTACCTTAAGCATTCTAAATATTCCTTTCCTAAGCCTTACAGTACACTGTACATAAATATTGTTGACTCTATAGTACAGATTCAGGGCGTTAAATAAGCTAAGCGTCGAGGGCATTCAATAACTTCTCGTGCTCAAGGAGCTCACAAATGAAGGACTAGAACTGGAACCCACACCCGCCTGACCTCAGGTGGTCTGAGGACAGATTTTAGCAATAGAATTGGGGTCCATGAAGGAGAAGGAGAGGGAGCTGTTAGGAGAAAGGAAATCATAACGCCGTGGTCTACTGAGGGTAAAGAAAGGGGGAAAAGAAACGCCAAGGAGGGGAAATTGGCAGTCAAGTGCCGGGGAGCTGAAGGCCCACTGGCTGAGCAGTTGTGCCTGTGTCAGTGGGTGGGGAGAGGCAGACCCCCACCTCTAAATGTGATCATCCCCCACAGCGAGGAAGAGATGAGGGTGTAGGGTGCTCCCGTTTGGGCCCTGCAAGTCCTGCCTCTCGGGCAACTGTCCTGGAGGGCTGTGGCTGTTCATCCCAGCAGTGCCGGTGGTGTAGGCCACTTTTCCCCAGTTTGTCTTATTGCAGTAAAATACACATAACATAAAAATCACCATCTTAACCATTTTGAAGTGTGCAGGTTAGTGGGATTAAATGCATTCATAATGTGCTACCATCACCACCATCCACCTCCAAAACTCTGGCATCCTGTGAAAACTCAAACTCTTACCCATTAAACAATAACTCCCCACTCCTCCCTCCCTGCTGTAGACCACTTTTAAGAGGTTGGGCAACAAAGAACAGAAAGGTAAGGTGGGTGCTTGAAGGTGAAGCAAGGTCAAGGAAAAGTTTTTGATTATATTTTTTCAAGATAAAATAAATTTAAACCTGTGAAACGAGAAGAGATTGAAAAATGCAACCAAGAGCAGGAACACTTGTTGGACTCCAGGCCCAGAGGAAGTGAGACTATATCCTCCTGAGAGGCAGAGGGCAATGTCCTGTGCTTGTCACGGCCCTCCCAGCTGGCTGACCCTGAAACTCTAGCAGGCAGTGAGTCCCTGGATCGCAGCCTTCAGACACACCCTCGCAAGCCTGCAGTAGAAAGTGTTGGATTCAAATCAGACGTTTTAGGCTTAAAACCCCAGTTCTGCACTACTTTTGTGACCATGAATGTCATAGACTCTCTCAGTTTGTTTCTTTGTCTGTGAAATGCAGTAATATTACCTTGGTTGGGCTGATAGTTATAAAAGTAGTGTACTGGCATGTCATAAATGCCAAGCACTCACTACTTCTATGATTTCTCCTGTCTGCTGTTTAGGAATTTTCTTGCTGGGCCTCTGCCCTCACTCACTGAACCACTTCTGTCCTGAAGCATAACCCAGGTGATAATAGGCCGGGGACCAGGCAGAGAGGCGGGGTGGGGTAATGTAAACCCTTTAGGGGCCCTGCTACAGAGAGCTGGGCTTAGGGACCGGCCTGTCCGCATCCGTTTCCACTGCCAGTAGGGGCCTGACGATGCGTCTCGGGGTACAGGCAGGGAAAAGTGAGGTTCATGTAGGTTTCAGCAGAACCCCAGACTCCAACCAGCCCAGGAGGCTCGGGGTGGGGGCGGGGCAGCAAGAAGATGAAAAAACAGAAGAAAGCAGGGAGCACAGCTCCTGGCACAGGCTAGTTATTCAATAATTGTTTCCGTGAGCTGGACTCTAGCTTTCCCAAACCTAAGGCTTAAGCTGCATTTTTTTTTTAAGCAAAGTTTCTTTATCTTTACTGTTCAGAGTATTACAGACGTGCCCTTTTCTCCCCATTGCACCCTTCCGCCCTGCACCCACCCCCCTACCTCAGGCCTTCACCACACTATTGCCGGTGTCCGTGATTATGCATACATGCACACTGATACCCGTAACTTTCCTTCCAGCATGGACAGTATGGATGTCCATGGAGAATATTATGCTAAGTGAAATAAGCTGCGTTTATTTTTTGGAAAATGTGCCCATATTTAAGGTGTGTGTCTACTTCATCTCCCTCAGGGCAGTTCCTGCCCCCAGCCCCACCCCTGTGCTGAGTTCCCGGCAGCTCTTCCCATCGGACTGATTTCCTGACTTCCAGGATATCCTACCTCAGGACTGATAGGGAGATAGGCAGGGCTCTCTACATAGATAGAATTTAAATTATTTTAAAATAGAAGTCTTTGGAAACCCAAACCAATACCGATAGCCATTAATTCTCCTGAGATAAGAGAAGTCCTTTCATTTCCTAGAAGAAAGAAATGTTTTTGATAGCTAGAACTCTTTGTGAGGAAAAATATTTCCGGTGGGAAATTAGAAAAATTAAATAAACTTCAAATTATTGCATCAAATTAAACTTCATTATTGCATCATCGGAAATTGGTAGCATCACTGCCACCTGCCTTATTAGAACAGTAACATTCAAATTCATAATCTGACAGGGGTAGTGTGCCACTGTGGCTAACTTACTGACTAGAGTCAGAAAACATGATGTAATTCTAGCTCCCCCTGGCTGTGTGACTGTGAGAGAGTTACTCAACTTCTCTGAGCCTCAGTTGCATCCACAGCATAAAGGGAAGAGAAAATAATAGTGCCACCCTGGCCGTGTGGCTCAGTGTTGGGCATCCTCCGTGCACTGAGGGGTCGCCGGGTCAGTTCCCAGTCAGGGCACATGCCCAGGTTTCTGGCTCGGTCCCCAGTAGGAGGCGAGAAGGAGGGGCCTAATCCATGCTGATGTTTCGCTCCCTCTCCCCTCCCTTTCTCTAAAAATCAATAAAAATATTTTTTTAAAAAGAAAATAATAGTACGCCCTGAAAAAGAAAGAAAATGATAGTACCTATTACATAGGATTATTGTGAGGATTAAACAAAATAATGTATACGGGGCACTTAGCATAGAGCTATGAATAGAATCAATTATTATCATTAAGATCATAAAATATCTAAAATTATGGTTAGTATATTTTTAGCCCTAAATGCAGTTATAATATGCTAACTAAAAAAATAAAAAATAAAAAGCTGAGCATTGGCATTCGACATAGACCCTAAAACCCTGATAAGTGATGGGAGCGGGAATGAATAATTGTTTAATGAGTGAATGAGAAGAACAAATTCAGTTTGCAGTCTGTGTTCGCCCACCTTCTCTACAGCTTTCAATCTGTAGCTTCTTTCAACAATGCTCATGTGGCTAGAAAGAGTTAATAAAGATCTCCAAGAATCTTAGTTTACCACCGAAGAAAAGCTTAGGTGCTGGAAGGTTCTGACTCATTTACCCAAATACAAAGACTGAACTAACATTCAGCCTACATTTTCTTTTGATAAGTGGCATAAATTTTATTTTTAAGTGCATTAAACTAAAATTTAGACTACTTTTAAAAGAATCTTATCAAAAGGAACCCCATGTAATGGCAATTAATTAACATTTATAATTCAAATTTTTAACTTATGACATTGTAGTTAGCAGTCGTCTCTCTGTTTATAGCACCTAAGTTTTTTTATTAGCAATTCCCTCCACCAGACAAATAGGTACAAAGATAGAAATATGTTTGAGAGGTTTGAGAATTTTTTCTTCTTTGCTTTCCCAAGTTTATTGCCTTATAAGAGACTTATTTAAATAATGGGTTTTAAATATTTTTTTTAAAAGGCACCTATAGCCTGGCTGGTGTGGCTCAGTGGTTGAGCATCAACCTATGAACCAGGCGGTCACGGCTCGATTCCTGGGCAGGGCACATGCCCAAGTTTCAGACTCTGTCCCCAGCAGGGGGTGTGCAGGAGGCAGCTGATCAATGACTCTCTCTTATCACTGGTGTTTCTTTCCCTCTCCCTCTCCTTCTCCCTTCCTCTCTCTGAAATCAATAAAAAAAATTAAAAAAAAAAAAATCAACATATCCTGTTTAAAAAAAAGACATCTGTAAACACTTCTTTATTGTACAAGCTAAAAATATATTTTAAGACATTTATTTTATGCAAATTATTTACCTTCCTTTTAGTTATTTTCAATTCTTTACATTTATGCCAACATAAATTTTTTTAAAAAATAATAATTTATCTTTATTTTTAGGTAAGCGCCCCAAAAGGTGCATTTTGGATTTCATTTTCTTTCTCCAAAGTATTTTTTTCCAATGAAAACTAAAGTTTAGTATCAAAGGTTGCAGAACAGACACAGTCTCCACCCTCATGGAGCTTAAAGTTCAGGCAAGTAGGCAAACATTGAATGGGTCATCACAATTGTGATGAGCATTAGAAAACGGGAGGGGACCCAGGGTGGGGAGAGGTTCGCCGACAATCTGGGGGCATCGGGGAGGGTAGGGGAGCTGGAGCCCTTGGGTCTGGGCAGCAGAAAGGAGAAGAGAATACTGCTGGTGTGGAAAACAGCGTAGGCGTAGCCTAAGGACAAAGAAAAGTGCGGTGAGCAGAACCAAAGGGAAAATGGCCCCAAGATAAGGCTGGCCAGGCAGCGGGGAAGAATTTGGACTTGAGCCTCAGCGCACTCTCAATGAGAGGCTGTATGCAAGAGAGTGGCATGATCACATTTTTGTATTTTAAAAAGATAATATTCAGGTGGCGACAGAGAAAGGAAGCCAGAGTGAAAGCAGGGAGACCAGTTAGGAGACTGTTGTAGTAGACGGGGGGCAGGTGAATGTGGCTGGTACTGGAGGGTGACAGTCAGGAATGGAGAGAAGTCACAAAACCAAGAGGTATATAGGAAGTAGAATTAACAGGACTTGGTGTTTGATTCGATTTGAAAGATAAGAGATGGAAGAGGCAAACATGACTTCTGAATTTCTGGCTTGAGCACCTAGATAGATAGATTGTACTAACTATTCATGGGGTTGGGAACCCTGGAGGAAGGGCAGGGCTGAGCATAAGGTGACAAGTCTGAGATGACGATGGCCAGTGGGCAAGTGGCTATTGAGGTTTGAAACTTAGGGGAGCAATCTCAGTTGGAGGCTTAGATTTAGAATTCATTGGCATTTAAAAGGACTTGAAGCCCAGCATATGTGTATGACCTGAGAAGAGCAACAACCCTAGAATACAGTCTGGAAACCTCCAATGTCTGATGACTGGGTAAAGAAGGATCTGACTAAAAAAGGAGGCTTGTATCACACAAACCAGGGAAGAGAATGTCTTAGGAGAGAGCAATCAATAATGTTAAACACTCCTTACCTGTCAAATAGGAAAAGATCTTCAGTACCTACCAACATGAATGGAGGTCCCAGGACGCTTTGAGGAGAACAGCTGGGGCACCCTGAGGTGGGCCTGGCATGTCAAAAGGAGATATTTGTTTTTAATGCATTAGACACTGAGGAATCACTGAAAGTTTTTGAGCAAGGGGGTATGATTATAGCTGTAACTAAGACATATTAACCCCATAACAAAGTAGAGATTAGAGCAGCACAGACTGGAAGGAGGGAGGTGGTTAAGAGGCTATTGCAATAGTCCAAGCAAGAAGAAAGAGGGCATGAACTGCGGTGCTTGAAGCAAAGCTTGAAATCCAAGATAAAGGTTGCATCAGTCACTGTCTTTCAGTTGCAAGTGAAGAAAACAACTCAATTGGCTTAAATAATAATGGATTTATTTGTTACATCAATGAAACCTCCAGAGGCAAAGTCAACTTCAGACAAGGCTGTACCCAGCAGGTCAAACAATGTTTCCAAGGACTCAGTTTTTTCCTCTATATTTCTCTAATCTGCTCTCTTTGGCTTGGCTTCACTTTAGGCTCTATTTTGTGGCCTTCTGGAAACTCTAGAGTCTCCTCTCCTTACGGAAAAATGACTTCCATAGTTTCATATCCCACACTATGCAGGGAAACAGTCAAGCTCTGACACACCAGCAGTCCAGCAAACAACTCCCTGCATCTGATTGGCTTTGACAGCGTGCTTCACTCCAGAACCAACACAAATGGCCATGGGACATAAGCCCATCGGAGCCGTCCCTGGAATTTAGATTAAGGTTATTCCCACCCAAATCACACGACTAAAGGAAAGAAATCTTGGAGTGTGGATAAAGGGAAAAGCAGGAGATAGATGCCAGTGAGGTCATCAATAAGTGACCATCACAAGTATGAAAAATAACCTTTCTTTCCTTTATTCTTTGAAATCCAGTGTCAAAAGTTGTCAGGTCAATCTGCTAATGGAGTTAATACAGTCCAATTAATTCATTTATGGTAAAACTACTCTAGTTAAGATTAAGTAGCCAGGCCCGGCAGGGCGTGGCTCAGCGGTTGAGTGTCGACCTAGGATCCAGGCTGTCCGGGTTCGATTCCCAGTCAGGGCACATGCCCGGGTTGTGGGTTCGATCAATGACTCTCTCATCATTGATGTTTCTATCTCTCTCTCTCCCTCTCCTTTCCTCTCTCTGAAATCAATAAAGATATATTTAAAAAAAAAAAAAAGATTAAGTAGCCAGGAAACAAGTAGAATTAATTTATAAATGAATTAACTGAATATTTTAAAAGAACATATAATATGTGGAACCAACTGTTGAAACAAGAATTCACTTGTTTTTATTAACCAATGTCACCCCCATAAATTCAATAAAAAAGAAAAAAGGAATTCACTTATAAGAAGGATGGGTTTCAACAAAGAGATTTGCCTAGTTTGTAATTATATTCAAAAATGATGAAATAATTAAAACTACATTATGTTCTTCAGTAAGATAAACCTATTCCTACACTCACTCAATATATTTTTCCTGTTTCATTTATTTAGGGCCTCCAGCCTGCGTTTGGAGAGCTACCTGTAAATCCCAGCACCTTCTTTTTAAACTATCTCCCTGCAACTGTACCTAGCTCCCTACAGTTCAAGGAGATAAAAAGGCAGTAGCCAGAAGTTCTTCAAATCCTTTTAACAACTTGCGTTACCCAATGTCAATCATTACTTGTCGAGAAATCAAAACCCTGATCTTAGCTGGCTCTCTCGCAGGGTGGGGAGCTAGTGGGCTGCAAGCGGCTCTAGGCCTCACAGGGGTAGCTGGGCTTTCCTCCATGGGGCCTCTCATCCTCCGGGGGGCTAGCGCAGGCTTATCTACGTGGCTGTGTCGGGGTCCAAGCTGCAAGCTGCTCTAGGCTTCACAGGGGTAGCTGGGCTTTCCTCCATGGGGCCTCTCATCCTCTGGGGGGCTAGCGCAGGCTTATCTACGTGGCTGTGTCGGGGTTCCACGAGAGGAAAGTGTGCAAAACCTCTGGAGGTCTAGGCTTAGAACTGATATGCTGCCCCTTATTCTGCTTTCTGTTGGCTAAAGCAAGTCACTAGTTCATCCTTGATCCAAAGGATGAAGTAAAAGACTCCACATCTTGGTGCAAGTTGCTGCAATGCCACATTGCAAAGGGTGTGGATACAGAAGGCCATTCACCAGGGCTGCTAATGAAATTTATCAAGGCTGCCAGGCTTACAGGTTCAAGTTATACTCTGGAGCACCAAAAATGTGCTAATGGGCAGATAGACACCTTGGGGGGGGCCAGTGCTAGTGGCCATTCAGGTTTTGTGCATGTCTGTAAAAACGTAGAAAGCGCACCCACTTTGAAGAGTTTGATCTTTAAAAAATTACGAGTAAACAAAGAAATCTGAAAATACTGGAAGCCTTTTAGAAGCACACTTTCCTAAACCAGCTACAGTCCTATCAATAGCTTTCTGAACAGTTTGGCAAATAGAATATTGCATCTCTATGGAAAACTCCATCCTTGTTTATCATTTGATACAGAGATGAGATCGTTCTAGAGAAAGGGACAGGTGCATGCTTACCTTCCTCTCCTTGTTAATGGTTCCAAATGGCAACTATTCATTTTGGAAACTTCTGAAGAAACATCTGTTCACAATATTTATATTTGACTTTATTATATTTTCCAAAAATTGCATTTTAAATACAGTTTCCTTGAAATTTAAAAAAACATTCATTGCTCCTATTCATGAGAGAAGTCTTTGCATTAGTTTACTGTCATTTTGTGCACAAGCTCTACATTAATATACCGCAAACAAAGCTAGATTTAAATGGTAACTCTGTGAAAGGAAGACAGTCTTTTTTGTACTACTCTAATGCTGTCATGTACCAATGAATTATTTCTTGATTAAGACAATCAAATTGGTTTTAGTTTTCTCCTTCAATTGCTATATGTCTGAGTTTTGCAACCTATTTTAAATATTCTCAGGGGGGAAAGCGGGTTGGACTGGGATATTGATAGTGAAGCTGATCATTCCTCTAGTTGTGTGAAAAGCTTTTATGACAAAGTACATTCTCCCCAAACAGAATACATAATGATTATAAACGCAGCAAAATTGCACACTGTGAAAAGGCAACATGCAATGAGAAGAAGAAAAAAGAAACCCTTTTCAACGTTTAAACAATAGTGTTCTAAAACTGTGTACTCATTGTAAGGAGCAGCTTTCCTAAGGATTTGTAAGAATTCTAACCTGTGATACGGTGAAGATAACCAGAGAAGCGGACGGCAGATTTAGTACTTGGGCCAGTCAGTCCTTAGAACAAGGCGTTGCTGGGTCGGTCCCCTCTGCCTGCCTATTATTAGTCCCCTGCACCTGTTACTCGGAATGAAAGTTTCAGGTTGTGAGACAGTGGGAATGTTGGCTCTCTTACCTGCCAGCACTCGTTCACTCTTCTTGGAGCGATGGTGCTCCTCTTTTCTCTTTGGGAGTATTGCCCCCTCCCCATTACTTTCAGTCCCCGCAGCTGAGATGGGTTTGATTATATTCTCAGCTCCCGGTGTTGGCCCTTAAGGAAGGCCGGCCTATCAGAGGGTTCCTGCACACCCCCCCCAACCACCGCCACTGTGGCTAGTTTGGAGAAGGCACTTCACCCGCTCAGACTGCCTGAGCCAATCCCACACCTTTCGCTGAAGGGACCAGGCAACGAGTGCCCCCTGTGCTGCGGAAGGCAAACCGCCAAGACCAGGCTGAGCCCTCTGTGGATTTCACCTTTCCAACAAGGGCTTGCCTGACGTCAAGGTCAAAATGCAGGAAAGCCTAGCCAAGAGACGGCCCTAACTCTGCTGAAATCATTTGAGACCTGAAAGCCAGCTGTGCCTGAACTGTTCCATTTTGAAGGCCAATGGAGTTCCCCATTTCACTAAGGGAAAGGTTAGTTATTGTTTTCTGATCTTTGCAACTAAAAGGATGCAAACAAAGGGAAAGGAAGGAGAGGACACTCTGCACACCCCAATGAGAAAGAGCACGTTCCTCCTTGCCAACCCAAATCTCACTAAGGTGGGGATAACATAGGGCCACTGACATCACTGTGTTCCCCATACGTTACACGTTATTTTCTAGAAATTTGGTACAGATACAGTGACATGATTGAACTGCAAAGCAGAGTGAAAGATAGCCACTCACTGTCCAGTGGCCTACAGGAAAGGCCTAGGCAGCCGGTTAGTTAGGGGCGAGGTGCAAGAATGAAATGAGACGAAGCTGTGTGCCAGCGCCCGTGCCAGGGCCCGTGCCAGGGCCCATGCCAGCGCCCGTGCCAGGGCCCGTGCCGCTTCTTTCCCCGCGAGCCGGCAGCCCCGCCCCTGCTGGACAGGAGGGTTTCCCTCCACTGAGCAGGACGGACGCCCTGCTATGCTCCAGGCTGGTTATCAGCTCTTTGTGTGTGAGGAAACACAAGCCAAAGGAGTTTTTAGAACCAAGGAGTCTTTAAATGCCCACCCAAAAACCAGAAAGGAGAAAGTCACGGGTATCACTTGTGACTTCGCATTTTCTCTTGTTAAGTGTCTCTTGTGAGCTTGTTGTAAAGAACAACATTGAAAGGAAAATAATGAAAAAGAATCCTGGTGTTGACCCTTACAACTGAAAGAAGGCTTCTCGGTGTCTCGCTCCCCCTCTTCGCCTCGCTGGCTGGGGGACAGAAACTGGATCGGTGAACGGGCGTAGTTGTTGATAGAGCCGGGCTCCAGGCAGCTCAGCTGACTCTTGTTCCCGCTATACTCAGGTTTTTTTTGTGCATGTGTCTGTCATGTTTTGACAGACACAAAATACCAGAAAAGTTTTCCTAAATATATGCCCTAACGGTATAAAAGAGTGGGGAATAGTCCAGTGTTATATGTACATTAAAGGGTTAAAAAACTTGTCAACATAGTACAAACCAAGCTTTCACCTTTCCTGTAATGCCTCAGGACTATGATCCCAGAAGGGAAATCTAGACTTTCTTCGAATTCTCCATAGCTTTGTTTGTTCCTCTAGAAAATGTTCTCAGGTCAAATGGACCTCTTAGTGTCCATTTCTTCTCTTGCAAAATAGAAAGTGTCTTAGTCTAAGTACATGCTTCCCTCCCTGCCTCATGGGGCTGACAGTGAGCTTGGCTAGAGCTCCCAGAAGAAACACCACCTATAACACAAAATGTTACTCAGTGCATTTGTCCAAAGGAAAATAAGACCATTTGCATTTGCTGGTAATTGGAGAGTCTCAGGGAACAAGCATTTTAGGAATTAAAAACATTGATTGCATTTAACAGTCTCATTTTATTTATTGATTTCACAGAGAGGGAGGAAGAGTGAGAGCAGAGAGAGAGAGAGAGAGAGAGATTTGTTTTTCCATTTATTTATGCATTCACAGGTTGATTTTTGTATGTGCCCTAACTGGGGATCAAACCCTTGGTGTACCGGGACGACTCTCTAACTACTGAGCTACATGGCCAGGGCCAACAGTCTCATTTGAAAGAGGTCTAGATTAATGAGTATTGCCACTTTCAACCCTAACATGAATTTTCTAACTTAATTTCTGCTCTGGTAGGTTACATAAGTTTAATAACCAAGACAAATTAAAGTGTGAAGATATTTTACAGAAAAACAGTTTCCAAAGGAAAGCATATTTATCTACTATTGAAAGACTTGGAATGTCAAGACATTTGAAAACTATTACCCACTATCTTTTTTCAAGTGCAAAGAAGAGTTCTCTTTCTCCTGACTGTTTTATTTTCAATGTTATCGTTTTTGACAGTATTATGCTGTAACCCATGATTCCATCTGCTGAAGCTGCCATTTATTTTCTGGAACAGCATTGCATTTGGCGACACATCTGAAAATGAGGATGACAATTTGGAGAACAGCAGCCTGTGCTTCAAAGCACAGTAACAAGGAAAGGGAAACCATCTCTCATCAGGTAAAGAGATCTCAAAGTTGAGGAATATTAGAAGGAAGAGGAACTGGGAGATAGTGGAAAAGGGAAGCGAACAGAGAAAACAAGGCAGAAACGTAAATAGAACAAGCATCGGTATCATTCACTTATCTAAGAAATGTGTGCTGAGCACCTTCTGAAGTGAGACTGCCCAGAAAAAAATTCTTCATTGCTTCTAGAAGTGTGGCCTTGGGTAAGATATCTGTAAAATTAGGTAATAATAGTTCCTACCTCTAGAAAGCTGTGAGAACTAAATGTAAAGTGCTTATGTCAGTATCTAGCATAGAGTAACATACTAAATAAGTATCTGTTAAATTAATGAATGAATGAACAAACAGATAGATAATGCGGAGAGGGGCTCCCAAAAGTAAATGGATCCAAAATATGCAAAGAGCTCTTAAAACTCAACAATAAGAAAACAGCCTGATTTAAAAATGGGTCAAAGCCCTCAACAGACAACTCACAAAAGAAGACATACAGATGGTAAATAAGCATATGAAAATATATATCCTAAGAAGCCAGAAACACCAAACAGAAAGAATATATGCACCTCTGTGTTCATAACAGTGTTATTTACAATAGCTAAGATCTGGAAACAGCCCAAGTGCCCATCAGTAGATGAGTGGATAAAAAAGCTGTGGCACATTTACACCATGGAATACTATGCAGCTGTAAGAAAGGATCTCTTACCCTTTGAGACAGCATGGGGGGACCTGGAGAGTATTATGCTAAGTGAAATAAGCCAGGCAGAGAAAGACAAGTATCACATGATCTCACTTACACGTGGAATCTAATGAACAAAATAAACTGATAAACAAAAAAGATGCAGAGACATTGAACCATACAAGAGACTGATGTATTTCAGAGGGAAGGGGTGGGGTGGTAAAAGACTAACCAACAAATTTATATGCATACATGCGTAGACCATGGACAGGCAATAGTGAAGGGAAGGCCTGGGGAAGTGGTGCGAGCAGGGTGGAGGCAGTCAATGGGGGGCGGGGGCATCTGTAATACTTTCAACAATAAAGATAAATTTAAAAAGAAAAAAAAATGGGAAAAGGACCTGAATAGACACTTCTCCAATGAGGACATAGAGATAGCCAATAGACATATGAAAAAAATGCTCAGCCCAGTCAGTGTGGGTCAGCAGTTGAGCATTGATTTATGACCCAGGAGATTGAGGTTCGATTCCTGGTCAGGGCACATGCCCAGGTTGCAGGCCCTATCCCCAACCGGGGGCGTGCAGGAGGCAGCCAATCAATGACTCTCTTATCATTGATGTTTCTATCTCTCCCCTTCCTCTCCCTTCCTCTCTCTGAAATCAATAAAGATATATATTTTTTTAAGTGCTCAAAGTTACTAATCATCAGAGAAATGCAAATTAAACTATAATGAGATATTACCTCCCACCTGTCAGAATGGCCACCGTTAACAAAGCAACAAGTGCTGGGAGGGTGTGGAGAAAGGGCACCCTACTTCACTGCGGGTGGGATGCAGACTGGTGCCGCCACTATGGAAAACAGTATGGAGGCTCCTCAAAAAATTAAAAATGGAACTGCTGTTTGACCCAGTGATCCAATTCTGGGAATATATCCTAAAAAAATCTGAAACACCAATCAGAAAGAATATATGCATCAAAGAACTTATATACTTATATGCATAGCCCATGGACACAGACAATAGTGTGGTGAAGGCCTGGCGGGGAGGGGGAGGAGTAGGGGCTGGGCAGAGAGGGGTAAAAGGGGAAATGGGGGACAGCTGTAATACTGTCAACAATAAAAATATTTTCTAAATAAACTGGGGCCCTGGAGTGGGCAGTGGAGCCCATTAGGGATAAGAGCTGCTATCTTAGCAAACTACTATGAACATAGGACAGGGTCCACTCAGCTGGGAGGCACCCCTTTAAATGCCTCCACCCTAATACACACACACACACACACACAAACTAGACTCTGCTTCTCTTTGGGGAACATTTGAGCAGAGACCCTTACAATATCGGGCAGAACCCATCTCAGTCTTGGGCAAAAATAATGTCTCCAATAAGGAAATAAAACAGAATCACCTACCCTGAGAGAAGACTTGGTGGAAACAACAAAGCCCAGTGCAGCGCAGAGTCTGCAAACGTTTTCCTGCATCTACAAGTGAGAACCCTTTAGCAAATCTCTCCTAAGTCTATGCAATAAGATCCAAACCACACAGCAAGATGTTAACCTTGGGGGAACCTGGGAGAAGGGCATATGGGAACTCTCTGCAATACCTGTGCACCTTTTAAGTAAATACAACATTGTTCCAAAATCAAAGATAAAAACAAACAAAAAAGCAGTTAATGTGGAAATTTGATGTTGTGTATATTTTACCACACACACAAAAGGATGCTGGATGATGCAAACTGTCCCTATAAAGGGATCATCGATCCAAGGGGAGAAGGGAGAACTCTGCCGAAGAGAGTGACAGGCAAGAAAAGAAGGGAATGTGGCCAAGCCCGCACGTAGGGGCAGAAGGAGGAAAGGGCGTTCAGTCAAACCTCCCAAAACATTACATCTCTGCCACTCAAACCTGTAGCCTGCAAGTTAAACGAGAAAAACCTGAATCCTTTGATTATTCCTGCAGTGTTCAGTGAGGCATTGAGATGTAAAGTTGCTGGGGATGGAAAATGATGGTATGATTTTAAATTACTTTCCAAGTTGTTGCAATGGCAACTCTATGAATATGTTTTGAACAAGTAGCAGTAGCTGCTTGGCAAGCAATGAGTTCTTAATGGCCATTGGCTGCTAGCCAGTTTTTCTCTCAGAGCTTGGAGAGAGAAATAAATGCCTCATAAAATACATTCTCTTCAGCCAGTTGCAGGACTGCGGTCCTGTGCACGTGGAAGGTGGGGAGGGATGAGTGTGTGTGCATGTGAGGAGGAGCTCAAGGGGAGGAATGATTTGGGGGCTTTAACTGTAAAACATAGCACTTCAGCACCCAGCATCATGCTCGTTTAGAGAAACTTCATCTAGAGAACTAGAAATATTAAGGTGGTTTGCAGGGAGAAATAGCGATGGCCCTTTCTTTGTCATTCCAAACAAGTATGCAGCTAAAACAAATGGGTCTCTAAATAGCAAATACGATCTGGGTATGAAGGGATTAAAAAAAAGTCACTTTGAAATATAACAAAACTTGCCAGGAATACATGCTCATAGTCTTATTATCTGGTAGATCCCATGCTCTCAGAAGTCACTTGTGGGGGGAAAAATAGTTTCTCAGGGAATACGACAAAATTGGTATACGGTTATAGGATAAAAACTCTTATGATAGAGGGTTTTAAAAATTTGTTTATGTCCTTAATTATCTGGAACTACTACTAATATACCTGTTTTCACAGTGGAAAATCTATATTTAAACATAACTACCCTCCAAAGTTGATTGTGCCACAAGTGATTATATGAGCAGTTTCTACATTTTCTCATTTGTGAAATCTCTGATGAAAAGGCCTTATAATAAACTGGTAACCAAATTAAAACATTTAAAACTTCTAAGAATTAAAAAATGTTTTAACTTCAGAAAGTCCTTTTTGCTAAACTAAGGTTAAGAACAAATTCGATTTCTTATCTAATTTGAGGAAGTTGGGCCACACTGGGGACTGAGAACTGGTGGTCCATGGACTGAATTAAGCGAACAGATATATTTTGTTAGGACTATGCTATGCTTTGAAAGAATTTTGAATTATTTGACAACATGAAATATTGGGAAATTTTACAGGAGTATCTGAACTTTGGGGATTCTTCTAGGGGAAAAAAAAAGAAGAAGAGAATCTAACAACCTGAACTCAAATCTTTGCATGGTACCAAGAGGACAGAGTTGATTTGTGGCTCCCTCTGCCTCCAGATGACAATAATCCCCATCTGGATGATTTCATGACTTTAAGTTACCTATTTGACTCTTGTGGCATAAGAAACTGATGACTGGACTAGAAAGCAGAGATCTCATTGTTTCATGGTACTTAGATTCCAAAGCCCTGCTGGAGGGAGGGACCTGATCATGCTTGAGACATCTCATACCAGAAGTAAACGGAGTTGACATTAACTAAAGAGGCAATCAAAAATTCTGATTAGACTAAAGAGATCAGCCCCCACAATTCTAGCTTCCTGATAGAGGAAAGGCAATTAATTGCCTTTTCTAGAGATAAATATTATTGACAAGCAAACACAAACAAAATGTCTAAAATAAGAAATGACAAGATATGTGGAAAAGTGTGAAAATATGATCCATAATCAATAGAAAAAATAATAAAAGCAGACTCACAGATAGCTCAGGTGTTGTAATTAACAGATAAAAATTGTAAAATAACTATTAAAAATATGTTAATGATATTAGATAAAAGGATAGATAAAATGAGCAAAGAGATGGAGAATTTCAGCAGAAACATAGAAACTCAAAAGAGAGAACTTGAAAAATTACAATATCTAAAATAAAGAATTCATTGGATGAGCTTAATAGCAGACAGATATCACAAGGAAACAAGTCAGTGACCCCAAGATAAGTCAATAGAAATTACCCAAACTGAAGAAACAATAAAATTGTGAAGAAGGGGGAAAAAAAACACCAAGAAAGAGTTAGAGACCTGTGGCGACAATATTACATAATCTAGCACATAGGAAGCTGGAATCTAGGAACAGAGGAGAGTCTGGGGCAAAAGAAATAGTTGAAGAGATAATGGCCAAGAATTTTTCAAAATTCATGAAAAAAATTAACCCATACACCCAAGAATCTCAGTAAAACACTAAGCTCAATAAGAACAAAACAAACAAAAAAACTATACATAGAAATATCTTAAAAGCAGTCAGATTGAGGGAAAGGGACAATTTTTAGGAGGACAGAAATAAGAATGTTGGTTGACTTGTCATCAGAAAAAATGGAAGCCAGAAAACAATAGCATGATATCTGGAAAAAAACCTGTCAGGCTAGAATTCTATACCCTGTGAAAATATCCTTTAAAAATGAAAGCAAAATTTAAGACAGAAGCAAAGAATGTGTCTCTTGAAGACCTGTACTATGGAGAAACACTAAAGGAAGTTTTTCAGGCTAAAGGGAAATTACTCCCAATGGAAGCCTGGATCTGCAGGAATCTTGGTAAGGTCACAGAGGTGAACAAATATAAAATACTCTTTTTAAATGTTTTCTTTAGAAGACTATTTACCAGCAAATATAGTGGCAATGTGTTGTAATAGAAGAAAAAAATATATGACAATAATAATGCAGTGGCAGAAGGGTAATAAATGGAACTAAACTATGGTAAGTTTTCCACACTGTTTATGAAATGTATAATAGAGATAAGTTAAAAATGCATATTGCAATCTTTAGACTAATAGCCACTCAAAAGAATATCAAGAGGTATTACTAGAAAGCCAATAGAAAGAATAAAATGGAATATTAAATAATACTTAGCTAGCTTGATTACAAAAAAAATAAAAATAAAAAAAAACTCAGGAAAGTAAACTTCTAATTATATAAAGTAAATGTATTATTTTACTTCTAGTGAAACCACATCCACGGAGATGGTAATGTTATTATAATCATGCATGTATCTGTTGATTAAGACAACAAAATAGCTCAGATCTCTCAAAAATTTTGCTTTACTCTTTATTATGCCAAAAAAACTCACAACCAAATTAAATTTTCATGTATCTGATAAAACCTCAACTATTTTGTATCCTTTTTTAAGGATGCTGTTTTAGTCAAAGGAGTGTGCAGAAATCCTCTATTCAAAAATAGTTTGATGCCAGCAAGCATTTGTTTACATTGTAAATAGGTAGCCAGCTGAAAAATGTTGACAACTCAATTGCAGCCTGACAGCGATGCAGGCAAGGCAACAGCCACTCTGCTGGACCCATAAAACTGACTCGTGTACATTGTACAAGCTGCCTGATCATTGAGTAATCACAAAAGACAACTGAGCAAAGAGAGGAATTGATAACAAGATAATAAAGCTTTGCAAAAAAGAACCTGCCTTTGGATTTTCAAGAGTGACTAAAGTATTTTAATAGGGCTCTTCTAGTGCCTCTTTCTGCTTGCCTATGAAATATTGGCAGGTCTTTCTGACTGGGAAGATCAAAACTCATTAAACTCACTATGTCTTACTTGATTAAATAAAAATACATGGAATGATAAACTCATTATTATAAGAAAACAGAAACAATGGAAAGTACAGAAATTGGAATTCCAGGTATCAATCTTTTTTTTTTTTTTAAATATACCTTTATTGATTTCAGAGAGAGGAAAGGAGGGGGAGAGAGAGAGAAACATCAATGATGAGAGAGTCATTGATCGAGCCCGCAACCCGGGCATGTGCTCTGACCGGGAATCAAACCCCGATCACCTGGATCCTAGGTCGACGCTCAACCGCTGAGCCACGCCCGGCCGGGCCAGGTATCAATCTGCATCTGTGCATTCCTGAGCAGTTTTCTGCTGGGCATCAGCTCCCCACTCCTCTTGTCCTGAGCCATCCTCTTCTGAGAATTCCTGGGGGCATCCAGACCTGCCACTCAATACCTTCTAGTTCTTAAGTGCCTCAAAGGTTAAACTTTTGTCTGTTTCATTTCCATTTTCTTCAGATTCTCCTCAAGAGATGCATGTTGGCTTTTGTTTTAAGGCCACATCTAAATGTCACCTATCCTTCTGGCTTTGGAGGGATGCCATAAACACAGAGAGGTCAGCCACAAGCCCATCTTAACACTCCTGCTTCTTTGAGCACAGCAGCCAAATTCATCCTGATTAGTCATAAGTTAAAGCATGTCACTCCTCTGCTCAAAATCCTCCAAAGATTTCCCAGTGAACTCAGAATCAAAGTCCAAGTCCTTATTATGACCAACAGAACCCACCCCATCACCACTCTGACCAACCCCTCCCCATCCAAAGATACACTCACTCTACTCTAGTCATATATATACATATAGTGTGTGTGTGTATACACAGCAATGATGAAGTATAGCCATTTCTAACTTCCATGAGAGACCTGGTGGAGACCTGGAAGCAGAATGATACATTGACTCAGCTAGTACTTACTGAGCATCTACTATGTGTTGGGCGTTGTGATGAATGCTGAGGATGCAGAAGTGACAGGTGCCATTACTGTCATCATGAACCTCACGGTTGGGAATAGGGAAGGCGGCAAACATCTAGAAGCTCCATGGGGAAAGAACTAGGCAGCACCCATGACACAAGGAAGGGTTCCTCATGGTCAAAGTTGTCTGAAATGGAATGGGCTAGAGTGTGGAGCTCCTCTCAAAGGAGTTGTCCCAGCAAAAGTGAGGAGACAACTGACCTGCCATTATAAGAAGGAATTGACTCAAGCATAACATGGCTGGTCAGCCACCAGGCAACTACTCTGGGCTAGAATCTCTCAAGAAACTTTTCAGTGAATTGACTATTTTGCAGAGATGTGCGTAAGGCTGGGGGGACTAACAAGAATTTTGATGCACTTAAGGGCTATTAGAAGCTGGCAGACATTTCCACTCTTTTCTATGAAGTTACAGGGGGAGCCTGATTAAGAACTGGAAACTTGGATAAGAGGCTCTCAGAGATAAAGGGGATTTCTAGAGAGCACCCCCAGAAACAGTCAATACACCTTCGCTTCTCTCTCCTGGGCTTGTGCTCCTGTCTGCAGTGCCACTCATTCACCAAACCCAGGTGGAAGCCAGAGGCAAGAAGCTGCAGGTGATGCGGTTAGTAGAGGAAATAACACAATCCGCAGAGGTCCGTGTCTGCGGGCACCAAGCAGGACAGGGGAGGGTGGAAATGGATCTAGAGGAGCAAATGGAGAGTAGCCAAGTTGGCTAGGAAGCAAAAAGTTCTTTCTGGGGAGTGTAAAAATGAACGATTAGGAAATGAACCTCAACGATGGGAGAGGAGTGTGGAGAAACTTAGAGTTGAACTGAAAACTTGGCTCTGCCCTTCCCACGCGTTTCCCGTGGCAGCGCCCCCCTCCTGCGCTCCCGCGCGCACTGCCTGCCCGGGCCTCTGGGCCAAGCCTGCCTTCCGCGCGCGTCACCAACAGCCGCGCCTGGTGTTGGCCCAGCTTTCCCGGGGCAAGGGGGCAAGGCTGGGTCAGCGTCCCGCCCGGCCCAGCGCTGGTGCCCGCGGGGTCCGCCGGGCCCCGCACCGCGCGCGGGGGTCGCCGAGACGATTCAGGGCGCCCCGGCCGCCAGGCTAGAGGGCCTTCCACGTGGGCAGGAGCGTCGTCATTCAGGTGGCCGGGAGTCAAGGCGGGGCCTCCTTCCTCTCCGGGTCCACCCACCGCCCCTCTCCCTCCCCGCCCCAGAACCGGACACGCACACAAAAAAACTTTTGCCGCACTATTAATATATTCGCGTTTCCTCCCACTTTCCCAGTGGGCTACCAGCTGCAGAACTCCTGAATAGAAAGCTTAATTGTGCTTTGTCATGCAGAGTACCTCGATTTTCTATAGAAGGTTACAAAGGCCCATTTGAAGTATTTCTTTCTCGCCTAACAGCGAACCATTTGCATAGGGCACCTCCGCGCCTGCCAGACCCAGGTAGTAGCGCGGACGCTCCCGGGGCCCCCGGCAACAAAACTCAGTGTGGTTTCCACGGGGCGCCCCGCTCCGCCTCCAGCCCCGCGTCCCGACTTTTCTGCCATCCCCTCGGGTCACGGCCGGCCCGGGCAGCTGCTCCAGAAGACGCGAGGCCCGAGGCCTGCGGGCTGCGGTGGCCCGGCCCCTCCGGCTGACCCCTCGGCGGCCTGGGCCCCCGGGCCCCTGCGCCCTCGGCGGAGCCTGCTCTGCGCGCGGCCTCCCGCGTCCCAGCGATGCTTTCAGTTACTACCTGCGGGCCCAGAGACGCGGCGGTTACCCCCCGGGGCCCCGCGCTCTTGCCAACCGCACGCGGACCGAGGGAGGCGCCCAAGGAGCTGGAAGCCGCAGCGGTTTGGATACCACGCTGCTCCGTTTCTCCTGGTTGATTGGCAGGGCTGCCTGCAGATGATCTTTTCTTGTTGCTTGTTTTGACAGTTCAAATCCAGGTCTATGTGACATAGAAAGCTAATAAAATTCTAATTTCATTGTTAATCTTATTTCATTGCAGTATAGGTTTTTACCCTCACACCTGCGTGGCAGGGGAGTAATTCCATTAATAAAAAAAAATCAACATATTCATTGCATGTCTTTTCCCTGATGATATATTGTGAACAGTGTGAGTTGAAAAAGAACCATTTATTCCCACCGTGAATGAGCCTGCATGGGGCGGGAGCTTCACCTGCCCCTCAGTCAATTAGGAATGTATCGAAAAGTCTAGCAGAAAACGAGTTAAATTAACCGTTCGCTAATTTCCTTGTGTCCCTCCTACATAATCCCCCCTTTTCAGCTTGCCCCAGAAATTACCACATGTTGCAAGGTTCAAATAGTGCCTAATGAAACAGTGACTAAACGCCTCCCCTCCAGCGCCGCTGCCGCGGGAGCCCTTTCGCCGGCCTTCAAAGCTGGCGCGCCATCTCCTTCCCGCTCCCGCTTCCCGTCCCCTAAAAAAAAAAAAAAAAAGTTTCTTTGGCAGGAAGGAAATCTAAGCCGTCCCTAACTCTAGACGCGGCAGGTGAAATCACCCCGCTCCCTTCTGGCCACCGACCGCGCGGCGGGACCCCAAGGCGCGGGCGCCCTGCGTGGGGGCGAAGCGCGGGCACCCTCTCCCCTCCAGGGACCGCGAGGGTCCTGACGTTGGGAGAGTTGAGCCAGGGCCAGGGGAGGGGGGTGGGGAATTGGTCCGGGAGAACAAAGGAGGGAGTGAGGGAGGGAGAGGGAGAGACGGAGAAACTGAGACAGAAAGTGACAAAGACAGAGGCAGAGAAAAGTAGGCAGGGAGAGACCTGGAGGGGCGCAGATACGGAGACCGAGGGGAGACCCGAGCCGGCCCGCACACCTCCAACTCTCGGCTCCCTTCTCTTAGAAACCATGGGTCTGGCTCAAGTATTTCAACCATCCCTGTTGAAGGCGTTTTGAAGTCTTGAGATGCAAGACCCTAATAATTAATTGTGGTCATTAATTAATTAAGGAGGAAAGTGGGGAGGTGGCTTGCTGCTGCTTGACCCCAGTTTAAATTAGGCTTTGTGAAGGTGGCCTCCAAGGGCCTGCCTTCCCCCCTCTTTCCTTATTCTTTCTCTTTCGTGCTCTCAAAAATTTCCATTATAATCCTCAGCTGTCTGGGGCCCACAGGGCCCAGCGTCCTGCTCCAGCCCTTCCCAGGAAACTGAGGCTGAGCTGGCTTCAGCTCCCCAGAGCCGGCTGCCGCCCACGGGCAGGGAGCCTTTCCCATCAGCAGCAGCTCCCACCTGCCTTTTTTTCCCTCTGCACCTGCTTGAGTTGTTGTTTCTCCGTGAACTTTAGAAATCAAGTAGTTGCCTAAGAATTAGTCCCGCTGCAGTGCTCACACGGGCTAAATATTGCTGCCTCCTCTGTTCTCTCTCCCTCCTTCTCTCTCCCTCTCTCGGTTTCCCTCCCTCTCACTAGAGACTCGAGTTCCTTATTTGAAATGGGGCAGCTAATACAAAGTCATCAAAGCACTATGGTTCTTGTCTTAAAGTGACAGCCCTCTTTATGGGGCTGTTTGAAATACGCCCCCTGCTTTTCAATGTCTCTCTATCCATCTTTGTCTGCTCTTCAGAAAAGCGGACAATATAAAGCCCAGCCTGGCGAGCTCCCCACGCTCAGGCCTGGGCAGTGCCAACCTCCGCCTTTAAGCAGATTGAAATTGTCACTGCTTCATTAATCTGAAACTAGTTACTTTCCTAAGCACACAGCACACACTTCCGATCTGTCGGGATTCACTCAGAGGAGTCCCTGGGGCCTTCCTGGGTTTGGGATTTGGAAGGCTCAACAAAGGTCCGACAAAGGTCCGGGAAAACACAGGGCTCGGCTTGAAGAAAAGCAATGCCCAGTGCAGAAGGGCAGGCATTGACATCAATAGAAGGGCAAACAAAACAGTATTTTCGGAGACAATGAGATGACCAGAATTTTAGAGGGTGCACTTGAGAACAAGGAGTCCAGCTACGGGGACAGACAAGGATATCTATCTCCACATGGAGTCGTTTTTAGGACTGTGAGGTCTCAGGCTTCAGATTTTCTTTCCCCAAACAGAAGACACTTCCTTCCAAATATGAGTCAAGGTTGGTTTAAAGTTTTTTCACCTGAGCTCTGATTCCATTCTGTTCCTAAGAGATATCTTTAAATTCCTGGTTGTTGATGTTTCCATTTTATTGATTTAGAGAGAGAGATTTCTTGTTCCACTTATTTATGCATTCATTGGTTGCTTCTTGTATGTGTCCTGACTGGGAGATCTAACCCACAACCTTGGTGCATCTAGAAGATGCTCTAACCAACTGAGCTACCCAGAGCCTTGAGGACAGGAGCCCTTCGTGCATTCCTGTGGAATTTCTGTGAGACAAACTGCCTCTTTTCTTCATGCTCTCACCAGTAACAAAAGACAATACAGAAGATGTCTCCAATTAAAATTTTTCCAGTTGGCTTAGAATAGCAAGTTTTTGGATTCTATTCCACCTAATTTAGGAAAGAGATGTAGGTACTTTTCCCCCAAAGGCTCAATTTTTAGTAATGTGAGCCTAAATATGTATAAAATAGATTTATATTAAATTATGTTAATAGAAGCATAGTAAATGCACCGTTTAATGGCATGGGGGAAAATGTTCCCTTTTAAGAGGTCTGTCACCTTAACAGGTACATACAAAGATTCCCTGTGAATAATGAAAATGGGAACAATTGCTTTGGTGCACTGAGTGGCATTCACGTCTAGGAGAGTGTTTGGCTGTGTTTGGAGAGGGCAGGAGGGGCTCCTCTTATTTATTTTAATATGCCTTTATTGATTTCAGAGAGAGAGAGATAGAAACATCAATGATGAGAGTTATTGATCAGCTGCCTGCTGCATGCGCCCCCCCACCCCCCCGGGGATCGAGGCCACAACCCGGGCTGGTGCTCTGACCAGGATCGAACCTCAATGTCCTGGACCATAGGTCGATGCTTAATGGCTGAACCATGCCTGGCCAGTCCGGAGGAGCTCCTTTTAAAGCAATAATTGCTCCTTTAAACCCAGTTTCCTCTAGCAAGTGACTTCTGTTGGAAGTGCCATCCTGCTCCCTCTCACACCTTTAAGGCTTGGCCTAAGATCCAGCCGAGAGCTCTCTCCAGTCTCCCCTCAATGTTCGGCTTTTTACCCCTTCCCCCAACCCAGCTCTGAGCACCTTCCCACCTCCCTCCAAGAAATCTCCCACAAGGAGTACCATGAAAAATGAGTGGAACCTGCCGGAAAGGTAGAAATAGGAAAAGCAAAAACAAAGAACCCTGGTGAAAATAGCTCTCTTTTTACACCATGACCACCACCAATGGAGTTATTTTTCTCTTACACATACACATATACATGTGTACACATACATCACACATACACATGCATGCATGCATGTACGTACACGTATACACGTATGCCCTCTGTGGCCTCTTTTTTTTTTTTTTTTTTTAAATATATCTTTATTGATTTCAGAGAGAAGAAAGGAGAGGGGGAGAGAGATAGAAACATCAATGATGAGAGAGTCATTGATCAGCTGCCTCCTGCACGCCCCCGACTGGGGATCGAGCCTGCAACCCGGGCATGTGCCCTGACCGGGAATCGAACCCCGATTGCCTGGATTACCTAGGTCGATGCTCAACCGCTGAGCCACGCCCGGCCGGGCTGTGGCCTCTTTTAACTAGAGCAATCACCTTTGTGGCAATTCCCAGACCACAGTCAGGGTGGGCCAAGCAAACTGCATTTCTAATCCTGACCAGATATCCAAGGGCAGAATTGGTGGGGAGTGGGACTGAAGAAAGGGAGGCGGAAGCCAGAAATCAAAGACTTCACATCCAAAGTTCTTTCTCCTAACGCATTCTTAGATGTCCTTGGAGGGATGGGGTGAGTGGGAACTCAGCTGTGAAGACCACTTAAGAATAAGGGGGGGCAGGGCCCTATCATCACCAGTGTCTCTATCGCTTGAGCCCATGGACACCCTAGGGGTGGGCTGCTGGGCGCCACCACCAGTGTTGGGCCCTTGGCCTTGGGTGTGTGTTGGTCACTGAGTGGGAGGGGAATGGGGAAAGGTCTTTACCCCTCCTCTTTTCTCTGAAGTCTGGACTGGGTCGGGACAAAGGGGCAGGAAGTCATCCTTCCCTATCTCCATCCCCCACCCTCCAACTCTTCCTGTTTAAAGCTACTAGGTCTTGTTCTCAAAGAGGTGGGCTCAGCTACACTAATGGCCCTTGCTGCTCACTTCTTTTCTCTTACTGGAGCCAGGAACCGATTTCTAATTCTCATTTTCATTCCCTTTCTCCCTTTCCATGATGCGTCTCTAAGCCCCCAAGAGCCCATGTTTTGTGGGAACAGAGTTCTATTTCTCAAGAGGGGGCATATTGAAAAGCTAGCATCTAGTGCTTTGCAGGTAGAAACACTGTCCAGGGTGACCCCACACATCTTAAACATTCCTATTTGATAAACCTGGAGACACTTTACTGGAGTGTTTCGTATCAAGATTGGCTAGCAGAGTGTCTGTGTCTGAGTGTTGGCATAGGTGTTCTTAACCTAAGGAGAAACTGGAGGCCTTAGAAAGCAGGCACATTTACAGTCTTATTCTGATTTGCAAACTTCAAAAACAGTAACTGATGCGGGGGGGGTTGGGGGGTGAAAAATCCACTCTAGCATACAAGAAGACCTCATGATTCACTCTGAAAGCGATAAGAAGGTCCCCTGGGCACGAACGTCCTAGAACAAAGATGACACCCCCTCCCCCCCCCCCACCCCACCTCAACCCCGCCCTGAAAACCCTGGAGAACATTCTTTGGAGAATGTCCAATGTCTAGGTAGGAATTTTGCCCGCATCTTTTTGCTTGGGGAGGGGGGTCTGTGTTTATTCTCTCTTTCTTGAGTTATTTCCCCGAAGGCAGGAGGGAGAGGAACTGAGGCCGCATAAGCAGCTCAAACCCAGTCAGGAGGGCTGGTGCCTTGTCCCTTTGGCGGGTGGTCAGCGGGTGGCTGTGCGCTCCGAGCGCAGGGCCAGTGGCCAGGGGCTAGGCGAGGCAGAGGCTCTGCCCCAACTACGCGGGGACTGGGGGGGGGGGGGGAGCGCGGGGGAGAACAGGCCCGAGCGCAGGGCGACGGAGGGGCCGGCCCAGTGTGGATGGGGTAGGAGGGAGGCTTAGTTTGGGGCAGGAGGGCAGAAAGGGGCAGCGGGGGCTCTTTACCCTTCTCAGTATTTCCTGAGCAGTAATTTTCCTTAAACGCGCGTTCTGGGCCTCTCGACACCCGCTGCCTCCGGCCGGCGTACCCGCGCCCCAGAGGCCGGTCCACTGCGGAGGAGCGAGGCGGGATCCCCAGAAACCGCGGCGGGCGGGGCGCGGGGCCGAGGCTCTGCGCGCTCAGCCTCCCGACCCTGGCAGGGCGAGCTGGCGGCCGGTGACCGCTGCGCAGGGCCAGGCCCGCGTCGCTGCACAAAGCGGCGCCGGGTCGGGATTCAGGGGCGCACCGCCAGTGCTCTCCCCCTCTGGTCTCTCCGGGCCGGTGCCCGAACTGGAATTGTTGACAGGCCTCCAGGGTCTGAAAGGATTTCCTAGTCCTGTGGGGAAGGGGAGGGAGGGGGAGGGGGAGAGAGAGAGGCTCTGGGAAGGAAAACCAAGGTCACATCCCCCCTCCTTTCCCCTCCTTCCCAAATTAGCGCCCCCACCTCAGTTTTAGAGCCCCAGGCCCACCTGGTGAGGCTTCAGTTACTACAGACCCGAAGTAATTCGGACCTAGAAGTCCCTACCTGTGTGTTGTAAAAAAGTTCCTATGGTTTGACCTCTTGGGTGGACTCTTTACAGAAAATAATCAGTAATGACACCAGTGGATGTTAGTGAGATTCAGGTTGCAGAAAATGACCTCTTTTAGTTCCCATTTTCCAGCTTCACTTCTCTCCTAGATGACAGGGTCTGGCAGCACTGAGGGGAGCGCCGGGCTGCCCTGGAGGGCACAGCCACACTCTCCTCCAGGAACAGGCTTGCAGAAATTAACTCTGCAAGGATGGGTGGGAAGAGAGGTACTGGAGAGGAGACAATTTAGGTTAAAGTTAGGGAGGCCAGAAAAAATAAAATAAAAACGAGAGTCCAAAGGCACCTTTGAGCTATTTAAGAAAAGTGAGAATGTAACCTTTTGTTTTCTTGGCATTGATGAAAACCAGCTAATTTCTTAGCGAGAGGAACAACCCGTGGCAATGTTTCCAGTCACTTACAACATTATTTGTAAGATTCCATGTTTGCTTATAACCTGCTTTGATGGATTGTTGCTTTTTCTAGAACTTTTCCAACTATTCAAATTCCTCCCCATAATTCAGTTTTCAGGACTAAGAGAGATGAGGAAGAATAATAAAAGGGGGACTGCCACCGAAAAGAAATACTAGGTAAGGGATTTTCATCTTTTCTCACTAAATAAATTAAAAGGTTGGCCTGTCGTTAATTGTCAGCATCACCGTAAATGGAGTGATTTGCAGTCAACCATGAGGAGGTTGGCTATTCAGAGGGTGGGCTGTACTACCTGGTAGGTGGCATCTTGACTGAAGGTGTCTCCTTTGAAGAAGTTTCTGTCACACAGGAATCCCAGAGCCCCAAACTCCCTCAACCGAGAGACCCACATTACCAAGTTTTAGTCAACATTTCCATCTAAATTCACAGACACTTTTTTTCCTGTTCACGGGGGAGAGGGAGACAGGGGAAGGTGGTGAGAGCAAACAGCATGAATTCAAAACCTTGATTTTGTTTCATTTATTTAAATAAATATAAATATAAATTTTATATAAAACTATTCACATAAAAAGGAGTTCCAGCGCTTGGATTTTAAACTCTCCCAGGGGAAATTTTTCAGAAAGCAAGACTTACAGGGTTTATTTTTCTAAATTATTCACAAATCAATACTTTTATTTTAAACAGGGAATAATCAAGAAGCCTGGTGTTCTTATCAGGTTCTGTAGGACAGTAGGGGAGGGAAAATGGCAAGCTCTTTAAAAAACAAACAAACAAACAAAAAACGTACAGTGCTAAACGTAAACCAACGCTGTTTTTTTCTCTTATATGACAAGACTGGGTTGAATCTAAGTTATTTACATTTTAAAAATCTATTACTGAGAGTGGAACACTAAACAAACAGGTCCAAGAGTAGACGCGAAGGGTCAGGCCCGGCTTGTGCGTCCCGAGCGCGCCGCGCGGTCCTTCGGCTGGAACCGCGGGATGGGCGAGGATTTTGACCCCTGGGCGCCTTCCCCCTTTGCTTTGGGGGGGCTCCCCGGAGTGGGTCCTGGGGGGGAGGCGGCCCTCGCTCACAAGGGGGAAATCTCCTTGTCCTCGCTGGCAGAGACGGGCGACAGGGACTCCTCGTCCTCGGAGCGCGCGTAGTGCGCTTGGCCGCCGACGCACTTGCAGCCCGCGTGACTGTTCCTCTGCGCGCCCTTCCCTTCCTTCTTATGCTTTACCCGGCGGTTCTGAAACCAGATTTTCACCTGCTTCTCCGATAGGTTCAGGTACGTGGCGATTTCGATCCTCCGGAGCCGAGACAGGTACATGTTGGAAGAGAACTCCCGCTCCAGCTCCAGGAGCTGCGTGCTGGTGAACGCGGTCCTCATCCGCTTGCCGTTGGGCACCTGGCTGGCGTCCGGGCCTCCTGCACGCGGGCCGAGAAAGGGCAGAGACGTCATTCTCCAGAATCGCGCCGCCACCCCGCGTGCCATCCCTTGGAAAGGATGCCTCTCAAGCACCCGTCCGGGAAGCTCAGCCAAACACCTGTATCCATCCCTTCCCCTTCCCCTTCCCCTTCCCATCACCGCGTTCCTTAGCCCGGAAAGACAGAGGCGCCCAAAGGAAGTCAAGTCAGAGGCTTAAAGGGGGTCTGGGGGCTTGCGCAGCCAGATCGCCTCCCTTCAGGCCTAGCAGAGAGGCAGAGGCGGTCAAGCTTAGCCAAAAGCATCGAGACGCTTTAGCCAGGCCCGACGCCAAGCGCCATAAACACACCCACCCCAACCCTCAGCCAGTTACTCAGCCCTCAAGTTCGATGTCCCCGAGGCCC